>NC_135235.1:161091907-162301907 GCF_051348905.1 Ranitomeya variabilis | reverse complement strand
CACCAATAGAACCCGAGGGTGAAGGTATTCCGTGATGTAACAGTCACTCAATTTTTGTGCAAGGATTTTGTTATGATGCCCACAAATGCTTACCAAAAATAATACTTGTGTACCCCACAGGGGGGATTGTTTGTCAGCCCATACAGTTAGTGTGTGAGTATTCAAAATGTAGCAGACCTGCTCCTTTAAATTGGGAATAGAGACATATGAGGACATCCTCCACATCTCTTCAGGCACCACCACTAGAACACCAGGGTGAACTGATGCAAGAATCACTCTATTTTTTGGCAAGGGTGTTTATGATGCCCATAAATAATTTTAAAAAAGGGTACCCCCAGGGGGAAATGTTTGTTAGCCCATACACTTAGTGTATGGGCTGTTATGATCCGGTGGTAGGATCACAAAACTGACCTGACCTGTAACCCAGAATATTAGGACAAGTTCTGGGGATGTGGAAGCTATACTGACCGCAATCCTGATCCTATCCACACACACTAAAGGCAGCCGTGGAGCGTTACCTAAAAACCTGGATGCCTCATCACAGCCTGAGAAACTGGCTACCCCTAGAGAGAAAGCAAAGACCTCACTTGCCTCAGAGAAATAACCCCAAAGTTTTAGACAGCCCCCCACAAATAATAACGGTGAGATAAGGGGAAAATACAAACGTAGAAATGAAACAGGTTTAGCAAATGAGGCCCGCTAACACTAGACAGACTGAAGATAGCTAGGAATCTATGCGGTCAGTACAAAAACTATCAAAAACAAACCACGCAGAGAATACAAGAACCCCCACACTGACTCACGATGTGAGGGGCGCACTCTGCACCCCAGAACTAACCAGCAAGCGAAAAATCACATTAAAGCAAGCTGGACTGAACTCATCATATACTGAGAAACGTTTTCAAGGAAATAATGAGCAAAATGAACAAGCAAGACTTAGCTTCTCCAGTAGGAGACAGGTCACAAGGAAGATCCAGGAGTGATCAGAATCAGGACTGAATACAACGACAGCAGGCAACAAGTGAAGGCCCAGGTGAGTTAAATAGGAACAGCAAAGCAGGAAATGAAGCAGCTGAACCCAGCCACAGACCAGCCATATCGCTAAAGGCCACCAGAGGGAGCCCAAGAACAAACTCACACAGTACCACTCATGACCACAGGAGGGAGCCCGAGAACGGAATTCACAACAGTACCCCCCCTTGAGGAGGGGTCACCGAACCCTCAGCAGAGCTCCCAGGCTGATCAGGATGAGCCGAATGAAAGGCACGAACCAAATCAGCCGCATGGACATCGGAGGCGACAACCCAGGAATTATCCTCCTGACCATAGCCCTTCCATTTAACTAAGTACTGAAGCTTCCGTCTCGAAATACGAGAATCCAAGATCTTCTCCACCACATACTCCAACTCCCCCTCGACCAAGACCGGAGCAGGAGGATCAACAGAAGGGACCACAGGCACCACATATCTCCGCAACAATGACCTATGGAACACATTATGAATGGCAAACGATGTTGGGAGGTCCAAACGAAATGACACAGGGTTGAGGATTTCCAAAATCTTATAAGGACCGATGAATTGATGCTTGAACTTAGGAGAGGAAACCTTCATCGGGACATAACGAGAAGACAACCATACCAAATCCCCCAAACGAAGTCGGGGACCCACACAGCGACGGCGGTTAGCAAAGCGCTGAGCCTTCTCTTGTGACAATGTCAAATTGTCCACCACATGGTTCCAAATCTGCTGCAACCTATCCACCACAGAATCCACCCCAGGACAGTCAGAGGGCTCAACCTGACCCGAGGAAAAACGAGGATGAAAACCAGAATTGTAAAAGAAAGGTGAAACCAAAGTAGCAGAACTAGCCCGATCATTGAGGGCGAACTCAGCCAATGGCAAAAAAGTCACCCAATCATCCTGATCAGCAGAAACAAAACATCTCAAATAAGTTCCCAAGGTCTGATTAGTTTGTTCGGTTTGGCCATTCGTCTGAGGATGGAAGGCTGACGAAAAAGACAATTCAATGCCCATCTTAGCACAAAAGTACCGCCAAAATCTGGACACAAACTGGGATCCTCTGTCAGACACAATGTTCTCCGGAATACCATGCAAACGAACCACATTCTGAAAAAACAGTGGCACCAAATCGGAGGAGGTAGGCAGCTTAGGCAAGGGCACCAAATGGACCATTTTAGAAAAACGATCACAAACCACCCAGATGACAGACATCCTCTGAGAGACAGGAAGATCCGAAATAAAATCCATGGAAATATGCGTCCAAGGCCTCTTCGGGACAGGCAAAGGCAAAAGCAATCCACTGGCACGAGAACAGCAAGGCTTGGCCCGAGCACAAATCCCACAGGACTGCACAAAGGAAAGCACATCCCGCGACAAGGAAGGCCACCAAAAGGACCTCGCCACCAAATCCCTGGTACCAAAAATCCCAGGATGACCCGCCAACACCGAAGAATGAACCTCGGAAATAACTCTACTGGTCCATCTGTCCGGGACAAACAGTCTCTCCGGTGGACAACGGTCAGGTCTATTGGCCTGAAACTCCTGCAACACCTGTCGCAGATCAGGAGAGATGGCAGACAAAATCACCCCCTCTTTGAGGACACCAGCCGGTTCAGAAACTTCCGGGGAGTCAGGTACAAAACTCCTAGAAAGGGCATCAGCCTTCACGTTTTTCAAACCCGGAAGATATGAAACCACAAAATCGAAACGAGAGCAAAAAAGCGACCATCGAGCCTGTCTAGGATTTAACCGTTTGGAAGACTCGGGATAAGTCAAATTCTTGTGATCCGTCAAGACCACCACACGATGCTTGGCTCCCTCAAACCAATGTCGCCACTCCTCAAATGCCCACTTCATTGCCAACAACTCTCGATTACCAACATCATAATTCCGCTCGGCAGGCAAAAACTTTCTTGAAAAGAAAGCACATGGTCTCATCACAGAGCCATCAGAGCTTCTCTGCGACAAGACAGCCCCTGCTCCAATCTCAGAAGCATCAACCTCGACCTGAAAGGGAAGAGAGACATCGGGCTGGCGCAAGACAGGAGCCGAAGAAAACCGACGTTTCAGCTCCTGAAAGGCCTCCACGGCCGCAGGAGACCAATTCGTCACATCAGAACCCTTCTTGGTCAAATCCGTCAAAGGCTTAACCACACTAGAAAAATTAGTGATGAAGCGACGGTAAAAATTAGCAAAACCCAAGAACTTCTGAAGACTCTTCACAGATGTAGGTTGAGTCCAGTCAGGAATAGCCTGGACCTTGACTGGATCCATCTCAATAGTAGAAGGAGAAAAAATAAAGCCCAAAAAGGAAACCTTCTGGACTCCGAAAATACATTTAGAGCCCTTCACAAACAAGGCATTGGCACGCAGGACCTGAAATACCAGCCTGACCTGCTTCACATGAGATTCCCAATCATCAGAAAAGACCAAAATATTGTCCAGGTACACAATCATAAATCTATCCAGATACTCTCGGAAGATGTCGTGCATGAAGGACTGAAACACAGAGGGGGCATTAGAAAGCCCAAAAGGCATCACCAAGTACTCAAAATGGCCTTCGGGCGTATTAAATGCTGTTTTCCATTCATCGCCCTGCTTTATGCGCACAAGATTATACGCTCCTCGAAGATCTATCTTGGTGAACCAACTGGCTCCCCTAATCCGGGCAAACAGATCGGACAACAGTGGCAAGGGGTACTGAAATTTGACCGTGATTTTATTTAGAAGGCGATAATCTATACAGGGTCTCAGAGAACCATCCTTCTTGGCCACAAAAAAGAACCCCGCACCCAAAAGGGGACGAGGACGGGCGAATATGCCCCTTCTCCAAAGACTCCTTTATATAACTCCGCATAGCGGCATGTTCTGGTACAGATAAATTAAAAAGTCATCCCTTAGGAAACTTACTACCTGGAATCAAATTTATAGCACAATCACAATCCCTATGAGGAGGTAGGGCACTGGATTTGGGCTCATCAAATACATCCTGGTAGTCCGACAAAAATTCAGGGACTTCAGAAGGAGTAGAAGAAGCAATTGACACCAAAGGAGCATCGCCATGAATCCCCTGGCAACCCCAACTTGACACAGACATTGCTTTCCAATCCAGGACTGGATTATGAGCCTGCAGCCATGGCAGACCCAACACGACAACATCATGCAAATTATGTAGCACAAGAAAGCAAATCACCTCCTGATGTGCAGGAGCCATGCACATAGTCACTTGAGTCCAGTACTGAGGCTTATTCTTGGCCAATGGCGTAGCATCAATTCCCTTTAGTGGGATAGGGAATTGTAAAGGCTCCAATACAAAACCACAGCGCCTGGCAAATGACAAATCCATCAAATTCAGGGCAGCACCTGAATCCACAAAAGCCATAACTGAGTAGGATGACAGAGAGCAAATCAAAGTAACAGACAAAATGAATTTAGGTTTTACAGTACCAATGGTGACAGACCTGGCAAACCTTTTTGTGCACTTAGAACACTCTGAGATAACATGAGCAGAATCACCACAGTAAAAGCACAATCCATTCTGACGTCTGTGATTTTGCCGTTCAATTCTGGTCAGAATCCTGTCACATTGCATAGGCTCAGGCTTCTGCTCAGAAAATATCGCCAGATGGTGCACAGGTTTGCGCTCCCGCAAACGCCGATCAATCTGAATGGCCAAAGACATTGACTCATTCAGACCCGCAGGCGTGGGGAACCCCACCATAACATCCTTAAGGGCTTCAGAAAGACCCTTTCTGAAAATCGCTGCCAGGGCGCACTCATTCCATTGAGTGAGCACAGACCACTTCCTAAACTTCTGACAGTAAACCTCTGCTTCATCCTGACCCTGAGAGAGAGCCAGCAAAATCTTTTCTGCCTGGTCTACTATATTAGGTTCCTCATAAAGCAATCCAAGTGCCAGAAAAAACGCATCCACATTTAGCAATGCAGGATCTCCTGGCGCCAGAGAGAATGCCCAATCTTGAGGGTCACCACGTAACAAAGAAATAACAATTTTAACTTGCTGAGCAGAGTCACCAGAGGAGCGAGGTCTCAGAGAAAGAAATAACTTGCAATTATTCTTAAAGTTCAAAAACCTAGATCTATCTCCGGAGAACAGCTCAGGAATTGTTATTATAGGCTCTGACATAGGACTGCGGACTACATAATCCTGAATGCCCTGTACCCTTGCAGTGAGATGATCCACACTAGATGACAGACTCTGAATGTCCATATCTGCAGCTGAATTCAGAACCACCCAGAGATTAAGGGGAGGAGAGAGGCTAAACACAGTGCAGAGGAAAAAAAAAAATGACCTCAGGACTTCTCTTCTCCCTCTTCTGCTGCATTAACACTTTGTGGGCCTGCTGTACTGTTATGATCCGGTGGTAGGATCACAAAACTGACCTGACCTGTAAACCAGTATATTAGGACAAGTTCTGGGGATGTGGAAGCTATACTGACCGCAATCCTGATCCTATCCACACACACTAAAGGCAGCCGTGCAGCGTTACCTAAAATCCTAGACGCCTCTTCACAGCCTGAGAAACTGGCTACCCCTAGAGAAAAAGCAAAGACCTCACTTGCCTCAGAGAAATAACCCCAAAGTTTTAGACAGCCCCCCACAAATAATAACGGTGAGATAAGGGGAAAATACAAACGTAGAAATGAAACAGGTTTAGCAAATGAGGCCCGCTAACACTAGACAGACTGAAGATAGCTAGGAATCTATGCGGTCAGTACAAAAACTATCAAAAACAAACCACGCAGAGAATACAAGAACCCCCACACTGACTCACGATGTGAGGGGCGCACTCTGCACCCCAGAACTAACCAGCAAGCGAAAAATCACATTAAAGCAAGCTGGACTGAACTCATCATATACTGAGAAATGTTTTCAAGGAAATAATGAGCAAAATGAACAAGCAAGACTTAGCTTCTCCAGTAGGAGACAGGTCACAAGGAATATCCAGGAGTGATCAGAATCAGGACTGAATACAACGACAGCAGGCAACAAGTGAAGGTCCAGGTGAGTTAAATAGGAACAGTAAAGCAGGAAATGAAGCAGCTGAACCCAGCCACAGACCAGCCATATCGCTAAAGGCCACCAGAGGGAGCCCAAGAACAAACTCACACAGTACCACTCATGACCACAGGAGGGAGCCCGAGAACGGAATTCACAACAATGGGCATTCCAAGTAAAAGTGAATTTTTTATGAGACCCTCCTCCACATTTCTTACAAGGGAGATTGTGGTGCATGCAAATTACGGCCAGGCCTTGCATTCACTTCATGGACAAAATTTATAGTGATAAAAATAATAATAATAATAATGTGAACTTTTTTTCATGTGGCCATCCAGTACGTGGTTTCAAAGGGTTATTGGGGTGCATGTAACATTGATGCGAGGCAGGCCTTATGCATTCAATGCATAATCAAACGGTATGGGACACACACTCTCTTCTAATGGGAACAATTTTGTCATGAGGCCGTAAAGCACATCTGCTGAAAGGCTTATTGGGGTGCATGTAACTTTGGGGCAGGCCAAGCCTTGCATTCAATGCATAATAAAACAGTATGGGAGACACATTTTCTTCTAATGGGAACAATTTTGTCATGAGGCGGTAAAGTACGTCAGCTGAAATGCTTATTGGGGTGCATGTAACTTTGGTACAGGCCAGGCCTTGCATTCAATGAATAAGAACACAGTATGGGAGACACACTTTCTTCTAATGGGAATAATTTTGACATGAGGCCCTCAAGTACGTCTGCAGAAATGGTATTTGGGGTGCATGTAGCTTTGGGCAGGGCAGGCCTTGCATTCAAAGCAGCATTTTTTCAGGAGGCCCTCATGTACATCTTATGAAAGGGGTATTGGAGTGCATCATAATTTTTGGAAGCCCAGCCACTCACTGCATAGGCAATAACAGTATAGGAGACCCACTGTTTCATGGCCTGTTAAGAACATTAATGCCGTCATCAGACAATAACCACCAAGGGTAGAGGTGATCTGAGACTCAGATAACAGTGACGAACGTGGACTGTACTGTGGTGTCAGGGCAGGAAGAGGAGAAGGATGACTCTCAGGATGGGGAGTGTGAGAACAGAGAGGAAAATGTGGTTGTAGAACCCAAAGGTACACAGCAGAGTAGCTCAGCAGGAGAGGAGGAAGAGGAGGAAGAAGAGGAGGTTAACTTGCGGCTTCCCACACTGAAATGTAGTGATTCAACCACAACAAGCATTGCATCCTCAGCCCCAACTCTGTCTGTGAGCAGCATCGGTTGGGTATGTGCAGTTCACAGGGGTGACAAGGATTTCCTAGCCTGGACCTTTTTTTGGATGACCCAACACTTGTTATCTGACAAATTTGTAAGACAAGTAGAGGCAAAAATTGCAATAATTGGACAACTACATGAATGAATCGGCACATGCGTGATCAGCTTGCCTTAGTGTAGAAATCTCACAGCGTTAAAATGGGCCTTGCCAACTACTGACCATCACATTAACCCAATTTGCTGCTTCTTCCTCCTCCATCACCATGACAAATCTTCTCATACAGGTCTCTGGCTGCAGAAACTCCACGTGTCGGGGTGATTGAGAGCTGGTCAGCTGTTACAGAAGTGGACAGGACTGCTGCTTTTATGTCACCTAGTACAACACACCTTTTTCAATCCCAGATAACGTTTTAGCCTGCACTTCGCTCACAGTCCAGCAGTTTGTCCTGTTCTCCGTCATCTACCCTATCTCAGCACAGCAGCAAGTCCTCGGTCCCATAGCTGTGGTCTCATAAAATAATCTTTCCTCCTACACATGCCAAAGCTAAGAGCTTGAAATCCACCTTCTCCAATTTGTTGGCCATGGAAATGCTGCCTTTTTGCCTGGTGGTTACAGGTGGTTTCTGAAAGTTGACGGTCATCGCAGTCCCCCAGTAACAGTTACACAGTCACCATTACTTCTCTTAGAAATTTGCACCTGCGCTACACCAGATTGAAGCCGACAACATCACCCAATCCCTGAAAAAGTCTATGTCTGCCATGGTACATTTGTGACACCACAGGAGTCCAGTTGTCACAGTGGTATTGCCTGCTGTGATGGATCTAATAGGGAAAGGGGCGTTGACTTTGCTCACCTTGGGGGAGGGGAGAGAAGGGCGCAGCAGGGATTGGCTCTCTTGCACCACCACTTGCCTCAGGTCTGTGAGGGAACTGCACTGAGGGCAATTAGTTGCCAGAGAGCCTTCCCTTATAGGTACGAGTTAGTGAGGCACTCCCAGTGAGGAGGATTATATATCACCAGTCCAGCCTGGGGATATATATCTAAACCTCTCGGCTGTCACTGCCAGAGTTCCCCACTAAAGCAGTAATGTATTCTGCCACCAGTTCATCATTTAAAATAAGCCCCAATCGACAGCAGGCTTATATCAGCTCAGGAACCGACCCAGGAGTAGTGTATAATATAACCAACTGAGAGTGCGGACGTGGGGATTCATGGATCGAGATAAAAGAGCAGCCAAAGATTAATATTATATTCACTGAGGAGGCACACTAGAAAATACAGCTATACATACATGAGCAAATATATACAGTCAGGAGTGTAGTACAAGGATAAGGTATAGATAGGTTGCAATTAACGTGTTATGTAGTATGTGACCACAATGAGACACTGATGGATCACAGGTCCAAATCTTAGTTACAGGCTTTCTGGGCTGCGTCAGCAAGCGTATCCTCCGGCCATCAGAAAAACTCAGTCCAAAATGAGAGGCGGCCTTATATCTCCCTGGCTGCTACCTCACACATCTGCTCCCACCCCTGGGAGGTGCAGCCTCTCTCCTCCCATGTCTGAGAATATAATTTTCTGCCTAGAACTGTTTCTGACCCATAACTTTGACCCCCAAAGCTATGAATGGGTTTGCTGTACCACCACTGGATTCCACTGGATTTTATCTGCGCATAGAGACTAAATATGACTACTGTATGTAATTCCTGTTAGCTATGCTTTCTAACTCCATAATCCAGAGTGCTACAGGTAGCTAAATAATATGGGTGCTTGGGGAAAGGAACTCCGATTTGGAATATGTGCTCGGCTAATCTTAGAGATATTGTATTCTGCTATTATAGGTCATTTTCCAGATTCCATACCTCAGTCTGCTGTGACTGGTTGTACCATGTGCTTAGTCACACAAAGAGGTTCAGGTTGCTATAGCTGCAAAAGAGTTTGCACCCTTGTGTTAATAGCTTCAAATGCTTTAGTTAATTAAGGGTAAACACTGCATGGCATTTTATGGCCTTGGGGGACACCAAGGGAAGGGACACATTTCAGGAGTGGAGAGACATTTACTTTGTCCCTTACACCTGCTTCCTGAGGAGGGTGATACCATGTCTGGAAGCAAGAAGGGATCCCCTTAGCAGGTAACATTGGCATACAACACTTTCCTGACTCCAGACCAGAATGGGGAGCTCTAAGCCTGGTTTCAGGGGAGCTTCCCTGTAAGTTCTGGCTTAGAGAAGGAGTTAGAAATCAGTCTGTGAGAGAGTGAAGGGAAAGGAATCATAGAAGGAGAGGAACTGAGAGTGGAGCTGTGATTGAGCTCACTCCAGGATTGAGCACATGAAACCAGACATCGGAGTACGTTGTTGTGTGGGAGCTGCATGCCCCACAACTGAATCCGGACAGCAGGAGATTGCAGGTCTCCTGGCCACAACTGACACATGAAGGCATGGCAGCAGACTAGAGCCCGGAGTCACCACAAGAGAGAGACACCTGAAAAAGGCCCGAGCTGCTTGCCATACGGGTAGTGTTCCACCTGAGGGACAGACTGAGAGAGGGACTTGTGGAAAGTTTAAGGCATCAAGATCTCAGCAATCAGCCCAATAGGAAGGCTTCCAACCCCACCTGGCTAGGGGGATTCTGTACTGCTTCCAGGCTGCCTGGATTTCCAAGATCAGCTATCACCAGACTGCAATTGCAATTAAAGGTAAAGAAACTACAGTCCTGTGTCGTCCATTGATTCCTGCACCCTAACATTTACAACCCCTCATAGACTGTCCTGGTAGCCCTGGGGCCTCCGCTCCACCTGTGGGGAGCAAAACCATCTAAGCTACATCACCATCGGCCCAAGCGGATCCCTTTAAGCAGCATTGGCCATCCCTTGGCCGAGTGCCACAGATGCCATCACGAACAATTTCCTTATCCCCTACAAACATTTCCTTCATCCTCTTTTATTGCACTTCCAGGGCCACGGACCGGGTCAGTTGCTGCCATGACCACCCCTTTAAGAACCATCTGACCCAGTACCAAGTACCCCATGGCCCTAGTGGGTGTTGGATTTTCTGGCGTCACGAACAGGATGGACTGACCCCAAAAATCGGGTCCTATGCGCCATGGACTTTGGTGAATTGTTTGATTGCCACCATTGTTGTGCAACGCGGCTTGTGAAGAGCAGAGAACATGTGCTGTTGTGGGCGGAATCCAAAAAAGAGCGCAAGAGCTGGACCCTCACACTGTGAGTACTTGAATGTAAAATGAACTTGTCTGTCAGGAGGACAGATCCGCCTCCTGGTATGGCTGGCAGGAAAGGAGAAGAAGGACCGCCCACGGAAGAAAGAGAGAGAGAAGCGCGCAGGAAAGCATGAAGCAAGCACGGCTGAATACTACCTGGTGCACGCCATGGACTCCTCTGACCAGTGGGAAAAGGCCCCGGACCAGCTGACAGCAGAGGATCCGGAGCTCCTCGGAGAGGAGATGGAGGAGCTGACCCCGCAACTCTTACGGTCGCATCTTGCAGCGGTAACCACGTGGAAGAGACACTGCTGAGAAGGATGGCGGCACCTAAGAAGTCCCTGGACCCCATGCCCTCGACCCCGGTGGAGGTCCAGTAGAAGCACCAGCACCAGAGGAGCAGGTATGGACCCTGACCCTGTAGCAGAGGAGAACCTGGTGAGATCTTTGAGGCCCCCACCACCCCTAACACCTGGCCAGGTGGTAGTGGATGCAGCCTGGGACTGGATGGCAGACCTGGGGGGTGCCCTGGTAGAGCAGCTGGTACCCAAACCCTTGTCCCTGGGGTTATGCAGAAAAGGGGTGGCAATCCACTGGAGACAACAAGAAACTGACTTATTGGGGTTCCCTGAGGAAGCCCAAGCAGGAGCTAACCACATGGAGGTCAAGAGCAGGGATGATTTTTGTCGACAGCAGATACTGAAGCTGGAGGCAGAAAGGCGGGAGTGCAAGGCACAGTGGGAGCTCATGGAAGAGTGCAATATGCAGGCCAAGGCCCGGACCCACAAAGCCAGACCCGCAGGACGTGGTCTGCTTAGGCAGGGTGCTGTAGTTTCCTTTAACCTGGATAAAGGATGAGGATTCACCTGTAATCCTGGAGAAGCTACAGAACTATTCATGAACCGCAGGGATGAGGAGTAACATTTGTTAAAGAGACACCCATACCGTAATCTGTTCTAGGAAGACCAAGTGAAATTCACCCGGCACAAATGAGAAAGGAGATGGTATGTCATTAATGTAAAGTTATGCATCAGAGAGGATGTTGATACTGCAGGAGCAGCCAAAACCGTAAGGCAAATGCGAGCAACACATACCTCAGATACTGGATCAAAACCATTTGAGTCATCTGTTGTGACAACTGCAGAAAACTATTCCCAACCAGGAGGTTGCAGACCTGAGGATCTGCCCTGGAAGAGGCAATAAATAAGTAAATGAATAAGTGAATAAATGCTAATTAACAGTTTGTTACCTGGTTAAGAATGTTTAATATTGTTTATTAAAGTTTAAAAGACAACAGGGTCATGAACGGTGTATTACCTGAAAACTTTTATTGTAATTAGTTAGCACTTATACAGGTCCTTCTCCAAATATTAGCATATAGTGTTAAATTTCATTATTTACCATAATGTAATGATTACAATTAAACTTTCATATACTATAGATTCATTATCCACCAACTGAAATTTGTCAGGTCTTTTATTGTTTTAATACTGATGATTTTGGCATACAACTCCTGATAACCCAAAAAACCTGTCTCAATAAATTAGCATATCAAGAAAAGGTTCTCTAAATGACCTATTACCCTACTCTTCTGAATCAACTAATTAACTCTAAACACATGCAAAAGATACCTGAGGCTTTTAAAAACTCCCTGCCTGGTTCATTACTCAAAACCCCCATCATGGGTAAGACTAGCGACCTGACAGATGTCAAGAAGGCCATCATTGACACCCTCAAGCAAGAGGGTAAGACCCAGAAAGAAATTTCTCAACAAATAGGCTGTTCCCAGAGTGCTGTATCAAGGCACCTCAATGGTAAGTCTGTTGGAAGGAAACAATGTGGCAGAAAACACTGTACAACGAGAAGAGGTGACCGGAACCTGAGGAAGCAGTGGACTGAGTCTGGTGTGGAAACATCCAGAGCCACCGTGCACAGGCGTGTGCAGGAAATGGGCTACAGGTGCCGCATTCCTCAGGTAAAGCCACTTTTGAACCATAAACAGCGGCAGAAGCGCCTGACCTGGGCTACAGAGAATCAGCACTGGACTGTTGCTAAGTGGTCCCAAGTACTTTTTTCTGATGAAAGCAAATTTTGCATGTCATTCGGAAATCAAGGTGCCAGAGTCTGGAGGAAGACTGGGGAGAAGGAAATGCCAAAATGCCTGAAGTCCAGTGTCAAGTACCCACAGTCAGTGATGGTGTGGGGTGCCATGTCAGCTGCTGGTGTTGGTCCACTGTGTTTCATCAAGGGCAGGGTCAATGCAGCTAGCTATCAGGAGATTTTGGAGCACTTCATGCTTCCATCGGCTGAAATGCTTTATGGAGATGAAGATTTCATTTTTCAGCACGACCTGGCACCTGCTCACAGTGCCAAAACCACTGGTAAATGGTTTACTGACCATGGTATTACTGTGCTCAATTGGCCTGCCAACTCTCCTGACCTGAACTCCATAGAGAATCTGTGGGATATTGTGAAGAGAAAGTTGAGAGACGCAAGACCCAACACTCTGGATGAGCTTAAGGCCGCTATTGAAGCATCCTGGGCCTCCATAACATCTCAGCAGTGTCACAGGCTGATTGCCTCCATGCCACGCCGCATTGAAGCAGTCATTTCTGCCAAAGGATTCCCGACCAAGTATTGAGTGCATAACTGAACATTATTATTTGATGGTTTTTTTGTTTGGTATTAAAAAACACTTTTATTTGATTGGTCGGGTGAAATATGCTAATTTATTGAGACAGGTTTTTTGGGTCATCAGGAGTTGTATGCCAAAATCATCAGTATTAAAACAATAAAAGACCTGACAAATTTCAGTTGGTGGATAATGAATCTATAGTATATGAAAGTTTAATTGTAATCATTACATTATGGTAAATAATGAAATTTAACACTATATGCTAATTTTTTGAGAAGGACCTGTAGTGCTCCCTATTGGTTTTACCACACACTGGCAGCGTGGGTAGAACCCTTGTTTTTTAAAAGTGACCCAGAACAAAAACCATTTGGCGTGCGGAAGAAAGGTCTGAATAGTTACGCCTTGCAGCCACGCTCAAGTCTATGTTTGGGGGTTTGGAATGGGTCCCCTACAGTTGGTGGGAAGGACACCCCGGTGCGGGATCTCACAACCTGCTACATAGAGCTGATTAAAATGTTATGTTTTGCACTTAACTGACAAAACGTTTTAAAATGTTTGCACTTTTGGTATTTGCATATTTATGTAACGCTCAAGAAAAGCATCTCCCATAAAGGGAAGATGAGTTGATATTACCTGTTACTTGTTGGAATGCATTCCACAAAATGTTTGTATGTCTTCAACTGTTGATTGTTTATGTTTTCCCAGTCCGGGAGTACTGGGTTTAATGGGGGGGAATGTGGCACCACAGGAGTCCGGTTGTCACAGTGGTATTGCTTGCTTCCCGAAAAGGATGATGCCGTGCCTGGAAGCAAGAAGGGATCCCCTTAGCAGGTAACATTGGCATACAACACTTTCCTGACTCCAGACCAGAATGGGGAGCTCTAAACCCAGTTTCAGGGTAGCTTCCCTGTAAGTTCTGGATTGGAGGCGAAATTAGAGGTCAGTCTGTGCGAGATAGTGAAGGGAGAGGAAGCACAGAAGGAGAGGAACTGGGAGTGAAGCTGTGATTGAGCTCACCCCAGGATTGAGGGCAGGAAACTAGACACCGAACTCCATGGTTGCATGGGAGCTGCATGCCCCACAAACTGAATCCGGATGGCAGGGGATTGCAGGACTCCTGGCCACAACTGACACCCAAAGGCATAGTAGCAGACTAGAGCCCATTGTCACCACGAGAGAGGGACACCTGAAAAAAGCTCGAGCTGCCTGCCAGCCGGGTAGTGTTCCACCTGAGGGACAGACTGAGAGAGGGACTTTAGGAAAGCTTAAGGCATCAAGAACCGAGCAAACAGCACAGTAGGAAGGCTTCCAACCCCACCTGGCTAGGGGGATTCTGTACCCCTTCCAGGCTGCCTGGATTTCCAAGATCACTTGTCACCAGTATTATGGACTGCACTTGCTATTATAGGTAAAGAAACTACAGTCCATGTGTCGTCCATTGATCCCTGCACCCTAACATCTTACAACCCCTCACAGACTATCCTGGTAGCCCTGGGGCCTCCGCTCCACCTGTGGGGAGCACAACCATGTAAGCTGCATCACCATCGGCCCCAGCAGAACACCACTAACCATCCAGACTTGGGTTTGGAAAGTGCGGTAATAGTGCACGGCGCTGCACTGGCGGTCACAGCAATAGACGCTGTTTGCGTACATGTGTTAGTAACAAGTCGGGCGCTAGATTACAATCATCCTCCTTAAGCGAGTATTCAAAAACAAGGGAGGGGATGATTAAAGAGCGAGTTTCACTCACAACACACACACGAAAACAAGTTTATACTAGCGCATGACCGTGCGGCCATGCAAACCTTTTATAGCTGCAGCAAGATCAGGACCTTCCTAGAGGACCAATGAGAACTGCTACAGTAACTGAGCAACTTCAGGACCTTCTTAGAGGACCAATAGGAGCTACTGCAGTACCTGAGCATGTGACCCCAGACCTCCACTGAGAGGTCTTTCTTTGGGCATGCTCAGAAGGGGAAAAGCAGGACTTAGTCCCAGAGACGTCTGCTTGCCGCTGATCAGTACAGGCTACAATGGCAGAGCCTGGAAAGGCAGCAGTAAAAAAAAACACCAGAACACAGGCATGCTTACCTGTTCAAGGCCTCCAACAATTGCACTACCCAGGGTGCACCAGGCCCAAGTAAAGATAGCAAACAACACAGGTGCAAATAATACCGATGCAGCCAACCTACAATCAGGAATTGGCTGCTTGGAGCACCCATGCAAAAAAATAGTCTGTATGTGGCATGTTCACACAGGACTGCAAAGTATATGGTGAAAAGCCTATTAATGACGCCATAAATATAGCGGGCTAACCATGATGCATCCTGTGTGAACAGAGGCCACAGTGTACAGAGCCATCTAGGGCCCAGGCGCACCCTGGAAAAATGTACAGTGCACCAAAAACATAACAATGTATGCAAGGTATTGGTTGATATTATGGCCACAATATTGAAGCTGCCAACCCACGTCAAGGGTCCTTGTATCTTGGCAGTCCTAATCTAAAAAAACACCATTGGAGGAAAACCTCCACTAAACTCAAAAAAAACACCAGAACACAGGCATGCTTACCTGTTCAAGGCCTCCAACAATTGCACTACCCAGGGTGCACCAGGCCCAAGTAAAGATAGCAAACAACACAGGTGCAAATAATACCGATGCAGCCAACCTACAATCAGGAATTGGCTGCTTGGAGCACCCATGCAAAAAAATAGTCTGTATGTGGCATGTTCACACAGGACTGCAAAGTATATGGTGAAAAGCCTATTAATGACGCCATAAATATAGCGGGCTAACCATGATGCATCCTGTGTGAACAGAGGCCACAGTGTACAGAGCCATCTAGGGCCCAGGCGCACCCTGGAAAAATGTACAGTGCACCAAAAACATAACAATGTATGCAAGGTATTGGTTGATATTATGGCCACAATATTGAAGCTGCCAACCCACGTCAAGGGTCCTTGTATCTTGGCAGTCCTAATCTAAAAAAACACCATTGGAGGAAAACCTCCACTAAACTCAAAAAAAACACCAGAACACAGGCATGCTTACCTGTTCAAGGCCTCCAACAATTGCACTACCCAGGGTGCACCAGGCCCAAGTAAAGATAGCAAACAACACAGGTGCAAATAATACCGATGCAGCCAACCTACAATCAGGAATTGGCTGCTTGGAGCACCCATGCAAAAAAATAGTCTGTATGTGGCATGTTCACACAGGACTGCAAAGTATATGGTGAAAAGCCTGTGTTGCACCTTTGCACCTGTGTTGTTTGCTATCTTTACTTGGGCCTGGTGCACCCTGGGTAGTGCAATTGTTGGAGGCCTTGAACAGGTAAGCATGCCTGTGTTCTGGTGTTTTTTTTGAGTTTAGTGGAGGTTTTCCTCCAATGGTGTTTTTTTAGATTAGGACTGCCAAGATACAAGGACCCTTGACGTGGGTTGGCAGCTTCAATATTGTGGCCATAATATCAACCAATACCTTGCATACATTGTTATGTTTTTGGTGCACTGTACATTTTTCCAGGGTGCGCCTGGGCCCTAGATGGCTCTGTACACTGTGGCCTCTGTTCACACAGGATGCATCATGGTTAGCCCGCTATATTTATGGCGTCATTAATAGGCTTTTCACCATATACTTTGCAGTCCTGTGTGAACATGCCACATACAGACTATTTTTTTGCATGGGTGCTCCAAGCAGCCAATTCCTGATTGTAGGTTGGCTGCATCGGTATTATTTGCACCTGTGTTGTTTGCTATCTTTACTTGGGCCTGGTGCACCCTGGGTAGTGCAATTGTTGGAGGCCTTGAACAGGTAAGCATGCCTGTGTTCTGGTGTTTTTTTTTGAGTTTAGTGGAGGTTTTCCTCCAATGGTGTTTTTTTAGATTAGGACTGCCAAGATACAAGGACCCTTGACGTGGGTTGGCAGCTTCAATATTGTGGCCATAATATCAACCAATACCTTGCATACATTGTTATGTTTTTGGTGCACTGTACATTTTTCCAGGGTGCGCCTGGGCCCTAGATGGCTCTGTACACTGTGGCCTCTGTTCACACAGGATGCATCATGGTTAGCCCGCTATATTTATGGCGTCATTAATAGGCCTTTCACCATATACTTTGCAGTCCTGTGTGAACATGCCACATACAGACTATTTTTTTGCATGGGTGCTCCAAGCAGCCAATTCCTGATTGTAGGTTGGCTGCATCGGTATTATTTGCACCTGTGTTGTTTGCTATCTTTACTTGGGCCTGGTGCACCCTGGGTAGTGCAATTGTTGGAGGCCTTGAACAGGTAAGCATGCCTGTGTTCTGGTGTTTTTTTTGAGTTTAGTGGAGGTTTTCCTCCAATGGTGTTTTTTTAAAGGCAGCAGTAACCCTTTGCACAGAATCAGACTGAGCAAGACACTGGGACTGACATCTCCGCTGAGCAGGCTCTACTTTGGCTGATGCAGAATGAAAGACCGCAGCAGACATGGTTAGGGAATGAACAGTATATCTTGTACTATTGATTTTGTCATCTACTATGCCACATGTCCCTGTGGCCTCATATATGTGGGCCTCACATCCCGGGAACTACGAGTTAGAATGAGGGAGCATGTCAGGGACATTAGGGCAGCCATGACCACTGAGGACATAGCGTCACTGAAAACGATCCCTCGTCATTTCAGGCTGAAACATTCTTGCAACCCCGTTGTAACTTTAGTGCAGGGTGTTGATCGTGTCCATGGTTTGATTAGGGGTGGTGATCTCAAGCGCAAGCTATCTCAGCTCGAATGTAGATGGATAGTGAAATTGGATACGATGACCCCTCATGGTCTTAATGAGAAACTAAGCTTTTCAGCTTTTTTATAGTGTGTTTATTCTCTTCAACTTTCTAGTCTTAATCAATACCCTTGGAGTCTTTATTTGATTTTAATTGTGTTTTTGTCTTTTTAGTTTTTTTAGTTTGTAATAACGGAGGATAATTCTTGTTCTTGATGGTGTGCCCATCTCCCAAACGTGCTGTATCCCGTTCATGCATAGCATGAAGATTCTCTACATCGTCGGCTTGAATACATCTTGTATAATATTTTATTATACCTCTCTATATGCCCATAATTAAGTTGAATATTGATATGTGTTCATTTACATCTTCACATATATATACAGTATATATATATATATATATTTTTTTTTGAGACATCTGTTTATTGGTATGCTTTGCAGGTGCCATGACCCACAGGGAGGGCTCATGAGGTGTCAAAACAGCATAACCCTCCATAAGTGACTGCATTTTAAAAATTACACCTCTCAGTGAATTCATCTAATTTTAAATTATTGGACAGTGAAGAAAAATAACTACATTCTACCACAAAAATTTAGTTTTAACCCCAGATTTTACATTTTCACAAAAAAGTGGGTAAAAATTGAACCATAATTTGTCTCACAATTTCTGCTGAGCATGGCAATACTGCATATATGGCCGTACAGTACTATTTAGTCATATGGAGAGACTCGGGAAGAACAGAGCGCTTTTTGACTCCTGGAGCATCGATTTCCTAAAACAGTTTGTCGACTCCCTACACAGAGCCCCTAATTGCTAGAAGAGCAAAATCATCTCTCAAGTGACCCCATTTTAGAAGTTATATCCCTTTGAGAATTTATCTACAGGTGTAGTGACGATTTTGATTCCAGGGGCATTTTCCAGAAGCAAGCAGCAATGAATGTTGCCAAGTGAAAATTGCAAACTGCTGTTGTAGTGACCTGTACGCTGCAGTGAACAGTATGTTGCAGGTAGGCTACTTTCACACTAGCGTCGTGCACTGCATGTCGCCATGCGTCATTTTGTAGAAAAAATGCATCCTGCAAAAGTGCTTGCAGGATGCGTTTTTTCTCCATAGACTTGCATTAGCAACGCAGTGCGACGCATTGCCACACGTCGCAACCATCGTGCGACGGTTGCGTCGTGTAGCGTCGGTCCGTCGCCACCAAAAAATGTTGCATGTAACGTTTTTTGGTGCGTCGAGACCGTCTCCCGGCACCTCACAATGGGGCAGCGGATGCATTGAAAAACAGCATCCGCTGCCCCGTTGTGCGGCGCATTCACTGCTAGCGTCGGTACGTCGCAACGACGCAATTCGTTGTGCGTCGTACGACGCTAGTGTGAAAGTAGCCTTACCAGTATGTTGTGCTCAGCTGGTGCTTCTGGAGACATGCACCTGTAAGTTAAGCATACACACATTGCTTCAGAAATGACAAATATGTGGATGCTATATGTGGTTTAGGTACACTGTGGGGTTCAGAAGGAAGGGGGAATTTAGATTTGGGAGCAGATAATTAATTTACTGAATTTTTTTTTTTGGAGGGTGAGGAGTCATTTCATTTTTCGAGAGCCATTGTACTAGAAGTAACACTTAAGCCTCCTATATTTCCGTTAACAAATGACATACCTGAGTGGGGACTTGATTTTTTTGTGGATTAAGTTGAAGCTCTCATTGGGATCATATTACATAATATTTAATATAATATTTATCCAGCACTCTACACTGAGCACTTACTTTAGGATTTCCATCTAAATCTCTAAGTGAAATGATTCAGATGAAACTCCGGAAGGATCCATTCAGTATAATGAAGCAGCAGAGTTACACTGGACTCTATCTGGCCTCTGCTCAGCGATATCCTTTTCAGAAGTGCACAGAATTGTGGCCGAGGGCACTTTTATACAATCCTATAAAGACGAACACTGCCGGATCACAGGTCAGATGGTGTCCAGAGTGCATCCATCAAACTCATCATAGGGAATCTTCTGTCGAAGGTTCTGTCTGAATCACATATTTCAGAGATGTACACGGAAACCCCGGTGTAAGCGCTTAACACAGAGCTCAGGATAAATGTGCACCTAGTCTTACTGCGATCTTTGGGAGGCAGAATTGAAAAACCAACGGCAGCTGAAGAATTGGTTTTATTTATTTTTTACGTTGTTCCACTTTGCAGTATAAGTGACTAGGTGACTTTATTCTTTGTGTTGGTGCGATTACAGCAATACCTGATTATTTTTATATTAGCCGCTGTCACACACTAAAAGACGCTTTTCTTGCATAACACAGTTTTTTACATCACTATATTTTGAGAGTTATAATTTTTCCATATATTGTCCCACAGAGTAATGTGAGGACTTGTTTTGTGCGGGATGAGTTGCTGTTTTTATAGGTACCATTTTCAGACACATTATATTTTTTCAAAGCTTTCTATTCCAATTTTTGGAAGGCAGAATTTGCAAAAAACAGCAATTCAGTCATTCTTTTTTGGAGGTTTATGTCATTTTGTGTGTGGTACAATTGATAATGTAGTTTATTCTTCGGGTCAGCATTATTACAGTGATACCTCATTTATATCATTTTTTATGCTTTTGAATTTTTACACAATAAAAACTATCTTATAGAAAATATAATTATTTTACTTAATCACTTTATTCTGAGAACTATAATTTTTTTCTTTTTCCACTGATTGAGCTGTATTGTGACTTGTTATTTGTGGGACAAGATGATGTTTTCAGTGGTACTATGATTATTTATATTCATCTTTTTTATCTCGATTTATTCTACTTTGTGTTAAGCAGTATGATGTACGATGGTGAAGCATTGCTTTTTGTATTCTTTATTTATTTTTTATGGTGTTCACTAAAGGGGTTAACTAGTGGGACAGTTCTATAGGTTGGGTCATTCATGACTTGGCAATGCCATATATGTGTACTTTTATTGTTAATATTTTTTTTCAGACAAATATTTATTTATGGCTGCAACATCTTCTGATCTGTTTTTATTTTATTTAAAAAAATATTTTTACAATTATTTACTTTTTTTTTACTTTTTCCCTCTATGGGACTATCATTTTTAGCAGGCTGGTCCCTTGTATAGCAAAGGTATGCAGCAGCATCCCTATGCTATGCAAACTGTCAGCTCTGTACTAACAGATAGAGTTGCTGATCATGCTCTGAGCATGATCTAGCAACTTTACTAGCTCTGGTGACCTGGATGTTGTCATGGCAACATCAGGTTTCCATGGCATTGATCGGGACCCTGCGTCATGCCACGGGATCTCCAATCCAAGGGCAGAGGAGCTGTCTTCCCTCTGACTGCCCTCGGAATGCTGCAAATAGGTTTGATTACAGCATTTAGAGGTTTAAAGTGCCCGAAGTGGTGCGGGAATGCCCCCAGCACTTAGTGCAGAGTGTCAGCTGTCAGAATCAGTAGACACCCGGTGCACGATTGCCTGTAAGTAATAATCCATCCCGCGTCAATAAGTACCAGGGAGCAGGGGCGTTCTATAACTGACAATGTCAGAAAGGGGCTAATACAATGAATAAATATATTAAGGGACAGTGCAGAAATCTAGGACTGCGATGGTGACAAGGGGCCATTCTTTAGGTGCAGATGGAAGAAGGTTTAGTTATATTCTTAGATGTGTCTGCAACAACAGTTCAATTATGGAACTCTCTGCCACTTGATGTCGTAATGGTTGATTCACTACAAAAGTTCAAAGAGATCCTAAATGCCTTTCTTTAAAAATATAACATTACAACTTATTAGTACTAAATTCCATGATGGCGCCTTAATACAAGTGATGTTACGCTTGAAGGCAAGAAGGGATAACTGTAACCGGGTAACACAAGCATGCAACACATTCACACTCCAGGCCACCAGGGGGAGCTTTTGATCCTATTTACTAGGTGACTCCCCATATATATGGTAGTTCAAGAGGGAAAGATCAGAACAGTTCTTGCCAGGAAGCAGACTGGATCAGTCTGAGGCAGAAGAAGGTTTACGGAGCTGTGTATCCGCAGTGCAGCAGTTCCTGGAAAGAGACATTCAGAAAGCCGAATACATTGCAGTGAACATGCAGGAGAGCAAAGCACAGGAGAGGATACAAGGGAGAGACCAGCCCTGAGCAGGCTGCATTCTTCTGAGGCGCAGAAAACAGTAGCCAGAACATCGAGGATCTTAAAGCCCCCCACGACTTACATCAGAGACCGGCAGGACAGATGAACTCCACGTTACTTGTCCGCCTTAGTACCCAGGAGGCACGGTGACACCCTTAGAGGCTGGGGTGTGCTAGAGTCCCTATAAACTGCCTCAAGTCACCAGTCATACAGGTCGTGTCCTATCCTATATGGGGAACAGAGAGAGCAAGAGAACACCTGTGTGGACCTTATTTGAAATCATAGGCAGTAAGGGATTACAACACCACGGCGCTAGAGGAAGGCTTTGATTTCCACCTGGATAAGGGGACTCCTAACTTGCCTCCAAGCCAGCCGGACCCTGCCTGCCCTGTGATCTGGTGCCCTGGACTATGGCTGCCTGAGGTCAACAGTAAACAAGGTAAAGAGACTGCAACCCTGTGTCCTCGTTCTTTACTGCGCCTTTCACCATCTTCCATCTACACACCGGGAGCCCTGGGGATATACTTCACCTGTGGGAAGTTATACCATCTAGCTGCCATAACATCCCCCAAGAGGACCCCCTAAAGCAGTGTCGGTCCCAACAGACCAAATACCACAGGTGGCGCCACAAACATATACTTTATCCCCTATAAAGACCTTCTCCTTTTACATGGGCGCCCAGGGCTAAGGACCGATTTGCCACTGTTACATCCCCCTGTGAACGCAGGACCCGGTACCGAGTACCCCACGGCCCTGGCATGCAACTCATCTTGGCATCACAAACAGGATGGACTGACCCAGCAAATCGGGTCATGTGCGCCTAAAAGACTGTGCCTGAACAGTGATTTATTGACTGTGTACTGTGAATTGCCTCCAAAAATTGCGGCCAAAACTGCCGCCATTACAGCGCCACAAGGAGCGCTGGAGAAGAAGGGTATGCCAGCATGGGAGGAGACTACCAGAGAGGCGAGAACAGTGATGAACGCCCCCTACAAATGTTATTATATGACGAGGATGTGCCCGTCTGCCAAAGAGGTCCGCCTCCTGATATGCTATGGCAGGAACAAGGAGGAGAAGAAGCCCCACCCCAAGAGATGGAGGAGCAGCGTGCGCATGTGGCCGTAGACCTGGAAGAGGAAATGGGTACCCGAAAGATGGTGAAGCAATCCGGGACTATCCCAGGCCAACGGAGAAGGACCCGGACCTGCCGCTGCCGGAGGATCTGGATTTCCTGGGGACGCCGGTGGAGGAGCTGAGCCACCAGCTCCTGGACACAGAGCTGACCACAGTGACGAAATGGAAGTTGGCCCTGTGCAAGAAGATCACGTTGGAGGAGTCGCAGTCCGTGCAGCAGCCGACTCCAGCAGCCCCATTAGTGGAGCGGATCGGCATCGGTGGAACCACATCAGACGCAGATACAGAAAGCAACCCTGCCCCGGTGACCGATCCCGCTCCAGTGACCGCTTCTCCCCCAGTCACTTACCTTGCTCCAGAGACAACTCCTGCCCCAGATGAAGGCCCTGCTGCAGCGACTGTAGCCACCGCCGACGAGACGCTGAAATGCCGCTCCCAACACCCGTAGGCACACCACTGGAGGTGAGCCCCGAGGGGGTGGTCTTTCAATGGGACAATCCGAGAGCAGGACCAATCGGGTCCCCTGGGGAGGCCCAGCCAGAGGGGTCCCACATTGAAGCCCTCACCTGGGAGGAGTGCCACCAGTGTCTGGTGCTCAAATGGAGGGAGTGAGGCCCAACGTAAAGCGCAGGCCCATAAAGCCAAACAATGTATCAAGAGCCCAGCGAAATGGGGAATAGTAGTGGTCTTCCACCCAAAAAGGGGATGGGGTTTCATTAAGGAATCAGGACTGCAGGACAAGGTCTATGTCACCAGCCGTGACGTGGAATGTCATCAACCGAGGGGGACATCCTGAATGGGACCTGAGCCGAGGGGATCAAGTGACTACACCTGTCACTGGGGTGAAAAAGGCTGGTACGCAATGAACATTAAGAAATGTATACCTACAGCAATGCCACCTAGTGTCAAAGTCAATACTATCACTATTCCTCTGGTCACAGAACCAGTAACCCCCCAAACCGTCACTACTACCAAAGTGTGCATAATCACCACCACTGAAACAACCATGGCAGCTACCCCCATAGACATGCATACTGAGACTACGCAAACTCCAATTACAGCCCATGACTTGACTGTACATGAGAACCAAACCTATGACATTGATCTGGCATCAGGTGAAAATTTGGATGCAACTCTTCCCAGGCCAGGAAGTGTTCAATGCAAAGTGTTACCTTGGACAATGCTACAGTTAAAATAAAGTCAAATTTGAACATGACTGTAAATAGTGAAGAGTTAAAAGTTAACTCATTGTTGCTACCAGGGTCCAAAAATGACTGCTACTAAACGTTTGTCAAACCTGACCAGGTTTATACTTAAAGGGGTCCCTCATTTAAAGGGATCCTCTGTTTACAGAGTTTTGTTTTGCTTCAAAGACACTTGAATCATGGATGGTGAATGATTCACAAACTGTCGTGTAAATAGTTTGCACCTTCTTAACCCCTTAAGCCCCGAGGGTGGTTTGCACGTTAATGACCGGGCCAATTTTTACAATTCTGACCACTGTCCCTTTATGAGGTTATAACTCTGGAACCCTTCAACGGATCTTGGCGATTCTGACATTGTTTTTTCGAGAGATATTGTACTTCATGTTAGTTGTAAAATTTATTCGATATAACTTGTGTTTATTTGTGAAAAAAATGGAAATTTGGCAAAAATTTAGAAAATTTCACAATTTTCCAACTTTGAATTTTTATGCCCTTAAATCACAGAGATATGTCACACAAAATACTTAAAAGGTAACATTTCCCACATGTCTACTTTACATCAGCACAATTTTGGAACCAAAATTTTTTTTTGTTAGGGAGTTATAAGGGTTAAAAGTTCACCAGCAAATTCTCATTTTTACAACACCATTTTTTTTAGGGACCACATCTCATTTGAAGTCATTTTGAGGGGTCTATATGATAGAAAATAACCAAGTGTGACACCATTCTAAAAACTGCACCCATCAAGGTGCTCAAAAACACATTCAATAAGTTTATTAACCCTTCAGGTGATTCACAGGAATTTTTGGAATGTTTAAATAAAAATGAACATTTAACTTTTTTTCACACAAAATTTATTTCAGCTCCAATTTGTTTTATTTTACCAAGGGTAACAGGAGAAAATGGACTCCAAAAGATGTTGTACAATTTGTCCTGAGTATGCCGATACCCCATATGTGGGGGTAAACCACTTTTTGGGTGCATGACAGAGCTCGGAAGCGAAGGAGCACCATTTGACTTTTCAATGCAAAATTGACTGGAATTGAGATGGGACGCCATGTTGTGTTTGGAGAGCCCCTGATATTCCTAAACATTGAAACCCCCCACAAGTGACACCATTTTGGAAAGTAGACCCCTTAAGGAACTTATCTAGATGTGTGGTGAGCACTTTGACCCAACAAGTGCTTCACAGAAGTTTATAATGCAGAGCCGTAAAAATAAAAAATCATATTTTTTCACAAAAATGATCTTTTCACCCCCAATTTTTTATTTTCCCAAGGGTAAGAGAAGAAATTGGACCCCAAAAATTGTTGTGCAATGTGTCCTGAGTATGCTGATACCCCATATGTCGGTGTAAACCATTGTTTGGGTGCATGGCAGAGCTCGGAAGGGAAGGAGCGCCATTTGACTTTTCAATGCAAAATTGACTGGAATTGAGATGGGACGTCATGTTGCGTTTGGAGAGCCCCTGATGTGCCTAAACATTGAAACCCCCCACAAGTGACACCATTTTGGAAAGTAGACCCCCTAAGGAACTTATCTTGATGTGTTTTGAGAGCTTTGAACCCCCAAGTGTTTCACTACAGTTTATAACGCAGAGCCGTGAAAAATTTTTTTTTCAGAAAAATGATATTTTAGCCCCCAGTTTTATATTTTCACAAGGGTAACAGGATAAATTGGACCCCAAACGTTGTTGTCCAATTTGTCCTGAGTACGCTGATACCCCAAATGTGGGGGGGAACCACTATTTGGACGCATGGCAGAGCTCAGAAGGGAAGGAGCACCATTTGGAATGCAGACAGATGGATTGGTCTGCAGGCGTCATGTTGCATTTGCAGAGCCCCTGATGTACCCAAACAGTATAAACCCTCCATAAGTGACCCCATATTGGAAACTAGACCTCCCAAGGAACTTATCTAGATGTGTTTTGAGAGCTTTGAACCCCCAAGTGTTTCACTACAGTTTACAACGCAGTGCTGTGAAAATAAAAAATCCTTTTTTTCCCACAAAAATGATTTTTAGCCCCCCAAATTTTTATTTTCCCAGAGATAACAAGAGAACTTGGACCCCAAAAGTTGTTGTCCAATTTGTCCTGAGTACGCTGATGCCCCATATGTTGGGGTAAACCCCTGTTTGGGCGCACGGGAGAGCTCAGAAGGGAAGGAGCACTGTTTTACTTTTTCAACGCAGAATTGTCTGGAATTGAGATCGGACGCCATGTCGCGTTTGGAGGGCCCCTGATGTGCCTAAACAGTGGAAACTCCCCAATTCTACCTGAAACTAATCCAAACACACCCCTAACCCTAATCCCAACTGTAACCCTAACCACACCCCTAACCCTGACACACCCCTAATTCTAATCTCAACCCTAATCCCAACCGTAAATGTAATCCAAACCCTAACCCTAACTTTAGCCCCAACCCTAACTTTATCCCCAACCCTAACTTTAGCCCCAACCCTAGCCCTAACCCTAGCCCTAACCCTAGCCCTAACCCTAGCCCTAGCCCTAGCCCTAACCCTAGCCCTAACCCTAGCCCTAATGGGAAAATGGAAATAAATACATTTTTTTAATTTTATTATTTTTCCCTAACTAAGGGGGTGATGAAGGGGGGTTTGATTTACTTTTATAGCATTTTTTATATCGGATTTTTATGATTGGCAGCTGTCACACACTAAAAGACGCTTTTTTATAGCAAAAAAGTTTTTGCATCTCCATATTTTGAGACCTATAATTTTTCCATATTTTGGTCCACAGAGTCATGTGAGGTCTGGTTTTTTGCGGGACGAGTTGACGTTTTTACTGGTAACATTTTCGGACATGTGACAGTTTTTGAACACTTTTTATTCCGATTTTTGTGAGGCAGAATGACCAAAAACCAGCTATTCATGAATTTCTTTTGGGGGAGGCGTTTATACCGTTCCACGTTTGGTAAAATTGATAAAGCAGTTTTATTCATCGGGTCAGTACGATTACAGCGATATCTCATTTATATCTTTTTTTATGTTTTGGCGCTTTTATACGATAAAAACTATTTTATAGAAAAAATAATTATTTTGGCATCGCTTTATTCTGAGGACTATAACTTTTTTATTTTTTTGATTATGATGCTATATGGTGGCTCATTTTTTGCGGGACAAGATGACGTTTTCAGCGGTACCATGGTTATTTATATCCATCTTTTAGATCACGTGTTATTTCACTTTTTGTTCGGCGGTATGATAATAAAGCGTTGTTTTTTGGCTCGGTTTTTTTTTTTTTTTTCTTACGGTGTTCACTGAAGGGGTTAACTAGTGGGACTGATTTATAGGTTGGGTCGTTACGGACACGGCGATATTAAATATGTGTGCTTTTATTGTTTGTTTTTTTTGTTTTTTTTAGATAAAGAAATGTATTTATGGGAATAATATATTTTTTTTCTTCTTTATTTAGGAATTTTTTATTTATTTATTTTTTTTTTTACACATGTGGAAATTTTTTTTTAAACTTTTTTACTTTGTCCCAGGGGGGGACATCACAGATCGCCGATCTGATAGTGTGCACAGCACTCTATCAGATCGGCGCTCTCACTCACATCGCTTTCATCTGCAGCCTGCTCCGGACCCGGAAGTAATCCCGGCAGGACCCGGATGCAGCCCCGCGGCCATTTTGGATCCGGGGCCTGCAGGGATAGGAGGTAGGAGACCCTCGCAGCAACGCGATCACATCGCGTTGCTCCGGGGGTCTCAGGGAAGCCCGCAGGGAGCCCCCTCCCTGCGCGATGCTTCCCTGTACCTCCGGTACACCGCGATCATGTTTGATCGCGGTGTGCCGGGGGTTAATGTGCCGGGGGCGGTCCATGACTGCTCCTGGCACATAGTACCGGATGTCAGCTGCGATAGGCAGCTGACACCCGGCCGCGATCGGCCGCGCTCCCCCCGTGAGCGCGGCCGATCGGCTATGACATACTATCCCGTCACTGGGAATTAAGTCCCAGGTCAACTTGACGGGATAGTACGTCATATGGGATTAAGGGGTTAAAGGTGCTTCATACTGGTCTTACAAAGAAGTTTTAAAAAGACTGCTTCTAACATTACTGTGAAAACTTTGTTTTACAGAGACCTGAAGAAAAACCCATTTGGCGCAGCAGGATTCCACACCTTGAAGCCCACCCAAGACTAACGTTGGGGGTTAATGACGGGTGCATTGCATCATTGCTGCTGTTATATAGTATTGATTGACTATAGTATTAATTGCACTACCTCAGTATTGAAAGACTTGAAAGTTGATTCGGTGCACTTTGTTAGTTAAAATTGTACTCTATATGCCAGCTAGTTAGTATATTAGTGAGTTAATATATTGAATAAGAATAAAATTGAAACTTGATCTTAGACAGTGTTATGTGCAGGAAGCAGTGAAAATGTCTAATGTTACACTTTTGAATTGGACGGACTTGATGTAGTTTGCCCGTAAGGGTAGATGCTGTTTGCTAGAAAAGTTCTGCACTTTGAATAAAGAGAATGTTTGTTTTGCACTTTGAAGCCTTAAGATAGAATATCTGTAGCAGGTAATAGCAATTAATAGTTAGTTAATTATCTTATACTGTTTTCTATTCTCAAAAGTATGCATACTCTGTAAATAAGTTATTGTAACGTTCAAGTGTTCTCACCTTCCATAAAGGGAAGGTATCGTTTATAATATTAACTTGTTTTAGAAGTTTAAAGCATTCCAAAAATTGTGTTTTTTTACTAATCTGTATTGTTGCTCTTCTTTTCCCAGTCTGGGAGTACAGGATTTAACAGGGGGGAGCGTGGTGCCCCAGGGTCCTGGTCGTCACAGTATCATTGCTTTCCTCATGGGGAGAGTGTTGTCACGCTTGAAGGCAAGAAGGGATAACTGTAACCAGGTAACATAAGCATGCAACACATTCACACTCCAGGCCACCAGGGGGAGCTTTTGATTCTATTTACTAGGTGACTCCCCATATATATGGTAGTTCAGGAGGGAAAGATCAGAACAGTTCTTGCCAGGAAACAGACTGGATCAGTCTGAGGCAGAAGAGGGTTTACGGAGCTGTGTAGCCACAGTGCAGCAGTTCATGGAAAGAGACATTCAGAAAGCCAAATACATTGCAGTGAACGTGCAGGAGAGCAGATACCAGTAGCTGGAACACCGAGGATCATAAAGCCCTCCACGACTTACATCAGAGACCGGCAGGACAGCTGAACTCCACGTTACCTGTCCGCCTTACTACCCAGGAGGCACAGTGATACCTTTAGAAGCTGGGGCATGCTAATATCCCTATAAACTGCCTCAAGTCACCAGTCATACGGGTAGTGTCCTATCCTATATGGGGGACAGAGAGAGCGAGAGAACACCTGTGAGGACCTTATTTGAAACCGTAGGCAGTAAGGCACTATGACACCACGGCGCTAGAGGAAGGCTTTGATTTCCACCTGGATAAGGGGACTCCTAACTTGCCTCCAAGCCAGCCGGACCCTGCCTGCCCTGTGATCTGGTGCCCTGGACTGTGGCTGCCTGTACTCGACAGTAAACAAGGTAAAGAGACTGCAACCCTGTGTCCTCGTTCTTTATTGCACCTTTCACCATCTTCCATCTACACACCGGGAGCCCTGGGGATATACTTCACCTGTGGGAAGTTATACCATCTAGCTGCCATAACATCACCCCAGAAGACCCTTAAAACAGCGTCATCCCCACTGACTGAATACCACAGATGGCATCACGAACATATACTTTATCCCCTTTAAAGACCTTCCCCTTTTATATGGGCACCCGGGGCCATGTGTTGTGAACTCTGTTTTTGGGCTCCCTCTAGTGGTCACAAGCGGTACTGTGTAGTGTTGTCTTTCTGCAGGTTGGCAGCATCTGCTGGTTCGTTATCCTTGGTTGGTTTCCTATTTAGTTCACCTGGATACTCAGTTCCTTGCCTGCTCTCAATGTATTCAGTGCTCTTCAGATTCCTTGTGACTACCTTGCTCCCAGTCTCTCCAAGACAAGCTAAGTTTTTGTTTGATCATTTTTTGATTATCAGCATTTATTATGTTTTTAGTCCAGCTCGCTAAAATGTGATTTCCTCGCTTGCTGGTTGCTCTAGGGGACTGAGTTTCTCCCCCCCACACCGTTAGTTGGTGCGGGGGTTCTTGTAATCTCAGTGTGGATATTTTGTAAGGGTTTTTTACTGACCGCACAGACCCCTTTACTATTTTCTGCTATCTAGTATTAGTGGGCCTCATTTGCTAAATCTGTTTTCACCCCTGTGTATGTGCCTTCCTCTTACCTCACCGTTATTATATGTTGGGGGCTTCTATTTCTTTGGGGATTATTTCTCTGGAGGCAAGAGAGGTCTTTCTTTCTCTCTAGGGGTAGTTAGTTCCTCAGGCTGGCTCGAGACGTCTAGGATGTTTTAGGCACGTTCACCGGCTACTTCTAGTGTGTTTGGATAGGTTCAGATTTGCGGTCAGTCCAGTTTGCCACCTCCCTAGAGCTTGTCCTATGTATGTTACTTAGCTGGAGTAATTTGTGATCCTCAACCACTAAGGATCATAACAGCCATGGACCGGGACGCCACTGTGACATCTCCCTGTGAACGCAGGACCCGGTGCCGAGTACCCCACGGCCCTGGAGGGCGACTCACAAGCAAATACAGGTCCTTCTCAAAAAATTTGCATATAGTGTTAAATTTCATTATTTACCATAATGTAATGATTACAATTAAACTTTCATATATTATAGATTCATTATCCACCAACTGAAATTTGTCAGGTCTTTTATTGTTTTAATACTGATGATTTTGGCCTACAACTCCTGATAACCCAAAAAACCTGTCTCAATAAATTAGCATATTTCACCCGTCCAATCAAATAAAAGTGTTTTTTTAATAACAAACAAAAAAATCATCAAATAATAATGTTCAGTTATGCACTCAATACTTGGTCGGGAATCCTTTGGCAGAAATGACTGCTTCAATGCGGCGTGGCATGGAGGCAATCAGCCTGTGACACTGCTGAGATGTTATGGAGGCCCAGGATGCTTCAATAGCGGCCTTAAGCTCATCCAGAGTGTTGGGTCTTGCGTCTCTCAACTTTCTCTTCACAATATCCCACAGATTCTCTATGGGGTTCAGGTCAGGAGAGTTGGCAGGCCAATTGAGCACAGTAATACCATGGTCAGTAAACCATTTACCAGTGGTTTTGGCACTGTGAGCAGGTGCCAGGTCGTGCTGAAAAATGAAATCTTCATCTCCATAAAGCATTTCAGCCGATGGAAGCATGAAGTGCTCCAAAATCTCCTGATAGCTAGCTGCATTGACCCTGCCCTTGATGAAACACAGTGGACCAACACCAGCAGCTGACATGGCACCCCACACCATCACTGACTGGGTACTTGACACTGGACTTCAGGCATTTTGGCATTTCCTTCTCCCCAGTCTTCCTCCAGACTCTGGCACCTTGATTTCCGAATGACATGCAAAATTTGCTTTCATCAGAAAAAAGTACTTGGGACCACTTAGCAACAGTCCAGTGCTGCTTCTCTGTAGCCCAGGTCAGGCGCTTCTGCCGCTGTTTATGGTTCAAAAGTGGCTTTACCTGGGGAATGCGGCACCTGTAGCCCATTTCCTGCACACGCCTGTGCACGGTGGCTCTGGATGTTTCCACACCAGACTCAGTCCACTGCTTCCTCAGGTTCCCCAAGGTCTGGAATCGGTCCTTCTCCACAATCTTCCTCAGGGTCCGGTCACCTCTTCTCGTTGTACAGCGTTTTCTGCCACATTGTTTCCTTCCAACAGACTTACCATTGAGGTGCCTTGATACAGCACTCTGGGAACAGCCTATTTGTTGAGAAATTTCTTTCTGGGTCTTACCCTCTTGCTTGAGGGTGTCAATGATGGCCTTCTTGACATCTGTCAGGTCGCTAGTCTTACCCATGATGGGGGTTTTGAGTAATGAACCAGGCAGGGAGTTTTTAAAAGCCTCAGGTATCTTTTGCATGTGTTTAGAGTTAATTAGTTGATTCAGAAGATTAGGGTAATAGGTCATTTAGAGAACCTTTTCTTGATATGCTAATTTATTGAGACAGGTTTTTTGGGTTATCAGGAGTTGTAGGCTAAAATCATCAGTATTAAAACAATAAAAGACCTGATAAATTTCAGTTGGTGGATAATGAATCTATAATATATGAAAGTTTAATTGTAATCATTACATTATGGTAAATAATGAAATTTAACACTATATGCTAATTTTTTGAGAAGGACCTGTAGGTCACAGGTGAGGATGTTACCTTTAGTAGCCATTCAAACCCATTTGTGTCAAATTCTGTGCATGTTATTAGGCCCAATTCACCAGGGTATGTAAACTTCTGATCAGGGTAGTTTGGATGTTTTGTAGTTTGACAATAAATGGTTTCACCCAACACTAACCATGAGTGGAGAAACATTTGGTGATATCATTCATATTCTCTGAAAAAAGGCCGAAAAAGTAAACATTTTGGAGGGGTATGTAAACTTTTGAACACAACTATATCAGACAGATCTTGAATATAAAGGCCTTAAAAAAACTTTTATATGCCTCCTGTTTAATAATTATCTGCAGTAATTGATAGTATACAACAAAAGTATTCCTCCTTTAAATTACTGCTTTTGCAGATTATAATTTACTACTAATATAAAGGGATAGAGAGGGAGCACATAGACATTTTTGTCTTGGGGGCTTCATCTGTCCCTGAACACAAAAATCTTGTGCTTTTTCTTCCTCCCAATTCTGTGTAAATCGGCTAGATAAGCAGGGTGAAGTATTTTTCATTGCATACTGAAAAAGAGGTATTATTCCTTAGTAAGCAGGTGTGTGCCAATTCAAAGGATTACGCCAGCGGTTTTGACATGCGTAGGAAGTTTTTGCCCAATAGCTTACATTTTATTTCTACTGTATTTTCTACAGGGCATGAAAAATATATCTTTATTAAAGCTTGTCTGTGTATGTCACCATCAAACACAACTAGAAATATTAGCAGACATGTTTCTAAAGAGTTTGCAGGTCTTTTCAATACCAGTGATGATACATACCGGCTTCTTCTAGTAGTGATAATAAAGAAGGTGAATTACTAATGTAGTTGGAGCGCATAAAAGGTCAAATGAATTGATAAAACTCTATTATTAATTGAAGTACTCACTTCGTTAGAATGCATTTGTACAAATTCAAGAATTAAACTCTGTCACGACAACAGTGAATGCTGAACAGTTTTATCCTGTGGTTTACTAGTGATGTTCCCTAAAGATACAGAATGCTACAACAAAAGCTACATTAATTAATTATCTGACACTTACAAAAGGCTGAATTACGAACCTGCCCATATCAGTTCTTACACCAGCCATTTTGTGCTCTTTGGTTGATTGAACCATCTAGAAACTCACAGTAGCATGTATTTTTTTTTCTGAACATATATAACAATTGTATTCTGTCTTATCACTTGTCATTGTTAGTAGGTTGTTGGAGAATATAGGAAATAGGAATTGCTTTACAGATGATAACCTTTAAAGCTTGCTTTATTTTTTTTTACCCAATGGTATCTAATTCTGCTCAACTAAGGTCACTCACATGTCATGTTTTCTGGGCAATAATATTTTTAGCACAGCCTCCTTGACAAAGACTAAGAAAGACATTTATTGAAGAAAACCCTATTAGCAAGAAAAAAAAAAAATGTTCCCGACAGCCACCACCAGTGCCCACCTACAACAAACATACCATTTAGAATCCTTCAGCAATATTACATTATGAAGAAAGAGATCTAGATGATAACAAGAATGCTTGCAAATGAAGACAAAATAAATATTTGACCCTATTTTTTTTTATAAATAAAAGCTCAGATGATTTTCTTTTACCTGAGAACATGCAGCATAAGCATAGATTTGGCTATAAAATGATGTCCTCTTATGATATTTCTATACTATGATATTGAGTTTGATATAGTAGTATGCATTAAGCTCCCTCTAGTGGCAGTCTCAGGCAGTCTGAATCTAAATGTAAGCCTGTTGGGTTTTTTATCAGTATATAATTCCTTTAAAAGTTTTGAGCTGCTGCCAGTAAGTTCATGCTGTATTAAAACACTATTTTTATTTAGATTATAATAAAAGTTATAATAAAGAATATCAGTTACATCAGCAAAAGATGCCCAAGATGTTTTTTTTTTAATTTATCAATAGCAGATTTCAGTAGTAATGTGGCCTCCGGGGATTTACAGGTTGAATTGCGGAAGGCCAGGTTACCACTGAAATCTGCTACTGATAAATTCTAAATACATAGCAACTGTGCTTCTGACCTCCATTAATATCTTTCTTGCCCCTCTGTTCCATAGTTATGTCCTCTGGTAATAAAGGGTCAAAATTGACCTATTCCACAGAACGTCAGGGGTGGGTGTTTGCTCTTTCTACTCTGATGTTGGCCAATCTAAATATGGACATGCCCACTGGGAAGTTCTGTGGTATGCACTGTCATGGTTCTCAATGGCAAGAGAACGTAGTAAAGCATACAAAAGGACTAGCTCTTGGAAGATGGGAACTCGAGCTGACTGTGAGCTAAACCTACCGCACAACTAACAGTGGCCGGGTAGCGTGCCTACGTTTTATCCCTAGACGCCCAGCGCCAGCCGGAGGACTGACTGACCCTAGCAGAGGAAAATACAGACCTGACTTACCTCTAGAGAAATTTTCCCTAAAAGGCAGACAGTAGCCCCCACATATATTGTCGGTGATTTCAGAGGAAATTGACATACGAAGTATGAAAATAGGTTTAGCAAATTGAGGTCCGCTTACTAGATAGTAGGAAGACAGGAAAGGGAACTACACAGTCAGCTGAAAAACCCTTTCAAAACACCATCCTGAAATTACTTTAAGACTCTAATATCAACTCATGACACCAGAGTGGCAATTTCAGCTCACAAGAGCTTCCAGCCTCAGAAATATTCAATCACAGAGAACTGGAACAAAAATGCAAAACAAACTTAGGACTAAAAGTCCAACTTAGCTGATAGTAGTCTAGGAGCAGGAACATGCAACAGAAAGGCTTCTGGTAACATTGTTGGCCGGCATAGAAATGACTGAGGAGCAAGGTTAAATAGAAAACTCCCACATCCTGATGGAAACAGGTGAACAGAGGAGATGAAGCACACAAGTTCATTACCACCAGTGACCACCGGGGGAGCCCAGAAACCAAATTCACAACAGTACCCCCCCCTCAAGGAGGGGGCACCGAACCCTCACCAGAACCACCAGGGCGATCAGGATGAGCCCTATGAAAGGCACGGACCAAATCGGAGGCATGAACATCAGAGGCTGTAACCCAAGAATTATCCTCCTGACCGTAGCCCTTCCACTTGACCAGATACTGAAGTCTCCGTCTGGAAACACGGGAGTCCAAGATCTTCTCGACAACGTACTCCAACTCACCCTCAACCAACACCGGAGCAGGAGGCTCAACGGAAGGCACAACCGGTACCTCATACCTGCGCAACAATGACCGATGGAAGACATTATGAATAGAAAAAGATGCAGGGAGGTCCAAACGAAAGGACACAGGGTTAAGAATCTCCAATATCTTGTACGGGCCGATGAACCGAGGCTTAAACTTAGGAGAAGAAACCTTCATAGGGACAAAACGAGAATACAACCACACCAAGTCCCCAACACAAAGACGAGGACCAACACGACGACGGCGGTTGGCAAACTGCTGAGTCTTCTCCTGGGACAACTTCAAATTGTCCACCACATGCCCCCAAATCTGATGCAACCTCTCCACCACAGCATCCACTCCAGGACAATCCGAAGACTCCACCTGACCGGAAGAGAAACGAGGATGAAACCCCGAATTACAGAAGAAAGGAGACACCAAAGTGGCAGAACTAGCCCGATTATTGAGGGCAAACTCCGCCAAGGGCAAAAAGGCAACCCAATCATCCTGATCCGCAGACACAAAACACCTCAAATAAGTCTCCAAGGTCTGATTAGTTCGCTCGGTCTGGCCATTAGTCTGAGGATGGAAAGCAGACGAAAAAGACAAATCAATGCCCATCCTAGCACAGAATGCTCGCCAAAATCTAGAAACGAATTGAGTTCCCCTGTCAGAAACGATATTCTCCGGAATACCATGCAAGCGAACCACATTTTGAAAAAAACAGAGGAACCAGCTCGGATGAGGAAGGCAATTTAGGCAAGGGGACCAAATGGACCATCTTAGAGAAACGGTCACACACCACCCAGATGACAGACATCTTCTGAGAAACAGGGAGATCAGAAATAAAATCCATGGAGATGTGAGTCCAAGGCCTCTTCGGAATAGGCAAAGATAACAACAATCCACTAGCCCGAGAACAACAAGGCTTGGCCCGAGCACAAACATCACAAGACTGCACAAAACCTAGCACATCTCGCGACAGGGAAGGCCACCAGAAGGACCTAGCCACCAAATCCCTGGTACCAAAGATTCCAGGATGACCAGCTAACGCAGAAGAATGGACCTCCGAGATGACTCTACTGGACTGACTACTCATCCGGAACAAACAGTCTACCAGGCGGGCAACGATCAGGTCTATCTGCCTGAAACTCCTGCAAGACCCGTCGCAAGTCTGGGGAAACAGCAGATAATATCACTCCATCCTTAAGGATACCTGTAGGTTCAGAATTACCAGGGGAATCAGGCTCAAAACGCCTAGAAAGGGCATCCGCCTTCACATTTTTAGAACCCGGTAGGTAAGAAACCACAAAATTAAACCGAGAGAAAAATAACGACCAGCGCGCCTGTCTAGGATTCAGGCGCCTGGCAGACTCAAGATAAATCAAATTCTTGTGGTCAGTCAATACCACCACCTGATGTCTAGCCCCCTCAAGCCAATGACGCCACTCCTCAAAAGCCCACTTCATAGCCAAGAGCTCCCGATTACCAATATCATAATTTCGCTCAGCGGGCGAAAATTTACGAGAAAAGAACGCGCAAGGTCTCATCACGGAGCAGTCGGAACTTTTCTGCGACATAACCGCCCCAGCTCCGATTTCTGAAGCGTCGACCTCAACCTGAAAAGGAAGAGTAACATCAGGCTGACGCAAGACAGGGGCGGAAGAAAAGCGGCGCTTAAGCTCCCGAAAGGCCTCCACAGCAGCAGGGGACCAATCAGCAACATCAGCACCCTTCTTAGTCAAATCAGTCAACGGCTTAGCAACATCAGAAAAACCAGTTATAAATCGACGATAAAAATTAGCAAAGCCCAAAAACTTCTGAAGGCTCTTAAGAGAAGAGGGTTGCGTCCAATCACAAATAGCCTGAACCTTGACAGGGTCCATCTCAATGGAAGAGGGGAAAAAAATGTACCCCAAAAACGAAATCTTTTGAACCCCAAAAACACACTTAGAACCCTTTACACACAAGGAATTAGAGCGCAAAACCTGAAAAACCCTCCTGACCTGTTGGACATGAGAGTCCCAGTCATCCGAAAAAATCAAAATATCATCCAGATACACAATCATAAATTTATCCAAATATTCACGGAAAATGTCATGCATAAAAGACTGAAAGACTGAAGGGGCATTTGAAAGACCAAAAGGCATTACTAAATACTCAAAATGGCCCTCAGGCGTATTAAATGCGGTTTTCCACTCATCCCCCTGCTTAATTCGCACTAAATTATACGCCCCACGAAGATCAATCTTAGAGAACCACTTGGCCCCCTTTATTCGAGCAAACAAATCAGTAAGCAGTGGCAAAGGATACTGATATTTAACCGTGATTTTATTCAAAAGCCGATAATCAATACACGGCCTCAAAGAGCCATCTTTTTTAGATACAAAGAAAAAACCGGCTCCTAAGGGAGATGACGAAGGACGAATATGTCCCTTTTCCAAGGACTCCTTAATATATTCCCGCATAGCAGCATGTTCAGGCACAGATAGATTAAATAAACGACCCTTTGGAAACTTACTGCCCGGAATCAGATCTATAGTACAATCGCAATCTCTGTGCGGAGGTAGTGAACCAAGTTTTGGCTCCTCAAAAACGTCACGATAATCAGATAAAAATTCCGGAATCTCAGAGGGAATAGATGACGAAATGGAAACCAAAGGTACGTCCCCATGAGTCCCCTGACATCCCCAGCTTAACACAGACATTGCTTTCCAGTCGAGGACTGGGTTATGAGATTGCAGCCATGGCAATCCAAGCACCAACACATCATGTAGATTATACAACACAAGGAAGCGAATAATCTCCTGGTGATCCGGATTAATACGCATAGTTACTTGTGTCCAGTATTGTGGTTTATTACTAGCCAATGGCGTGGAGTCAATACCCTTCAGAGGTATAGGAACTTCCAGAGGCTCTAAATTAAACCCACAGCGTTTGGCAAAGGACCAATCCATAAGACTCAAAGCGGCGCCAGAGTCGACATAGGCGTCCGCGGTAATAGACGATAAAGAGCAAATCAGGGTCACAGATAGAATAAACTTAGACTGTAAAGTGCCAATTGAAACAGACTTATCAACCTTCTTAGTACGTTTAGAGCATGCTGATATAACATGAGTTGAATCACCACAATAGAAGCATAACCCATTTTTTCGCCTAAAATTCTGTCGTTCGCTTCTGGACAGAATTCTATCACATTGCATAATCTCTGGCGCCTTCTCAGTAGACACCGCCAAATGGTGCACAGGTTTGCGCTCCCGCAAACGCCGATCAATCTGAATGGCCAATGTCATGGACTCATTCAGACCTGTAGGCACAGGGAACCCCACCATAACATCTTTAATGGCATCAGAGAGACCCTCTCTGAAATTCGCCGCCAGGGCGCACTCATTCCACTGAGTAAGCACAGACCACTTACGAAATTTTTGGCAGTATATTTCAGCCTCATCTTGCCCCTGAGACAGGGCCATCAAGGCTTTTTCAGCCTGAATCTCTAAATGAGGTTCCTCATAAAGCAACCCCAATGCCAGGAAAAACGCATCCACATTGAGCAACGCAGGATCCCCTGGTGCCAAAGCAAATGCCCAATCCTGAGGGTCGCCCCGGAGCAAGGAAATTACAATCCTGACCTGCTGTGCAGGATCTCCAGTGGAGCGAGATCTCAGAGACAAAAATAATTTACAATTATGTTTGAAATTCTGGAGGCGAGATCTATCCCCGGAGAAAAATTCAGGTAAAGGAATTCTAGGTTCAGATATAGGAGCATGAATTACAAAATCCTGTAAACTTTGAACCTTCATAGCGAGATTATTCAAACCTGTAGCTAAACTCTGCTGATCCATTTTTATCAGGTGAAATCAGAACCATTCAAGGATTAGAAGGAGAGAGAGACGAAGGCTGCAGTAAGCAGAAATGCAAGTGAATCAACTAATGAGCAAACTCAGAAAAAAAAAAAAAATTCTCTGCAGACTTCTTTTCTCTCCTTTCTTCTGCCAATTATTTTAACCCTTGGCCGGCCAAACTGTCATGGTTCTCAATGGCAAGAGAACGTAGTAAAGCATACAAAAGGACTAGCTCTTGGAAGATGGGAACTCGAGCTGACTGTGAGCTAAACCTACCGCACAACTAACAGTGGCCGGGTAGCGTGCCTATGTTTTATCCCTAGACGCCCAGCGCCAGCCGGAGGACTGACTGACCCTAGCAGAGGAAAATACAGACCTGACTTACCTCTAGAGAAATTTTCCCCAAAAGGCAGACAGTAGCCCCCACATATATTGTCGGTGATTTCAGAGGAAATTGACATACGAAGTATGAAAATAGGTTTAGCAAATTGAGGTCCGCTTACTAGATAGTAGGAAGACAGGAAAGGGAACTACACAGTCAGCTGAAAAACCCTTTCAAAACACCATCCTGAAATTACTTTAAGGCCATGTGCACACGTTGCGGATTTCTTGCAGAAATTTCCTGAAGAAAACCGGAAATTTTCTGCAAGAAATCCGCATTTTTTTTTTTGCGTTTTTTTTCCGTTTTTTTCGCGTTTTTTTAGCATTCTGCAAGCGTAATTAGCTTGCAGAATGCTAAAGTTTTCCAAGCGATCTGTAGCATCGCTTGGAAAACTGACTGACAAGTTGGTCACACTTGTCAAACATACTGTTTGACAAGTGTGACCAACTTTTTACTATAGATGCAGCTTATGCAGCATCTATAGTAAAAGATAGAATGTTTAAAAATAATAAAAAAAATAAAAAAATGCTTATACTCACCCAGACATCTCATCAGCGGCGTCCGTTCGTCTTCCTATAGCTGGTCTGTGCGCACAGGGCCTTCCGTGACGTCACGGTCACATGACCGCTCACGACCAATCACAGGACAGTGACGTCATCGGCAGGTCTTTCGCCGCACATCAGCTACAGGAACCGAACGGCAGCGTGCAGCGGTGAGGCGGGAACACTGCGCGGGACATCGAGGGTGAGTATAGGACTATTTTTTATTTTATTTCTTATTTTTTGACCACTTATATGGTGCCCAGTGCGTGGAGGAGAGTCTCCTCTCCTCCACCCTGGGTACCAACCGCACATAATCTGCTTACTTCCCGCATGGTGTGCACAGCCCCGTGCGGGAAGTAAGCAGATCAATGGACCCCTAGGTGTGCGGAATCCCTGCAATTCCGCATTTTTAATGAACATGTTGCTTTTTTTTCCGCTATGCGATTTTTTCGCGGAAAAAATCGCAACATTTGCACAAAAAATGCGGAATACCTTGTAAATAATAGGAGGCATATGTTAGCGTTTTTTTTGCGTTTTTATCACGTTTTTATAGCGAAAAAACGCGAAAAAAACACTAAAAATCCTGAACGTGTGCACATGGCCTAAGACTCTAATATCAACTCATGACACCAGAGTGGCAATTTCAGCTCACAAGAGCTTCCAGCCTCAGAAATATTCAATCACAGAGAACTGGAACAAAAATGCAAAACAAACTTAGGACTAAAAGTCCAACTTAGCTGATAGTAGTCTAGGAGCAGGAACATGCAACAGAAAGGCTTCTGGTAACATTGTTGGCCGGCATAGAAATGACTGAGGAGCAAGGTTAAATAGAAAACTCCCACATCCTGATGGAAACAGGTGAACAGAGGAGATGAAGCACACAAGTTCATTACCACCAGTGACCACCGGGGGAGCCCAGAAACCAAATTCACAACAATGCACCCAACTGGCTGAAGAAAAAATTAACATTTTTACTATATGGGTGCATAACTTAGTAACTGAGAACAGAAGAAAAAGAAAAAGTGTTCCAGAATTAGTGGAAAAGCACCAACTCGGGAAGGTACTCAGTTTTAATTAAAAAAAAATTCAGTTGAGATTCTTTTTTAGGGATAGATTAACGAAGGCTGTCATTTTTTGTCACATACAAATCTTCTGCAAAATCTGAATGTTTAGCATTTTTATTACTAATGCATATCAAACTCTCTATTGGTGAATTTAAAAGGTTCATGTTATGCCACAGACAAAATCTCTGCAACATCAGCATGACTGCCATTTATATATACTGATACAAATTGAACACCATATGAGGGCTCTTTCACACGTCCTGATATTTCCGGTACCGGGAAAAACCGGTACCGGAGATATCCGTGTCCGTATGTCCCTGTGCTCAAGTGGCACATACGTGCGGCATCCGTGTGCCGCCCGTGTGCCCCCTGAGGACCACACGGACCGTGCCGGAGAGACAGCGCTACACTAAGCGCTGTCCCCCCCGCATGTGGTGCTGAAGGCAGAATTCATCTCTTCTTCCCCGCCGGAGAGAAGAGATGAAAGATCTTTTTTTTTTTTTTTCTGGGGGGGGGTGAAAAATAAAGTTTGCATGTGCCCCCGCGTCCCCCCCCCCCCAGTGCGCCGCCTGGCCTCTTGCCGCAGAAATACTCACCCGGCCAGCTCCTGCGATGTCTCCTGTGTCCTCTCCGTGCTGCCAGCTTCTCCTGTGTGAGCGGTCACGTGGTTACAGTCAGTGAATAATCCCTGACTGTAATGAGCGGTCCCACGTGACCGCTCACACAGGAGAAGCTGGCAGCACGGAGAGGACACAGGAGACATCGCAGGAGCTGGCCGGGTGAGTATTTCTGCGGCAAGAGGCCAGGCGGCGCACTGGGGGGGGGGACGTGGGGGCACATGCAAACTTTATTTTTCACCCCCCCCCCCAAAAAAAAAAAAAAAAAAAAAAAAAAACAAGAAAAAAAAACTTTCATTTCTTCTCTCCGGCGGGGAAGAAGAGATGAATTCCGCCTTCAGCACCACATGCGGGGGGGACAGCGCTTAGTGTAGCGCTGTCTCTCCTGCGGGCGCTACGTGCACACGGAGGAGGGTGCACACTGTTCTCCGTGTGCACGTGTGCAGGACGTATTGTGGTCCGTGCTGCCGGTGGAAAACGGACATGTCGACGTGTTTTCAGCACGGACATACGGTCCGTGTGAAAACACGCACATGTGCATAGACCCATTCATTTGAATGGGTCTACGTGTGTCAGTGTCTCCGGTACGTGAGAAAAATGTCACTACACGTACCGGAGATACTGACGTGTGAAAGAGGCCTGAGAGGATTTGCAAACGCTGTAATTTTAATGCACACAAACAAATCTTTTGCAAACTTTTCTGTCTTGTATTTAGATCTTGGTACAGATTTGAAAGGGTCAAAATTTAAGCAATTTTTCAGCAATCCTCAAGAATATCATGCAAGCAACCAGGAGGTGATGTCCTGGATGAAAGGTGCGTGTCATTGAAATGGATGATCCAAGTCCCGGGAGAACATGTGCTACTTACAACAGGCTAATGAGTTTTTAGTGGATTTTGGTCCAGGATTTAGAAGCAACCAAAAGAGCCTGAGTGGGAAAAATTACTCCCATACTTCAGTCCGGTTCTTACTGGACTAATAACAGGCAGCTTGCTTAGATTAGTAGATGGTGTTGTGCAGAGGCTGAAGAAGGACAGATTTTCCTTGATTCTCTGTGTTAAAGTTGAAGAAGTGACTATGACAGCACGTTGGTGGGACCATTTGATTGGTTTTGTCTTTCTCAAAAAAAAGAAAGGACCGTTTTAATATTCATTTGTGCTAAATAAATTTGTTTAAATTTTTAATCTGAAATGTTTCTGAAGGACAATATGCAAATTGCCTCTTCTGAGAAAAAGAGGACTTAACTCTATAGCGCCACCTGTTGGAAGTAGCGATCCTACAAGTCACAATCAACCCTCTAAGGAGTCTGAAGGACAATAAACTTTACTTTGTTTTGATTAAAACCCGTTGTTTGTGTGTGTCCAAGTGAAGATCAGAGAGACAAAACATTGACAATCCTCATAAATGGCATACAAAATTTTACAGTGGATTGTCCAAGGCATAAACTATTTCCAGACAGCTTGCAGACTTTATACACCTGGGTGGTCTTTGATCTATTCTGCATTGACATTCTAAATTGTCACTGCAAAATAGAGCTGCTGCACATCCTTGTACAGCTATGGAGGATGGGAGCCAGCTATTGTATAGAGATAGACTCCCTGCATAGAAGGCAGACATGATTTATTATCATGGCCATAGTCTCGTTCTCTGTATGTAAAATGATGAACAAGCAAGGTGTAAACAGATTAGGAATAGGTTAGGAAGAATTTACCATGATTTCTCCTCAGATGCAAAGATCATGTGATCTAAGGGTGTGAGGGGAGAACATGGACTGCTGGGTCCTGGGAAACTAGACAGATCTGCTACGCAGAGAAAGACCGGACGCCTCTTACTGGGCAAATGCATCAGTCTCACTTTCAGGAAAAATTTGCAATAAAACAAATGTATTAATATGTTCAAATACCCTCCAAAGTCTTATAAGACTTTATTGGACAATAGCGTGTGAAATATATGAAATATGTCTTTCACGAGCTCTCAGTCTGCGCATGCGCCACCTTCAGTGGCCATTTCCCAAAGTACACCTCAGGTAAACCAATGGGAAAGGGACTCCGCTCACCACCAACATCTTATGAGAGACAAGGGCCCGCAGCCTTGCGCCAGCATCGCCCCACCCATGATGTCACAGCAGGCCTCCTAAAATAGTAAACTTTTCTATCGTGAACCCATTCCACCACTGCTTCCCTATTGGTAAGCTACCATAAAATCAGAATATGAAATGCACCACCATTTTATATAAAAAAAATTTGCATTTTCTTCTCCGAAATTTGCGGTGCATCTTATGGTTCGGTGCATCTTATAAGTCTACAAAATATGGTAATTCTGGTGTTTTGATTCTTTTCTCGGATTCATTGATTTTTTATTTTGATCACGATTTGTATAAACACAGTAATACAAAATGTTTTTTTTTCTAATTGCTTTATTTTTATTGGGACAAAAGGAGGGTGATTTGAATCTGTGTTTTTTTAATTTGTTCGTATTTTTAAAAACTTTTTTGTTCACTTTTTACTGTACCTATTAGCCACCTTAGGAGACTTGAAACTGTGCTTGTCTGATTGCTTGTGCTACACAGCATAGCTAAAATCACAATCTCCTATGAACTCCCGCTATGGGCTGGATTTTACAGGGTCATCAGCAGACGCCCGGCTGTTATGACAACCCATCAACGACCCATCCATCTGCTGGCAGATGTTAAATTTTGCTGCTTGAGATTGACAGTGGGATTTAATAGGTTAACAAACTTGCTCCACTCGGCCCACGGCTGTTAAAGGTACATTAAAAGCAGATTAAATCGCCATCTTTTCCCTTAAAGATGTGAGCTTAGCCTGCACCTGTATCAAAGGCAGGGACATGACATATGACATACAGTAACTTTTGCATTTTATAAATCAAAGCTTTTGCTGAAATTATATTTCCTTGAATATTCTTATGATAGTTTATTTATCTAATGTAATATGTAGGGACATTTATGAGACATTGTTACCTTTAACTGTTTTACTCTTGCCAACTGGCAGAAATTTTTTCAGTGACATAAGAAAAAAATCAGATTTCTTACACAATTGCAAAAAGCTATTTCTCAGAAACAAAAAAATCTCTAAAAGCAGTGATTTATTCTCAGATGATAAACCATCAGCTTTATGTGGACAATTTGCAAGTAGAGATGAGCAAATTGATTATGTGATTCCAATCTAAGTATATACATGAGATGTAATTCATTTGAATCTCCAAAAATGGCACTTGCCAATTTACCAATGCAGATGAATGCTTGCTGGTTTCTCTAAAATGATTGATGCTATTGCAGCTCCCCAGGGTCCTGGTCGTTGCAGTAATGTCATTCTTCTCTAGGGGGGAGTGATGTTACATTTGAAGGCAATAAAGGAGATCTCTTTACCAGGTATCACAAACCATGCAACATACTTTACACTCCAGTCCACCAGGGGGAGCTATGCTCCTATTTATTAGGGCACTCTTCACAATTAGGTAAAACTGGTGGCCTGGATAGGAAGTCAGTCAGTTCCTGTCAGGCAGACAGAGAGGAAGGAGGAACATCAAGTAGTTGCTGACAGAGTTGGCCCCTGACAGGGGTGGGATCCTGTCAGAGGCCTAGACAGAAGGCCACGGAGCTGCGTCTGCCCCACGTGCGGCAGCATCCTAAGAAAGAGACAAGAACAGCAAATTGTAGTGCAGAGGGTGAGAAACGAAGTCATAGCAAAACGAGAGGAAACCAGAAGGAGTTCTACCCTGCAAAGGCTGCCTCCTTCTGAGGCGCAGGATCCAATAGCCGGAACACTGAGGGAGCAACAGTCCTTTATGCTCCAGAGACCAGCAGGACAGCCAATTTCAAGTTACTGATCTGCCCTATACCCAGGAGGCACGGTGGCAACTTGTGGGGGCCGGGGTGTGCTAGAGTCCCTGTAAAAAGCCTCAAGCCATCAGTCATATGGGTTTATTCCTATCCATCTGGGGGACAGAGAAAGAGACATAACATCTAGAACATCTACAACAGTTGTGAGGACCTTATGAGAGGCTTAGCAGTAAGGTACTACAACACCCAGGCACTATAGGAAGGCTACTGATTTCCACCTGGATAAGGGGACTCTGGATTTGCCTCCAAACCGGCCAGACTCTGCCTGCCCTGTGATCTGGTGCTCTGGACTGTGGATGCTGAAGCCTTCAGTAAAAAGGTAAAGAGACTGCAACCTTGTGTCCTTGCTCTTCACTGCGCCTCTCACCATCCACCCTCTACACACTGGGAAGCCCTGAGGACACACTTCACCTGTGGGAAGGTATACCATCTAGCTACCATAACATCACCCCAGCGGACCACTAAGCAGCGTCGGTCACCCTGACTGAACACCACAGGTGGAGTCATGAACACTTTCCCTTTAAAGACCTTTCCCCCATTTACAACGGACCTCCCGAGGGCCACGGACCAGGTCAGCCACCATGACTTCCCCCTTGAGAATCGAAGGGCCCGGTACCGAGTACCCCACTGCCCTATGGGGGCGATCCACTATCACATGACAAGCTATAGCACATCCAATCAGCAGATACTATCATAGCCTGTATAATAGCAGAAACTGGGAATGAAGCAGCCGTCTGAGGTAAACACCACAGCTCACAGCCTAAAAATATAGGAAGACAAAATAAAAATGACCAAATTCTACAGATAATGTCTGTATCACATTAAATGCTTGAAAAGGGTAAGAGTTATACACATCTTTTCAATGGAATTCTGCAATATGTTTTGAATAAAGATCAGCAGAAAGAATGATGGAGGACAGCATTCGATGTGGTTCGAACGTCAAACCTCCTGAAATCCACCATTCCACGCAATCAATATATGAATCGATTCATGAAGATCATCAAAAAAGAAAGAAAAATCTCACATGCTGTTCACTCAGTGAGCAGGTTAGTAGCAGCGTTGTCTTTCCATATTATCATGTAGCAATCCAATGACATGGTGTTGCACAACCAATCAGTGGCCTTTTACAGGTAATATAAAACATAGGGGTAGGCCAAGGAACGCCATTTTATGCCTGTACTCCTGTACTGGGCATGGATAAAAGCGCACAGAGCACACATCAGGGAGGTAGAGAAAGGCTTAATGAATTGTGGTGTTCTACTTCAGTGATTGACTCAGTTTGTGAATAGAAATGTAAAATGTAAATGATTTACAGTGAACTGTTGTATCGGTCACATCATCACCAACTCAGTATGTGACTGTAAAGTAATATATCGGTAATTAATTTCTAATTAGGCAATATAGCAGCTGTTTTTTTCTTTGTTTTCATACAGAGCCAGCAAGAAAGGTTAGTAATTAATCACTTAATGTAGATTTTGCAACTAAGTCCAGATTCTGAATCCAAGATTTGTTGCTGTTTATCAATGAAAGTGAAATCACTGTATTTTAAGACTTGCCTTTTTTAAGAAATCTCCCTTATTCTGAAAGTTTAACACTAGGGTTGAGCGAAACGGGTCAGCAATTTTCAGAAGTCGCCGACTTTTGGCAAAGTCGGGTTTCATGAAACCCGACCCGACCCCTGTGTGGGGTCGGCCATGAAGTCGGCGATCTTCTGAATCTGGAATTGGAATTCCGATACCGATTCCCGATATGTTTAAGATATCGGGAATTGGTATCGGAATTCAGATTTAAGTGTAAAATAAAGAATTAAAATAAAAAATATCGCCATACTTACACTCTGATGCGCCCTGGTACTAAGCGGGAACCATCCTTCCTTAGAATCAGCCTTCCAGGACCTTGCGGTGACGTCGCGGTGACGTTGCGGCTTGTGATTGGTCGCGCGGCCGCCCATGTGACCGCTCGCGCGACCAATCACAAGCTGCGATGTCACCGTGACATCACCGAAGGTCCTGGAAGGGCTGATTCTTAGGAAGGAAGGCTGCCGGAAAGAAGCAGGGCATGTCCGAGGGTGAGTATATACCTAATAGGAATATACTCACCCTCGGCTTCTTTCCGGCAGCCTTCCTTCCTAAGAATCAGCCCTTCCAGGACCTTCGGTGACGTCACGGCTTGTGATTGGTCGCGCGAGCGGTCACATGGGCGGCCGCGCGACCAATCACAAGCCGCGACGTCACCGCGACGTCACCGCGAAGTCACCGCAAGGTCCTGGAAGGCTGATTCTAAGGAAGGAAGGTTCCCGCTTAGTACCAGGGCGCATCAGAGGGTAAGTATAGCGATATTTTTTATTTTAATTCTTTATTTTACACTTAAATATGGATCCCAGGGCCTGAAGGAGAGTTTCCGCTCCTTCAGACCCTGGGAACCATTGGAAACCCAATGCAGTGCATTGGGTTTCGAGTTTCGGCCGACCCCGACCCCGACTTTTTTATAGGATCGGCCGATTTCACTCGACCCGACTTTTGAAAAAGTCGGGTTTTTTGAAACCCGACCCGATCCTATAAAAGTAAAGGTCACTCAACCCTATTTAACACAAGTGTTAACTGAACAGAATGTGGACATTGTTTATTTGAACTGACTGCTCCAATAGTCTAAGGGTACCGTCTCACATTGGCACTTTGATCGCTACGACGGTACGATCCGTGACGTTCCAGCGATATCCATACGATATCGCTGTGTCTGACACGCAGCGGCGATCAGGGACCCCGCTGAGAATCGTACGTCGTAGCAGATCGTTTGAAACTTTATTTCGTCCCTGGATCTCCCGCTGTCATCGCTGGATCGGTGTGTGTGACACCGATCCAGCGATGCGTTCGCTTGTAACCAGGGTAAACATCGGGTTACTAAGTGCAGGGCCGCGCTTAGTAAGCCGATGTTTACCCTGGTTACCATTGTAAATGTAAAAAAAAAAAAACAGTACATACTTACATTCCGGTGTCCGTCAGGTCCCTGGCCATCTGCTTACCTGCACTGACTGTGAGCGCCGGCCGTAAAGTGAAAGCAGAGCACAGCGGTGACGTCACCGCTCTGCTTTGGCCGGCGCTTACACAGGATGCAGGAGGAGTGCAGGGAAGCGGACGCCGGGCACCGGAATGTGAGTATGTGTTTTTTTATTTTACGTTTACACTGGTAACCAGGGTAAACATCGGGTTACTAAGCGCGGCCCTGCGCTTAGTAACCCGATGTTTACCCTGGTTACCCGGGGACTTCGGCATTGTTGGTCGCTGGAGAGCTGTCTGTGTGACAGCTCCCCAGTGACCACACAACGACTTACCAACGATCACAGCCAGGTCATATCGCTGGTCGTGATCATTGGTAAATCGTTTTGTGTAACAGTACCCTAATTCCGGAAGCGTACACATGGCACCAGAATACAATGATCAGTTGAATGAGTAGACATTATTATACCTATATCTTTTGGTTTTATCTTATCTTGTAAAACCATTTAACTTTCCTTTCTTTTTTTAAGGAGAAAACTAAACAATCCTGAAACTGAAAAAAACCATTTACCTATTAAAATGTTTTCATTGTTTTAAAGCACTACTCCAGTGTATTCTTTATTTTACCATTGTTCTGGTGCTTTGAATCTAAAGGTACCTTCACACTCAGCAACTTTACAACGAGAACGACAACGATCCATGACGTTGCAGCGTCCTGGTTAGCGATCTCGTTGTGTTTGACATGCAGCAGCGATCTGGATCCCGCTGTGATATCGCTGGTCGGAGCTAGAAGTCCAGAACTTTATTTGGTCGTCAGGTCGGCATGTATCGTCATGTTTGACAGCAAAAGCAACGATGTCAGCAATGTTTTACATGGAGCTAATGCAGCGCCCCCACTGCCGCAGGGCCGAGGGGTACCCGGTACCGGGCCTCTGAGTCTCTGTTCTGGGGTTGTCACGGTGGCTAGACCCGGTCCGTGACCCTGCTGAGGGGCGCCCAATAATAGGTGTGCGTGATGGTGATGATGTTGTGGTGGTGCGGTGCAGGTTGCAGTAAATAACGAGGACACCAGGTTGCAGTCTCTTTACCTCTTTACTGAAGGCTTCAGGATCCTCAATCCGGAATACGGTTAACCGGGCTGCGCAAGCCTGGCCGGTCCGATGGCACATCCAGAGCTCCCTTTGCAGGTGGAAATCTGTGCCTACCTTCTAGCGCTTGTGCGTTGTGGTCCTCCTCTGCTGTGCTTACGGGATAGTCCCCACAACTGTTGTGTCTGTTTCTCGTGTTCCCTCACAACTCGATTCTGATGTTCTTCCACGTCCCCCAGATCTTATGGTTAGGACGCACCCGTATGACGGGGAGGCTCGGAGCTCTTCCGGGACTCTAGCGTCGCCCCACTCCTGTTGTTACCCCCCCTGTGTCTTCCTAGGTCAATTGGGTGAGACAGCCCGCCTATAACTGACTGTCCTGCCGTAGGTTTGAAGTTTGGCCTGGAGCTCTATACTTCCTCGGCGTTCCGGCCACCGGTTACGCGCCTCAGTAGGATGTTGCCTCGTCTTACAGCACGACTCCTACTGGTATTCTCCTTGTTGCGTTGATCTCGTTTCTCACTCAGCACAATAAACCTCGCTTTTTGTCCTTTCTTGGGGTACCACCGCTATATCGTGCAGGCGCGGTCCCGTAACGTTCTCTCTGGTTGCTAGGCCTCTGTCAGGATCCCACCCCTGACAGGGACCCCTCTGAATCTTCCCCTACAACACCCTCTGCCACAAGGTGTTGCCTGGTTCCAACCCAGTCAGCTTTCTGTCTAACTTTCTGCCTAACCCCCAGTTTTACCAGATTGTGAGGAGTGGCCTAATACATAGAACCCTTAGCTCCCCCTGGAGGCCAGACTGAGAAGTGTATTGGTGTCTGTGATACCTGGTCAGATGAACTCCTTCAGTGCCATCAGATGTACCATAGCCCCCCTTAGCGGCGGAGCACCAGTACTGCAATGACCAGGACTCTGGGGCGCTGCACTCCCCCCCCGGTTAAATCCAGTACTCCTGGACTGGGAAGAAAACAACAATACATGTCAGCAAAAAGACATACAATTTTGGAAATGCAAGTACAAGTAAACTTTTTAACAGAGCTTCCCTTTATGGGAGGTGAGGACACTTGAACGTTACAAACATGGTTAAATACTTTAAATAACATACTATAAATAACTTTTCTTACCCAACCGGGTATTCTACTAAGTGCAAAATTTTTGAACAATAATTTAACATTGCCTTTAAGGACGTACTCGCTGAATCCACTAAAGACCTTGTTATAAAACATTATAAGGCTAATCAATTTTTCTGCATTCTCCTTCTTTACATCTGCAGGACCGCCTGTCCTATCTGCTACAGGTCTACTGCCTCTCCTTTCTGTTACAGGACCGCCCCTTTCTGCCCGGGCCTACTGCCTTTCCACTACTATACACGGTATAGAACTTATCATCCATCTTTCAGTTCAGGATTACTGAGCCATCTCTGTATGGCTCCTAGGAGGTCTCACTAAGTAACCCCGTATGGGTTCACTTTCTGTCCTCATTCTTTTATCAACATCATTAAACATTTCTCACAATCAACTAGTTAGCTACATTTAACTTCTTCTTTCAAGACATTATTGCCATTTAACCATCTTAAGGCAACACTGTTCATAAGTGCAATATGTGAACATTCCCTTTAAGAGGGGACCAAGTCTCTATGAGGTAGTGCAACTTCTCAAGCTGCAAGTCTATTCGCAGCAAGGACTCCGGTGCTGGTTCCAAGACCAGTGTCTTCGCAAAGAGTCCTTTCCTTGTGTAAAACCAGTAGAGAGCACCTTTAAGAAGGTGCAAACTTTGTACAAAAAGTTTGTAATCATGCATTGTTCATGATTCAGCAGTTCTTTCAATGATGAATAAACAGGAAACAAAAACAAAAAGCAAAAGAAGGGATCCCGGGTAAACAAAGGGATCCCTTTAAGAGTTAACCCTGATCGGGTTGTAGCAGCAAAACATCAGAAGGACAAACAGTCAACTATTTACATTTGCAGAGTGTTAGGATGTTTACTTGAACCTCTCAGGAGGCAGCACCGGCGGAGGCAACCCCCTAGGGTATTGCGTGTCGCCTGGTACTGCGTAAGGGGGAGTGTTGTCCCATCTGGGGGTCTGCGTACCCACTGTCTTCAGTTCTGGAGCAGCAGGGACACCACCCACCTGAAGAGGTGCCTCCTTGGCCACGAGGGTGGTTGAGGTGACGATGCTGCAGGTCGTGGTCTTGACCATAGTGCACGTTGGAGTGGCCACGGTGGGCTTGATGATGACCGTGGGCTGATCGCCAGGGAGCACCTTGGCTATGGGGGATAGCTTCACCGACACCTTAGTCGAGAGTGTCACGGGGCTGCGCTTCTTGTGGACATTCAGGGCGAACCACCCTTTTTCCCCAAAATGCCGGGTGTAAGTGATTTCATCCCCCGGGTGGAGATTCCGGTCTGGGTGGCCCTCTCTGAGATGCGACTCCACATCCCGTCGGTTGACAAAGACTTCAGCGTATAGGCCCGGCTCTTTTATAAAGCCCCAGCCCCCGCGGAGCTTGAAGGCGACAATGGTGCCCTGCCTGCGCGGGGCCTGGTGAGCGGTGGGGTCCTTGCGGGCCCGGTCCTTGACCGCCAGGTCTTTTTTGATGGTGGGTCTCCAACCCGGCCTGGTACGCCTTTTCCTCCTCCTCCCACTGCTGTTCCAGCTGGGTCTGGTATTCCTCCCAGCTCAGGGCCTGCACCATCTCCCCTTCCCGTGTCTTCACCCTGGGGAACCCCATGAGGTCGGATCCTGGGTTCACCCAGCGGCATACCGTGCGCTCCGCATGGGCCTCACACAGCAGGGTAGTTGGCGGAATCGGGGCTTTCAGGAAGTGTTCCATACCCGTTGTCTCCTCCCATGGTAACAAGCGCTGGAGTCTATGGGTCCCAGGGAGAGGGGGTGCCGCAACGGGGCCTACTAACAAGCCCTCTGCCAGCGGGATGGGGTCGACGGACTCACCAGCCGATGCAGGCTCCTTCTCCGCGGCGGGTTCCGCTGGCTGTGTTGGCGAGGGTCTCATCAGCTACTCCGGTAGCGGTACAGGATCCGATGCCAGAGGACTTCCTTCTGGCACCACCTGGTGCGAAGCCTGGGCCTTCACGTTCAGCCGAAGGAGCTGGTGGACCAAGGCCCATATCTCAGCCTGCAAGAGATCAGCGCTGTCCGTGGAGAATTGGCTGCGGTGCTCATCCGGGTAGTTGGGGGAGACTTCTGCTTCAACCCAACATTCGGGTCCCGAGCTGCTGGCCATGGCATCCTCCACGTGGGTCACTTCCTGATCCTTTTCCCGCTCTCTCCTTCGTGGGCAGTTCCATTTTCTCTGTCTCCGCCCACCATTGAGAATCAGAAGGCGGATCTCGGCTGCTGATGGACACGTCCTCACAGTGCAGAAATATTTAGACTGGGCGGCCATTGTCTTTCGCGCTCTTCAGCTGGTCCACGCCTACTCCACGCCCCTCTTCTTCTCCTGCGCTCTCCTCAGCGCTGTAATGGCGGATGGTTTTGGCGGCAAATGGCAATCCACAGTCTTTGCAATAAGTCACAGTCCAAGCACAATAAATCACAGTTCCAAGGCATACATGACCTGATTCTTCAGGCTTAAGTAGATCCTGTTCGTGACGCCAAGTTTGCAGCGCCCCCACTGCCGCAGGGCCGAGGGGTACCCGGTACCGGGCCTCTGAGTCTCTGTTCTGGGGTTGTCACGGTGGCTAGACCCGGTCCGTGACCCTGCTGAGGGGTGCCCAATAATAGGTGTGCGTGATGGTGATGATGTTGTGGTGGTGCGGTGCAGGTTGCAGTAAATAACGAGGACACCAGGTTGCAGTCTCTTTACCTCTTTACTGAAGGCTTCAGGATCCTCAATCCGGAATACGGTTAACCGGGCTGCGCAAGCCTGGCCGGTCCGATGGCACATCCAGAGCTCCCTTTGCAGGTGGAAATCTGTGCCTACCTTCTAGCGCTTGTGCGTTGTGGTCCTCCCCTGCTGTGCTTACGGGATAGTCCCCACAACTGTTGTGTCTGTTTCTCGTGTTCCCTCACAACTCGATTCTGATGTTCTTCCACGTCCCCCAGATCTTATGGTTAGGACGCACCCGTATGATGGGGAGGCTTGGAGCTCTTCCGGGACTCTAGCGTCGCCCCACTCCTGTTGTTACCCCCCCTGTGTCTTCCTAGGTCAATTGGGTGAGACAGCCCGCCTATAACTGACTGTCCTGCCGTAGGTTTGAAGTTTGGCCTGGAGCTCTATACTTCCTCGGCGTTCCGGCCACCGGTTACGCGCCTCAGGAGGATGTTGCCTCGTCTTACAGCACGACTCCTACTGGTATTCTCCTTGTTGCGTTGATCTCGTTTCTCACTCAGCACAATAAACCTTGCTTCTTGTCCTTTCTTGGGGTACCGCCACTATATCGTGCAGGCGTGGTCCCGTAACGTTCTCTCTGGTTGCTAGGCCTCTGTCAGGATCCCACCCCTGACAGGGACCCCTCTGAATCTTCCCCTACAACACCCTCTGCCACAAGGTGTTGCCTGGTTCCAACCCAGTCAGCTTTCTGTCTAACTTTCTGCCTAACCCCCAGTTTTACCAGATTGTGAGGAGTGGCCTAATACATAGAACCCTTAGCTCCCCCTGGAGGCCAGACTGAGAAGTGTATTGGTGTCTGTGATACCTGGTCAGATGAACTCCTTCAGTGCCATCAGACGTACTATAGCCCCCCTTAGCGGCAGAGCACCAGTACTGCAACGACCAGGACTCTGGGGCGCTGCAGCTAACGACCTGTGAGAATGATAAGTGAGTCACCGTTATGTCACAGGATCGCTCCTGGATCGTTCTGGAGCTGCTGTGTTTGACGTCTCTACAGCGACCTAAACAGCGACGCTGCAGCGATCGGCTCGTTGTCTATATCGCTGCAGCATCGCTCAGTGTGACGGTACCTTTAGGCTATGTGCACACGTAGGAAGGGTCCTCTGCGGGTTCTCCCACAGCGGATTTGATAAATCTGCAGGGCAAAACCGCTGCGGTTATCCCTGCAGATTTATCGCGGTTTGTCTTGCGGTTTCTGCTGCGGGTTTACTCCTGCACTTGCTTTACTATTGATGCTGCAAAGATCTATGTTAAAAATAATAAAAGAATAGTTATACTCACCCTCCGAAGTCCCGATCTCCTCGGCGCTGCATGCGGCGGTCCAGTTCCAAAGATGCTATGCGAGAAGGACATTCGTGACATCATCGCAGGTCCTGGTCGCATAGCAACCCTGCGACTGGACAGCCGTGTGCAGCATTGAGAGGCAGGAGGACTTCAGGGGCCATCACAAGGGGAATATATCATTTTTTTATTTTAATTCTTTTTTTATACAAATATGGTTCCCAGGGCCTGGAGGAGAGTCTCCTCTCCTCCACCCCGGGTACCATTCTCACATGATCCGCCTACTTCCCGCATGGTGGGCATAGCCCCATGCGGGAAGTAAGCGGATCAATGCATTCCTATGTGTTCAGAATCGCCGCGATTCCGCACAAGGAAGTGACATGCTGCGGATTGTAAACCGCTGCGTTCCCGCTCGTTTTTTTCCGCTGCATGTGCACAGCATTTTTGGTTTCCCATAGGGTTACATTGAACTGTAAACTCATGGGAAACTGCTGCGGACCCGCAGCTGCAGAAACGCTGCGGATCCGCAGCAAAATCCGCAATGTGTGCACATACCCTCAGGCTACTTTCAGACTAGCGTCGTGCACTGCACGTCACTATGCGATGTTGCGGTGCACTGACACTAGCTGAGAAAGCGCCACACAACGGGGGCAGCGGATGCAGTTTTCCAATGCATCCGCTGCCCCATTGTGAGGTGCGGGGAGGCGGGGCGGAGTTCCGGCCATGCATGCGCTGTCAGAAATGCTGCAGACGATGCTCCAAAAAACGTTACAAGCAATGTTTTTTGGTGGAGACGGTCCGATGCAACACGACGCAACCGTCGCACGACGGTTGCGACGTGTGGCAATACGTCGCACTGCGTCGCTAATAAAAGTCTATGGAGAAAAATTGCATCCTGCAAGCACTTTTGCAGGATGCGTTTTTTCTGCAAAACGACACATAGCGACGTGCAGTGCACGACGCTAGTGTGAAAGAGGCCTAAGGTCCCTGTCCCCGGTCTTAAACTTACTTGCCACCACCATCTCCCATAAGTCTCAGTCAGTTTGTGACCTCCTGTGATCGCTTCATGGTTATATGGAATAGGAATAGGAATATGCAATAGGAAAGTGCAGTTGAAAACCCGCAGAGGAATCCGCAGAAGAAACCGCGTGAAAATCTGCAGTGAAAACTGCAATGGTTTTGCACTGCAGATTTTCCAAATCCGCTGTGGAAAAATATGCAGCAAAATCCGCAACGTGTGCACATACCCAAAAAGCACCAAAAATTGCACCAACAACTGCATCAAAAACAGCATCAAAAACCGCACCCAAAACCTGCATCAGAAAATGCACCAAAAACTGCATCAAAACCTCACCAAAAACCTGCACCAAAAACTGCACTAAAAACTACATCAAAACAGCATCAAAAACCGTACCAAAAACCTGCATCAAAAACAGCATCAAAAACCGTGCCAAAAGCCTGCACCAAAAACTGCATCAAAAACAGCATCAAAAACCACACCAAAAACTTGCACCAAAAGCTGCATCAAAAATAGCATCAAAAACCGCACCAAAAACCGGCATCAAAAACAGCATCAAAAACCGTGCCAAAAGCCTGCACCAAAAACTGCATCAAAAACAGCATCAAAAACCACACCAAAAACTTGCACCAAAAACTGCATCAAAAACAGCATAAAAACCGCACCAAAAACTGCATCAAAATCTGCATAAAAATATGCACCAAAAACCGCATCAAAAACCGCACCAAAAACAGCATCAAAAACAGCATAAAACCTGCACCAAAAACTGCATCAAAAACTGCACCAAAAACTGCATCAAAAACAGCATCAAAAACCACACAAAAAACTGCATCAAAAACAGTATCAAAAACTGCACCAAAAACTGCATCAAAAACTGATACAGTTTTTGATGCTGCTTTTGATGCAGTTTTTGGTGCAAGTATTTGATGTGGGTTTTGATGTAGTTTTTGGTGCAGATTTTTAGGCTATGTGCACACGTAGGAAGTGTCCTCTGCGGGTTCTCCCGCAGCGGATTTGATAAATCTGCAGGGCAAAACTGCTGCGGTTATCCCTGCAGATTTATCGCGGTTTGTCCTGCGGTTTCCAATGCAGGCTTACTCCTGCACATGTTTTACTATTAATGTTGCATATGCAGCATCAATAGTAATGTTAAAAATGATTTAAAAAATGGTTATACTCACCCTCCGACATCCCGATCTCGGCGCTGCACGCGGTGGTCCGGTTCCAAAGATGCTATGCAAGAAGGACATTCGTGACGTCATCGCAGGTCCTGGTCGCATAGCAACCCTGCGACTGGACAGCCGTGTGCAGCACTGAGAGGCAGGAGGACTTCAGGGGCCATCACAAGGGGAATATATCATTTTTTTTATTTTAATTCTTTTTTTATACAAATATGGTTCCCAGGGCCTGGAGGAGAGTCTCCTCTCCTCCACCCCGGGTACCATTCTCACATGATCCGCTTACTTCCCGCATGGTGGGCATAGCCCCATGCAGGAAGTAAGCGGATCAATGCATTCCTATGTGTTCAGAATCGCCGCGATTCCGCACAAGGAAGTGACATGCTGCGGATTGTAAACCGCTGTGTTCCCGCTCGTTTTTTTCCACTGCATGTGCACAGCATTTTTGGTTTCCCATAGGGTTACATTGAACTGTAAACTCATGGGAAACTGCTGCGGACCCGCAGCTGCAGAAACGCTGCGGATCCGCAGCAAAATCCGCAATGTGTGCACATACCCTCAGGCTACTTTCAGACTAGCGTCGTGCACTGCACGTCGCTATGCGATGTTGCGGTGCACTGACACTAGCTGTGAAAGCGCCACACAACGGGGGCAGCGGATGCAGTTTTCCAATGCATCCGCTGCCCCATTGTGAGGTGCGGGGAGGCGGGGCGGAGTTCTGGCCATGCATGCGCTGTCAGAAATGCTGCAGACGATGCTCCAAAAAACATTACAAGCAATGTTTTTTGGTGGAGACGGTCCGATGCAACACGACGCAACCGTCGCACGACGGTTGCGACGTGTGGCAATACGTCGCACTGCGTCGCTAATAAAAGTCTATGGAGAAAAATTGCATCCTGCAAGCACTTTTGCAGGATGCGTTTTTTCTGCAAAACGACACATAGCGACGTGCAGTGCACGACGCTAGTGTGAAAGAGGCCTAAGGTCCCTGTCCCCGGTCTTAAACTTACTTGCCACCACCATCTCCCATAAGTCTCAGTCAGTTTGTGACCTCCTGTGATCGCTTCATGGTTATATGGAATAGGAATAGGAATATGCAATAGGAAAGTGCAGTTGAAAACCCGCAGAGGAATCCGCAGAAGAAACTGCGTGAAAATCCGCAGTGAAAACTGCAATGGTTTTGCACTGCAGATTTTCCAAATCCGCTGTGGAAAAATATGCAGCAAAATCCGCAACGTGTGCACATACCCAAAAAGCACCAAAAATTGCACCAACAACTGCATCAAAAACAGCATCAAAAACCGCACCCAAAACCTGCATCAGAAAATGCACCAAAAACTGCATCAAAACCTCACCAAAAACCTGAACCAAAAACTGCACTAAAAACTACATCAAAACAGCATCAAAAACCGTACCAAAAACCTGCATCAAAAACAGCATCAAAAACCGTGCCAAAAGCCTGCACCAAAAACTGCATCAAAAACAGCATCAAAAACCACACCAAAAACTTGCACCAAAAGCTGCATCAAAAATAGCATCAAAAACCGCACCAAAAACCGGCATCAAAAACAGCATCAAAAACCGAGCCAAAAAACTGCACCTAAAACTGCATCAAAAACAGCATAAAAACCGCACCAAAAACTGCATCAAAATCTGCATAAAAATATGCACCAAAAACCGCATCAAAAACCGCACCAAAAACAGCATCAAAAACAGCATAAAAAACTGCACCAAAAACTGCATCAAAAACTGCACCAAAAACTGCATCAAAAACAGCATCAAAAACCACACAAAAAACTGCATCAAAAACAGTATCAAAAACTGCACCAAAAACTGCATCAAAAACTGATACAGTTTTTGATGCTGCTTTTGATGCAGTTTTTGGTGCAAGTATTTGATGTGGGTTTTGATGTAGTTTTTGGTGCAGATTTTTAGGCTATGTGCACACGTAGGAAGTGTCCTCTGCGGGTTCTCCCGCAGCGGATTTGATAAATCTGCAGGGCAAAACTGCTGCGGTTATCCCTGCAGATTTATCGCGGTTTGTCCTGCGGTTTCCAATGCAGGCTTACTCCTGCACATGTTTTACTATTAATGTTGCATATGCAGCATCAATAGTAATGTTAAAAATGATTTAAAAAATGGTTATACTCACCCTCCGACATCCCGATCTCGGCGCTGCACGCGGTGGTCCGGTTCCAAAGATGCTATGCAAGAAGGACATTCGTGACGTCATCGCAGGTCCTGGTCGCATAGCAACCCTGCGACTGGACAGCCGTGTGCAGCACTGAGAGGCAGGAGGACTTCAGGGGCCATCACAAGGGGAATATATCATTTTTTTTATTTTAATTCTTTTTTTATACAAATATGGTTCCCAGGGCCTGGAGGAGAGTCTCCTCTCCTCCACCCCGGGTACCATTCTCACATGATCCGCTTACTTCCCGCATGGTGGGCATAGCCCCATGCGGGAAGTAAGCGGATCAATGCATTCCTATGTGTTCAGAATCGCCGCGATTCCGCACAAGGAAGTGACATGCTGCGGATTGTAAACCGCTGTGTTCCCGCTCGTTTTTTTCCGCTGCATGTGCACAGCATTTTTGGTTTCCCATAGGGTTACATTGAACTGTAAACTCATGGGAAACTGCTGCGGACCCGCAGCTGCAGAAACGCTGCGGATCCGCAGCAAAATCCGCAATGTGTGCACATACCCTCAGGCTACTTTCAGACTAGCGTCGTGCACTGCACGTCGCTATGCGATGTTGCGGTGCACTGACACTAGCTGTGAAAGCGCCACACAACGGGGGCAGCGGATGCAGTTTTCCAATGCATCCGCTGCCCCATTGTGAGGTGCGGGGAGGCGGGGCGGAGTTCTGGCCATGCATGCGCTGTCAGAAATGCTGCAGACGATGCTCCAAAAAACATTACAAGCAATGTTTTTTGGTGGAGACGGTCCGATGCAACACGACGCAACCGTCGCACGACGGTTGCGACGTGTGGCAATACGTCGCACTGCGTCGCTAATAAAAGTCTATGGAGAAAAATTGCATCCTGCAAGCACTTTTGCAGGATGCGTTTTTTCTGCAAAACGACACATAGCGACGTGCAGTGCACGACGCTAGTGTGAAAGAGGCCTAAGGTCCCTGTCCCCGGTCTTAAACTTACTTGCCACCACCATCTCCCATAAGTCTCAGTCAGTTTGTGACCTCCTGTGATCGCTTCATGGTTATATGGACTAGGAATAGGAATATGCAATAGGAAAGTACAGTTGAAAACCCGCAGAGGAATCCGCAGAAGAAACCGCGTGAAAATCCGCAGTGAAAACTGCAATGGTTTTGCACTGCAGATTTTCCAAATCCGCTGTGGAAAAATATGCAGCAAAATCCGCAACGTGTGCACATACCCAAAAAGCACCAAAAATTGCACCAACAACTGCATCAAAAACAGCATCAAAAACCGCACCCAAAACCTGCATCAAAAAATGCACCAAAAACTGCATCAAAACCTCACCAAAAACCTGCACCAAAAACTGCACTAAAAACTACATCAAAACAGCATCAAAAACTGTACCAAAAACCTGCATCAAAAACAGCATCAAAAACCGTGCCAAAAGCCTGCACCAAAAACTGCATCAAAAACAGCATCAAAAACCACACCAAAAACTTGCACCAAAAACTGCATCAAAAACAGCATCAAAAACCGCACCAAAAACCGGCATCAAAAACAGCATCAAAAACCGAGCTGAAATTCATCATTTCACATTTCAGTTTCAACCGTTTTTTTGCCGGATCCGTCGCTGTGCGTTTTTTTGCCGGACAGAAAAACTATTCCTCTGTATGTGTTTTCCGTTTGGTGGAAACAGCTTTTTTGACGGATCCGGCAAAAACCGGATGAAACGTGCGGCCATCAGGCACAATCTGGCGCTAATACAACTCTATGAGAAAAAAAACGGATCTGGCGGAAAAAAATGGATCTGGCAGAAAAAATCGAATACGGTGGAAAAAAGAGATCCGGCGGAAAAAAAAGGGTCCAGCAGGAAAAAATGGATACGGCAGAATAAAAAAAGGATCCGGTGGAAAAAAACGGATCCGGCGAAAAAAAAAACGATGCTGCAAATGTGCTCACAGGATGCGTTTTTTACCCATAGACTTGTATTGCCGACGGATCGCGACTGATGGCCACACGTCATGTCTGTCGTGCAATGGATCCGTAAAGTTTTGGCGGACCGTCAACACGAAAAAACGTTCAAGTGAATGTTTTTTTGTCCATCGCATCCGCCATTTTCTACGGCGCATGCGCTCCGCCCCCTCCTCATCATACTTCAGAATGGGCAGCGGATGCGTTGAAACGCTGCATCCGCTGCCACGTCATGCACAAATTTCACAACGTGCGTCGGTACGTCGGCTCGACGCAAGGGTGAAAGAGGCCTTAATGAGCGATGAATTAAAAAAAAACAGAAAAAAAAGCGTGGGCTCCTGCGCAATTTTCTGCATCAGAGAGGGAAAGCCGATGGCCGGGGGCCAATATTTGTAGCCTGCTATGAATATCAGTCCGCAGCTGTCTGCGTAGCCTTTACTGGCTATTAAAATAGGGGGACCCCAAAAAAAATGACATGGGGTCCCCCTATATTTTATAGCCGGAAAGGCTACGCAGACAGCTGTGGGCTGATATTCATAGCCTAGAGAGGGGCCATGGATATTGACCCCCCCCCCGGCTACAAATACCAGTCTGCAGCCTCCCCAGAAATGGTGCATCTGTCAGATGCGCCAATTCCGGCACTTAGCCCCTCTCTTCCCACTCCCATGTAGCGGTGGGATATGGGGTAATAAGGGGTTAATGTCACCTTGTAAGGTGACATTAAGCCAGGTTAATAACGGAGAGGCGTCAATAAGACGCCTATCCATTATTAATCCAATATTAGTAAAGGGTTCATAAGACACACATACAGCCAGAAAAAAGTATTTTAATATTCTTCATTTAACCATACTTTCCATAGTTCAGCACCTGCAAAAACGTTAAATAATAAACCGTATACTGCCTGTCTGCAGTAGTCCAATTAATAACGAGTGTCCCACGACGATCTCCCCTATTGAACAGTGACATCGGGTGATGTCACTGCTCTATAGGACCTTCAGTGACATACTGACAGGAGACAATGGCTCCTGCAGTGCATCACTAACAGGTTACATTAGTTCAGAGTCTCACTTTATGGCATTTGCTGCGTGGGACATTTCTCACACAGCAATGCCAAAAGTGAGACTAGGGACTATTTTTTTACAGCGGCGGAGGAATACAGTGCGGAAGGATACCTTCCTCCCGTCAATGTATTCCTGGAGCCCCTAGAGAGTGGTCGCATCAGCTGATGCTGCCGTTCTCCAAGGGAGATCGTCGTGGGACACTCGTGGATTTCTGCGGATCAGGGAGTATATTGTTTGTTTGTTATTTTCATATTTTTTACAGATGACACTGGCTTCGGGAACAAAGTGACAAGTGATGGTGAGTATGTACTCTATGTTATATGTGCTGTATGTCTATATGTATGTATTATATGTAACGTATGAATGTATTGTATGTATTGTATGTAGCATGTATGTAGCATGTATGTAGTATGTTTTATGTATGTAGTATGTATGTAGTATGTTGTATGTATGTTGTATGTATGTAGTATGTATGTAGTATGTATGCATGTAGTATGTATGCTGTATGTTGTATGTATGTAGTATGTATGCTGTATGTTGTATGTATGTAGTATGTATGCTGTATGTATGTAGTATGTATGTATGTATGTATTTAGTATGTATGTAGTATGTATGTTGTATGCAGTAGGTATGTATGTAGTATGTATGTTGTATGTATGTACTGTAGTATGAATGTAGTATGTTCTATATATGTAGTATGCATGTAGTATGCATGTAGTATGTATGTATGTAGTATGTTGTATGTATGTAGTAGGTATGTATGTATGTAGTATGTATGTAGTATGTATATAGTATGCCTGTTGTATGTATGTAGTGTGTATGTTGTATCAATGTTATTAGGTTCTGTAGAAGGACGTAGATCTGGGGATTTATTATGATGGAATATAGGCTGAACTGGATGGACAAATGTCTTTTTTCGGCCTTACTAACTATGTAAATGTTTGTGTTATGTATGTAGTATGTATGTAGTATGTACTATTTTGTATGTATGTATGTAGCATGTATGTAGTATGTTGTATGTATGTAGTATGTTGTAAGTAGTATGTAGTATCTATGTTTGTGGATTTTTTACATTCAACACATTAGCCGTATGATGGAACTACTATTGTCCCATCATTGGCTAATGTGTCAATCACTGTCATTGTAGCAGGCATAGCCCGATTGGGACTTGTAGTCCCATCGGACAATGCCTGCACACACACAACCCCCGAGAGGCCCGCATAGACCCCCGGCAGCCCGCACATACCCCCTGCAGCCCGCACAGACACCAGTCAGGCCTGTACAGACCCCCGGCAGGCCCGCACAGACCCCCCATGGTCCCGCACAGACCCCGCCTGCACACACGGACACGCAGTCTCTGCCCACGCTCCACCCACACTCCATTATTGTGCATCATTGCACTATAGAAACTTCCGATTCCGGTATTTGATATCATAAAAGTATCGGAACTCAGTATCGGAACTCCGAAACAGCGAATATCGGCCGATACCCGATATTTGCAGTATCGGAATGCTCAACACTAGTCGTTACGCTTGCCATGACATCACAAGTGCTGCGTGCCCTTTGTCTGTAGCTTAGTCAGTGCTGGAAGAAGTGGTGTAGAATGAAGGTCACTGAATATAATGCAAGCTTGGCAACATGTAAATGTAGAAACAAAAGCATGTAAGGCCTTGACAGTGGGCAGCTGTGGCAATTAAAAAGGTCAGCGACAAGGTGATTATTATTTTTTTTTGCAGAATGTGGGTTTTATGATCTTGTGTCTGAACAGACTGAATATCATAATAAGGAATATTATAGTCACATAGAATAACTTTCAAAGTGCAATGAATTTCCCTGACGAATTAGTGTGATCTGCCAAATTTGAATCTTGGTAGATGCCCTATTCTTTACAAAGTCAGTATACTGTATTCACCAATCAAACAAACATTTTTTTTCACATATCTGTGGATTGTATATTTTTAAAATTCTGGGTAAACATCCTCAAAGTTAGGCAATTCCATATGTATACTGTACATGCAATTATGAAGTAAAAAATGTTTCTTAGCATTTTTCCCTTTAAAAAAAAATTAGGCTTGCTTTGGTAGGTCTTCTTATAAATCCGTAAAACCAGCGCAATAGTCTTACAATATTATTCCTAGATGCCATATGTGAGTCAGAAAGGCATGCAGGCATCTTCTCCATGCTGTTCCCATTTAGTTTTACTTCTTTCCCATCCATTTCAGCTTTTTTCTCATATTCCATTACCTGTTTGTTGGATCCAGCAGAAAAATATTCGGCTTTCCAATTGATTTGCATTAGATTCATTATTCGGTATGAATACATGGATGTTAGAAATTATTTGTGCTGATTTTCCTGTACCCGAATATTTCACTATTCGCTCTATAAACTTGTATAAATTAATTGTTAAATGATAACCCTATCAAGCTGTGTTTATCCTCCTTCTACATTATTTTTCAGAACCTAATCCACTCATCCAACAGTAGCTCCACACTGTATGCACTTCTCACTTCTGGTTGACTCCTGTAGATTTATGTGCACTGTATCGCTTGCATGTCTGCCTGCAGTTCCTCACTCTCTTCAGAGACATCAACGTACTCACCATCGAGGCTCTCGTCTTGCTGTTTCTGAGTCTGCTGCTGCCCAAGGTGTGTGTACTCCTAGCAGGTATCCAGGCACTGGGCTTAGGGCGCGCAGGCGCACACTTCCTCTTACTTAAAGGCACTGCATCCATTCCTCTAAAGCAGGGGTGTCAAACTGCATTCCTCAAGGGCTGCAAACAGGTCATGTTTTCAGGATTTCCTTGTATTGCACAGGTGATCATTTAATCACCTGCACAGAATGATTCCAGCACCTTGTGCAATGAGAAGGAAGTCTTGAAAACATGCATGGTTTGAGGCCCTCGAGGAATGCAGTTTGACACCCCTGCTCTAAAGTGTCTTTAGCCAACAGCTGGGGGTCACTTACTATATAAAGCATCTCCTCTGACACGGAGATGCCTGTGCAATGTTGTGAGTTTGTTCTTAATGCGCTTGTCAGTTCTCTGGTCCCGGTACTTGGATTTTAACCTGCTTCGCCCGCCAGTGCTTTATTTAACCCCTTTCTGACATTAGACGTACTATCCCGTTGAGGTGGGTCCATATGACCACAGACGGGATAGTACGTCATATGCGATCACGGGGGGGAGCGCGGCCGATCGCGGCCAGGTGTCAGCTGACTATCACAGCTGACATCCAGCACTATGTGCCAGGAGCGGTCACAGACCGCCCCTAACACATTAACCCCCGGAACACTGTCATAAAACATGATCACAGTGTTCCGGCAGCATAGGAAAGCATCGCGCAGGGAGGGGGCTCCCTGCGTGCTGCCCTGAGACCCTTGGCGCAACGCAATGTGATCGCGTTGCTCCGAGGGTCTCCTACCTCCTTCTCCCTGCAGGCCCCAGATCCAAAATGGCAGCGGGGCTGCTTCTGGGTCCTGTAGGGAGGTGGCTTACCAGTGCCTGCTCAGAGCAAGCGCTGGTAAGCCTGCAGTCCTGCCTGTCAGATCGCTGATCTGACACAGTGCTGTGCAAAGTTTCAGATCAGCGATCTGACATTATATTGTGATGTCCCCCTCTAGGGCAATGTAAAAAAGTTAAAAAAAAACATCTTTACATGTGTAAAAAAAAAAATAATTTCCTAAATAAAGACAAAAAAATATTAGTCCAATAAATACATTTCTTTATCTAAATAAAAATACAAACAATAAAAGTGCACATATTTAGTATCGCTTGTAACGACCCAACCTATAAAACTGTCCCACTAGTTAACCCATTCAATGAGCACCGTCACAAAAAAATCGAGGCAAAAAACAACGCTTTATTGTCATACAGCCAAAAAAAAGTGGAATAACACGCGATCAAAAAAAAGGATATAAATATCCATGGTACCGCTGAAAACGTCATCTTCTCCAGCAAAAAACAAGCTGTCATACAGCATCATCAGCGAAAATTAAAAAAGTTATAGTCCTCAAAATAAAGCGATGCAAAAGTAATTATTTTTTACATAAAATAGTTTTTATTGTATAAAAGCGCCAAAACATAAAAAAAGATATTAATGAGGTATCGCTGTAATCATACTGACCCGAAGAATAAAACTGCTTTATCAATTTTACCAAAACACGGAATGGTATAAACGCCCCCCCCAAAAGAAATTCATGAATAGCTGGTTTTTGGTCATTCTGCCTCACAAAAATCAGAATAAAAAGCGATCAAAAAAGTCACGTGCCCAAAAATGGTTCCAATAAAAATGTCAATTCGTCCCACAAAAAAAAAAAAACCTCACATGACTCTGTGGACCAAAATATGGAAAAAATTATAGCTCTCAAAATGTGGAGACGCAAAAAACTATTTTTTTGCAATAAAAGCGTCTTTTAGCGTGTGACAGCTGCCAATCATAAAAATCCGCTAAAAAAACGCTATAAATGTAAATCAAGCCCTCTTCATCACCCACTTAGTTAGGGAAAAATAATAAAATTAAAAAAATATATTTATTTCCATTTTCCCATTAGGGCTTGGGTTAGGGTTGGGGCTAAAGTTAGGGTTGGGGCTAGGGTTAGGGTTAGGGTCAGGGCTAGGGTTAGGGTTAGGGCTACAGTTATGGTTGGGGCTAAAGTTAAGGTTAGGGTTGGGGCTAAAGTTAGGGTTAGGGTTGGGGCTAAAGTTGGGGTTAGGGTTTGGATTACATTTACGGTTGGGATTAGGGTTGGGATTAGGGTTAGGAGTGTGTCAGATTTAGGGGTGTGGTTAGGGTTACCGTTGGGATTAGGGTTATGGGTGTGTTTGGATTAGAGTTTCAGTTATAATTGGGGGGTTTCCACTGTTTAGGCACATCAGGGGCTCTCCAAATGCGACATGGCGTCCGATCTCAATTCCAGCCAATTCTGCATTGAAAAAGTAAAACAGTGCTCCTTTCCTTCCTTGCTCTCCCGTGCACCCAAACAGGGATTTACCCCAACATATGGAGTATCAGCGTACTCAGGGCACATTGGACAACAACTTTTGGGGTCCAATTTGTCCTGTTACCCTTGGGAAAATACAAAACTGGGGGCTAAAATTTAATTTTTGTGTATTTTTTTTTTTATTTTCACTGCTCTGCGTTATTAACTGTAGTAACACATTTGGGGGTTCAAAGTTCTTACAACACATCTAGATAAGTTCCTTTGGGGGTCTAGTTTCCAATATGAGGTCACTTATGGGGGGTTTCTAATGTTTAGGTACATCAGGGGCTCTGAAAATGCGATGCCTGCAGACCAATCCACCTAAGTCTGCATTCCAAACGGTGCTCCTTCTCTTCCGAGCTCTGCCATGCGCCCAAACGGTGGTTCCCCCCCACATAGGGGTATCAGCATACACAGGACAAATTGGACAACTTTTGGGGTCCAATTTCTCCTGTTAACCTTGGGAAAATACAAAACTCGGGGCTAAAAGACAATTTTTGTGGAAAAAAAGATTTTTTATTTTCGTGGCTCTGCGTTATTAACTGTAGTGAAACACTTGGGGGTTCAAAGTTCTTACAACACATCTAGATAAGTTCCTTAGGAGGTCTACTTTCCACAATTGTGTCACTTGTGGGGGGTTTCAATGTTTAGGCACATCAGGGGCTCTCCAAACGTGACATGGCGTCCTGTCTCAATTCCAGTCAGTTTTGCATTGAAAAGTCAAATGGAGCTACTTCCCTTCCGAGCTCTGCCGTGCGCCCAAACAGTGGTTTACCCCCACATATGGGGTATCAGCGCACTCAATTCAAATTGCACAGCAACTTTTGGGGTTCAATTTCTTCTGTTACCCTTGGGAAAATAAAAAATTGGGGTGAAAATATCATTTTTGTGAAATAATATGCTTTTTTATTTTTACGGTTCTGCATTATAAACTTCTGTGAAGCACTTGGTGGGTCAAAGTGCTCACCACACATCTAGATAAGTTCCTTTTGGGGTGTACTTTACAAAATTGTGTCCCTTGTTGGGGGTTTCAATGTTTAGGCACATCATGAGCTCTCCAAACACTACATGGCGTCCTATCTCAATTCCAGTCAATTTTGCATTGAAAAGTCAAATGGCGCTCCTTCCCTTCCGAGCTCTGCTGTTCACCAAAACAGTGGTTTACCCCCACATATGGGGTATCAGCATACTCAGGACAAATTGCACAACAACTTTTGGGGTCCAATTTCTTCTGATACCCTTGGGAAAAATAAAACAAATTGGAGCTGAGGAAATTTTGTTGTGAAAAAAAATTAAATGTTCATTTTTTTTAAACATTCCAAAAATTCCTGTGAAACACCTGAAGGGTTAATAATCTTCTTGAATGTGGTTTTGAGCACCTTGAGGGGTGTAGTTTTTAGAATCGTGTCACACTTGGGTATTTTCTATCATATCGACCCCTCAAAGTGACTTCAAATGTGATGTAGTCCCTAAAAAAAATGGTGTTGTAAAAATGAGAAATTGTTGGTCAACTTTTAACCCTTATAACTCCCTAATAGGGTTGAGCGAAATGGGTCGGCCATTTTTAGAAGTCGCTGACTTTTGGCAAAGTCGGGTTTCATGAAACTCGACCCGACCCCTGTGTGGGGTCGGCCATGAGGTCGGCGATCTTCTGAATCTGGTATCGGAATTCCGATACCGAGTTCCGATATGTTTGCGATATCGGGAATCGGTATCGGAATCCATTTTTAAGTGTAAAATAAAGAATCAAAATAAAAAATATTGATATACTCACCCTCGGACGTGCCCTGGTCCTAATCGGCAGGCTTCCTTCCTAAGAATGAGCGCGTGAATGACCTGCGGTGACGTTGCAGCTTGTGATTGGTCACGAGCGGTCACATGGACAAGCCGCGACGTCACCGCAGGTCATTCACGTTCTCATTCTTAGGAAGGAAGCCTGCCGATTAGTACCAGGGCGCGTCCGAGGGTGAGTATATCAATATTTTTTATTTTGATTCTATATTTTACACATTAATATTGATCCCAGGGCCTGAAGGAGAGTTTCCTCTCCTTCAGACCCTGGGAACCATAGTATCCCATTGCACTGCATTGGGTTTCGTGTTTCAGCCGACCCCGACTTTTTTATAGGATCGGCCGATTTCACTCGACCCGACTTTTGAGAAAGTCGGGTTTCGTGAAACCCGACCCGATCCTATAAAAATAAAAGTCGCTCAACCCTACTCCCTTACAAAAAAAAATTTGGTTCCAAAATTGTGCTGCTGTAAAGTAAATATGTGGGAAATGTTACTTATTAAGTATTTTGTGTGACATATCTCTGTGATTTAAGGGCATAAAAATTCAAAGTTGGAAAATTGCGAGATTTTCAAAATTTTCACCAAATTTCTGTTTTTTTCACAAATAAATGCAGGTAATATCAAAGAAATGTTACCACTATCATGAAGTACAATATGTTATGAGAAAATAGTGTCAGAATCATCAGGATCTGTTGAAGCATTTCAGAGTTATAACCTCATAAAGAGACAGTGGTCAGAATTGCAAAAATTGGCCCAATCATTAACGTTCAAACCACCCTTGAGGGTAAAGGGGTTAATGGCAACCAATCTAGATGCACCTGCCAATTCTTACCTCAATGTCAGCTGAGCCTGCTGCACCCACCAGTGCTCATCTCAACAGCAACTGAGTCAGCTGCACCTTCCAGTACTCATCTCAAAGACAGCCGAGCCAGCCGCACCTGCCAGTGCTCACCTCAATGGCAGCTGATCCAGTTGCACCCACCAGTGCTCACCTCAACAGCAACCTAGCCAGCTGCACATGACAGTGCTTACCTCAACAGCAGCCGAACCAGCTGCACCCACCAGTGCTCATCTCTCCGTCAGACTGTCCTGTCTGCACCTGCGGTTCCTGTCATCTTCTCTGCCTGCCTGCATCTGTTGGACATTCCCTGGGGCCATCCCAGCTAGCCAGTTCTTAGGGGTCGGCTGCCATCTACCCAAGGTCAGTCCTGGAGTAGCAGCTGGATCACTTCCCTTGTCTCTCCACGGACCTCAGTGTCGTTAGCTGCTACATATCCGTGGTCAGATTGGTGAGGCTTCTAGTCATGCCAATTCAGATCTTCCTTGGGCTTTGGCACAGTGGTAACATCACCCAGCTCAATACATGCACTACCTTTTGCATCAGCTCTTGGTCTCAAACATTGCACGCTTTACAAGCACAACCCCTACGTCTCTTGTTCAAATTGTTGATTAGTTGACTAAATTTTCTAACTTCAGAACATGAACCCTGTGAAAATCTGATGCAATATGCTGCCACTATATAATAATCACTATTACTACTATTTTAAAAAGCAATACAAATAAAGCACATTTGTAAAGTAAACTAATTACTTCCAGGTTAAAAGGCAATCAAAAGATATTGCACTCAAAAATGTTCATTTCATGTTTTCAAATATTGTACACATATACAGTACATAATAAATATTATTAATCCCAACAATAGAAGATCATAAAGCTGGACCAATACACCCTGGCACTGCACAATGGAATAAATAGTCAATGCCTATGATATGTAGCTAGTGAAGCTGAATTGCTTATTTATACACCCTGGACTCAGATTCCAGCTAAAAAATCCATCTGGTTTCTCTTTTGATAATTTTTTTTATCCCAGTCTATTAGATTGTGGTAAACTTCAATCACTCTAAATGAGAATGACTTTGTGTTCCATTGATATTTGTTAACTATATGGTGTGCTAAAGGAGTATCCCTTCTGTGATTAATATTGACAATATGTTCATTCATAAACTAAGCTTTACTTTGGTTTTTCCCATAGGACAAGTTTACATACATAAAAAGACCACCCCCGCTGTTTTAAAATTGACAAAGTCCCTATTTTGTAGGTCCTTCCGGTTACTACGCTCAAGAAAGTTTTTGGAGCATCGATGTAACAACAAAAAACTACAACAGCCGACACCAATTACCAGAGGTAAACTTTATACCTCTAATCACAGCTGCAGGATCACGCTGTCATTTGACAGCGTGGGAACCGTGGCTGTCTGAACGGCAGTAATGATTTTACCGCCGATAAGAAGTGGTGTTCGCCGCACGTGTGCATGTGCATGACAGCGTGACAAACACGCTGTGTTTGGGGGGCTGAACCTGAACAGTAAGGGTATGTTTCCACAGTCAGTTAACGCAGCAGGTTAGACATTGCGTACAGCCACAGCGTCCAACCCGCAGTGGCCAGATGTTACAGCATCGTGCAGGGGATTTTAAGAAATCCCATCTCCACTATGCGTGCAGGGACGCCACCAGCTTCCCTGCGTAAATGGACATGTCGCGCGTCTTTCCAGACTGCAGCATGTCTATTTATTTTGCGGAGATGCTCCGTCTCCACAAGATAAATATCACCATCCAATGTATAGGACATGGTGATTCCACATAGTTCAATGAACACATGCAGAATCACCGGCATTCAAAAGCCGCTGAACTTTAATGTTCAGGTTTGCCCATCTCTAATTCCTGCATATCGTAAAAGGAATGCATATAAAAATGTGTTTTTTTTGTTTTCTTCATTCCTTTGTGGATATAAAGGATACTAAAATTATTGGTGCCTAATGGATTAAACTTTTTATATATTTTAACTGTGGGCATGTACTTTTATCTCAATATGACGCTGTTCGATCATTAAAAGCAGTGTCTGTGGTTAGAAAAAAGTAGACACCCACAGTTGTGACCTTAATGAAACCACCCACTAAGGTCAAGAACTGTTCCATATCACTCATGTGAGACTGACAATGCCGCCCTCCTTAAAAAATAATTATTACTTTCAATCCTTGACTTCTTTCACAATGCTTCTCATTCTGGTGGTGCTGTCCACCTACTCTTCTGGCACTTGACTAACAGTAGGCGTGGTCACAAAAGAGAGATAATATGTCACAACGTCATGGTGAGAAGTGTTGCAGGGTAATTATTACTGTTAAGGAGGGAGGGTAGTATTATCATCATGCTCACATGTGACAAAGTCTCACATGACCATGCTTCCACAGATCTTAAACTGAGTGGGTGTTTCATTTATGTCAGATTTGTGGGTATCTGCTTTTTCCTAACAATGGACACCGCTTTTTCATGATTAGGCACCATCATAGTGGAATGAAAGTGTGTACCCTCAGAGCTGAACAAAAGGAAATGTACAGTTGAATGATAAAAATAATTAGGAACCAGTAATTTTGGTGACCTGTTTCCTTATGGTAGAAAAAGGAAAAAGAAAACCTTTTTATGTACAAATGACTATGTGCAGGATTATGCATTTTATCAGGAAAAAAATTGGTGAAACGTCCTCTGCAGGAGGAGAGGCAGTTCCGCCTTATATGCATAATTTTCAGTATTGTGCCTCACGTTGCATAAGTTCTTTGGTTTTTACAATCCTCATTCTTTTTACCATGCAACAAATGCCACACCATATTACACTATAAAGTGATTTTCATGATTTCATAGTCTTCATGAGAAAAAGTTGGTCTCTTTCTTACTTACAAAAAATGCCACAGAAGTGTGAATGTAGTCTTACACTGGGTTTTATTGTTTTTTGAGTTGTATTGATTTTCCAAGTGCAGGGATTGATTGACCCTCACAATTTATTTGATAAAATATTTAATTCTAGTAAGAAATATACAGGCTGAATAGCATTGTAGTAATATGTGGATTTGTTTTTGTCTTTTTTAAAAGTCATACATACACTACCATTCAAAAGTTTAGGGTCACTTAGAAATCTCCTTATTTTTTAAAGAAAAGAACAGTTTTTTTCCTATAAAGCTAACAATAAATGATTCAGAAATACACTCTATACATTGTTATTGTGGTAAATGACTATTCTAGCTGCAAACGTCTGGTTAGTAATGCAATATCTTCATAGGTGCATAGAGGCCCATTTCAAACAACCATCACTCCAGTGTTCTTATGGTACTTTGTGTTTGCTAACTGTGTAAGAAGGCTAATGGATGGTTAGAATACACTTGAAAACCCTTGTGCAAGTATGATGGCTCAGCTGATCACAGTTTGGCTGATTAGAGAAGCTATAAACCTGACTTTCCTTTGAGCTAGTTGATAATATGGAGCATTACATTTGTTGGTTCCATTAAACTCTCAAGATGGCCAGAAAAACAGAATATTCCTGTGAAACTCAACAGTCTATTCTTGATCTTAGAAATGAAGGCTATTCCATGCAAGAGATTGCCAAGAAACTGAAGATTTCCTACAACGGTGTGTAATACTCCCTTCAGAGGAGAGCACAAATAGGCTCTAACCAGAGTAGAAAGAGAAGTGGGAGGCCCCGCTGCACAACTGAGCAACAAGACCAGTACATTAGAGACTGTAGTTTGAAAAATCGACGCCTCACAGGTCCTCAACTGGCAGCTTCATTAAATGGTGCACGCAAAACACCAGTGTCAATGTCTACAGTGAAGAGGTGACTCCACGATGCTGGCCTTCAGGGCAGAGAGGCACAGAAAAAGCTATATCTGAGACTGGCTAATAAAAGCAAAAGATTGATATGGGCAAAAGAACAGAGACATTGGACAGAGGAAGATTGGAAATAAGTGTTATGGACAGACGAATCCAAGTTTGAGGTGTTTGGATCACAGAGAAGAACATTTGTGAGATGCAGAACAACTGAAAAGTTGCTGGAAGAGTGCCTGACGCCATCTGTCAAGCATGGTGAAGGTAATGTGATGGTTTGGGGTTGCTTTGGTGCTGGTAAAGTGGTAGATTTGTACAAGGTAAAAGGGATTTTGAATAAGGAAGGCTATCACTCCATTTTCCAATGCCATGCTATATCCTGTGGACAGCGCTTGATTGGAGCCAATTTCATCCTACAACAGGACAATGACCCGAAACACACCTCCAAATTATGCAAGAACTATTTAGGGAAGAAGCAGGCAGCTGGTATTCTATCTGTAATGGAGTGGCCAGCGAAGTCACCAGATCTCAACCTCATATGATACGCAAAAAGTGCCCATCAAGCCAAACCAACTTGTGAGAGGGGCTTCTGGAAGCATGGGGTGAAATTTCTCCAGATGACCTCAGCAAATTAACTGCTAGAATGCCAAAGGACTGAAATGCTGTAAATTCTGCAAGGGGAGCATTCTTTGACGAAAGCAAAGATTGAAGGAGAAATTTATTGTTTTAAATAAAAACCTTTTTTCGAACCTTGTCAATGTCTGGACTAGATTTTCAATTAATTTGGCAACTTATTTGATTAATATAAGTATGAGTTTTCATGGAAAACACAAAATTGTCTTGTTGACCCTGAACTTTTGAACGATAAGAGTACATGGTATTTTTTCTTAATGCAGGAATATTAGTAAGGTTGAGAAAATCATATTTAATGAAAAAGAACTGCAGGCATTCCCTTGGAGGTGTCTTTAAAATAAACGCCTGATAGTGATAAAAATGTTCTTTAATGCGCCAAAAATTAGAAAAGCCCAATATCCAAGAAGTCTGACTTTCTTTTTCTGTTTGTATATTTGCAGCTCTATAGGAATTCGTTATGCAAATTTACATCAAACAATTGGAAATCTGTGACTAAGATTTTCCAAAATGCATTGGACCCCCTAACTGGGTATAATAAGTAGACTTCATTCAGACGTCCATTTTTTTTTTCCTAAGTGGAAAAAGAGCTCCAATTTTCATCAGTGTGCTCTCTGAGATTTTTCACAGAGTCATAGTCTTGAACATATTTTTTGCATCCTTGACTTGAATAAAACATTGAAATAAGTTGCATCTGGGTTTTTTGTGCACTTTGTCAACATAAAACATAGTCATGTGAACAGACCCATAGATTAAATGTGTATGTGTTCTATTCAATGAAAAACACAGCTAGAACAAATATATGAACACATAAATGTATGGCCTTTGTGTATTTGGTGAGGTTTTTTTTATCTCAGTATTTGTAAGCAAAAACCAGTTGAACAATCCGGAAACATGCACCATTTCTGTATTTTTCACCCACGTCTTGTTTTGGCTTACAAATACTGAAGCAAAATACTCACCAAATGCTCATCGTGTGCATGATGCCTTAGTTTCATGCTATATGTAAAACATGATTTTTCTACCTTTTTTTTTTTTTTTAAATCCTACACATGTGTGCTGGCAACAAGTATAATTTACTGCTAATAAATATATACATTATGTAGATAAAAAATTTAGGTAGATAATTATTCCTTTTTAAAATGAATCACATATTATATTTTGTGAAAAGAAATAAATATGTAAAGATATGTAATAAATAATTTATTGCTGCAAATTTAAAAGTGAAATGGTTTGTGATTAATAAAGTTCCAATATCTATTCCGTAATGGTTTAGAACAATTTATCAGATTTGTCCTTTTGAGAATATGTTCCAAAAACCTGCATACTGAACCCTTGACTGTTGCACGCTCTGTTTACACAAACAGAATCTTTCATTAAGATGAATCTTTGGAAATTCTTCCTGTCTCTCGATTCATTTTTCTTACTGACACATAGCCTTGAGCCGGAATACACTCTGGCAAAATAAATGGCTATTCCCATTGCTTATGTCCTGTAGATGCTCACAGTAACAAGCCAAGAAGTAGAGGGGAAATATTATGGCAATTTTGTGCATAGTATGCCATTAGCCTATAAAAATAAATATTTATGCATTTTGCTTCAATATTGCAACATTTTAAAAATTACTACTATTGATTAATGCACCTACATGCTTTTATTTTAAAATTATTGTTACAGTATTTTGGGAAAAAGACAAAGTTTTTTTGGGGGAAATATCTTTATTACAAACTGGACACATAATAGACATTCTAGTTTCTTTTATCTGTGATTTTGTGTTAGTTTTGTTTAACTTAAAGCTTTTGGATTTTGACTAAAAAACAATTATGTCCATTTCTCACCCTCCATCCTAAATTGTTATTGCCCCATTCCCCTGCAATTGTTTGGTGAAGGGCTTATGCTATGGCTGAATAAGCCTCTTCCTTCAAACATCTTAGTTGCTTCTCAACTACCACCAGAAGACCTCTATATGGCGCTCAATAAGGGGTACTTGGAACATTTCCAACAAACACAATAAATGGTTATATTTAGTGAAGGGTCAGAGAAGAATACATACATCTTGATAAGATTGTTTCAGTACAAGGGAGAAAACTAAAATTCAGGCTATCGCCTCCAGCAGCAATGGATTTTCCTTCCCATAGTTAAAGCCATGAAGAGAGATGTGAATATGACATATCATAAGCTGACCATCTTTTCAAAACACATGTATAACCACTCATTGAGAACACTATTTGCAGTGCATTCTGCAGCTGGTGCCAAGCATTGAATCCTAAAAGCAGGAACCAGTACTTCTTGTTCTAAAGTGCATTGGGCAGCATCTCTCAGAACCTCTTGGTTCTACAAGTTAATGAAATCTGGATAAAGATGAACCCTAGAGGAAAAGGAATCAGATAAATTGGGTGAGCAAGGACGTGGAGAAGAGGCGCAAGTCTCATTTATGGAACGAGTTGTGCAGGAAGAGAGAGACATGGCCAGAAGAGCATGAGATTGTGTGTTCACTGCAAAGTGCAGAAAGTGGGGTACAAAAACAAGTACTAAAAAGATCCCTGAAGCCTACCAGAAAGAATCAACACCTATACAGATCTGTAACACCCTAGGTAACCGGTTGTTACAGTGACATTGCTTTCCTCACGGGGAGAGTGATGTCATGCTTGGAAGCGAGGAAGGATCCCTTTAACAGGTATTCAGCACATACAACACTGTTCTGACTCCAGACCAGAAGGGGAGCTCTAAATCCGACTTCAGGGAAGCTGCTCTCTCTGGTCGGGAGGAGGAGTCAGTTGCTAGGCAGTTGCTAGGCAGTTGGAGAGAGTCAGTTGGTTTGAGGAGAGCGAGGAGTGAGGAAAGAAAGCTGGGGCTGTGCAGACGAGTGATTCTGCAGCTCCTGAGAAGGAAGGAAAGAGACCAGAGCAACTTGAAAGAGACTGAAAGGAGGAAAAGAAGCAAAAAGCAAAGTAAAGAGCTGAAGAGAGATGCTGCTAGTGAGCTTCCTCCAAGCTGAGCGCAGATACCTGTAGCCGGAAGACCGAGGTTGTGGAGGTAACTTCATGCCCCATGGCAGAAACCAGCGGACAGCTAGATTTTAGGTTACCTGTCCACCATTAACACCAGTGGACACAGTAGCGGATAGAGCCCGGGTTGTGATAGAGATCCTGTAAAAAGGCTCAAGTTACCTTCCGTATGTGTTAGTGTCCTACCTAATGGGGGACAGATAGAGAACATGAGGACCTTGTGTGAGGTCTAAGGGACTACAACACAGTGCTGGAAGTAAGGCTTCCAACCTCACCTGGTTAGGGGGATTCCTGAGACACTTCCAAGCCAGCCGGACCACCACCAAGACCTGTGATCCGGTACCCTAGACTGTAGCTGCCTTAATCACAGAGTAAAGAGGTAAAGAGACTGCAACCCTGTGTCCTTCATTTTTTCTGGCACTACACCATTCTTGCCAAATACACCGGGAGCCCTGGGGACCCAGCTTCACCTGTGGGAAGCCATACTATCCCTGCTGACATGACATCACCCCAGTGGACCCCTTTATGAAGCGTCGGTCATCCCTGACCGAATACCACAGGTAGTGATCTAAAAGTTGTCTACAACACAATTGTGTGCCCTAAATTAGGATCTAAGCACTACACTACATTAACCCCTTTCTGCCAGCTGACGGAATAGTACGTCAGCTGGCAGAACCCCCGCTTTGAGGTGGGCTCCGGCGGTGAGCCTACCTCAAAGCCGCGACATGTCAGCTGTTTTGTACAGCTGACATGTGCGCACAATGAGCTCGAGCGGAATGGCGATCCGCCCACACCCATTAACTAGTTAAATACCGCTGTCAAGTGCCGACAGCGGCATTTAACTAGCGCTCCCAGCTGTGCGGCCAGAAGTACTCGCAACGCTGACCCCGTCACATGATCGGGGGTCATCGGTGCATTGCCATAACAACCAGAGGTCTCCTTGAGACCTCTATGGTTGTTGATGGCCGATTGCTTTGAGCACCACCCTGTGGTCGGCGTTCAAAGCAACCCAGCATTTCTGCTACATAGAGGCGATCTGTGCTTCACCTCTATGTAGCAGAGGCGATCAAGTTGTGCATGCTTCTAGCCTCCTATGGAGGCTATTGAAGCATGACAAAATTTTAAAAAAAGGGTTTAAAAATATAAAAAAATGTATAAAAGTTCAAATCACCCCCCTTTCGCCCCAATCAAAATAAAACAATAAAAAAAAATCAAACCTTGGTATCGCCGCATTCAGAATCGCCCGATCTATCAATAAAAGCAAAGGATTAACCTGATCGCTAAATGGCGTAGTGAGAAAAAAAATCAAAACACCAAAATTACGTTTTTTCTGGTCACCACAACATTGCATTAAAATGCAATAACGGGCGATCAAAAGAACATACCTGCATCAATATGGTATCATTAAAAACGCCAGCTTGGCACACAAAAAATAAACCCTCACCCAACCCCAGATCACGAAAATTGGAGACGCCACGGGTATCGGAAAATGGCGCATTTTTTTTTTTAGCAAACTTTGGATTTTTTTTACCGCTTAAATAAAAGAGAACCTAGACATGTTTGGTGTCTATGAACTCGTAGTGACCAGGAGAATCATAATGTCAGGTCAGTTTTAGCATTTGGTGAACCTAGCAAAAAAGCCAAACAAAAAACAAGTGTGAAATTGCACTTTTTTTGCGATTTCATTGCACTTGGAATTTTTTTCCTGTTTTCTGTTACACAGTATGGTAAAACCATTGGCATCGTTCAAAATTAAATCTCGTCCCTCAAAAAATATGCCTTCACATGGCCATATTGATGGAAAAATAAAAAAGTTATGGCTCTGGCAAGGAGGGGAGCGAAAAACGAAAACGAAAAAAAAAACGGAAAAAGCTCCGGGGGTGAAGGGGTTAAACAGTGAAGGCACCTCATCTGCTAAATTTTACATAAAGTAATGATTGAGATTTTTTTTTTCTACTAAAAGCACATTAACAGTTCTAGGAAGCTCTGATATCAACAGTACATGGGCCAGACTGTTTATTGCATTGCTGCATCCATTTTAAATGGAATGTTCTCTGCTGCTAGCTAGAATGTGAATGCCAGTTGTTGCTTTCTATACTGGAGTGTGCGATCATCCTCCACTATTGGTTACAGTTGTATATGTTAGGTAGAACTGCTCTGTTTTTTAATCCATAAAGTGGTTGCCAAATATATAAAAGAAAAATTAAAGGCACAAATGTGTTAAAATAAAAAAGGCATTATGATGCTCAAGTGCCTTGCGGATCCAGCGCATACAACTCTGAAGGTATTCGCTATCTCTAAAGGTACCGTCACACTAGGCGATATCGCCAGCAATCCGTGACGTTGCAGCGACCTGGATAGCGATATCGCTGTATTTGACACGCAGCAGCGATCTGGATCCCGCTGTGAAATTGCTGGTCGCTGCTAGAAGGTCTGCACTTTATTTGGTCGCTAGGTCGCCATGTATCGCCGTGTTTGACAGCAAAAGCAAGGATACCAGCGATATTTTACACTGGTAACCAGGGTAAACATCGGGTTACTAAGCGCAGGGCCGCGCTTAGTAACCCGATGTTTACCCTGGTTACCAGCGTAAAAGTTAAAAAAACAAACAGCACATACTCACCAGCGCGTCCCCCAGCCTCTGCTTCCTGACACTGACTGAGCGCCGGCCCTAAACTGAAAGTGAAAGCACAGCGGTGACATCACCGCTGTGCTGTTAGGGCCGGAGCTCAGTCAGTGTCAGGAAGCAGAGGCTGGGGGACGCGCTGGTGAGTATTTGCTGTTTGTTTTTTTAACTTTTACGCTGGTAACCAGGGTAAACATCGGGTTACTAAGCGCGGCTCTGCGCTTAGCAACCCGATGCTTACCCTGGTTACCCGGGGACCTCGGCATCGTTGGTCGCTGGAGAGCGGTCTGTGTGACAGCTCTCCAGCGACCAAACAGCGACGCTGCAGCGATCGGCATCGCTGTCGCTATCGCTGCAGCATCGCTTAATGTGACGGTACCTTAAGGGTATGTGCACACATCGCAGATTTGTCTGCAGAATTTTCTGCACAGAATCTGCATCTCTTGGCAAAAAACGCAGGTAAAAATTGATGCATTGTTGATGCATTGTTGACACATTTTGCATGCGTTTTTCGTGCGGATTTTCATGCCTTTTTTTCACGTGGATTTGTCTGCGTTTTTGTAGCCTAAATAAAGATCTATTTAACAAAAAAAAAGAATTGTGATGTTATCTCTTTGTTCAACCTCTTATTTGACATACTCCATTGAAGAAGAATGTTTACACACACGCACAGACAGACAGATATAGACAGACAGGTAGATGATGGATAGATAGATAGATAGATAGATAGATAGATAGATAGATAGATAGATAGAAAGATACTTAAATTTAAGAGGGGACTGGATACCTTTCTGGAAAAGTATAATGTTACAGGGTATATACACAAGATTCCTTGATAGGGCGTTGATCCAGGGAACTAGTCTGATTGCCGTATTTGGAGTCGGGAAGGAATTTTTTTCCCCAATGTGGAGCTTATGCAGCGCCCCAGAGTCCTGGTCGTTGCAGTAATGTCATTCTTCCACCAGGGGGAGTGATATTACGTCTGATGGCAATAAAGAAGATCTTCCTACCAGGTATCACAGACCATACACCACACTTCACACTCCAGACCACCAGGGGGAGCCTTGCTCCTATCTACTAGGGCACTCCTCACAGAAGGGTAAAACTGGTGGGCTGGATAGAAAGTTAGAGAGAAGCTGACTGGGCTTTGCCCAGGCAACACCTGTCAGGCAGACAGTGGGAAAGGAGGAACATCAGAGCTGCAGACAGAGGGTCCCTGACAGGGGTGGGATCCTGTCAGAGGCCTAGCAAGACAGAAAGACACGGAGCTGTGCCTGCCCCACGTGCGGCAGCATCCTAAGAAAGGACACAAAGAGAATTGTGTTGTAGAGGGTGAGACACGAAGTCATAGCACAAGGAAATAACACCAGAAGGAGTTTTGCCCTGTAATAGGCTGCCTCCTTCTGAGGCGTGTAGCCGGTGGCCGGAACACCGAGGGAGCAACCGTCCCCAAGCCTTGCTCCAGAGACCAGCAGGACAGTCAATTCCAAGTTGGCTGCCCGACCTTAATACCTAAGAAGACATGGTGGCAACTTGTGGGGGTCGGGGCGTCTCTAGGGTCCCTATAAACAAGCCTCAGGCCATCAGTCATACGGGTTTGTCCTATCCATACCATCTGGGGGACAGAGAGGAAGAAATAACCTCTAGAACATCTACAAGAGTTGTGAGGACCTTACCGAGAAGCTCAGCAGGGAGGTACTACAATACACAAGCGCTAGAAGGAAGGCTACAGATTTCCACCTGGATAAGGGGACTCTGGATTTGCCTTCAGACCGGCCGGACTCTGCCTACCCTGTGGTCTGTACCCTGGACTGTGGATGCTGAAGCCTCCATTAAAGGTAAAGAGACTGCAACCTTGTGTCCTCATTATTCTTTGCTCCTTACATCGTCCACCATCACCACCTACACTTCTGGGAAGCCCTGGGGACACACTTCACCTGTGGGAAGGTATTCCATCTAGTTGCCATAACATCACCCCCAGCGGACCCCTCACCGCAGCATCGGTCACCCTGACCGAATACCACAGGTGGCGTCATGAACACTATTTCAAACTATTCCTTTTATTGGACGTCCCTCAAAGAGTCACAGACCGGGCTGGGCCACCGTGACATCCCCGAACCGAAGGACCCGGTACCGAGTACCCCATTTGCCCTTACGTGGGGGCGCTCCACTTACTCTTTGCCACATGGTTTTTTTTGCCTTCCTCTGGATCAAAATGTTAGGGCATGTTAGGTTAGGCTATGGGTTGAACAAGATGGACTTAAATAATCTTTATAATAATCTTTATTTTTACATAGCGCTAACATATTCCGCAGCGCTTTACAGGTTGCACACATTATCGTCGCTGTCCCCGTTGGGGCTCACAATCTAAATTCCCTATCAGTAGGTCTTTGGAATGTGGGAGGAAACCAGAGTACCCGGAGGAAACCCACACAAACACGGAGAGAACATACAAACTCTTTGCAGATGTTGTCCTTAGTGGGGCTTGAACCCAGAGCTCCAGTGCTGCAAGGCTGCTGTGCTATCCACTGCACCACCGTGCTGCCCACTTAAAGTCTTCTTTCAACCTTAATACTATAGATGATAGATAATAAATAGATGTAACTCCCACATTCCAAAGACATACTGATAGGGAATTTAGGGGTGTAACGTTAGTCCGCCTCCACGTGGTGCACCCTGGGTAACGCTAAAGGACTAACAACCTTGACGACCAAACAATCAAACTACATCTAGATCTCCTGGTCAATATATTTTACATCATATTTGATAATCAACAAAGGATCAAATTTGATAATGTCTACAAATAATGGTACCATCACAAATGACACTCCTCAAACGAAAGATCTTGGACCCACTGTGAAAATCTGCCAAATTAATATTGAAGGTATCAGCCGCTCAAAATGTGATTTCCTTCACAAGTTTCTCACTGCTAACAAAATAGACATTCTTGTTCTTCAGGAAACTCATGTTGAAAATGAAGACCAACTTATAGCTCGTGACTCCATTGCTGGTTTTGATTTAATTGGTGCTACATATGACCCACACTATGGTGTAGCTACCTATGTGAAAGGCAACATTGAAAATGTAAAGCTTGTTTCTACATCTGTTGAAAATTACATCCATGAAGCTGTGATTAAAGTTGGTGATATCACAATTGTTAATATTTACAAGCCTCCTGCAGTACAATGGCCTACTGAAGTTATCCATGTCCATCCACATCCTACCGTGTATATAGGAGATTTCAACAGTCACCATGAGCTCTGGCAATATGCTAGTAATGACGACAATGGTGAGCACCTGGTAAACTGGTCTGACGTGCACAACACATTCTTGGTTTTTGATGCAAAGGATTTTCCAACCTTCCAATCAGCAGCCTGGCAGAGAGGATACAACCCTGATTTATGTTTTGTATCACGCAATAGAAACAATCAACCTTTATGTACAACTCGGAGTGTTGTCAAACATTTCCCTCGAAGTCAGCATCGCCCTGTCATCATCACTGTTGGAGTATCCATTCCTCTTGTAACTTCGTACCCACGTCCTCGATGGAATTTTGTAAAATCCAACTGGAAAAAGTTTGCAGATCATCTTGACAAGTGTATTGGTTGGATACCTCCAATCAGTAAAAACTATGAGCGGTTCTGTAAAGCTGTTATTAAAGCTGCAAAGAAATCAATACCACGTGGCTTCCGCAAAGAATACATTCCAGGCTGGACTGAGGAATGTGAACAACTATACATACAATTTCTTGAGAGTGAAGATGGTGAAATCGGTGATGAGTTGCTGAACAAACTGAATGCAGCACGTTGTGCCAAATGGATGGAAACAGTTGAGAACTTGGACTTTAAAAGGTCCAGTAGAAAAGCGTGGTCTCTTATAAGAAAACTAGAGGGAAACCGTAAAGCAAAACAGAAAACGAATGCTGTAACTCCAAATCAAATTGCAGCACACATTGTGAACACCTCAAGAACCCCTAAAGACCGAGCTCATACCATAGAAGTTAAAAATAAGTTTAAGCTACTAAAATCATCTGTGGCATCAACTGAAGAATATTCCCGTCCTTTTACAACTTGTGACATTGAAATTGCCCTTGTTGATACTAAAAGTAACAAAGCTCCTGGATTTGATGGGATTCATCCTGAATTTCTCAAAAATTGTGGACCTTTTGCGAAAAAATGGTTGGCAAAGTTCTTCTCAGATATCATGGAGAATGCTCAAGTCCCCAGTAAATTAAAACACGCCAAGATCATTGCATTGTTAAAACCTGGGAAGCCTGAAGATAATCCATCAAGCTATAGACCCATTGCTTTATTGAGCTGCCTTTACAAGCTGTTAGAACGCTTAATCTATAACAAGATCAATTTAAAGATTTTTGACTCAATACCTATAGAGCAAGCCGGCTTTAGACCTGCTCGAAACTGCAGTGACCAAGTTTTAGCCTTGACAACTTTAATTGAAGCTGAATTTCAAAAGAATAAGAAGGTTTCATTGGCGTTCATCGATCTTTCTGCCGCATATGACACTGTGTGGAGGGAAGGACTTCTATATAAGTTTCTGAAGGTGATTCCATGTAAGAAAATTATGTACCTCTTGAATAATATGATTGCAAATCGAACCTTTTAACTTATCATGGGTGATTCAACCAGTTGTAAGAAAACCTTAAACAATGGTTTGGCCCAGGGATCAGTGCTGGCACCTCTCCTGTTTGCTTTGTACCTAGCTGACATTCCTGACACAATATCACGGAAATTTGGATACGCCAATGAGTGAGCAAAACAATGGAGGAAGCAGAGGAGGCCCTAACAGAAGATCTTAGTGTAATGGGAATGTATTTTCGACAATGGAGGCTAAAGCCCAATCCATCAAAAATGGAAGTATGTTGCTTTCATTTACACAACGCAAGTGCTAAGACTGAACTCAAAGTACGTTTTGAAGGTCAACTTGTCAAACACAACTTCAATCCCAAGTATTTAGGCATAATCCTTGATAGACGCCTAACCTTCAAATCTCACTTGGAAAAGACGGCACAGAAACTGAAAGCACGCAACAATATTATTCAGAAACTCTGCGGATCCTCCTGGGGTTCCTCCACACCTGTCTTGCGAACGTCTACCCTTGCCTTGGGGTACTCTACCGCAGAATATTGTGCTCCAGTATGGCTGAATAGTTGTCATGTGAATGCAATCGACAATCAGTTGAACAACTCTATGCGCATAATTTCTGGTGCAATCAGACCTACGCCCATCGACTGGTTACCTGTCTTGACCCATATTGCACCTGCAAATCTGAGAAGACAAAGGCTCCTACTTAAAGAATACACCAAAGTATTGAATAATGAAAATCTCCCAATACATCAAAATATCCAAGATGTTCAAATACAGCGACTGAAATCAAGACATCCACCCATCCGAACCGCAATTACCCTGTATGATCATGATTTCAATTTAGAAGAGAAATGGCGTGAACTTTGGGTCAGTGCAGTAGACAGTGAGCCTCAAGCGTTTCCTCACTTTCAAAATCCACCACCAGGCTTCAATCTGCCAAGGAAAACCTGGGTCACTTTGAATCGTATCCGAACAAACTTTGGTGTCTGTGCAGATCTTATGCATAAGTGGGGAAAATCTGACTCTCCTGCCTGTGACTGTGGAGCTGACCATCAAACAATTCAGCACATTGTCCAGGAATGTCCCCTCAGAGCTTATACTGGTGACAAGAATGATTTCTATACTGGAAATGACAATGTTATTGCATACATAGAAAATCTCGATATCCGACTCTGATTTCTGCTCCTTTGTTCTTTTCAATCACTGTTTATCATTTATGTATTCTTATATGATGTTTAAATATATGTTCATACGATTAATAATAATAATAATAATAAATAGATAATAAATAGAAAATAGCTAGATAGATAGATAACAGATAGGAGATGATAGATAATAGATAGATGATAGATAGAGAGATAGATAGATAGATATATAGAAAGATAGATAGATAGATAATAGATGGATAATAGATAGATGGTAGATAGATATATAATAGATAGATAGATAACACCAAGGCCGACGATTAGTGATGAACCTAATAAAATGGTACATACATAGTTAAATAAAGACACACACACAAAATCTGCACGCAATATCTTTAATTTTTTTAAAAACAGCTGAGGGCCGATGTTTCTAGCCTGGGATGGGGTTCATATCCATAAAGCTTCCCAGGCTATGAATATCAGCCTGCAGCTTTATATTTAGCCTTTACTGGCTATTAAAATAGGGAACCCCCAAAAACATGACGTGGGGTCCCCCTATAATTAACAGCCAGAAAAAGCTATGCAGACAGCTGCGGGCTGATATTCATAGCCTAGGAAGAGGCCATGGATATTGCCCCCCCCCGGGCTAAAAAACACCAGCACACAGCCACACCAGAAATTGCGCATCCGTAAGATGTGCCAATTCCGGCATTTAGCCTCTCTCTTCCCACTGCCCTGTAGTGGTGGCATATGGGATAATAAGGAGTTAATGTCACCTTTGATTGTAAGGTGACATTAAGCATGGTTAGTAATGGAGAGGTGTCAATAACATACCTATCCATTACTAATCCTATAGTAGTGAAAGAGTTAAATAAAGACACAACCAGAAAAAAGGTATTTTAACATTTTTAATTTCATCATACTTACAACAATGCCTAACTCCCTGAAGCCATCGATCACCTGCAAAAAATAAAAAAAATAAACCATCAGTATACTCCCTGGTCTGACGCAGTCCAATTAATGAGTGTCCCACGATGATCTCCCCTATAGAGCTGTCACATCAGGAGATGGGACCACTTTTTAGGGCCTCCAGTGACACACTGACAGGAGACAATGGCTCCTGCAGTGTTATTACTGTGGGTTCAATGGCCTCTCACTTTATGGCACTGCTGCGTGAGAATTTTCCAATGCAGCAGTGCCACAAGTGACAGTATGAACTCTGCACTCACAGTGGCATTGTCTCACCTGAGCCCCTGGAGAGCGGTCACATCTGTCTATGTGACAGCTCTCCATGGGAGATCGTCATGGGACACTTGTTATTAAATGGATTACATCGGATCAGTGAGTATTCTATTAATTTATTATTTTTACATTTTTTACATGTGATCAAGGGCTTCTTGGGACTAGGTGATTGGTGTGTATATACTGTATGTTGTATGTTGTATGTACTGTATGTCTATATGTGTGTACTGTATATGTGTGTATGTGGTTTTTTTTACACTTGAATACAGTAAACGGATGATGGGACTACTACTGTCCTATCATCCGGCTACCTCTCATTGTAGCAGGCATAGCCAGATGGGATTAGTAGTCCCATCGGACAATGACTGCCTAGACACAGACCCGCACGAACGAACACACACAACCCCACACACACCCACATACAGCCCTGCACAGCCCCGCACATCCATGCACATACACACAGACACACACAAGCACCCGAGCACACACATCCTCGCACATCTCTGCACACACACAGCCCCAAACACCCCCGCAGACACAAACACCGGCACACAGCCCGGCACATCTTTTCCACACACACACAGTCTCCACCCACACAGAGTCTCCGCCCATACACACAGTCTCCTCCCAAACACTCTTCCCCCTCCCGATCTGCAGCATTTCTCATAGACACATCCTAAGCAAATCCACAGATCTTTTTTAAACCTGCGGATTTGCTGTGGATTGGCCTGACAGAAAAGAAGAGAATGGGTGCAGAAATGCTGCAGATCCGCAAAAAGAATTCACTGTGGGAAAAAAAGCTACTTCCAGGTCCTGTTTAACTGGAGCCTTCAATCACAGGGTGTGCCAGAACTGTGGAAGACCACCTGCTTGGTGCCAGTTCCTAATACCACTTTTCCAACTTCCCTACAAGACTATTGTCCAGTGGCCTTAACATCACATGCTATGAAGTCCTTGGAAAGAATAATACTCGCCTACTTGTGTCCGAGGGTGAGGGCTTTTACTGCAATTTGTGTACCAGCAGAGATTGGGGGTGGATGATGCTGTAGAGTCTCTGCTACATACAGTACATTCATTCTTGGACAATGATGGTTCTGTAGTTTGCGCCATGTTCTTTTACTTCTCAAGTGCTTTCAATACCTTACAGCCACCCTTACTATGTAATAAGTTGACTGACATGGCGGTAGATGAGGGGATGGTGAACTGGATAAATGACTACCTGACTGACAGGCTGCAGTTTGTAAGGATGGGGGAGGTGGTGTCTGGCAGTGTATGGAGCAGTGTTGGAGCCCCTCAGGGTACGGTGCTGTCACCCTTCCTCTTCACATTGTATACAGCTGACTTTCAGTATAAATCCGATTTTTGTCACCTCCAAAAATTCTCAGACGACTCAGTGATTGTAGGGGGCATTGTGGGGGGCCGGGGGGAGGAAGAATATAGAAGGGTGGTTTCCGACTTTGTGGATTGGTGCCGGACTAACTGTCTAGAACTAAATGTAAAGAAAACCAAAGAGTTGGTGGTAAGTTATAGAAAGAAAAACGAGGTTGAGATTGTTGAGGGCTACAAATATTTGGGAGTTCACCTTGACAGTAAACTCGATTAGAGGTGTCATACAGAAAAGGTTTACAAGAAGGGAATGAGCAGACTGTACTTTCTTCGAAAGCTCTGGTCGTTCAATGTGTGCAGTAAAATGCTGGAAATGTTCTACCAGTCCGTTGTGGCAAGCGCTATTTTTCTTGCCATCATATGCTGGGCAGTAGTGTGCGAGTATCTGACGCTAATAAGCTCAACAAACTTATCAAGAAGGCAAGCGCGGCTGTTGGCCTCCATCTGGACTCTTTTGAGGAGGTATTGGAGGATAGAATTCAGAAGAAGTGTAGGGTTATAATGATCAATAATACACACCCACTATACGAGCTGTTCTTGATGCAGAAGAGCACATTCAGCAGCTGCCTAATCCTACTAAGGTGTAAGAAGGAGAAAATCAGGAAATAGTTTGTACCTACTGCTATGGGGATGCAGAATAATTTCCTAAGGGTGATAGACAACAATGACTGATTGCTAGTGTTCTAATGTCAACTAACAGTGACTTATATACCTGAACTACTCACATTTATTTGTTATATAATGTAGGTATACTTGTGTATGATTTGTGTCCTAATATTTTATGTACTGCTATTTGTATTGCTGCTGTAATACCGTAATTTCCCCCGGGATTAATAACGTGTACCGTATTGTATCGTATCGTATCGTAAGTGGCAGTGTCTCTATGAGGTGGTGGAGAAAGTTTGTGATTAGTGTTGAGCGATACCGTCCGATACTTGAAAGTATCGGTATCGGAAAGTATCGGCCGATACCGGCAAAGTATCGGATCCAATCCGATACCGATACCCGATACCAATACAAGTCAATGGGACTCAAGTATCGGACGGTATTCCTGATGGTTCTCAGGGTCTGAAGGAGAGGAAACTCTCCTTCAGGCCCTGGGATCCATATTAATGTGTAAAAGAAAGAATTAAAATAAAAAATATTGCTATACTCACCTCTCCGACGCAGCCTGAACCTCAGCGCGGGAAGCGGCAGCGTTCTTTGTTTAAAATTTGCGCTTTTCTTTCCTTACGTGAAGTCTCGGCTTGTGATTGGTCGCGTGCCGCCCATGTGACCGCAACGCAACCAATCACAGCAAGCCGTGACGTAATTTCAGGTCATTCAGTATTTTAAAATTACGCTCCGGCTTTGTGATTGGTTGCGTCGCAGTCACATGGGCGACGCAACCAATCACAGCAAGCCGTGACGTAATTTCAGGTCCTTAAGGATTTTAAAATTACGTCCCGGCTTTGTGATTGGTTGCATCGCAGTCACATGGGCGACGCAACCAATCACAAGCCGTGACATCACGGGAGGCTGGACACGCGCGCATTTTAAAATGCCCGTGAGTCCAGCCTCCCGTGACGTCCCGGCTTGTGATTGGTTGCGGCGCGGTCAACCAATCACAAGCCGGGAGGCTGGACACGCGCGCATTTTAAAATGCCCGCGAGTCCAGCCTCCCGTGACGTCCCGGCTTGTGATTGGTTGCGGCGCGGTCAACCAATCACAAGCCGGGAGGCTGGACACGCGCGCATTTTAAAATGCCCGCGAGTCCAGCCTCCCGTGACGTCCCGGCTTGTGATTGGTTGACCGCGCCGCAACCAATCACAAGCCGGGACGTCACGGGAGGCTGGACACGCGCGCATTTTAAAATGCACGCGTGTCCAGCCTCCCGTGACGTCACGGCTTGTGATTGGTTGCGTCGCCCATGTGACTGCGATGCAACCAATCACAAAGCCGGGACGTAATTTTAAAATCCTTAAGGACCTGAAATTACGTCACGGCTTGCTGTGATTGGTTGCGTCGCCCATGTGACTGCGACGCAACCAATCACAAAGCCGGAGCGTAATTTTAAAATACTGAATGACCTGAAATTACGTCACGGCTTGCTGTGATTGGTTGCGTCGCCGCCACATGGGCGGCACGCGACCAATCACAAGCCGGGACTTCACGTAAGGATAGAAAAGCGCGAATTTTAAACAAAGAACGCTGCCGCTTCCCTCGGTAAGGTGCAGGCTGCGTCGTAGAGGTGAGTATAGCAATATTTTTTATTTTAATTCTCTCTTTTACACATTTTTACATTAATGTTGTTTCGATACCGATACCCGATACCACAAAAGTATCGGATCTCGGTATCGGAATTCCGATACACGCAAGTATCGGCCGATACCCGATACTTGCGGTATCGGAATGCTCAACACTATTTGTGATGTCAACTACAAGATCCACCAACCAGGGAAGAGGAAACCCTACTAGATGTAGCACGTGAACCTGATTAATCCAGGGCAAGATAGGGAGCCTGTAGAAGCTCTGTGTTTGGTGATTGAACCTGAAGTGGATGTGGACATGGAGAAAGTTAAAGTGGCAGAGATGCTGTCACGTGCCCAAAAGCAACAGAGCCAGGAGTTGCTACAGCAGAACAGGGACCTCTTCTCAAGACCTTCCAGGTTAAAGCATGACGTCCTGACAGAGGTCAACTTGAAGCCATGCCAGATTCCCGAAGCATGCTGAGAGGTTGTCTCAAAGGAGGTGAAGCAGATGCTGAAGCCTGGGAGTAATGGAGGAATCCAAGATAGGCTGGTCCAGTCCAATAATCTTAGTGCCGGAACCAGAAGGAGAATGGCGGTTTTTCAATGACTATAGGAAGCTGAACGAAATTTCTAAGTGTAATGCATACCCGATGCCACTGGTTGATTTATTAATTGAGAGGCTAGGGCCAGCTAGGTACATTACTACCCTTGTTTCCATTACAGAAGGATGCCATTTGGGTTACAAGGCACTCCAGCAACATTCCAGTGAGCCATGGATCGAATCGAATCTTAGCTCTCCACAAGAGCAGCCTATATGGACAATATTGTGATCTTCAGCCCGAATTGGGGAAGCCATCTGAGCAAGGTCCAGGTGGCATTTGACGCTCTATGTAAGGTGGATTTTCCATAAACCAAAAGGAGTGTGCCTTGGGAATGGAGGAAGTGAGATACTTGTGCAATGTTGTCAGCAGGGGGCGAAATAAAGCCCCAGATAAATAAGGTTAAGGTGATCCAGGGCTGGCCTCAACCCCTCTCAAAGAAGCAGGTCAGGGTGTTCCTGGGCATTGTGGGCTATTACCACTTGTTTATTCCAAACTTCACCATGTTAGCTGCTTCTCTGACAGATCTCCTTAAAGGGACAAAGTCGGCTATGTCTACGTGGTCTCCAGAAGCTGAGACGGCTTTCCAGGAACTGAAGCTGGCCCTGGGCAAACAGCCTGTGCTGATAGCACCTGATTTCTCCAAGAAGTTTGTGGTCCACACTGACGCATCAGATGTTGGGCTGGGTGTTGTCTTATCTCAAGAGGTAAACAGGGAAGAGCACCTCATAATGTACCTTCTCCGGAAGTTGTCATCCTGCCAGAAAAACTATTCAATAGTGCAGAAACAATGTTTAGCCATCAAGTGGGCATTGGCCTCTTTTAGGTACTATCTAACAGGCAGGAGGTTCAGACTAGTGCCAGACTAGTTTCAGACCATGCCCAACTGAAGTGGATAAGGGAGAAGAAAGGGAACAATGCCTGAATGAACAGGTGGTTGCTAGCACTTCAGGATTTTAACTTCCATGTGGAGCATAGACCAGGGAAATTGCTTGACAATGCTGATGCTCTGTAGAGGATCCACTGTTTGTTGGGGCAGATGAGTCCTTGATGGGAGATATGTGTCATCACGGCTGTTACCTGTTGTGATGTGAGCTTGTAAACATGCTCCAGCACATGTAGTGCTGAGAGAGTTATTTGGCCATTCCAGGGACAGCTCACATATCCCAACTCCAGGGGACTGGTTTGCCAGATAAAATGGAGGCCGCGTCTCTCATTCAGTGTCTGTGGCTGGAGATGTGGAGATCTCTAGTGTGTTGTTAAAGGTACTACTGACCTAAGCGGACAGACCCACAGTGCTATATGGACTATTTACTTGCAGTTCATGTTCACCTTAAGTGTGTGTTGCTAAAGGCACTGACCTGAATGGGCAGACCTGCAATACCATATGGACTATTTGTTTTAAGTTTGTTTTCAGTTTGTGCCGGAAAATGCTCTGTTTTGCTTTGCCATCTGGAGCGGTTTATGAAGTTAAATAAAGTTGCCTAGACTTTGCATTAAAACAGCCTTCTGTGCCTACCTCAAGAGCAGCTGAGTGAGTACAAAGCTCTGCAATATGAACGTCTAGTCACCTAACCGCTGCAGCCAGTCACTAGAAATTTACAGTTTGCCAATCAGAGCTTCAATCAGAATATGGACAGGATATGGGTCATGGAAACACCAGCAACTACTCAAATGACCATTTTGGAGCTCACACTCAGTTATGCTCTAACTCCGGCATACACTGTGATTCCTGTCTCCTATGCTGTGGACTTTAATGTGATCTTTTAAGCTATTGGTGAGAGTCACAGAATCAGAACCCTTACCGCTTTGCACAGAATAAAAAGCCTACAAACTGTAAAAACAATTCTCCAAAAGTATAGTTCTTTAATCTGCTAAGTACAGGTGCTTCTCAATAAAGTAAAATATAATCAAAAAGTTAATTTATTTCAGTTCTTCAAAACAGAACGTGAAACTCATATATTATATAGAGTCATTAAAAACAGTGATCTATTTCAACTGTTTATTTCTGTTTATGTTGATGATTATGGCTTACAGTCAATGAAAACCTATATGTCACAGCTTGAAAAATGATTTTAAAATCTGAAATGTTGATCTACTGAAATCTATATTCAGTAAATGCACTCAATACTTGGTCGGAGCTCCTTTTGCATCAATGTGGCGTGGCATGGAGGCGATCAGTCTGTAGCACTGCAGAGGTGCTATGGAAGCCCAGGTTGCTTTGATAGCAGCCTTCAGCTCATCTGCATTATTGGGTCTGGCGTCTCTCATCTTCCTCTTGACAATACCCCATAGATTCTCTATGGAGTTAAGGTTAGGCAAATATGCTGGCCAATCAAACACAGTGATACTGTTGTTTTTAAATCAGGTATTGGTACTTTTGGAAGTGTGGACAGGTGCCAAGTTCTGCTGGAGAACTAAATTTCAATCTCCAAAAAGTTTGTTAGCAGAGTGAAGCATGAAGTGTTCTAAAATGTCCTGGTAGATGGCTTTGGTCTTGATAAAACATAGTGGACCTACACCAGCAGATGGCATGGCTCCCCAAACCATGACTGATTGTGGAAACTTCACAGTAGACCTCAAGCAGCTTGGATTGTGTGCCTATCCACTATTTCCCAAGACTCTGGGAACTTGATTCCAAATGAAATGCAAAATTTACTTTCATCTGAGAACAGCACCTTGAACCACTGAACAACAGTCCAGTTCATTTTCTCCTTGGCCCAGGAAAAAAGCTTCTGGCATTATCGGTTGGTCATGAGTGGCTCCACACAAGGAATGCAACACTTGTAGCCCATGTCCTGGATACATCTGTGTATGGTGGCTCTTAAAGCAAAGACTCCAGCAGTAGTTCACTCCTTAGGAATCTCCTCCAATTTTTTGAATTTCCTTTTCTTAATAATCCTTCCAAGGTTGCGGTTATCCCGGTTGCTTGTGCACCTTTTTCTACCACACTTTTGTTTTTTGTTAATTATTCTAATTTACTGAGATAATGACTTTTGGGTTGTCATTGGCTGTAATCCATAATCATCAATTTTAACAAAAATAAAAACTTGAAATAGATCACTCTGCTTGCAATGACTCTATATAATATATGAGTTTCAATTTTGCATTGAAAAACTAAAATAAATTAACTTTTCGATTACATTCTAATTTTGTGAGAAGCACTGGTTTGTTTATTTCAACTTCCTGCATGTAAAAGAGTACTGTACTTAGTTTTCAGAGTCATCCCCTGGTAGAAGAGAAAAGCCCTTGTGTATTTTTGCAGAGCTCCCAGCAAGGTTTGAATGGAGACAATGATCCAGGTGAGAACTTACAACATCAATTTTGAGAACATTAATTTTAGAATCCAATGCAGATTTTCCATCTTTTATGTAAATATGTTGTGGTTTCATGTAAAAGCTACTGTTATAAAGTATTTCATTTAACTAAACTTAGAATTATAGGCAATTATCATATAGATTTGCAGAAAAGGAAAATTATATTTTCTATATGATAGAAAGATATTAGCACTGTGCATGCAGTTCAGAACAATATCTCATTTTACAGCCTGTTGAATTTTATTATCTCATTAACAGTTTATAATTTGTATTGCTTCTGTGGGTGTTACTGTTATTCATGTCTTCCTACATGACACCTAATACCTAATTTTGAAACATATGGGATTTAATGCATTATTTACGAGTGGTACAAATCTACTTTTACATCTTGACAATAAATGCATTAATCAGTTGTAAGGTCTATTTCACTAGCGTGATTTGTCTATTTGCATCTGTAACCTTTGAACTATAGGAAAACACATTAACCTCTAATCATCAGTTACACGGTAATTATGAAGCAATTAAAGAATGAAGGGCTTGAAAGATCTCACAGTGTGATTACAGGACAGTACAGAATTACAGTGAAGTTAAAGACCTTCTCACATTGTATAGAATCCACTGCATGTGCTGCCACTCAGGAATCATGCACATTGATGTTATATGAGCCTTAAATTCATATTCTGTTTTTCTTGAAAGTACACAAAAATTACACTCGCAGCCAGAAACCTAATTATGTCTTTCAAGTATATGTGTATTGCTAAATAAGCAATAATCAAGTGAAACAAACAAAAGTATAGCCAGCCATACACATGAGATTACTGCTCACTGACTATTAGTGATGAGCAATCACCTCAAAGATACATATCTCCCTTCACGGACCTGTCCGGTAGCCATCTTACAGATCCCAAAGGTGCTATTTATGTCACGTACATGATAGTGATTTGCGACCACTAAAATGCTTGGGTACTCATTACTCAAGTTGAGCAAATCATAGTGCTCAGGTGCTTGATCCGAGTAATGAGTATAATAGATGTCAGTAGGATACTCGAGCATTTTTCCGGCTTACCCCCCCCCCCCCAAAAAAAGTCTGGAGAGGTCTAAACATTGCTGAAAATGATGGAAACAGTGCTGAAATACATAGGAACAGCATGGGGAAGACCCCTGGAATTATCTCTGGATCTCAGGTCGGTGCTGTGCAGAATGTTGTCAGAGTGTTAAGCCACTTTTACGAACTGACCATAAAAGATAAAAGAACCCACTTAAAATAGATTTGACTGGAAATTTTTTTTAATAAGCATTGTTTCCAGGAAAAAGAATTGCATATAAGGCAAAATAAATAAGAGAAAAAAAATGCTCCTCCTCACCTGGGGATAATGTTCACACAAAGTGTTTTTGCTGGAATTGTGCACGTTTGGATTGCTTTCAATGGTGAAAAAGATAATATTGAACAGAAAATGTAATTTTGTCATTTAAATCAATTATCTTGCCATGTGGTGTGTGTCACATGATCAGCCACATGGAACGTCACTTTTTTTTCAGGGCCATTAGGCGTCCATCCCTATTTGTAGAGGGCCAGCTGGTGTCTTGTTGACAGATGAGACCAAAATAGAGCATTTTGGAAAAGTACACAATTATACTTTTTACTGTAATTGAAATGAGGCCTACAAATAAAAGAACACATTAGCTACAGTGAAATATGGTGGAGGTTCAAATATATTTTGGGGCTATTTTGCTGACTCTGGCCCTGGGTGCCTTGAAATGTGAAGATTCCCAAAGGATTTTGGTTCGCAAAATATGCCAGCTTCTCCTGATAGCTGATCTAATATAGGGGTCCAAAGGGCCAAACTTAAAACAAAACTCTTACCTGCTACTGCTAATGAGGAATTATTTGTACCATGAGACTCAGCCCTTGCTAAACCGAATGGGGGTACCCACGGTTCTCAAATCTTTCATACAGCTCCTGAGATTGTCTTTTAAAGCCACTATGGCTACTGTTTATCCTTTTGACCCGTAAAAACTGACTATAAGGGAGATAATTTTTTACATATTGCAAATGGGGACTACCATAGTGCAGTAAAGAGTTGGAGGCCGAGGGCTTACGAAACACCTCAGTATGGATTGTCCCATCTTCTACCCGCAGTTTAACATCAAGAAACTCCAATTCCAAACCCCCAAAGTTGGACATGAACTGCATATTCATGGTGTTGGAGAGCCCCAGGTGCTTCCCAGGAAGAAAAGGCATATTTTGGAGAAGGATCCTGATCTGGCAGAGCTCAGCAGTAGAGGCCCCCTGTTTTCTTGTTGTCGTGGGAGAAATCTGAGGGATTTACTAGTGCATGACTGTGTGAGTAATGAACGGGTTAATTGGTTGAGACTGAGAGCAGGGACCCCTAAAGGTAATTTTAGGTGTGGTCATTGCAATTTCTATTCATACCATATAGTCGATAAAACTTTTAAGATTGGTTCCATTCAACATTCTGTCCGTGAATTTATATCTTGCAGAACCACGCATGTGGTTTATGCGCTATTCTGTCCATGCGTTTTTTTTTATATTGGAAAAATGATGCGTCCCCTTTTTGTTAGGTTTAGGGAGCACTATAATTCCATTAGCTCCAGTAAGGGAGTCCCCCGTTTAATAACTCATATGCGGTTTTGTCACGGGGTAGTGCAGCATTGCTCCGTTTTGCTGGTTTGGAGAGGGTTAATTTACCCCAGCAAGAAGGTGACATGAATAGACTCTTACTCAGGAGAGAAGCTAGATGGATACTGCTCGCTAGTGCAATGGGACCGTTGGGCCTCAATGAAAGGATTGATATGGACGTGTTTTTGTGAATATTTTCCATCTGGTTTCTATAATTTGTCTGAATTATGTTTGCATGCATTGTTTTTAATTGTATGTGTGTTTTTATTCTGATAAGTAGGTGTTTCATATACTGTGCTGATATCAGAGTGGGGGAGGTTACCTTGGCGTGTTTCCTGTTAAGAGTTCCTCGCCCTCTCTCACAGCAATAGGACCCATGGAAGCGCAGGTGCGCTAAACGGCTGTCGTCCGTTTGTAGTACACGTTCTCCCTTGATTCCCTGCCATTGACTTTTATGTCACAATAAAGGATTGAATAATTTTTTGAATTGTGAGTGTTCTCAACTTTCTTTGTTATCTTGTACTGCATTATTATAACAATCTTTGCATGTGGTCTTGTGATCTTATGTTGATAAATGGCTTCTCGGACACTTAAAAAAAAAGGTAAATCCATTAAGAACTTCAAGTGAATTTAGATGGTCCATACCAAGCCCAAATCATCAAACAGTGTGTTGACAGATCATTGAACTCACACAAACGCTATCAAATGACTGAAACTGCACAGATTCACAACTACTGTAGTATCTGTCAGTAAGTAAAGGTACTGTCAGATATAAAAAATTCCAGCTTAATAATTAAAATATGATTTTATTAATTAAGACACAAAAACAAGATGAAGAGTAGGCAAAACTGCTTTCGGGTGTGAGGAGGACGCAGTATCTGCTATTCACTCTGGTGGCTTCTGGATCTGAGGAATGTGTCGATTATTGTTATCTTATTTGTTTGATTGCTACCTGAGGCTGGCTATGTGGTATCCAGGCACAATTAGCATAAGTAGACATTCTCATTATTATAACTTAGATCACACTTGCACTTTGATTATAGAGCCAAATCATGGTGGTATGAACATCTTATATGCTTATAAACACTTTCCTCTTGATGATTTTTTGCATTTGCATCTGTGCCATGTTAATTATGCTTCAGATTTGTCTGCATATATAAAACTCCTTTCTTATTGCTTGGATTTATATTATACTGTCTATGTCCTTTCCCCTTTTATGATAGTCTTTTTTCCTTGTATTTTCAGTTGATTTCTTGTTTTATGTTTTAATTAATAAAATCATAATATAATTATTAAGCTGGAATCTCTTTATGTCTGATAGCACCTTCCCTTGCTGTAACAGATACAGGTTGTGATTCTATTGGTAAAATGTTCAGCATTACTAATTTTGTTTGGAACATCTGTGATTAATTATAATCATACAGAGCAATATGGCAATAGAGGCTATAATGGAGGTCTATCCTCCTCAATGATGAAACCCATTTTTGTCTTGAATAAATAGCTAGACATTGGACTATGGTGTGGGTTGGCATAATACATCATAGCCAAACCCATCTAGAGATCATTCAAGGTGAATGTAAAGCTCGCGGCGAGGCACTGATTTGGTTGTGTAACCAGTGATATGGCCACTTCTTCATAGTGTCTTAGTAAAAAAAATTTCAAAACAAAAATCCAGGCTGCATGTTTCTGGTGCTACTGTGAATAGCCTGTCATACTGAAACATGCTACAATAAATTGCATTGCCTCTGTAGGCATGGAGTTACAAATCTGAACTATTCTATGATATGAGAACCGTAACTGAGGGACCTCAGTAATATGGAATCCTATTATTCTACAGGATCTTACTATTTCTTTGATATTTTATTTTTTTCACAGTATCCACTTATTATATTGGAAAATAAGGATATATCATGACTCAGTTTGGCAGGGCAGAGTAATTTATCTTTCATTTATATGATAGATATTTATCTTGTGGATAAAAGGCATTATCTGGCTATGATAAAAACTTTACTTTGTGTATGTTGCAGTACTTCCAAGAAAATGTGGAAGAGCTTCCAAGAAAAATGTACCGATATATGTAGAGTGCTTGCTATTAAGTCAACTGTCTGCTGAACTCATATGTGGCTTTTTGTAGGTGTTGACGCTTAGAAGAGAGTGACCCAAACTTTTAGTTCATGTATTGCTTAAGGGTACCGTCACACAGTAGCATTTTTATCGCTACGACGGCACGATTCGTGACGTTGTAGCGATATCGTTACGATCTCGCAGTGTCTGACACGCTACTGCGATCAGGCACCCAGCTGAGAATCGTACGTCGTAGCACATCGTTTGAAACTTTCTTTCGTCGCTGGATCTCCCGCTGTCATCGCTGGATCGTTGTGTGTGACAGCGATCCAGCGATGCGTTCGCTGGTAACCAGGGTAAACATCGGGTTACTAAGCACAGGGCCGCGCTTAGTAACCCGATGTTTACCGTGGTTACCAGCGTAAAAGTAAAAAAAAACAAACCGTACATACTCACCATCTGATGTCCGTCAGGTCCCTTGCCGTCTGCTTCCCACTCTGACTGAGATCCGGCCGTACAGTGAGAGCAGAGCGCAGCGGTGACGTCACCGCTGTGATCTGCTCTCACTTTCCGGCCGGCAGACAGTCACAGCGGGAAGCAGACTGCAAGGGACCTGACGGACATCAGATGGTGAGTATGTACGGTTTTTTTTTTTTTACTTTTACGCTGGTAACCACGGTAAACATCGGGTTACTAAGCGCGGCCCTGCGCTTAGTAACCCGATGTTTACCCTGGTTACCCGGGGACTTCGGCATCACTCCAGCGCCGTGATTGCAACGTGTGACCGCAGTCTACGACGCTGGAGCGATAATCATACGACGCTGCGACGTCACGAATCGTGCCGTCGTAGCGATGTAAATGGTGCTGTGTGACGGTACCCTAAAGATGAGAATGAGATGTAAGGATGTTTACCTGCAGCATAATGTAGTTGAAATTAGCTAATTTGAGGCATATTTTCTTATCTTTCAAGGCTCGTTTTGCTCTCGGTTTTGGTTATCACTGTAAGGCTGGGTTCATCAGACAGTACAAAAACTCATTCTGGTGACGCCGAAAAATTGCCGACATGTCTCGTTACAAGTGCAGCTCCATGCGCTCATTTAATTACTGTATGAGTGAAGAAGCTGCCAGCCATTTATTGCACTATTCTGGTCTATTATTTGTAAATTGATTCGAAAAGAAAAAAGGGAAAGCACACATCAGATTTATAAACTTGTCTGAACAAGCTATAAAGGAGTGTAGTCATTTTTCCACTTAAAGTGTGAATGAGGCCTTTCAAACTTTTTTTTAACATCTACTATATAATTGTCTAAGGCTCACTTCCGTCTTTCTGTCTGTCCTTCTGTCTTTCTGCCTGTCTGTCACGGATATTCATTGGTCGCGGCCTCTCTCTGTCATGGAAATCCAAGTCGCTGATTGGTCGCGGCAAAACGGCCACGATCAATCAGCGATGGGCACAGTCGGTGGCAAAATGGCTGCTCCTTCCTCCCAGCAGTCAGTGCCCCCTCCATAATCCCGTCCAGTCAGCACTCACACAGGGTTAATGGCAGCGGTAACGGACCGCATTATGCCACAGGTAACGCACTCTGTTACCGCTGCTATTAACCCTGTGTGACCAACTTTTTACTATTCATGCTGCCTATGCGGCATCAATAGTTAAAAGATCTAATGTTAAAAATAATAATAAAAAAAAAACGTTATATACTTACCGTCCGTCGGCCCCTCGGATTCAGAACTGGCCTTTCCCGCTCCTCGTGACGCTCCGGTGACCGCTCCATGCATTGCGGTCTCGCGAGATGATGACGTAGTGGTCTCGTGAGACCGCTACGTCATCATCGTGCGAGACCGCAATGCACTTTTAGGACCAGAGCGCGCGAGGAACGTCGGTAACCGCTTCGCCTGGATCCAGGGCCAACGGAAGGTGAGTATATAACTATTTTTTATTTTAATTCTTTTTTTTAACAGGGATATGATGCCCACATTGCTATATACTGCGTGGGCTGTGCAATATACTATGTGGGCTGTGCAATATAATACGTGGGCTGTTCAATATAATACGTGGGCTGTGTTATACACTACGTGGGCTGTGTTATACACTACATGGCCTGTGTTATACACTACGTGGCCTGTGTTATACACTACGTGGGCTGTGTTATACACTACAAGGGCTGTGTTATACACTACGTGGGCTGTGTTATACACTATGTGGCCTGTGTTATACACTACATGGGCTGTGTTATACACTACATGGCCTGTGTTATACACTACGTGGCCTGTGTTATACACTATGTGGACTGTGTTATACACTACATGGGCTGTGTTGTACACTATGTGGGCTGTTATATACTGCGTGCTTGGGCTGTTATATACTACGTGAGCTGTGTTATAGGCTATGTGGGCTGTTATACACTCCGTGGGCTATGCTATATACTACGTGGCTGTGCTATATACTTTGTGGGCTGTGTTATATACTACGTGGCTGTGCTATATACTACGTGGCTGTGCTATACACTCCATGGGCTGTGCTATATACTCCGTGGGCTGTGCTATATTCTATGTGGCTGTGCTATATACTACGTGGCTGTGCAATATACTACGTGGCTGTGCTATGTACTACATGGGCTGTTATATACTGCATGGCCGGTCGCGATCAATCAGCGACAGGCGCAGTCCGGTCGCGAATTGGTGCGGGATTTGAACCACACTTTGCTATTTGGCCGCGGCCGGCCGAATCCTGTGTATTCAATGTATTATTCTAATATCTTTATAAATAAACTACATACATATTCTAGAATACCCGATGCGTTAGAATTGGGCTACCATCTAGTTACGTAATATTTAACTGTGTTGAATGTGTTTTGTGAATAATAAATTCAATTAAAAAAGTTAAGGGTAGACACTTAAGTCTATATCTCAACATGTTCAATTAGAGTGTAGAGCACACATTCCACACTAAAATATCTAAAAATATTTATGTGTTTCAACATTATGTATCATATGTCCCAAATGGCCACCCCAGACACATCGCAATCACAAAACATATGTTGCAATAAGCAGGGTGTTAAAGGGATTTTCCAGGTTTAGCACAAATGTGTGCACACTCCATGTGACAGCAGACGTGTTAATTCTCACAGCTTGTACAGCATGCTCTGTAAAGATTCTCTCAGGAGTGATCAGTCATGCAACCCCAAGTTTGTTATATCCATACTTGCAGCCAAATTCAAACTAGCTGTGTGCAGAATCGCTCAATATGAGTGAATAGAGCGATCAGCATGTCTAGTCAGAATGTGTGTGTCATATTGCATACATGTGGTCACATGCCGGGCCGGATTTTGACTAAAATTCAGCCCTGGCATTTGAAGGTGTCTTTGTGCACCTATATGTTACAAGAAATGAGGCCAGGGTAACACAATTATGTAACATAAATTGGGGGAAATAAGTTTTTGATCCCTTGCTGATTTTGTAAGTTTGCTCACTGACAAAGACATGAACAGTCTATAAGTTTATGGGTAGGTTAATTTTTACATTGAGAGGTAGAATATCAAAAATAAGAAGCAGAAAATCACAATGAATAAATTATATAAATGTATTTGCATTTTTCAGTGCTAAATAAGTATTTTATCCCTCTGGCAAGCAAGACTTAAAACTGGGTGGCAAAAGCCTTGTTGGTAAGCACAGCAGTCAGACTTTTTTGTAGTTGATTATGAGGTTTGCGCACATGTCAGGAGGAATTTTGGCCCACTCATCTTTGCAGATCATCTCTAAATCATTTAGATTTTAAGGCTGTCGCTTGGAAACTAGGAGCTTCAACTTCCTACATAAGTTTTCTATGGGATTAAGGTCTGTAGACTGGCTAGGCCACTCCATGACCTTAATGTGATTTTTTTTGAGCCACTCCTTTGTTGCCTTGGCTGTATGTTTTGGGTCATTGTCTTGCTGGAAGACCCAGCTATAACCCATTTTTAATGTCCTGGCGGAGGGAAGAAGGTTGCCACTCTGGATTTTAAGGTACATGACTCCATCCATTCTCCTATTGATGCGGTGAAGTAGTCTTGTGCCATTAGCAGAGAAACATCTCCAAAACATAATGTTTCCACCTCCATGCTTGACAGTGGGGATGGTGTTCTTTTGGTCAAAGGCAGCATTTCTCTTAAAACTTGGCGAGTTGAGTTAATACCAAAGACCTCAATTTTTGTCTCATCTGACCATTCTCCCAATCACTAACATAATCATCCAGGTGTTCATTGGGAAACTTCAGATGGGCCTGCACGTGTGCCTTCCTGAGCAGGGGGACATTGTTGGCACTGCAGGATTTTAAACCTTTATGGCATAATATGTTACCAATACTTTTCTTGGTGACTGTGGTCCCAGCTACCTTGAGATCATTAACAAGTTCCCCCTGTGTAATTTTAGGCTGATCTCTTACCTTCCTCGTGATGAAGGATACCCTATGAGGTGAGATTTTGCATGGTGCCCCAGATCGATGTCAATTGACAGTAAATTTGTATTTCTTCCATTTTCTTACTATTTCACCAACAGTTGTCTCCTTCTCACCCAGCATCTTACGTATGGTTTTGTAGCCCATTCCAGCTTTGTGCAGGTTTATGATTTTGTCCCTGACATCCTTAGAAAGCTCTTTGGTCTTGCCCATGTTGTAGAGGTTAGAGTCTGACTGACTAATTGAGTCTGTGGACAGGAGTCTTTTATAAAGGTGACTATATAAGACAGCTGCCTTTAGCCCCTTCACCCCAAAGCCTGTTTTCACCTTCTTGACCAGGTGAATTTTTACAATTCAGACCACTGTCACTTTATGAGGTTATAACTGTGGAACGCTTCAACAGATCCTGGTGATTCTGAGACTGTTTTCTCAAAACATATTGTTCTTCATGACAGTGGTAAAATTTATTTGATAAGATGTTTATGTCACATTTATTTGTGAATAAATTTTGATTTGTTGAAAATTTAGAAAATTTAGCAATTTTCAAATTTTACATTTTTTGGCTTTTAAATCAGAGAGTCATATCGCACAAAATAGTTAATAATTAACATTTCCCTTATGTCTACTTTACATCAACACAATTTTTGAAACATTTTTTTTTGTCAGGAAGTTATAAGGGTTAAAAATTGACCAGCGATTTCTCATTTTCACACCAAAATTTGCTAAATCTTTTTTTTAAGGACAACCTCACATTTGAAGTGACTTTGAGGGGTCTATATGACAGAAAATACACAAAAATGACACCGTTATAAAAACTGCACCCCTCAAGGTACTCAAAACCACATTTATGAATTTTATTAACACTTCGGGTGCTTCACAGGAATTTTGGAATGTGGAAGAAAAAAACCTTTTCTTTCACAAAAAAATTCATTTAGACCTATTTTTTTTGCTTTTGCAAGGGTAACAGGAGAAAATTGACCATATATTTTGTTAAGCAATTTATTCTGAGCATGTGGATGCCCAATATGTGGGGGAAATCTACTGCTTGGGCACACGGCAGGGCTTGGAAGGGAAGGAGCGTCATTTCACTTTTTGAAAGTAAAATTTGCTGGAATAATTAGCGGACGCCAAGTCATGTTTGGAGAGCCCCCGATGTGCCTAATCAGTTGAAACCCCCAACATGTGACAACATTTTGGAAACTAGACCCCTTAGGGAACTTATCTAGATGTGTTTTGAGCACCTTAAAGCCACAGGTGCTTCACAGAGGTTTATAACATAAGCCTTAAAAATAAAAAATCACATTTTTCCCAGATAAATATTTTTAGCTCCACATTTTGCATTTTCATAAGGGTAACAAGAGAAGTTGCTCCATACAATTTGTTGTACAATTTCTCCTGAGTTTGTAGATATCCAATATGTGGAGGAAAACAACTGTTTGGGTGCACGGCAGGGTTTGGAAGGAAAGGAGCACCATTTGACTTTTTGATTGTAAAATATGATGGAATAATTAGCTGTTGCCATGTCACGTTTTGAGAGCCCCTGATGTGCATAAACAGTGTAAACCCCCACAAATAACACCACTTTGAAAACTAGACCCCTTATGGAACTTATCTAGAAGTATATTGAGCACCTTGAACAAACAGATGCTTCACAGAAGTTTGTAACGTAGCGCCGTGGAAATAAAAAAAAAACATTTTTCCCAAATAAATCTTTTTTAGCTCCAAATCTTGCATTTTCATAATGGTAACATGAAAAATTCCTCTATACAATTTATTTAGCAATTTCTCCTGAGTACACCGGCATATGGCAGGGCTTGGAAGGGAAGAAGCGCCATTTGATTTTCAAATGCAAAATTTGATGCAAAAATTATCGGATGAAATGTCGCGTTTGAAGAGCCCCTGATGTGCCTAAACAGTACAAATCCCCCACAATTGACACTATTTTGGAAACTAGATCTCTTTGGGACCTTATCTAGATGTGTATTGAGTATCCTGAACCCCCCAGGTGATTCACAGAAGTTTTTAACGTTAAGCAATGAAAATAAAAAAAATCAAATTTTTGCCAAAAAAAACTTTTTAGCTACAAATTTTGTATTTTCTCGAGGGCAAAAAGAGAAAATGGACTCCAATATTTGTTGATCAATTTCTCCTGAGTTCACCGAAACCCCGCATGTGGTTGAAAACTACTTTTGAGGCCCAGTGCAAAGGGAAGTAGTGCCATATTACAGTGCAGATTTTGCTGCACATTTTTGAGGGTGCCATGCTACATTGCCAGAGTCCCTGATGTGTCAGAACTAGTGTTGAGCATTCCGATACCGCAAGTATCGGGTATCGGCCGATATTTGCTGTATCAGAATTCCGATACCGAGATCCGATACTTTTGTGGTATCGGGAATCGGTATCGGGATCGATATTAATGTGTAAAATAAAGAATAAAAATAAAAAAATATTGATATACTCACCCTCTGACGCGCCCTGGTTCATCTAGACGTCATCTAAGGACTTTCAAGCGCTCATTCTTATGAACGGAGGCTGGCGGTTACAACCAGGGCGCGTCAGAGGGTGAGTATATCAATATTTTTTATTTTTATTCTTTATTTTACACATTAATATGGATCCCAGGGCCTGAAGGGGAGTTTCCTCTCCTTCAGACCCTGGGAACCATCAGGATACCTTCCGATACTTGGTGTCCCATTGACTTATATTGGTATCGGGTATCGGTATCAGCGATATCCGATACTTTTCAGGTATCGGCCGATACTATCCGATACCGATACTTTCAAGTATCAGACGGTATCGCTCAACACTAGTCAGAACAGCAGAATCCCCCATAAGGGATGCAATATTGGAAATTATAACCCTCTGGGTATTTATTTACAGATGTAGTGATGATTTTGACTCCATGGGTTTTTTCCAGAAACAAGCAGCTGAGGATTTTGCTGAGTGAAAATTGCAAACTGCCATTGTAGTGCCAAGTACATTATGCTCTGCACATGCTTCTGGAGACATGCACCTGTTAATTAGGTGGGATCTCATCACTACAGAAATGCCAAACATGTGGGCGCTAAATGTTGTTTAGCATTCTGGGGCTCAGAAGGGAGAGAGGGCATTTGGATTTGGGAGTGGAGAACTTGCTGCATTTCTTTTGGGAGCGAGGGGCCATTTTGCTTTTCCAGATCCTTTGTACTACCAGAAACATGGATGCCCCCTATATTCCCATTAACAGATGACAGATCTGAGTGGAGAATTAATTTTTTTGTGGATTGAGTTGAAGCCTTTATTGGGAACATTTTACATAACGTTTGAGATCACATTTATCTGGTGCTCTACGCTGAGCACTTACTTTGGGGTTTCCATCTAAATCTCCGAGTGACGTGACAGATGAGGGATCCATTTACAATAATGAGGCAGCAAAGTTATTCTGGACTCCATCTGGCCTCTGTTCAGCGGTGTCCTATTCAGCAGTGCACACAAATGTGGCCGACGGCACTTTTATGCAATCCTAAACAGACAGACACCGCCTGATCATAGGTCCTATGGCATCCACTGTGCCTTCACCTACCTCATTATATGGAATTTTCTGCTGGGGGTTCTGTCTGAATCATATATTTCAGAGATTTACACGGAATCCCTGGTGTAAGCGCTCAGCGCACAGCGCAGAATAAATGTGCGCCAAGCCTTACTGCAATCTTTGGGAGGCAGAATGAAAAAATCAAAAGCATGCGAAGAATTGAGAATGTATTTAATTTATTTTTTATGCAGCTCCTCGTGTGTATAAGTGATTATGCAACCTTATTCTTCGGATCGGCACTATTACAGTGATACTGGTAATATTGGGTTTTTATGTCTGGCTGCTGTCACACATTAAAAGATGCTTTTTAGAGTGAAAACTAGTTTGTGCATCACCAAGTTTTGAGAGCTATAATTTTTTCATATTTCGGCCGACAGAATCATATGATGGCTTGTTTTTTGTGGGACGAGCTAATGTTTTTTTTGTACAATTTTCAGGCACATAACAATTTTTAATCACTTTCTATTCTGATTTTTCATAGACATAATGAACAAAAATCATCAATTCAGGAATTGTTTTTTTTATACCGTTCAGCATGTGGTAAAATTGGTAAGATCACTTTATTCTTCGGGTCAGTACGATTACAGCAATATCTCATTGATATCTTTCTTTATGTTTTGGTGCTTTTACACAGTAAAAACTATTTTATAGGAAATATAATTATTTTTGCATTGCTATATTCTGAGCCCTATAACTTTTTTAGTTTTCTGCTGATGGAGCTGTATGGCAGCTTGGTTTTTATGGGACAATATGGCATTTTCAGGGGTAACATTTTTATTTACATATGTCTTTTTTATCACATTTTATTGCACTTTTTGATTGGCAGTATGATGTAAAGCATTGTTTTTTTACTCATTTTTTATTTTTTATTTTTACGGTGTTCACTGAAGGAGTTAACTAGTGGAACAGTTTTATAGAGCGGGTCGTTATGATCACGGCGATACCAAGTATGTGTACTTTTACTGTTTTTTTGTTTACATAAATAAATGTGTTAATTGGAGAAATATTTATTTAATTATATTTCTTTATTTAGGGATTTTTAAAAAATATATATTTTTACGCTTTGTAAAAAATTATTTCTACTTTTTACATTGTCCCAGGATGGGACATTACTATATTACATCAGATTACTGATCTGACATTCTGTGCTGCAGAGTATCAGATCAGCGATCTGACAGGCAGGGAAGGAGGCAAGCCAGCTCCTGCTCTCAACAGTTGCTCACAAGCCACCTTCCCTGCATGACCCAGAAGGACCTCACGGCCATCTTGGACCCAGGGGTCTCCATGGAGACCAATAGGACTACGCCATTGCATCGCGTTGTCCTGATGGAAGCGTGCAGGGAGCCTCCTCCCTATTCGATGCCCCTCTATGTCTCTGTCACTACTGATAGCGGCATCAGATCAGAGGGGTTAAATGCCCGCGATTAGTGCTAGCACCGTTCGTGGGCATTGCTGCTAGGTGTCAGCTGTCACAATAGCTGACACTCGCACGTGATCGCAGTGGCGCTCAGTGTGAGGCCGCACGATTGTGCCACCATACTAGTACTATGGTTTGCAGGAATGTACCGTACCTCCCGCAGAGCAGTACTAGTAAGGTGCATGTCAGGAAGGGGTTAATGCAGGTAATGAGTTGATTAAGAGCATCTAACTGGTCTATAGGAGTAAGAGCTCTTAATGGTTGGTAGGGGATCAAATACTTATTTCTCACTGCAAAATGCAAATAAATGTATATAATTTATACAATGTGATTTTCTGGATGTTATTTTTGATATTCTATCTCTCAATGTTAAAATTAGCCTACCCTTAAAACTATAGACTGTTCATGCCTTTGTCAGTGGGCAAGCTTACAAAATCAGCAAGGGACCAATTACTTATTTCCCCTACTGTATAGTCACTGCTGCATCCAGTATTACAGCTTAGTGTTATTTATTACTCTTAGTTGCAGGACCAAGAACGTTGCTTTTTTACACACAGAGCTGAGTCTCAAATAATGAAGAGGATGCTGTGCTCTCCATAGTGCTGCTGCCCTTTCATATAGCTGATGGGCAAGGATACAAACAGTGAGATACACATTTAAATAATATTGATAACCTTTTCTACAGATAGACGATCAGTTTCAAGTACTTGATAATCACTTTAAGGCCTCGCTCACATCTGCGCTTACAAAACGCTCTGATGTTCAGCCTGAAAAATTGGAAAAGTGTAATTCTAGTGTCTTGCGTATGTTACTCAATGTACAATGCGATTGTGCATTTTTTTCTCCTTTACCTAGCATCTCTATGACATCCATGTGACATGTGTAGAAATCACTGGAATGTGAGATGTTGTTTCAGACATAATTAATATTAATTAATATTTTTTATTTATACAGCGCCAACATATTCCGCAGCACTTTACAATTAAGCGGGGACGTGTACAGACAATAAATTCAATACAAGTTAAGACAATTTAAACAGTGACATTAGGAGTGAGGTCCCTGCTTGCAATGTTACAATCTACAAGACATAAGGCAGATCAAGAGTTAACAGGCTTATTAACAACAGGTAGTCTCCTCCTCACAGGGACTGTAGGGACTCAGGAGGTGTGCAGGGAGAAGGGCAGAACTAGGAACTAGGAAGGGACAGAGCAGGGACGAATTATAGTTCAACAGGAAGAAACAAAGGTAAATAAATGTATCAGTCTGTAGTTTTCTTGACTGCAGTGTCTCGGTTCTCCAAAGGTGGCACCGACAACAGCGGCACATTAAGTCGCAGAGGTGTCTGTAAAGGACGGGGTTTCAATCAACGGAGCGGGTGATGGATCTTTGAAGAAAGCGGAGTGCTCCTGCACTCCCAAACACCAAACGCTGTGCTCAGTGCAGTAAGTACTGCCGGAATGAAGCCTCGCTTCGCGGTGTACACAGGTATCTGACTTCTCACTGCGCTTTGCGCATGTTACAGTCACTGGTCTCAACTCTGAGTCGCCTCCTGGAGGGGAGGTTAGCAGGAATCTGTCAGCCTGTTGTCCACTCACAGTAGTCCGGTACGCACGGGATCTGTCAAGACAGCCTCCGCTCAAGGGGTGCTTTTCTGGCTCTTTTACCGTGCTCAGCGCTTTTTAACCTTGTCCCGCCTACCGCAATTACATGCAAGGGTCTGTCCTTGTCTGATAATCTCCCCCCCTGCAACTTTGGTGACAGTGCCGGTAGTTCCAGAAGTGGCTTGAGAAAAGTATACCAGATCTTGTTTTTCCTCTTACATTACCCCTCTCTTTTAGCTCACCATTCCACAGGTGAGAGTTTTTCTTAGTTCATGCTGACACTCTTTCAGTCCTTGAACTATTTACCACCAAACAAACTGATCCTGATTGTATCGGTTAGGGGGTGCTGTAAATTGTTCGGAGCGCCGTAGGATAGAAGGAGCAGTAGATTCCTCAGAAGCCACTGAATAAGGTTGTTCTTTGGGTCTGGAAGACACACTTTCCCTGACTGAACCATCGGCGTCGGATTCTTCTTCTTCATATTCAGCAAGTACTGGTGGAACTAGATTTGGAACATCCAGTGTTTCCTGTTCTTGGTCGAGATCTCTTGATAAGCAGTGTCGCAAGATGCTTCGATGAACTATGCGAGTGAGGATATTTTCCACACCTTTAGGCAGAATCTCATAGACCGGTCCCCTAGCGTCGAGTCTATGCTTCACCCGATATGGTTCCTTTTCCCACCGGGACTCCAGCTTATCTCAAGGGCACCTCTCTCATACAGGACATGGCCTACCGGCTGAAGAGCTGTCCCATGCAGCGGAGCGGTCGTGGGATGTTCCAATTTTTGAAACTTGGTCTGCACCAGAAGTTGTAAAGTTTGCAACCAATGTCGATGTTCTCGAACTCAAGTGGACATGCCTGTCCATGGGTAATCTTCCTCAGGCTCTAGCTCTAGTTCAGTAATTTCTTTCCCTGAATGACCAAACAGGAGAGTGTACAGAGTGTAACCGGTGGTACTGTGCTTTCGATTGTTATACACTCATACCAACTCCACCACATACTCAGGCAACCAGGCCTTTCTATCCTCTTCCAAGGTCCTCAACATTGGCAATGAGTACGGTTGAACTTTTTGAAGGCCCTATTTCCCAGGGGGGTGGTAAGGCATCATCGGAGAATTCTCGATCTGGTACAACCGATGTAACTCTTCCATCACCCTGACAAGAAAACAGGTGTCTTGATCTGAGTGTATGCGCGTTGGACACCCGTACACCTGGATGAATTTCTTACAAATTGCATATGCCACGGATTCGGCAGTCTGATCTCACGTCAGAGTCACAATGGCAAACTTTGTGAAGTGATCCACCATTACCAAGCAATGTTCATATCCCTGATGCACTGGGCCAGCAGTCAGATAATCTATCATGAGCAACTCTAGAGGTGCAGACGTCACCATGGACTGAGTGGGGGCTCTTTGTTCAGGTGGCTTGGCCAACTCACAGCTCCGACACAACTGACAGATTTCCTCCACTACAATTTTTAATTAAGGATGATGTAGCCACTGGAAGGCTTTATCTGGCCTGAAGTAAGCTCCTCTTTTGTGTGTCTCTGTAGCCACCTGGGGCAGCAATGTTTCAGTTACCACCGTTTTCCAGGTGACACTTTGCCCCCATGGCAGTAGAACTTTCCAGTACAGGACTCCATCACGCAGTTGTAGTTTCTTCCACTGTCGTAGCATCAGCAGAGCACCAAGGGACAGAGAATTTCTTTCTTGCTGGTTGGGCTGTTGTTTGGATGACACCCACTGCCTCAATTGCACCAATTCTTCCTCTTCCTGTTGTACCCTGACCCACTCATCATTGGATTGTCCCAGCAAACACGCACGAGTCGCCATCTGTACTTGCTCCGGTATGGCTGCCAATGTTCTGGTAGAGTCCTGAATCTAGGAACCTCTTCAGCCTCCAGCTCCTCATCACAATTAGGCCCTGGATCTCCATAGTTCACCCAGGACAAAGCACTGGCAAGGGTATTCTCTACTCCTGTCTTGTAGGTGATTTTATATCGAAACTTCGCCATCCGTGCTACCCAGCGTTGTTCCAGCATCCCAAGTTTTGCCCTTTCCAGATGAGCCAAAGGATTGTAATCCATGCGCACGTGAACTTCAGAACTGGACAGATATTCAGCAAACTTCTCCGTCATGGCCCACACCAACGCTAACAACTCCTGCTTGAAATAACTAGTTTTTGGCGTTCTTCTCAGAGTCATGAAGAGATCGACATGCATAAGTGATTACTCACTCCTCTCCTTTCTGAATCTGGGATAGCACTACTCCGAGTCCAAGCAAACGTCCATCCATATGTAGAATGAACGGCTGCGTCAAGTGGGCATAGGCCAGTACTGGGGCCTCCGTCATGGCCAATTTCAGGGCTTGAAAAGCTTCTTCTTGTCGCTCGCCCCATTGTACAGCTCTGTTTTTAGCACTAGACTGTACCCCCTTCAACAGCTCCATATGTGGGTAAAGTTCTTTACAAAATGACTGAAATAGCCAGTGAGTCCCAGGAAAGCATGCACATGTTTCATAGTTTCAGGGTAGGCCAATCTTGTACCGCAGCAATCTTTTCTCGAGATGGTCTCACTCCTTCTGCAGAGACAACATGTCCCAGATACTCAATTTGAGTGTGAAACAAATGACACTTCTGGAGTTTCACTTTTAGACTATGCTGTTGTAGTTGACTCAACACCTGTTCCAGTCTCCGGAGATGTTCTTCAAATGAGGGAGCAAATACAATGATGTCATCCAGATAGATCAGAGTGGCCTTGAAGTTTAAATCCCCCAAACACCTCTCCATGGGTCGCTGAAATGTACCTGGGGCATTGGCCAGGCCAAATGGAATCCGATCAAACTCAAATAATCCCATGGGGAGTATTAAGGCTGTTTTGGCTCGGTCTTGCTCGGACATCAGCACTTGCCAGCAGCCGCTGGCGAGGTCCAACGTGGAAATGTATTTAGCATTTCCCAGGGTGGACAGGGACTCCTCAATCCTCGGCAGTGGATAAGAATTCCGTACTGTACAGGCATTGAGTTTGAAGTAATCCACACAAAAACGTAGCGTTCCATTCTTCTTCTGCTCCAGCACGATGTTAGCAGCCCATGGGCTCTGACTCTCTCGAATTACCCCCTTCTGTAGTATCTTGGTCAGCATGCCTTTCACCTCCTGGTACATATGGGGAAGAATTTGACAGTAATGCTCTCTTATGGGCACAGCATTTCCAGTTGGAATCTCATGTGTGATTGCAGCCGTGCAGCCAAAGTCATCCTCATGTCTAACAAACACATCTTGGTATTTTCACAACACCTCCACTTGCTGTACCTGTTGGGGTATGAGTTCAGTAAGCTCAGCTCTCATCTGCTCCAGGATTTGGCATCCCTCCTTCAAATATTGAGGGTCAGGTGGCAAAGCAGTGTCCACTGTCACCATCCAAGGATCCCCTTGTTTGATAGTCATCTGTACAGCCTGAGGTGATATCAGCTATTCTGGCATACCATTCTGGACATGAGCCACTTCACTTCTAGAGGGTAGTATGACATCATTGTTCCCCAAATTCACACAGCATATATGAACTGCTCCATCTCGCACCGTAGCTCATGTTTGTGCCACAATAATTCCCGGCAGTAACTGGTCAGCATTATTCGGCTCGATCTGAACCTCGACTCCTTCCAGGGGGGTACATGCTCAGATGGGCAAGGTAAGCACTGTTTGACCCGGTGGTAGGAACCTATTGATTGAGGTTGGGGCAATTACTTTCCCCAGTGTCTTTCCACCGCTGGAGGTCTCTTGGGCTTGGGCTGCCCTAATCAGCTGTTGGAAGACTCTCCTCTGTGGTTTATGGGTACTCCATTGTTTATGGAACTGGTCTGGGGACTCATTCATAAGAGGACTTCCGAACTCTCTCAACACATTCATGCCTAGTGTGACACTATGCTCATTACTCGCCTCTCCAGTTGTTAGCACCACTCCTTTCCATCCTATATCTTTCCCACAGACCACTATATTCATCCAGACCACCCCTGCAACCAGGATGGGCAATTGATTGGCAGCCATGAGCTTGATAACTAGTCCCCATTTAGGCTGCATTGCCTCAGTAAAGTGCTGGCGGAAGTATACTTAGCTCATTGTGGTCACCTGCGAGCCCGTATCGAGCAGACAGCATACTGCTCGACCATTCATTTCTGCCCAGATAAGGGGGCACATGGAAACAAGATTGGTGGGACTTCTAGTAATCCTTCTTAATGGTACATGCTACAGGCGGTTTCCCCCAGGCTCGGAGCCACTTAGCTTAATGGACGGAGCTTGAGAGGCCTTCCCCACCGGGTGCATCACTGGGGTACATGTCCTACTTCTCCACAGTTATAACATGTGGGGCCCTTTCTCTGCAGGACATTCTCATCTCATGGCAGGGGTCAGGCTCACAATGGTTTTCTGGCAGGTTTGCAGCTACAACGGGTACTTTCTTAGAGTCAGCCAACTCTTCACATATCTGCTGTATCTCCTTTCGCAATTCTTCTACCCATTGGGTTGCAGCAACCGTAGTTGTGGTCACCTTCCCACTCTGGACCTTCCCACTGGAACTGTCACTCCCTACTCTTGCTTATGCATGCGCGCTTCACTCCCTATTTCAGAGAAAGTCATGCTGGGTTTTGCTCTCAAGCACTCCTGCAGAGCCTGCTTTAGCAGCCCATCCCATAGGCCCGTCACTAATTGGTCTTGCAACACTGCATCTATATACCCTGTGCCTATGCCATCTTTGCGATCAATAGCAGTATGAAGTTCCTGCAGTAAATTCATAAACTGGGTTACCATCTCTCCCTCTCTTTGAACCTGGCCAAACAGGTGCATACGTAACTCCCCTACATCCGTGGTGTCCTCATGCGTCTCTTCAAGTATGAGTAAAACTTTATCCAGGGTATCTCTTGCCTTTGGGGCCGATTCATGCCTGAGTCCCTGGCCTCCCCATCTATTGCCATCATAGCCACCTCTGCTTCTAGGGCCAGAGTCATGGGATGCATCTTCCCCTTATACATTCAATCCAACTTCAAAGCATCATGTTATTCCCAGTGAACTTCGGGAGGTTTTTTAACATGACTCCAGGGAGATATTGGATCTAGAGCCCCCTCCCACTGCTTGATTTGCCGCCATTGAATGACATTCTGCCGACTACGCAACATGTAGAAATCGCAGGAACATGGGATGTCATCATGGACAGGAGGCAGATCAAGAGTTATCAGGTTTATTAACAACAAGTATTCTCCTCGCAGGGAGTATAGGGACTCAGGAGGTGTGTAGGGAGAAGGGCAGAAATAGGAACTAGGAAGGGATACAACAGGGACAATCAATAGTTCAATAAGAAGAAAAAAAGGCAAATAAAGTTATCAGTCTGTAGTTTTCTTGATTGCAGTGTCTCGGTTCTCCAACAGTGGCACCTACAACAGCGGCACGTGAAGTTGCAGAGGTGGCTGTAAAGGACGGGGTTCCAATCCACGGAGCAGGTAACGGGTCTTTGAAAAATGTGGAGTGCTCCTGTACTCCCAAACGCCAAACGCTGTGCTCAGTCCAGTATGAAGTACAGCTGGAACGAAGCCTCGCTCCGCGGTGTAAACAGGTACCTGGCTAAGGGGCTCTGGCCTAGTCGCCTGCTTCTCACCACGCTGAGCGCACGTTACAGTCACTGGTCTCAACTCTGAGTCACCATCTGGCGTGGAGGTTAGCGGTAAACTTGCAGCCTGTCGTCACCCCTCACAGTATCACGGTACGCACGAGATCTGTCAAGTCGGCATGCGCTCAAGGGGTGCTCCGCAGTCTCCACTAGTACTGCACCCGACTGCCCACTTAGCTTTTCCGCCTTGACTCTGGCTATTTTCCAACGCTCAGCACTTTTTACCCCAGCCCCACCTACCACAGTCACAAGCAAGGGTCTGTCCTTGTCTAAAAATCTTTCCCCTGTAACATTGGTGACAGTCCCGGCAGTTCCAGAACCAGCGTGAGAAAGGTATACCCGATCTTGTTCTTCCTCTTACACATGCATATGATATCTGTATGACATGAATATCTAATCTGTTTTTATATCATCCTTTGCGTACTGTTATACTCTATATAACTATGTAACTATACCTTCAGAGTCACTGAGTTTCAGATTGCCAGTGAGACTCGGCGATTCTGATGAGCAATATAGTTACTGACATCACCATTGTTCAGAGCCATCGGGAGTCAATGAGAGCAGCGGGACTCAGAGTGGCTGCTGCTAAAGAATATGGAGCTTCATTTTCTGAAAGAGGCATCATAGCTTTTGGATGTATGATTAAGGGACCATCTTGGGAAGGCCAAGGACTATATAAGACCTGTGTGGGAACTTTTTGTTTTCTTATACATTGGTGGACGAGGGGGCAGTATCTTGTCTAAATATCTTTCTTTATGTTTTTCAGGTATCCATTTGTGAACTATGGAGGATTTCCAGGACTATGTATGACCTGCATGGCTTTTAAAAAATATATATATATATTTTTTTTTTAAAAAAAAACATAATTTTTAATGGGTTTTTTTTGTTTTTGTTTTTAAAACAAATTAGCAAAATACATACTGCAAATGCTGTTTAACCCCTTCGTGCCATGCGCCGTACTAGTACGGCGCTGCCGGCACTGCATTAGTGCCAGCCGCAGTACTAGTACGGCGCCCCGATCACCGCGGTCTCACGCTGAGCGCCGCGGTGATCGGGTGCGGGTGTCAGCCGTGTATGACAGCTGACACCCCGCAGCAATGCCCACGATCGGCGCTGTCGCCGATCGCGGGCATTTAACCCCTCTGATGCCGCTGTCAATAGTGACAGCGGCATAGAGGGGGATCGCGCAGGGACGGGGGCTCCCTGCGCTCTCCCACCGGAGCAGCGCGATGAGATCGCGCTGCTCCGGTGACCTGGAAGGAGTCCCCGGATCCAAGATGGCTGCGGGACTCCTTCCGGGTCATGAGATGACCCTGCTTGCCGGCGTCTGCTGAGAATTCCTCATAGCAGGCGCCGGCAAGCCTCTGCAATGTGCCTGTCAGATCGGTGATCTGACAGAGTGCTGTGCACACTGTCAGATCACCGATCTGTGATGTCCCCCCCTGGGACAAAGTAAAAAAGTTTAAAAAAAAAATTTCCACATGTGAAAAAAAAAAAAAAAAATTCCTAAATAAAGAAAAAAAAAAAAATATTCCCATAAATACATTTCTTTATCTAAATAAAAAAAACCCACACAATAAAAGTACACATATTTAGTATCACCGCGTCCGTAACGACCCCACCTATAAAACTATATCACTAGTTAACCCCTTCAGTGAACACCGTAAATAAATTAAAAAAAAAAACGAGGCAAAAAACAACGCTTTATTCTCATACCGCCAAACAAAAAGTGGAATAACACGCGATCAAAAAGACGGATATAAATAACCATGGTACCACTGAAAACGTCATCTTGTCCCGCAAAAAAAAGCCGCAATACAGCATCATCAGCAGAAAAATAAAAAAGTTATAGTCCTCAGAATAAAGCGATGCAAAAACAATTATTTTTTTATATAAAATAGTTTTTATTGTGTAAAAGCGCCAAAACATAAAAAAATTACATAAGTGAGGTATCGCTGTAATCGTACTGACCCGAAGAATAAAACTGCTTTATCCTTTTTACCAAACGCGGAACGGTATAAACGCCCCCCCTAAAAGAATTTCAGGAATTGCTGGTTTTTGTTCATTCCGCCTCCCAAAAATCGGAATAAAAAGCGATCAAAAAATGTCATGTACCCAAAAATGGTACCAATAAAAACATCAACTCGTCCTGCAAAAAACAAGATCTCACATGACTCTGTGGGCGAAAATATAGATAAATTATAGCTCTCAAAATGTGGAGACGCAAAAACTATTTTTTGCAATAAAAAGCGTCTTTTAGTGTGTGATGGATGCCAACCATAAAAATCCACCCAAAAAACGCTATAAAAGTAAATCAAATCCCCCCTTCATCACCCCCTTAGTTAGGGAAAAATAATAAAATTTAAAAAAATATATTTATTTCCATTTTCCCGTTAGGCTACTTTCACACTAGCGTCGGTACGGGGCCGTCGCGCTGCGTCGGCCCGACATACCGACGCATACTGTGCAAGCGCCGCACAATGGGGGCAGCGGATGCTGTTTTTCCACCCATCCGCTGCCCCATTGTGAAGTGAGGGGAGGTGGGGGCGGAGTTCCAGCCGCGGATGCGCGGTCGGAAATGGTGGACCGTCGGCACAAAAAAAGTTACATGTAACATTTTTTGCTGCCGGCGGTCCGCCACAACACGACGCAACTGTCGCACGACGCTTGCGACGTGTGTCAATACGTCGCTAATATTAGTCTAAGGGGAAAAAACGCATCCTGCAGATGACTTTGCAGGATGCGTTTTTTCGCCAAAACGACGCATTGCGACGTATGCAAAAAAAACTAGTGTGAAAGTAGCGCTAGGGTTAGGACTAGGGTTAGGGCTAGGGTTAGGGTTGGGGTTAGGGCTAGGGTTAGGGCTGGGGTTAGGGCTGGGGTTAGGGCTGGGGTTAGGGTTTCAGTTAGAATTGGGGAGTTTTCACTCTTTAGGCACATCAGGGGCTCTCCAAACGCGACATGGCGTCCGATCTTAACGCGTTTGTTTGCGTTAAAAACGCATGCGTTTTTATAGAAAAAAACCAGAACACACACTGAAAAGTCACCCACCACCATCAAGGTGATAAAGGGATCCAAACCCTAACCCTACCCCTAAACTCACCCCTAACCATTTAATGAACATTTTCTGACAGTCATAGTGCCATGTATTTCAGTGCCACGTATTTCAGTGCCACGATATTTCAGTGCCACGTCTTTCAGTGCCACGATATTTCAGTGCCACGTATTTAAGTGCCACGATATTTCAGTGAAATACGTGGCACTGAAATATTGTGGCATTTACGTGAAATACATGGCACTTATATACGTGGCACTTATATACGTGGCACTTATATACGTGGCCACTGAAATATCGTGGCACTTATATACGTATATACATATATAAACGTATTTCAGTGCCACGTATTTCAGTGCCACGTATTTCAGGTTAGGGGTAGGGGTAGGGTTAGGGTTTTTTGGTTTTTTCTTGTTTTCTTGTGTTTTTCTATAAAAACGCATGCGTATAAAAAACACATGCGTTTAACCGCGTTTACATGCGTTTTTTCACACATGCGTTTTTTTTTAAAATGCATGCAGATAAAAACGCAAGTGTGAAACCAGCCTTACCCTTGGGAAAATAAAAACATGGGGGCTAAATTATAATTTTCGTGGAAAAAAATATATTTTTTATTTTTGCGGCTCTGCATTATAAACTGTAGTGAAGCACTTGGGGGTTCAAAGTTCTCACAACACATCTAGATAAGTTCCGGTGGGGGGTCTAGTTTCCAATATGGGGTCACTTGTGGGGGGTTTCTACTGTTTAGGTACATCAGGGGCTCTGCAAATGCAACATGACACCTGCAGACCAATCCATCTAAGTCTGCATTTCAAACGGCGCTCCTTCCCTTCCGAGCTCTGCCGTGCGCCCAAACAGTGGTTCCCCCCAATGTATGGGGTATCAGCGTACTCAGGACAAATTGGACAATAACTTTTGTGGTCCAATTTCTCCTGTTACCCTTGGGGAAAAAAAATTTGCGGGCTAAAACATCATTTTGTGGAAAGAAAAAATGATTTTTTAATTTTCACAGCGCTACATTCTAAACTTTAGTGAAACAACTTTGGGTTAAAAGTGCTCACCACACATCTAGATAAGTTCCTTAGGGGGTCTTCTTTCCAAAATGGTGTCACTTGTGGGGGTTTCCACTGTTTAGGCATGTCAGGGGCTCTCCAAACACGACATGGGTTCCTATCTCAATTCCAGCCAATTTTGCATTGAAAAGTCAAATGGCGCTCCTTCCCTTCCGAGCTCTGCCATGCACCCAAACAGTGGTTTATCCCCATATATAAAGTATCAGCGTACTCAGGACAAATTGCACAACAACTATTGGGGTCCAATTTATCCTGATACCCTTGGGAAAATAAAAAATTTGGGGCAAAAAGATCATTTTTTGTGAAAATTAATATTAATTTTTTTTTACGGCTCTACATTATAAACTTCTGTGAAGCACTTGGAGGTTCAAAGTGCTCACCACACATCTAGATTAGTTCCTTAGAGGGTCTACTTTCCAAAATGGTGTCACTTGTGGGGGTTTCCACTGTTTAGGCACGTCAGGGGCTCTCCAAACATGACATGGGTTCCGATCTCAATTCCAGCCAATTTTGCATTGAAAAGTCAAATGGCGCTCCTTCCCTTCCGAGCTCTGCCATGCGCCCAAACAGTGGTTTATCCCCATATATGAAGTATCAGCGTACTCAGGACAAATTGCACAACAACTTTAGGGGTCCAATTTATCCTGATACCCTTGGGAAAATAAAAAATTTGGGGCAAAAAGATCATTTTTTTGTGAAAATTAATATTAATTTTTTTTACGGCTCTACATTATAAACTTCTGTGAAGCACTTGGAGGTTCAAAGTGCTCACCACACATCTAGATTAGTTCCTTAGAGGGTCTACTTTCCAAAATGGTGTCACTTGTGGGGGTTTCCACTGTTTAGGCACGTCAGGGGCTCTCCAAACACGACATGGGTTCCGATCTCAATTCCAGCCAATTTTGCATTGAAAAGTCAAATGGCGCTCCTTCCCTTCCGAGCTCTGCCATGTGCCCAATCAATGGTTTACCCCAACATGTGGGGTATCGGCGTACTCAGGACAAATTGCACAACAACTTTTTTGGTCCAATTTCTCCTGTTACCCTTGGTAAAATAAAACAAATTGGATCTGAAGTAAAAATTTTGTGAAAAAAAAGTTAAATGTTCAATTTTTTTTAAACATTCCAAAAATTCCTGTGAAGCACCTGAAGGGTTAATAAACTTTTTGAATGTGGTTTTGAGTACCTTGAGGGGTGCAGTTTTTAGAATGGTGTCACTTTTGGGCATTTTCTGTCATATAGACCCCTCAAAGTCACTTCAAGTGTGAGGTGGTCCGTAAAAAAAATGGTTTTGCAAATTTTGTTGCAAAAATGAGAAATCGCTGGTCAACTTTTAACCCTTATAACGCCCTAACAAAAAAAAATTATGTTTCCAAAATTGTGCTGATGTAAAGCAGACATGTGGAAAATGTTGTTTATTAACTATATTATGTGATATAACTCTTTAATTTAAGGGCATAAAAACGAAAAATTTCAAAATTGCTAAATTTTCATAATTTTCGACAAATTTCTGTTTTTTTCACAAATAAATGCAAGTCATATCAAAGAAGTTTTACCACTATCATAAAGCACAATATGTCACGAGAAAACAGTCTCAGAATCACCAGGATCCGTTGAAGCGTTTCAGAGTTATGACCTCATAAAGTGACAGTGGTCAGAATTGTAAAAATTGGCCGTGTCACTTAGGTGAAAACAGGCTTTGGGGTGAAGGGGTTAAGATTGTTACTTAAAAAAACAATCAAACAAAAAACTAACCAATAATGTCCACATCTATCCAGCTTCAATGATTATTAAAAAATAATTTAGGGAACCAAGGAAAGTTTAGGGTAGTATATTTTAAAATAAAATATTTTTTAGCGTATGTTTTTATTTTTGATTAAGGGTTTATTAATGGGTGTGTCTATTAGACACCTCTCCATTATTAATCCCAGTGCTTGATGCAAGCTGTTATTTTGGACAAATCACAGCAGACATCATCCTTAACTACCATTACCCTGATTGCCACTGAACCAGGCCAATCGGGAAGAGCTAGATAATGCTCAAATTTTTTAAGCTCACAGTGCAGTAAAAATGACAAGTTAACTTAATTCTGGCTCTTGATAAGATTTCAAAGATATAACATTTATATTTTTTCCACAAAAAAAGTAAAATAATCACTGACGGCTAAGTGTAATTTTTCTGTTTAGAGTTGTTTAAGTGTGTTTTCTAATCATCAATTTGAAGTTTTATTGGTATCTATTTGCAGATTTTTAAACCACTTCTTTTTGTGCGGTGGGCTGAACAAAAACAGTGGTGTGAATGGTGAAATCTTGCATTTTTGAAAAGGGTTTCTCTGGCACTGCTTACTTTCTCTTTGGGAACTGAGTGGTGCTGATATTCTGCCGTCAAAGCATAGCTACCAAAACACATGCATGACAGCTGCCATTCATGTGTCTGTCCCGTCTTGTATCTGTAGATGTGATATATTCAACACCGTGAGTAAGCGGTGTCTGGAACATGTGAAACGCGCATTGGGGTTTTGCCATCTGGCTCAGGGTCACTCTCCTACCTCTGATAAGCTCTGCCCCTCTGTGTTAATTGTTAATATTATCTAGTTACCTCTTTTTCCCTGCTCCTTTATGTTTTGGGAAAGATCATACCGGAGTATATATGTATATATGTACTTTTTTATGCTTTATTGCTAAGCATATAGATAATGTTTGACTATTTCTCTATCTATGAGGGTTGACCCTGGTGTATTCGTTTGTCTTTGCATTATGTCACTTTACTTTGTAACCCTCTTTTATTCATGTTTTCCTAATAAAATGTAAATTTGCTTTTACTATATTCACCAATTACTCCTCATTCTCCTATTGTTCACATAGCCTCCTATACAGTGCCTTGCGAAAGTATTTGGCTCCCTGGAACTTTTCAACCTTTTACCACATATCATCCTTCAAGCATAAAGATACCAAATGTAAATTTTTGGTGAAGAATCAACAACAAGTGGAACACAATTGTGAAGTTGAATGAAATTTATTGGTTATTTTAAGTTTTTGTGGAAATTCAAAAACTGAAAAGTGGGGCGTGCAATAATATTCGGCCCTTTTAACTTAATACTTTGTTGTGCTACCTTTTGCTGCGAATACAGCTGCAAGTCGCATGGGGTATGTCTCTATCAGTTTTGTACATCAAGAGACTGAAATTCTTGCCCATTCTTCCATGGCAAACATCTCGAGCTCAGTGAGGTTTGATGGACATTGTTTGTGAACAGCAGTTTTCAGCTCTTTCCACAGATTCTCGATTGGATTGAGATCTGGACTTTGACTTGGCCATTCTAACACCTGGATACATTTATTTTTGAACCATTCCATTGTAGATTTTGCTTTATGTTTAGGATCATTGTCTTGTCCCAGTCTCAGGTTTTTTGCAGACTCCAACAGGTTTTCTTCAAGAATGGTCCTGTATTTGGCTCCATCCATCTTCCCATCAATTTTAACCATCTTCCCTGTCCCTGCTGAAGAAAAGTAGGCCCAAACCATGATGCTGCCACCACCATGTTTGACAGTGGGGATAGTGTGTTCAGGGTGATGAGCTGTGTTGCCTTTATGCCAAACATTCTGTATTGTTTGCATTGTTGCCAAAAAGTTCGATTTTGGTTTCATCTGACCAGAGCACCTTCTTCCACATGTTTGGTGTGTCTCTCAGGTGGCTTGTTGCAAACTCTAAACCACACTTTTTATGGAAATCTTTGAGAAATGGCTTTCTTCTTGTCACTCTTCCATAAAGGCCAGATTTGTTCAGTGTATGACTGATTGTTGTCCTATGGACAGACTGTACCACCTCAGCGGTAGATCTCTGCAGTTTATCCAGAGTGATCATGGGCCTCTTGGCTGCATCTCTAATCAGTCTTCTCCTTGTTTAAGATGAAAGCTTAGAGGGACGGCTGGGTCTTGGTAGATTTGCAGTGGTATGATACTCCTTCTATTTCAATATGATTGCTTGCATAGTGCTCCTTGGGATGTTTAAAGTTTTGGAAATAATTTTGTATCCAAATCCAGCTTTAAACCTCTCCACAACAGTATCACGGACCTGCCTGTTGTGTTCCTTGGTCTTCATGATGCTCTCTGTGCTTCCAACAGAACCCTGAGACTATCACAGAGCAGGTGCATTTATAGAGAGACTTGATTACACACAGGTGGATTATATTTATCATCATTAGGCATTTAGGACAACATTGAAACATTCAGAGATCCACAATGAACTTCTGGAGTGAGTTTGCTGCACTAACAGAAAAGGGGCAGAACAATATTGCACGCCCCACTTTTCAGATTTTGAATTTCCACAAAAAATTAAAATAACCAATACATTTCATTCAACTTCACAATTGTGTAACACTTGTTATTGATTCTTTACCAAAAATTGACATTTGGTATCTTTATGTTTGAAGCATGGTATGTGGGAAAAGGTTGAAAAGTTCCAGAGAGCCGAATACTTTCGCAAGGCACTGTATACATTATGAGCATGCACATAGCTCCCTCTATAAAGTATGAGCTCCTATATAGCCTCATATACAATATGAACCCCTATAAAGCCCCCTATATACATTATGAGCCTGCACATAGCAACCTATATACAATGAGAGTGTCACGCCGTTCTGTCTGTATCTGGTTTTCGGCGTGACAATGCATGTTTTTGCTTTACCTCTTTGCTCCTTTCCCCCTAATTGACCTAGGATACTGTTGGCTGTTACCTGTATGGAGCCTTCTCAGTTCCCTGCTTTGCTGCGTAGCTGTACATGGGTGGTTAGGTTTTTGCTCTGCTGCATGACCATCCGCTGGGGCGGTCCCTGGTTGCCGCTGTGGAAGCTGTCCGCAGGTTGCGAGGTCACTTGCAGCTGGTGCATGACTTTCCACGTGTGTCAGTGCATGCAGTCACAGCCTGGTGCCCTGAGCCTCAGTTCCTGCAGTGATTGTGCTGTAGTGGTTTCTGCTTGTGCTAAGGGTGTGCACGGCCACACCTCCCCTGTTTTTATCAGGGTTAGGGTGTGTACTTGAAATGCTGTCCCCAGCCAATTGCTGAGGAGCAGCTCCTATATAAAGTTCCCTTGCCCTATGGGTGGGGCCTAAGCTATTCACAAAGCTCCTGAACTTTTCTATGTAAATATGTGTTCCTGCACCTCTCCTGTCTATGTTTTGGTACCAAAGACCTTGCCTTGATTCCTGTTTTGTCCTGTTCTGGCGCCTGTCCTGGTGGCAGTATATCTAGGCCTGAGTCCTTGATCCTGTACCTGTCCTGTACCTGAACCTGTCTGAACAGTGTCTGCTGTGATTATGTTCCTGGAATCCCTCTGCATCTGGAGCCTCCCACTCAGTGACTTTGAGTCTCTTGTAACCGGAGTTTCTGCTAAGTATCTGCTCTGTGCTCTGGATACCATGCGGTGCTAGCTCCTGGCAGGCACAGCAATCCTGCGGATCTAGCACCATCCCACTTGAGTTCCTTCCTAGGTCCGATGCCTGGAGCCTGATGACCACAGTCTGGAACTTGATGACCTCTGCCTGGAGCTTGGATCCTGATGACTGTGGTGGTGCCTGTAAGTCGTGTTGGATGTCCAGAACAGAACGACTCCTGTCTGATGTCTGCCGGTGACCCTGGGTCCAGATGTCCTGATGTCCTATCTGTACCCTGATGTTCTGCCTGTGTCCTGATGTCCTTCCTGTGTCCAGATGTCCTGATATCCTGTCTGTACCCTGATTTCTTGCCTGCGTCCTGATGACCTCGTGTACCCTGATGTCCTGCCTGTGTCCTGATGTCCCGCCTATGTGTGCCTCGGTGATCCATTGGTGCCTTGGGGTCCTGTTATAGACTGGTAATTTAGGAGCGACATGAGACTAGCTCTGGGCAGGTGGTAACTATACAGACCGCAGTCCCTGATCTTAACACAACACTAGCAGTAGCCGTGGAATGTTCCTGTCACTCCCTGGACATCTCGTCACAGCCGGAGAACTAGCTACCCCTAAGGTAGAAACAGGAAAGCTATCTTGCCTCAGAGAAAATCCCCAAAGGACAGGATAGCCCCCCACAAATATTGGCTGTGAGAGGAGAAGGAAATGACATACATAGTATGAAACAAGATTCAGCAAAGGAGGCCAATTCTAGCTAGATAGACAGTAAGGAAAGAAACACTGTGCGGTCAGTAATAAAAACTAGAAAAAGTCCACCGCAGAGATATGCAAAAATCTCCACACCTGACTAAAGGTGTGGAGGGCAAAATCTGCAGCCCAGAGCTTCCAGCTTAGCTAAATAGATACATACTGATAAGCTGGACAAATGAACAAAACATAAATGTGCTGAACAATAAGTCCACAACAAGTGGACTGCAAAAGGACAAGCAAGGACTTAACTTAGCTGAAAGGGTCAGAGTGTCAGGGAAATCCAAGAGCCGTGCCTCCAGGCAAGAACAATTGGCAACTGGCATTGATTGAGGGATAAAGCCAGACTAAAATAGCCGAGCAGAAAGAAGATCAGTGGAAGCAGCTGCTGATACTAGATCCAAGAAGCAGCTATACCACTCAAAACCACAGGAGGGAGCCCAAGAGCAGAATTCACAAAAGTGCTACTTACAACCACCGGAGGGAGCCCAAGAGCGGAATTCACAACAGTACCACTCCCTTGAGGAGGGGTCACCGAACCCTCACCAGAGCCCCCAGGCCGATCAGGACGAGACAAGTGAAAAGCACGAACCAAATCGGCGGCATGGACATCGGAGTCAACCACCCAAGAATTATCCTCCTGGCCATAACCCTTCTACTTGACAAGATACTGAAGCCTCCGCCTCGAAAAACGAGAATCCAAAATTTTTTCAACCACATATTCCAATTCCCCCTCAACCAACACCGGGGCAGGAGGATCAACAGAGGGAACCACAGGTACCACATATCTCCGCAACAACGATCTATGGAAAACATTGTGGATGGCAAAAGAGGCTGGAAGGGCCAATCGAAAAGATACTGGATTGATAATCTCAGAAATCTTATAAGGACCAATAAACCGAGGCTTGAACTTAGGGGAAGAAACCTTCATAGGAACATGACGAGAAGATAACCAGACTAAATCCCCCACACGAAGCCGAAGACCAACACACCGACGGCGGTTAGCAAAACGCTGAGCCTTTTCCTGAGACAACGTCAAATTGTCTACCACATGAGTCCAAATCTGCTGTAACCTGTCCATCACGGAATCAACACCAGGACAATCAGAAGGCTCAACCTGCCCTGAAGAAAAACGAGGATGGAACCAAAATTACAAAAAAAAGGCGAAACCAAAGTAGCCGAACTGGCCCGATTATTAAGGGCAAACTCGGCCAACGGCAAGAAAGCCACCCAATCATCCTGATCAGCAGACACAAAGCATCTCAAATAGGTTTCCAAGGTTTGATTAGTTCGCTCAGTTTGGCCATTTGTATGAGGATGGAACGCCGAAGAAAAAGACAAATTAATGCCCATCCTAGCACAAAAGGAAAGCCAAAACCTGGAGACAAACTGGGAACCTCTGTCAGACACAATATTCTCCGGAATGCCATGCAAACGAACCACATGCTGAAAAAACAATGGAACCAAATCAGAGGAGGAAGGCAATTTAGACAAAGGTACCAAATGGACCATTTTAGAGAACCGGTCACAAACCACCCAGATAACAGACATCCTCTGAGACACAGGAAGATCCGAAATAAAATCCATGGAAATATGCGTCCAGGGCCTCTCAGGGACAGACAAAGGCAAAAGCAACCCACTAGCGTGGGAACAGCAAGGCTTAGAACGGGCACAGGTCCCACAGGACTGCACAAAAGAACGCACATCCCGCGACAAGGAAGGCCACCAAAAGGACCTAGCAACCAAATCCCTGGTACTAAAAATCCCAGGATGACCGGCCAACACAGAACAATGGACCTCAGAAATTACCTTACTTGTCCATCTATGAGGAACAAACAGCTTCCGCACAGGACAGCGGTCAGGTTTATCAGCCTGAAATTCCTGAAGCACCCGCCGTAAATCAGGGGAGATGGCAGAAAGAATCACCCCTTCTCTAAGAATGCCAACCGGCTCAAGAACTCCAGGAGAATTAGGCAAAAAACTCCTAGAGAGGGCATCCGCCTTAACATTCTTAGATTCCGGAAGATACGAGACCACGAAATCGAAACGGGAGAAAAACAGGGACCATCGAGCCTGTCTAGGGTTCAGCCGCTTGGCCGACTCGAGGTAAATCAGATTCTTATGATCGGTCAAGACCACAACGCGGTGCTTGGCTCCCTCAAGCCAATGTCGCCACTCCTCAAATGCCCACTTCATAGCCAACAACTCCCAATTGCCGACATCATAATTGCGTTCCGCAGGCGAAAACTTTCGGGAGAAAAAGGCACATGGCTTCATCAAGGAACCATCAGAATTCCTCTGTGACAAAACGGCCCCTGCCCCAATCTCAGAAGTGTCAACCTCAACCTGAAAAGGAAGAGACACATCAGGCTGACGCAAGACCGGGGCAGAAGTAAATCGGCGCTTAAGCTCCTGAAAGGCCTCCAGAGCCTCAGAGGACCAATTTGCCACATCAGCGCCCTTCTTTGTCAAATCGGTCAGGGGCTTAACCACACTAGAGAAGTTGGCAATGAAACGGCGATAAAAATTAGCAAAGCCCAAAAATTTCTGAAGGCTCTTCACAGATGTGGGTTGAATCCACTCATGAATGTGGCTTGGACCTTAACAGGATCCATTTCTATAGACGAAGGAGAAAAAATAAACCCCAAAAAAGAGACCTTCTGGACCCCAAATAGGCACTTAGACCCCTTCACAAATAGAGCATTATCACGAAGGATCTGGAATACCATCCTGACCTGCTTCACGTGAGACTCCCAATCATTGGAAAAAATCAAAACATCATCCAAATACACAATCAAGAATTTATCAAGATAATTGCGAAAAATATCATGCATGAAGGACTGAAATACAGAAGGAGCATTAGAAAGCCCGAAAGGCATCACCAGGTATTCAAAGTGGCCTTCAGGCGTATTAAATGCAGTTTTCCATTCGTCACCCTGTTTAATACAAACAAGATTATACGCCCCTCGAAGGTCAATCTTGGTAAACCAACTAGCCCCCTTAATCCGAGCAAACAAATCAGAGAGCAAAGGTAAAGGGTATTGGAATTTGTCCGTGATCTTATTAAGAAGGCGATAATCAATACAGGGTCTTAAGGAGCCATCCCTCTTGGCAACAAAAAATCCTGCTCCCAATGGTGACAAAGACAGCCTAATATGCCCCTTCTCTAAAGACTCTTTAACATAGCTCCGCATAGCGGCATGCTCTGGCAGAGACAGATTGAAGAGTCGGCCCTTAGGGAACTTACAGCCAGGAACCAAGTCGATAGCACAATCACAGTCCCTATGAGGAGGAAGGGAACTGGACTTGGGCTCATCGAATACATCCTGGAAATCTGACAAAAATTCAGGAACATCAGAAGAGGGGGAAGAGGAAATTGACATTAAAGGAACGTCACTATGTACCCCTTGACAACCCCAACTAGTCACAGACATCGATTTCCAATCCAACACTGGATTGTGTACTTGTAACCATGGAAAACCCAGTACAACAACATCATGTTAATTATGCAACACCAGAAAACGACAATCTTCCTGATGTGCTGGAGCCATGCACATAGTCAGCTGAGTCCAATACTGAGGTTTATTCTTGGCCAACGGTGTAGCATCAATACCCCTCAAGGGAATAGGACTCTGCAAAGGCTGCAAAGAAAAGCCACAGCGCCTGGCAAAATCTAAGTCCATTAAATTCAGGGCAGCGCCTGAATCCACAAATGCCATGACATAGAAAGATGACAATGAGCAAATCAGGGTCACAGACAGGAGAAACTTAGGCTGTACAGTACTAATGTTAACAGATCTAGCGACCCTCTTATTACGCTTAGGGCAATCAGAAATAGTATGAGCAGAATCACCACAGTAAAAACACAGCCCATTCTGACGTCTGTATCCCCTCTGTTCCGCTCTATTCAGAATCCTATCACACTGCATAGGCTCAGGATTCTGTTCAGAGGACGCTGCCATATGGTGCACCACTTTACGCTCGCGTAGGCGCCGATCAATCTGAATGGCTAGGGACATAGATTCGCTCAAACCAACAGGCGTGGGGAACCCCACCATAACATCTTTAAGGGCTTTCTGAAAATTGCTGCCAGAGCATCCTCATTCCATTTAGTGAGCACAGACTATTTTCTAAATTTCTGGCAGTACAATTCTGCCGCTTCCTGACCCTGACACAGGGCCAAAAGCGTTTTCTCAGCATGCTCTACCGAGTTAGGTTCGTCATACAATAATCCGAGCGATTGAAAAAATGCATCTACATTAAGCAATGCCGGATCCCCTGACTCAAGGGAGAATGCCCAGTCCTGAGGGTCACCACGCAGCAGAGAAATAACTATTTTAACTTGCTGAGTGGGGTCACCAGAGGAACGGGGTTTCAGCGCAAAAAACAATTTGCAGTTATTTTTAAAGTTCAAAAACTTAGATCTATCCCCGTAAAACAAATCTGGAGTAGGAATTCTAGGCTCTAAGGCTGGAGTCTGAACAACATAATCTTGGATACACTGAACTCTTGCAGCAAGCTGATCCACATGAGAAAACAAACCCTGAACATCCATGTCTTCACCCAAATCCACCCAGAGATTGAGGAAGGAAAAAGACAAAACAGACTAAAGAAAAAAAAAATGGCTCAGAACTCTTTATCTTTTCCTTCGTTTGAGATGCATTCAACTCATTCTTGGCCAGTTGCACTGTTATAGACTGGTAATTTAGGAGCGACATGAGACTAGCTCTGGGCAGGTGGTAACTATACAGACCGCAGTCCCTGATCTTAACACAACACTAGCACTGTTGTGAATTAGACTTTTTTGGCTCCCTCTTGTGGTCACTAGTGATATGACTCTAGGATTGTCTTTCCTCAGTTTGGCACCCACCTGGGTCGTTAGTCCAGGGGTGTTGCTATATAAACTTCCTGGTTTCTCAGTCCAGTGCCTGGCATCGTTGTAATCAGTTCCTTTCTGTTTGCTCCTGTCTGCTGGTCTTGGATCTTGCAAAATTAAGCTAAGTCCTGCTTCCTTGTTTTTTGGTTATTTGCTTTGCTCTCATTTTTTGTCCAGCTTGTACTAAATGTGATTCCTGATTTTGCTGGAAGCTCTAGGGGGCTGGTGTTCTCCCCCCGGGCCGTTAGACGGTTCGGGGGTTCTTGAATACCCAGCGTGGAAATTTTGATAGGGTTTTTGCTGACCATATAAGTCATCTTACTATTTTCTGCTATTAGTCAGTAGGCCTCTCTTTGCTAAATATCTAGTTCATTCTTACGTTTGTCTTTTCTCCTTACCTCACCGTTATTATTTGTTGGGGGCTTGTATCCAACTTTTGGGTTTTTTTCTCTGGAGGCAAGAAAGGTCTATCTTTTCCCTTCTAGGGTTAGTTAGTTCTCCGGCTGGCGCGAGACGTCTAGAACCAACGTAGGCACGTTCCCCGGCTGCTGCTATTTGTGGTGCTAGGATTAGATATACGGTCAGCCCAGTTACCACTGCCCTATGAGCTGGTTTTTTGTGTTTGCAGACTTGGTATGTACTTTTGAGACCCTCTGCCATTGGGGTCATAACAGTATGCCAGGCCAAGGTTGAATGTTTAATGCATTGCAGAAGTGGGATTACAAGAAAGGAAAGTCTAAGTATTTTTTTTTTTCTTTCCTCTTTTTTTTCCTCCCCTTTACCTCTGAGTGGCTTGTGCTTGCTGCAGACATGAATGTCCAGACTTTGATTACAAGTGTGGATCAGCTTGCTGCTCGTGTGCAGGGCATACAAGATTTTGTTACCAGTAGTCCAATGTCTAAACCTAAAATACCTATTCCTGAACTGTTCTCTGGAGACCGATTTAAGTTTAGGAATTTCAGGAATAATTGTAAATTGTTTCTATCTCTGAGACCCCGTTCATCTGGAGACTCAGCTCAGCAAGTAAAAATTGTTATCTCTTTCTTACGGGGCGACCCTCAGGATTGGGCTTTCTCGCTAGCGCCAGGAGATCCGGCATTGGCAAATATTGATGCGTTTTTTCTGGCGCTCGGATTGCTTTACGAGGAACCCAATCTTGAAATTCAGGCAGAAAAAGCCTTGCTGGCTATTTCTCAGGGTCAGGATGAAGCTGAAGTGTATTGCCAAAAATTTCGGAAATGGTCCGTGCTTACTCAGTGGAATGAGTGTGCTCTGGCCGCAAATTTCAGAAATGGCTTTTCTGAAGCCATTAAGAATGTGATGGTGGGTTTCTTCATTCCTACAGGTCTGAATGATTCCATGGCGCTGGCTATTCAAATTGACCGGCGTTTGCGGGAGCGCAAAGCCGCGAATCCTCTGGTGGTGTTGTCTGAACAAACACCTGATTTAATGCAATGTGGTAGAATTCAGACTCGAAATGAACGGAAAAATCATAGACGTCAGAATGGGTTGTGTTTTTACTGTGGTGATTCTACACATGTTATATCAGCATGCTCTAAACGCCTAACTAGGGTTGTTAGTCCTGTCGCCATTGGTAATTTGCAACCTAAATTTATTTTGTCTGTGACTTTAATTTGCTCATTGTCCTCCTACCCTGTTATGGCGTTTGTGGATTCAGATGCTGCCCTGAGTCTTATGGATCTGTCGTATGCCAAGCGCTGTGGTTTTGTTCTTGAGCCGTTGGTAAATCCTATCCCTCTTAGAGGTATTGATGCTACGCCATTGGCGGAAAATAAACCACTGTTTTGGACACAGGTAGCCATGTGCATGACTCCTGAACATCGGGAGGTGATTCGTTTTCTTGTTCTGCATAAAATGCATGATTTGGTCGTTTTGGGTCTGCCATGGTTACAGACCCATAATCCAGTCTTGGATTGGAAGGCAATGTCTGTGTCAAGTTGGGGCTGTCAGCGAATTCATGGTGATTCCCTGCCGGTGTCTATTGCTTCCTCTACTTCTTCGGAAGTTCCTGAGTATTTATCTGATTACCAGGATGTATTTAGCGAGTCCAGGTCCAGTGCTCTTCCTCCTCATAGGGACTGTGACTGCGCTATAGATTTGATTCCAGGTAGTAAATTTCCTAAGGGAAGATTATTTAATCTGTCTGTACCTGAGCATACCGCAATGCGTTCGTATATCAAGGAATCTCTGGAGAAGGGGCATATCCGTCCATCCTCTTCCCCTCTTGGTGCGGGATTCTTTTTTGTGGCCAAGAAGGACGGATCTTTGAGACCTTGTATTGACTATCGGCTTCTGAATAAAATCACTGTTAAATTTCAGTATCCTTTGCCTCTGTTGTCGGACTTGTTTGCCCGGATTAAAGGTGCCAAGTGGTTCACCAAGATAGATCTTCGTGGTGCGTACAACCTTGTGCGCATTAAGCAAGGAGATGAATGGAAAACTGCATTTAATACGCCCGAAGGTCATTTTGAGTACTTGGTGATGCCTTTCGGGCTCTCTAATGCTCCTTCAGTGTTTCAGTCCTTTATGCATGATATTTTCCGGAAGTATCTGGATAAATTTATGATTGTTTATCTGGATGATATTCTGGTTTTTTCTGATGATTGGGACTCGCATGTAGAGCAGGTCAGGATGGTGTTTCAGGTTTTGCGTGAGAATGCTTTGTTTGTTAAGGGCTCAAAGTGTCTCTTTGGAGTACAGAAGGTTCCCTTTTTGGGTTTTATTTTTTCCCCTTCTGCGGTGGAGATGGACCCAGTCAAGGTCCGAGCTATTCATGATTGGACTCAACCCACGTCAGTTAAGAGTCTTCAGAAGTTCTTGGGTTTTGCTAACTTCTACCGTCGTTTTATCGCTAATTTTTCTAGCGTTGTTAAACCTTTGATGGATATGACCAAGAAAGGTTCTGATGTTGCTAACTGGGCTCCTGCAGCCGTGGAAGCCTTTCAAGATTTGAAGCGCCGGTTTACTTCGGCGCCTGTTTTGTGCCAGCCTGATGTCTCACTTCCCTTTCAGGTTGAAGTGGATGCTTCTGAGATTGGGGCAGGGGCCGTTTTGTCGCAGAGAGGCCCTGGTTGCTCTGTAATGAGACCATGTGCTTTTTTCTCTAGGAAGTTTTCGCCTGCTGAGCGGAATTATGATGTTGGCAATCGGGAGTTGTTGGCCATGAAGTGGGCATTTGAGGAGTGGCGTCATTGGCTCGAGGGTGCTAAGCATCGTGTGGTGGTCTTGACTGATCACAAGAATCTGATGTATCTCGAGTCTGCTAAACGCCTGAATCCTAGACAGGCCCGCTGGTCATTGTTTTTCTCCCGTTTTGACTTTGTGGTCTCGTATTTACCAGGTTCAAAGAATGTGAAGGCTGATGCCCTTTCAAGGAGCTTTGTGCCTGACTCTCCTGGAGTCGCAGAACCAGTTGGTATTCTCAAAGAGGGAGTTATCCTGTCAGCCATTTCTCCGGATTTGCGACGTGTGTTGCAGAGATTTCAGGCTGGTAGACCTGACTCTTGTCCACCTGACAGACTGTTTGTTCCTGATAAGTGGACCAGCAGAGTCATTTCCCAGGTTCATTCCTCGGTGTTGGCAGGGCATCCGGGAATTTTTGGCACCAGAGATCTGGTGGCTAGGTCCTTTTGGTGGCCTTCCTTGTCACGGAATGTGCGGTCATTTGTGCAGTCCTGTGGGACTTGTGCTCGAGCTAAGCCTTGCTTTTCTCGTGCCAGCGGGTTGCCCTTGCCCTTGCCTGTCCCGAAGAGGCCTTGGACACACATTTCCATGGATTTCATTTCAGATTTTCCGGTGTCTCAGGGCATGTCTGTCATCTGGGTGGTATGTGATCGCTTTTCCAAGATGGTCCATTTGGTAGCTTTGCCTAAGCTGCCTTCCTCTTCCGATCTGGTTCCTTTGTTCTTTCAGAATGTGGTTCGTTTACATGGCATTCCTGAGAATATTGTGTCTGACAGAGGATCCCAGTTTGTTTCCAGGTTCTGGCGATCCTTTTGTGCTAAGATGGGCATTGATTTGTCGTTTTCGTCTGCCTTTCATCCTCAGACTAATGGACAAACAGAGCGAACTAATCAGACTCTGGAGGCTTATTTGAGGTGTTTTGTTTCTGCAGATCAGGATGATTGGGTGACCTTCTTGCCGTTGGCTGAGTTTGCCCTTAATAATCGGGCTAGTTCCGCTACTTTGGTTTCGCCATTTTTTTGACACTCTGGTTTCCATCCTCGTTTTTCCTCGGGACATGTGGAGCCTTCTGACTGTCCTGGGGTAGATTCCGTGGTGGATAGGTTGCAGCGGATCAGGAATCATGTGGTGGACAACTTGAAGTTGTCACAGGAGAAGGCTCAGCGTTTTGCCAACCGCCGCAGCGGTGTGGGTCCCCGACTTCGTGTTGGGGATTTGGTATGGCTGTCTTCTCGATTTGTTCCTATGAACAATCCTATGATTTGTTCCTCTCCTAAATTTAAGCCTCACTTCATCGGTCCTTACAAGATATTGGAAATCCTTAATCCTGTGTCCTTTCGCTTGGATCTTCCGGTGTCGTTTGCCATTCACAACGTGTTCCATAGGTCTTTGTTGCGGCGGTACGTTGTACCTGTGGTTCCTTCTGTTGAGCCTCCTGCTCCGGTGTTGGTTGAGGGCGAGTTGGAGTACGTGGTGGAGAAGATCTTGGATTCTCGTCTCTCCAGGCGGAGGCTTCAGTATCTGGTCAAGTGGAAGGGCTATGGTCAGGAGGATAATTCCTGGGTGGTTGCCTCTGATGTGCATGCGGCCGAATTAGTTCGTGCCTTTCACGCTGCTCTGTTGTGAATTTGGTTTCTGGGCTCCCCCGGTGGTCACTGGTGGTACTGAACTTGTGTGCTTCATCTCCTCTGTTCACCTGTTTCCATCAGGATGTGGGAGTTTCTATTTAGCCTTGCTCCTCAGTCATTTCTATGCCGGCCAACAATGTTACCAGAAGCCTTTCTGTTGCATGTTCCTGCTCCTAGACTACTATCAGCTAAGTTGGACTTGTAGTCCTAAGATTGTTTTGCATTTTTGTTCCAGTTCTCTGTGTTTGAATATTTCTGAGGCTGGAAGCTCTTGTGAGCTGAAATTGCCACTCTGGTGTCATGAGTTGATATTAGAGTCTTAAAGTAATTTCAGGATGGTGTTTTGAAAGGGTTTTCAGCTGACTGTGAAGTTCCCTTTTCTGTCTTCCTACTATCTAGTAAGCGGACCTCAATTTGCTAAACCTATCTTCATACTTCGTATGTCAATTTCCTCTAAAATCACCGACAATATATGTGGGGGCTACTGTCTGCCTTTTGGGGAAAATTTCTCTAGAGGTAAGCCAGGTCTGTATTTTCCTCTGCTAGGGTCAGTCAGTCCTCCGGCTGGCGCTGGGCATCTAGGGATAAAACGTAGGCACGCTACCCGGCCACTGTTAGTTGTGCGGAAGGTTTAGCTCACAGTCAGCTCGAGTTCCCATCTTCCAAGAGCTAGTCCTTTTGTATGCTTTACAACGGTCTCTTGCCATTGAGAACCATTGCAGTTTGGCCGGCCAAGGGTTAAAATAATTGGCAGAAGAAAGGAGAGAAAAGAAGTCTGCAGAGAATTTTTATTTTTTTTTTTCTGAGTTTGCTCATTAGTTGATTCACTTGCATCTCTGCTTACTGCAGCCTTCGTCTCTCTCTCCTTCTAATCCTTGAATGTTTCTGATTTCACCTGATTAAAATGGATCCTCAGAGTTTAGCTACAGGTTTGAATAATCTCGCTATGAAGGTTCAAAGTTTACAGGATTTTGTAATTCATGCTCCTATATCTGAACCTAGAATTCCTTTACCTGAATTTTTCTCCGGGGATAGATCTCGCTTCCAGAATTTCAAACATAATTGTAAATTATTTTTGTCTCTGAGATCTCGCTCCGCTGGAGATCCTGCACAGCAGGTCAGGATTGTAATTTCCTTGCTTCGGGGCGACCCTCAGGATTGGGCATTTGCTTTGGCACCAGGGGATCCTGCGTTGCTCAATGTGAATGCGTTTTTCCTGGCTTTGGGGTTGCTTTATGAGGAACCTCATTTAGAGATTCAGGCTGAAAAAGCCTTGATGGCCCTGTCTCAAGGGCAAGATGAGGCTGAAATATACTGCCAAAAATTTCGTAAGTGGTCTGTGCTTACTCAGTGGAATGAGTGCGCCCTGGCGGCGAATTTCAGAGAGGGTCTCTCTGATGCCATTAAAGATGTTATGGTGGGGTTCCCTGTGCCTACAGGTCTGAATGAGTCCATGACAATGGCTATTCAGATTGATCGGCGTTTGCGGGAGCGCAAACCTGTGCACCATTTGGCGGTGTCTACTGAGAAGGCGCCAGAGATTATGCAATGTGATAGAATTCTGTCCAGAAGCGAACGACAGAATTTTAGGCGAAAAAATGGGTTATGCTTCTATTGTGGTGATTCAACTCATGTTATATCAGCATGCTCTAATCGTACTAAGAAGGTTGATAAGTCTGTTTCAATTGGCACTTTACAGTCTAAGTTTATTCTATCTGTGACCCTGATTTGCTCTTTATCGTCTATTACCGCGGACGCCTATGTCGACTCTGGCGCCGCTTTGAGTCTTATGGATTGGTCCTTTGCCAAACGCTGTGGGTTTAATTTAGAGCCTCTGGAAGTTCCTATACCTCTGAAGGGTATTAACTCCACGCCATTGGCTAGTAATAAACCACAATACTGGACACAAGTAACTATGCGTATTAATCCGGATCACCAGGAGATTATTCGCTTCCTTGTGTTGTATAATCTACATGATGTGTTGGTGCTTGGATTGCCATGGCTGCAATCTCATAACCCAGTCCTCGACTGGAAAGCAATGTCTGTGTTAAGCTGGGGATGTCAGGGGACTCATGGGGACGTACCTTTGGTTTCCATTTCGTCATCTATTCCCTCTGAGATTCCGGAATTTTTATCTGATTATCGTGACGTTTTTGAGGAGCCTAAACTTGGTTCACTAACTCCGCACGGAGATTGCGATTGTTCTATAGATCTGATTCCGGGCAGTAAGTTTCCAAAGGGTCGTTTATTTAATCTATCTGTGCCTGAACATGCTGCTATGCGGGAATATATTAAGGAGTCCTTGGAAAAGGGACATATTCGTCCTTCGTCATCTCCCTTAGGAGCCGTTTTTTTCTTTGTATCTAAAAAAGATGGCTCTTTGAGGCCATGTATTGATCGGCTTTTGAATAAAATCACGGTTAAATATCAGTATCCTTTGCCACTGCTTACTGATTTGTTTGCTCGAATAAAGGGGGCCAAGTGGTTCTCTAAGATTGATCTTCGTGGGGCGTATAATTTAGTGCGAATTAAGCAGGGGGATGAGTGGAAAACCGCATTTAATACGCCTGAGGGCCATTTTGAGTATTTAGTAATGCCTTTTGGTCTTTCAAATGCCCCTTCAGTCTTTCAGTCTTTTATGCATGACATTTTCCGTGAATATTTGGATAAATTTATGATTGTGTATCTGGATGATATTTTGATTTTTTCGGATGACTGGGACTCTCATGTCCAACAGGTCAGGAGGGTTTTTCAGGTTTTGCGCTCTAATTCCTTGTGTGTAAAGGGTTCTAAGTGTGTTTTTGGGGTTCAAAAGATTTCGTTTTTGGGGTACATTTTTTCCCCCTCTTCCATTGAGATGGACCCTGTCAAGGTTCAGGCTATTTGTGATTGGACGCAACCCTCTTCTCTTAAGAGCCTTCAGAAGTTTTTGGGCTTTGCTAATTTTTATCGTCGATTTATAACTGGTTTTTCTGATGTTGCTAAGCCGTTGACTGATTTGACTAAGAAGGGTGCTGATGTTGCTGATTGGTCCCCTGCTGCTGTGGAGGCCTTTCGGGAGCTTAAGCGCCGCTTTTCTTCCGCCCCTGTATTGCATCAGCCTGATGTTACTCTTCCTTTTCAGGTTGAGGTCGACGCTTCAGAAATCGGAGCTGGGGCGGTTTTGTCGCAGAAAAGTTCCGACTGCTCCGTGATGAGACCTTGTGCGTTCTTTTCTCGTAAATTTTCGCCCGCTGAGCGAAATTATGATATTGGTAATCGGGAGCTCTTGGCTATGAAGTGGGCTTTTGAGGAGTGGCGTCATTGGCTTGAGGGGGCTAGACATCAGGTGGTGGTATTGACCGACCACAAGAATTTGATTTATCTTGAGTCTGCCAGGCGCCTGAATACTAGACAGGCGCGCTGGTCGTTATTTTTCTCTCGGTTTAATTTTGTGGTTTCTTACCTACCGGGTTCTAAAAATGTGAAGGCGGATGCCCTTTCTAGGAGTTTTGAGCCTGATTCCCCTGGTAATTCTGAACCTACAGGTATCCTTAAGGATGGAGTGATATTATCTGCTGTTTCCCCAGACTTGCGACGGGTCTTGCAGGAGTTTCAGGCGGATAGACCGGATCGTTGCCCGCCTGGTAGACTGTTTGTTCCGGATGATTGGACCAGTAGAGTCATCTCGGAGGTCCATTCTTCTGCGTTAGCTGGTCATCCTGGAATCTTTGGTACCAGGGATTTGGTGGCTAGGTCCTTCTGGTGGCCTTCCCTGTCGCGAGATGTGCGAGGATTTGTGCAGTCTTGTGATGTTTGTGCTCGGGCCAAGCCTTGTTGTTCTCGGGCTAGTGGATTGTTGTTATCTTTGCCTATTCCGAAGAGGCCTTGTACTCACATCTCCATGGATTTTATTTCTGATCTCCCTGTTTCTCAGAAGATGTCTGTCATCTGGGTGGTGTGTGACCGTTTCTCTAAGATGGTCCATTTGGTCCCCTTGCCTAAATTGCCTTCCTCATCCGAGCTGGTTCCTCTGTTTTTTCAAAATGTGGTTCGCTTGCATGGTATTACGGAGAATATCGTTTCTGACAGGGGAACCCAATTCGTGTCTAGATTTTGGCGAGCGTTCTGTGCTAGGATGGGCATTGATTTGTCTTTTTCGTCTGCTTTCCATCCTCAGACTAATGGCCAGACCGAGCGAACTATTCAGACCTTGGAGACTTATTTGAGGTGTTTTGTGTCTGCGGATCAGGATGATTGGGTTGCCTTTTTGCCCTTGGCGGAGTTTGCCCTCAATAATCGGGCTAGTTCTGCCACCTTGGTTTCTCCTTTCTTCTGTAATTCGGGGTTTCATCCTCGTTTCTCTTCCGGTCAGGTGGAGTCTTCGGATTGTCCTGGAGTGGATGCTGTGGTGGAGAGGTTGCATCAGATTTGGGGGCATGTGGTGGACAATTTGAAGTTGTCCCAGGAGAAGACTCAGCAGTTTGCCAACCGCCGTCGTCGTGTTGGTCCTCGTCTTTGTGTTGGGGACTTGGTGTGGTTGTCTTCTCGTTTTGTCCCTATGAAGGTTTCTTCTCCTAAGTTTAAGCCTCGGTTCATCGGCCCGTACAAGATATTGGAGATTCTTAACCCTGTGTCCTTTCGTTTGGACCTCCCTGCATCTTTTTCTTTTCATAATGTCTTCCATCGGTCATTGTTGCGCAGGTATGAGGTACCGGTTGTGCCTTCCGTTGAGCCTCCTGCTCCGGTGTTGGTTGAGGGTGAGTTGGAGTACGTTGTCGAGAAGATCTTGGACTCCCGTGTTTCCAGACAGAGACTTCAGTATCTGGTCAAGTGGAAGGGCTATGGTCAGGAGGATAATTCTTGGGTTACAGCCTCTGATGTTCATGCCTCCGATTTGGTCCGTGCCTTTCATAGGGCTCATCCTGATCGCCCTGGTGGTTCTGGTGAGGGTTCGGTGCCCCCTCCTTGAGGGGGGGGTACTGTTGTGAATTTGGTTTCTGGGCTTCCCCGGTGGTCACTGGTGGTACTGAACTTGTGTGCTTCATCTCCTCTGTTCACCTGTTTCCATCAGGATGTGGGAGTTTCTATTTAGCCTTGCTCCTCAGTCATTTCTATGCCGGCCAACAATGTTACCAGAAGCCTTTCTGTTGCATGTTCCTGCTCCTAGACTACTATCAGCTAAGTTGGACTTGTAGTCCTAAGATTGTTTTGCATTTTTGTTCCAGTTCTCTGTGTTTGAATATTTCTGAGGCTGGAAGCTCTTGTGAGCTGAAATTGCCACTCTGGTGTCATGAGTTGATATTAGAGTCTTAAAGTAATTTCAGGATGTTGTTTTGAAAGGGTTTTCAGCTGACTGTGAAGTTCCCTTTTCTGTCTTCCTACTATCTAGTAAGCGGACCTCAATTTGCTAAACCTATCTTCATACTTCGTATGTCAATTTCCTCTAAAATCACCGACAATATATGTGGGGGCTACTGTCTGCCTTTTGGGGAAAATTTCTCTAGAGGTAAGCCAGGTCTGTATTTTCCTCTGCTAGGGTCAGTCAGTCCTCCGGCTGGCGCTGGGCGTCTAGGGATAAAACGTAGGCACGCTACCCGGCCACTGTTAGTTGTGCGGAAGGTTTAGCTCACAGTCAGCTCGAGTTCCCATCTTCCAAGAGCTAGTCCTTTTGTATGCTTTACTACAGTCTCTTGCCATTGAGAACCATTACACTGCTCATCCTGATTGCCCTGGTGGTCTTGGTGAGGGTTTGGTGACCCCTCCTTAAAGGGGGGGTACTGTTGTGAATTAGACTTTTTTGGCTCCCTCTTGTGGTCACTAGTGATATGACTCTGGGATTGTCTTTCCTCAGTTTGGCACCCACCTGGGTCGTTAGTCCAGGGGTGTTGCTATATAAACTTCCTGGTTTCTCAGTCCAGTGCCTGGCATCATTGTAATCTGTTCCTTTCTGTTTGCTCCTGTCTGCTGGTCTTGGATCTTGCAAAATTAAGCTAAGTCCTGCTTCCTTGTTTTTTGGTTATTTGCTTTGCTCTCATTTTTTGTCCAGCTTGTACTAAATATGATTCCTGATTTTGCTGGAAGCTCTAGGGGGCTGGTGTTCTCCCCCCGGGCCGTTAGACGGTTCGGGGGTTCTTGAATACCCAGCGTGGAAATTTTGATAGGGTTTTTGCTGACCATATAAGTCATCTTACTATTTTCTGCTATTAGTCAGTGGGCCTCTCTTTGCTAAATATCTAGTTCATTCTTACGTTTGTCTTTTCTCCTTACCTCACCGTTATTATTTGTTGGGGGCTTGTATCCAACTTTTGGGGTTTTTTCTCTGGAGGCAAGAAAGGTCTATCTTTTCCCTTCTACGGTTAGTTAGTTCTCCGGCTGGCGCGAGACGTCTAGAACCAACGTAGGCACGTTCCCCGGCTGCTGCTATTTGTGGTGCTAGGATTAGATATATGGTCAGCCCAGTTACCACTGCCCTATGAGCTGGTTTTTTGTGTTTGCAGACTTGGTATGTACTTTTGAGACCCTCTGCCATTGCGGTCATAACATAGCAGTAGCCGTGGAATGTTCCTGTCACTCCCTGGACATCTCGTCACAGCCGGAGAACTAGCTACCCCTAAGGTAGAAACAGGAAAGCTATCTTGCCTCAGAGAAAATCCCCAAAGGACAGGATAGCCCCCCACAAATATTGGCTGTGAGAGGAGAAGGAAATGACATACGTAGTATGAAACAAGATTCAGCAAAGGAGGACAATTCTAGCTAGATAGACAGTAAGGAAAGAAACACTGTGCGGTCAGTAATAAAAACTAGAAAAAGTCCACCACAGAGATATGCAAAAATCTCCACACCTGACTAAAGGTGTGGAGGGCAAAATCTGCAGCCCAGAGCTTCCAGCTTAGCTAAATAGATACATATTGATAAGCTCGACAAATGAACAAAACATAAATGTGCTGAACAATAAGTCCACAACAAGTGGACTGCAAAAGGACAAGCAAGGACTTAACTTAGCTGAAAGGGTCAGAGTGTCAGAGAAATCCAAGAGCCGTGCCTCCAGGCAAGAACATTTGGCAACTGCCATTGATTGAGGGATAAAGCCAGACTAAAATAGCCGAGCAGAAAGAAGATCAGTGGAAGCAGCTGCTGATACTAGATCCAAGAAGCAGCTATACCACTCAAAACCACAGGAGGGAGCCCAAGAGCAGAATTCACAAAAGTGCTACTTACAACCACCGGAGGGAGCCCAAGAACGGAATTCACAACAGGGTCCACTGGGTGGTACCCTTCTGGGAGGTGTGGAATCAGGAGCCTGACATCATTATGTTTTGTTTATGTACTGTGTGACTTTATTTTAGGAAATTTACTTTCTCTATACCTGAAGTAGTGCGGTGTAATCAAGTCCTACGTGTCTTTTTCCTTGTCTTACATGCTAAGCTGCCACATAACCCCGATCTCTGCCCTCCCCTAGTTTGGGTAGGCCCAGGTCCCCCTCTGCGGTATAAAGGGTCCTTATTGCATCCCCGGGGGATGCACACCCCATGCCTTCTGAGGACGGTCGGCTGGGGGGCATCTATGGGCTGGGCCGCATCAGCGGCTGCAGCTGACCATGACAGAGAGCCCTTACTCCCATACACATTATTACAAAAAGACACACATACAGACATATCCACCTATCTCCTGTTCCCTTGCTGCTCTTCTCCGTTACCCAAGGCTCCATTTCTAGTCTGGCTAGCATGTATATGCTAGCGTGCCGATGTCATCGCGCTGACACATCACAGAAGAAGCGACGGGAGCTCCCCTGAAGCTGCACAGCCATTCTTTATCATTGGCAGAACAATGCCAGTAAAGCTGCCTGCCAGTATATGCCATCTGCGGTGCACGAAACATAATGAGCGCAATCCAATGCTTTTAAATGTTTTTTATTTATTACTTATTTAGACCAATGCTTGCCTCTTAACAGCATATTTCTTCCTAAGTTCCACTCTGGTGCTTGCTTTCTGTGCACTTCTGTATTGTGCACTAATATTAATATTAATTGCAGCTTGTAAATGCTTTCTGGCCCTACCGCCATGCTAGACAGGAGGATGTGTGCGGTCTGATGTCCTGATCATGAGCTGCAGTGAGAGGCAGGGCCAGAGCAGCACAGAACAGCACAGTGACTTTGTTACCTCACTGCAGCTTATGACCAGGACATTAAACAGCTCACTTTCTCCTTCTTGGCATGAATGGAGATATTTCTGCAGTGCGGCACGTTCATGTGTACAAGGCAAGCTGATGCTGGCTGCTGAAGAGAACACTGGAATGCCAACTGACAGCGCAGAGCAGGCAATATATCAAGTGACCCACTACAGGGACTGGCCCTTCATACATTTGCCAGAAATGTCAGATGGCTACTGCAGCACTGGTCATATGATGGCCCACTCCCTTTGCTGGCACTAGAGAATCCTGCCAATGTGCATATGTGCATCATGCGTGTTTCGTGGATTCACAATTCTATATCTATATTCACATACATTTTCTGCAGACTTTTGCGCCAAATCTGGACAACCACTTTAAATTAAAGCTTTTTCTATTACATACAGAAATAAAATTGTCGTTTTCTTTTGTCTTAAAATAAAATTTAAGAAGCAATAAAAATAATTATGACACATCTATAGCTCACACTGTCTTATAAAAAGTTTATTTAAGCAGCATTCTGTTCTATAATTACTAGTCATTGTATTTTCTCTCTGAAGGTATTGTAAATTATAAGTTCCATTTCTAATTGGCAAATTAAATTAAAATATGACTAAGTTGTAGTAAGTTTAAATGATTTTACATGGCTGCTATTCTTAGCCCTTTTACTAAAATTTACTAAAACTCCACATTTTAACAGTTTTTGTGAAGACCACTGTTTGCATTTTCTCACAAATTCCAGTGAAAACAATAATTATCTCAGACAATAAGTGCCTGTAGTCTGCAATTCTTCCATATTTTCTGTAATTATCTGCAAGAATAGACTTCAATTGTGTAAGATTCCCTCCCCTGTAATTTACATTTTGCTGCTGTCTGAGGTTTTTCATTATCTGTCAGTGATTGTTTTGTGAGGAAAGGCTATGTGGGGACTAATTAAACTTTATTGGACTGTGAGGTTCACAGCTCTTTTTTCAGGGTTATTGACATTAGCTGGACATGTCCCTTAATACTTCCTCAAATACTTTGATTTCATATTAGGCCACGGGCATATCATGAGTATTTGGTGAGCTTTTTACCTCAATATTTGTAATCCAAAAGAAGGAAAAGTATAATAGAAACAAGTCAACACTTCTGTATTTTTTTTACCCACTCCTTGTTTTGGTTTACAAATACTGAGATACAGTACTGACCAAATACTGAATATATGCACATGGTCTAATAATTAAACTTCTGCTCTTGGATGAGAAATGTATGATGTATTTAGCAAAGTGTAAGGCTAGGTTCACATTGCGTTAGGGCAATCCGTTTAGGGCTAGCGCTAGCGGATTGCGCTAACGCAATGTATTTGTAGGGGTCGCATTTAGGGGTCGTGTTAACGTCCCTGCTCTTGCAGATCCCCGATCTGCGAGAGCAGGGAACGGAACTCGGGCGCGCCGCGGATGCTGCAAGCAGCGTCCGAGGCGTGTCACAAAAGAACGGCACATCGCTAGCGCGAAACGAAAAAGGCACGCGCTAGCGATGCGCTTCAGGCAGAAACAACATTGCTGTCAATGGGTGCGATAATGGACCTGTTGCACGGCGTTAATTGCGACATTTTCACCATGCAACGCTGTCCGTTAGCGATCACCCAATAACGCAATGTGAATCTAGCTTAATAGAACACTATGTGTTAGCCATTATTACTTTAAAAGTGCCAAACACAACCAATAATTCAAAGTATTACATGTATAGTCCATTGTAGAGATGAGTGGATTTTTACAAGGAGGATAGAGTTTAAGTCAAATTTCCTGAAATTTTCGGTTTCATGCAAATTCAAACATTTTGAGATTTCATTTTGCTATTCTTAGAAAAAAATGCCTGACATAATTTCCTGATCAAATAAAGCATCAAAGAACATGCTAATGTATTTTTGCTTTGCAGGCAGGCTTTCGCTAAATGCCCTACACCTATGACAGAGTTGATATCATACCTTGTAGAGTGGTGGTCAGTACCTGGGCCATCACAGATCAGTGGTTTCAAGTAGAGTACATTTTGTGCACCAGTCGTTTTCTATCTCCATAATAACTGGGTAAGTCATCTTGTTGTGTATAGTGTAAGCTCATATGGTTTGCAGGGTCCTCTCTTTTCTGTAGATTCTAAGCTTTTATGGCCACAGGGGTTCTCACTCTCCTTTCCCCCATGTGTTTTCCAATCAATTACAAGCTAGCATTGAGATTTCCACTAATTTCTTTGCTGCAAATCCACTTCTTTGGGAAATATAAGAGTTTTACATGCAGAATCCTCTTTATCCCCTAAGCGACCTCCGATACGCCTTTTAATGGTGGCAGTTAAGGGTACATTTTCCTCAGCTCTGCTTTCTAATGCCGCTGAGAAATAAGGGTACAGTGCCCCAAGTGTCAGAAAATCTTTAGAGTCTCGGCTACCGGGGGTAGACATGATCAGGGCTGGTTTTGATGGTCACCTGTCACTTGATTGCCCTTATTCACCGAAAAATAGTGATCATGAAAAAAAGAAAGTCAGTTATAAAATTAATGTCTCTCTTCTCTGATATGACCTAGCATATCAGAGAAGAGATAAATGGGGTCGCCGAGTCCCCCTGATACCTCTGCCATCCCCAGACACTCCTGCTCCGTTCCTCAGCTCTCTGTGTCATCATCCTGGAAAAAAATGGTGGATATATGCACAGTATGCCTGTCATTACCTGCTGGTTGGTACCCAGCAACAAAAGAGAATTTTTTATATTGTTTCCATTTGATCACTGTGATAGACCCTATCACAGTGATCAAAATAGCAAAAGTAGTAAATCAAATCCCCGTTGTCAACCCCTTAGTTAGAAAAAATTAAATAAAAAAGTGTCATTTTTTTCCATTCTTTGGAGTTAGGGTTGGTGTCGGGGTTGGAGTTGGGAGTAGGGTTAGGTTTAGTGTTGTGGTTGTGTTAGGGTTAGGGTTGTGTTAGAGTTAGAGTTGGATTTAGGGTTGCATTAGGGTTGGAGTTAGAATAGTTTTTTTCAATAGTATACAAAAATAATGACGATATGACAGCTAGTGTTCAGCGTAAGTGCTCCCTACTTGAGTTTACATCGAGTGCTTGAGTATTTTTTAATGTCTAACAGCCATGAAGCATTCTGGACAGGAACATGAGTATGACTCTTGAGCACCCACGATATTTGGTGTATACTTGAGCACCTGATGCAAACTGTAGTAGCTAGCACTTGTGCTCAGCACTAATGATGATATATACAATATGACAATTTAATGTTATCAAATTCAGTGTTGTTCCTGTGGGTTCAAAATGCTCAATATACAACTGGATAAAATCCATGAGGAGTGTGGTTTTCAACATGGAGTCAATTGTGGGGGTTTCCATTGTTCAGGCACATTATTAGCTCTGTAAATGCAGCATGGCATCTGCTCTCGATTCCAGCCAATTTTCTGTTCAAGAAGTCAAATGATGCTTCTTCTCTTCCAAGCCTTGCCATGTGCCCAAACATTGGATTTTCCCCACATGTAAGGTATCACCATACGTAGGAGAAATTATGCAACACATTTTGAGGTCCATTTTCTCATGTTACCCTTGTGAAAATTAAAAAAAGTTTGTGCCTACAGTAAATTAATTTTTTTGTGAAAAAATGCTAAATGTAAATTTTTTGTCCACATTGTTTCAGGTCTCACGAATCAACTGAAGGGTTAATAAATTTCTTGAATATAGTTTTGAACACATTGAGGGATGCAGATTTTAGAATGGTGTCATTATTATTATAGGGTATTTTCTGTAAAATAGGCTCCTCAAAATCACTTCAAATGTGATGTGGTCCCTAAAAAAATGGTTTTGTAAATTTTGTTATAACGTTCTTCCAAAAAAAAAACATTTCCAAAATTATGCTGATGTAAAGTAGACATGTAGGAAAAGTTATTTATGAACTATTTTGTGTGAAATAACTCTCTAATTTAAGGGCAGAAAAATTAAAACTTTGAAAACTTTAAAATTTTCAACATTTTTGCAAATTTCAGTTTTTTTTCAGAAATTAACGCAAGTCAAATCAAATGAATGTTACTAATATCATGAAATACAATATTTACGTAAAAGCAATTTCAGAATCAGTGGAATATGTTGAAGTGTTCCAGAGGTATTACTACATATAGTGACACTGTTCACAATTGTAAAATTTGGCTTGGTCATTAAGGTCAAAATTGGCTTGGTCACTAAGGGGTTAAGAAATGCCAGGGTTTGTTTTCATCCATTTTTTTTTTTTATAGTATATCATTAACATTTCCTGAAGTGTTTTTACAACAAATTATTAATCGTTTTCTGTTAACATTTGTTAAGACTTTGAGTGATTTTTTCAGCGTCCTTTTTGTGATTGTCAAGCACTTTTTTAAATCTATTAGGGTATAGTCACATTGCATCTTTTTCTGCCTTTTTAAAGCAAACCTGCTGCAAAATATGGCAGAAAGAACAGTAATGAAACAATGTAATGAATGCAGCGTCGGACTGGAGTACCTTGGGCCCACCAGAGAAAAATCTTTCTTGGGGCCCACCATGCCGTTTAAAAATACCACACAGGATAGATCCTCTATACCACACCACACAGGAGAGCTCACGGATCCTCTATATACTGCACCACACAGGAGAGCTGACAGATCCTCTATATACTACACCACACAGGAGAGCTGACAGATCCTCTATATACTACACCACACAGGACAGATCCTCTATATACTACACCACACAGGAGAGCTGACAGATCCTCTATATACTACACCACACAGGACAGATCCTCTATATACTACACCACACAGGAGAGCTGACAGATCCTCTATATACTACACCACACAGGAGAGCTGACAGATCCACTATATACTACACCACATGGGAGAGCTGACAGATCCTCTATATAATACACCACATGGGAGAGCTGACAGATCCTCTATATACTACACCACACGGGAGAGCTGACAGATCCTCTATATACTACACCACACAGGACAGATCCTCTATATACTACACCACACAGGAGAGCTGACAGATCCTCTATATACTACACCACACGGGAGAGCTGACAGATCCTCTATATACTGCACCACACAGGAGAGCTGACAGATCCTCTATATACTACACCACACAGGAGAGCTGACAGATCCTCTATATACTGCACCACACAGGAGAGCAGACAGATCCTCTATATACTACACCACACAGGAGAGCTGACAGATCCTCTATATACTACACCACACAGGACAGATCCTCTATATACTACACCACACAGGAGAGCTGACAGATCGTCTATATACTACACCACACAGGACAGATCCTCTATATACTACACCACACAGGAGAGCTGACAGATCCTCTATATACTACACCACACAGGACAGATCCTCTATATACTACACCACATGGGAGAGCTGACAGATCCTCTATATACTACACCACACGGGAGAGCTGACAGATCCTCTATATACTACACCACACGGGAGAGCTGACAGATCCTCTATATACTTCACCACACAGAGCTGACAGATCCTCTATATACTACACCACACAGGAGAGCTGACAGATCCACTATATACTACACCACACAGGAGAGCTGACAGATCCTCTGTATACTACACCACACAGGAGAGCTGACAGATCCTCTATATACTACACAACACAGGAGAGCTGACAGATCCTCTATATACTACACCACACGGGAGAGCTGACAGATCCTTTATATACTACACCACACGGGAGAGCTGACAGATCCTCTATATACTACACTGTTGTGAATTTGCTTTTTGCTCCCTCTAGTGGTTACTACTTTTTTGACTCTGGTTTTTCTGTCATTCCTTTTATCCGCACCTGGGTCGTTAGTTAGGGGTGTTGCAATATAAGCTCCCTGGACCTTCAGTTCAATGCCTGGCAACGTAGTTATCAGAGCTAGTCTGCTGTGCTCTTGTCTACTGATCCTGGTTCCAGTTATATCAGCTAAGTCTGCCTTTTGCTTTTTGCTATTTGTTTTGGTTTTGTATTTTTGTCCAGCTTGTTGCAAATCTATATCCTGACCTTTGCTGGAAGCTCTAGGGGGCTGGTGTTCTCCCCCCGGACCGTTAGACGGTTCGGGGGTTCTTGAATTTCCAGTGTGGATTTTGATAGGGTTTTTGTTGACCATATAAGTTACCTTTCTTTATTCTGCTATTAGTAAGCGGGCCTCTCTGTGCTAAACCTGGTTCATTTCTGTGTTTGTCATTTCCTCTTACCTCACCGTCATTATTTGTGGGGGGCTTCTATCCAGCTTTGGGGTCCCCTTCTCTGGAGGCAAGAAAGGTCTTTGTTTTCCTCTACTAGGGGTAGCTAGATTTCCGGCTGGCGCGTGTCATCTAGAATCAACGTAGGAATGATCCCCGGCTACTTCTAGTGTTGGCGTTAGGAGTAGATATATGGTCAACCCAGTTACCACTGCCCTATGAGCTGGATTTTTGTATTCTGCAGACTTCCACGTTCCTCTGAGACCCTCGCCATTGGGGTCATAACAGTTTGCCAGGCCAGTATTAAATGTTTAATGCATTGCAGAAGAGGGATTATAAGAAAGAAGATTCTGAGTTTTTTTTTTTTTTCTTCTTCCCCTTTACCTCAGAGTGGCTATGCTTGCTGCAGACATGAATGTCCAGACCTTGATTACAAGTGTGGACCAGCTGGCTACTCGTGTGCAGGGCATACAAGACTATGTTATCAGAAATCCTAGGTCAGAACCTAAAATACCGATTCCTGAACTGTTTTCCGGAGACAGGTTTAAGTTTAGGAATTTCGTGAATAATTGTAAATTGTTTTTGTCCCTGAGACCCTGTTCATCAGGAGATTCTGCTCAGCAAGTAAAAATTGTTATTTCGTTCTTACGGGGCGACCCTCAGGATTGGGCTTTTTCACTGGCGCCAGGAGATCCGGCATTGGCTGATCTTGATGCGTTTTTTCTGGCGCTCGGTTTACTTTATGAGGAACCCAATCTTGAGATTCAGGCAGAAAAGGCCTTGCTGTCTATGTCTCAGGGGCAGGACGAGGCTGAAGTGTATTGCCAAAAATTTCGGAAATGGTCCGTGCTGACACATTGGAACGAGTGTGCACTGGCCGCTAATTTTAGAAATGGCCTTCCTGAAGCCATTAAGAATGTTATGGTGGGTTTTCCCATTCCCACAGGTCTGAATGATACTATGGCACTGGCTATTCAAATTGACCGGCGGTTGCGGGAGCGCAAGACCGCAAATTCCCTCATGGTGTTGTCTGAACAGACACCTAATTCGGTGCAATGTGATAGAAAAACCGCAAATTCCCTCATGGTGTTGTCTGAACAGACACCTGATTTAATGCAATGTGATAGAATCCTGACTAGAAATGAGCGGAAAATTCATAGACGCCGGAATGGCTTGTGCTACTACTGTGGTGATTCTACACATGTTATCTCAGCATGCTCTAAACGTATAGCTAAGGTTGTTAGTCCTGTCACCGTTGGTAATTTGCAACCTAAATTTATTCTGTCTGTAACTTTGATTTGCTCACTGTCATCTTATCCTGTCATGGCGTTTGTAGATTCAGGTGCTGCCCTGAGTCTCATGGATCTCTCATTTGCTAAGCGCTGTGGATTTACTCTTGAACCATTAGAAAATCCTATTCCTCTTAGGGGTATTGATGCTACACCATTGGCAGCAAATAAACCGCAGTATTGGACTCAGGTTACCATGTGCATGACTCCTGAACACCGCGAGGTGATACGTTTCCTGGTTTTACATAAAATGCATGATTTGGTCGTTTTAGGGCTGCCATGGTTACAGACCCATAATCCAGTCCTGGACTGGAAGGCTATGTCAGTCTCAAGTTGGGGCTGTCGTGGTATTCATGAGGATTCCCTGCCTGTGTCTATTGCTTCTTCTACGCCTTCGGAAGTTCCGGAGTATTTATCTGATTATCAGGATGTCTTCAGTGAGTCTGAGTCCAGTGCACTGCCTCCTCATAGGGACTGTGACTGTGCTATAGATTTGATCCCAGGCAGTAAATTTCCTAAGGGAAGACTGTTTAATCTGTCGGTACCTGAACATACCGCTATGCGTTCATATATCAAGGAGTCTCTGGAAAAAGGACATATTCGTCCGTCTTCTTCCCCTCTTGGTGCGGGATTCTTTTTTGTGGCAAAAAAGGACGGATCTTTGAGACCTTGTATTGATTATCGGCTTTTAAATAAGATCACTGTCAAATTTCAGTATCCTTTACCGCTGTTGTCTGACTTGTTTGCCCGGATTAAGGGTGCCAAGTGGTTCACCAAGATAGACCTTCGTGGTGCGTACAACCTTGTGCGCATTAAGCAAGGTGATGAATGGAAAACCGCATTCAATACGCCCGAAGGTCATTTTGAGTACTTGGTGATGTCTTTTGGGCTCTCCAATGCGCCTTCAGTTTTTCAGTCCTTTATGCATGACATTTTCCGGAAGTATCTGGATAAATTTTTGATTGTTTATCTGGATGATATTTTGGTTTTTTCTGATAATTGGGATTCGCATGTGGAGCAGGTCAGGTTGGTCTTTAAAATTTTGCGTGAAAATTCTTTGTTTGTCAAGGGCTCTAAGTGTCTCTTTGGTGTACAGAAGGTTCCCTTTTTGGGGTTCATTTTTTCCCCTTCTGCTGTGGAGATGGACCCAGTCAAGGTCGGAGCTATTCTTGATTGGACTCAGCCCTCGTCAGTTAAGAGTCTTCAGAAGTTCTTGGGCTTCGCTAACTTCTACCGTCGTTTTATCGCTAATTTTTCTAGCATTGTGAAACCTTTGACGGATATGACCAAGAAGGGCTCCGATGTAGCTAACTGGGCTCCTGCTGCCGTGGAGGCTTTCCAGGAGTTGAAACGCCGGTTTACTTCGGCGCCTGTTTTGTGCCAGCCTGACGTCTCACTTCCCTTTCAGGTTGAGGTGGATGCTTCGGAAATTGGGGCAGGGGCCGTTTTGTCGCAGAGAGGCCCTGGTTGCTCTGTTATGAAACCTTGTGCCTTTTTCTCTAGGAAGTTTTCGCCTGCCGAGCGAAATTATGATGTGGGCAATCGGGAGTTGTTGGCCATGAAATGGGCATTTGAGGAGTGGCGTCATTGGCTCGAGGGTGCTAAGCATCGTGTGGTGGTCTTGACTGATCACAAAAATCTGATGTATCTCGAGTCTGCTAAACGCCTTAATCCGAGACAGGCCCGCTGGTCATTGTTTTTCTCCCGCTTTGATTTTGTTGTCTCGTATTTACCAGGTTCAAAGAATGTGAAGGCCGATGCTCTTTCTAGGAGCTTTGTGCCTGATGCTCCTGGAGTCGCTGATCCTGTTGGTATTCTTAAAGATGGAGTTATCTTGTCAGCCATTTCTCCGGATCTGCGACGTGTGTTGCAGAGATTTCAGGCTGATAGGCCTGAGTCTTGTCCACCTGACAGACTGTTTGTCCCGGATAAGTGGACCAGCAGAGTCATTTCCGAGGTTCATTCCTCGGTGTTGGCAGGTCACCCGGGAATTTTTGGCACCAGAGATCTGGTGGCCAGGTCCTTTTGGTGGCCTTCCTTGTCAAGGGATGTGCGGTCATTTGTGCAGTCCTGTGGGACTTGTGCTCGAGCTAAGCCTTGCTGTTCTCGTGCCAGCGGTTTGCTCTTGCCCTTGCCTGTCCCGAAGAGACCTTGGACACATATCTCCATGGATTTCATTTCTGATCTTCCGCTATCTCAGGGCATGTCCGTTATCTGGGTGATATGTGATCGCTTCTCCAAGATGGTCCATTTGGTTCCTTTGCCTAAGCTGCCTTCCTCTTCCGATCTGGTTCCTGTGTTTTTCCAGAACGTGGTTCGTTTGCACGGCATCCCTGAGAATATTGTGTCAGACAGAGGATCCCAGTTCGTTTCCAGGTTCTGGCGATCCTTTTGTAGTAGGATGGGCATTGATTTGTCGTTTTCGTCTGCTTTCCATCCTCAGACTAATGGACAGACGGAGCGAACCAATCAGACTTTGGAGGCTTATTTGAGGTGTTTTGTCTCTGCTGATCAGGACGATTGGGTGACATTCTTGCCGTTGGCTGAGTTTGCCCTTAATAATCGGGCTAGTTCCGCCACCTTGGTTTCGCCTTTTTTCTGCAACTCTGGTTTCCATCCTCGCTTTTCTTCGGGTCATGTGGAGCCTTCTGACTGTCCTGGGGTGGATTCTGTGGTGGACAGGTTGCAGCAGATCTGGAATCATGTGGTGGACAACTTGAAGTTGTCACAGGAGAAGGCTCAGCGCTTTGCCAACCGCCGCCGCGGTGTGGGTCCCCGACTACGCGTTGGGGATTTGGTGTGGCTTTCTTCCCGCTTTGTTCCTATGAAGGTCTCCTCTCCCAAATTTAAACCTCGTTTTATTGGGCCTTACAAGATATTGGAAATCCTTAATCCTGTATCTTTTCGTCTGGATCTTCCTGTGTCGTTTGCTATTCACAATGTATTTCATAGGTCCTTGTTGCGGCGGTACATTGTGCCTGTAGTTCCTTCTGCTGAGCCTCCTGCTCCGGTGTTGGTTGAGGGCGAGTTGGAGTACGTGGTGGAGAAGATCTTGGATTCTCGCCTCTCCAGGCGGAGGCTTCAGTACCTGGTCAAGTGGAAGGGCTATGGTCAGGAGGATAATTCCTGGGTGGTCGCCTCTGATGTTCATGCGGCCGATTTAGTTCGTGCCTTTCATGCCGCTCATCCTGATCGCCCTGGTGGTCGTGGTGAGGGTTCGGTGACCCCTCACTAAGGGGGGGGTACTGTTGTGAATTTGCTTTTTGCTCCCTCTAGTGGTTACTAGTTTTTTGACTCTGGTTTTTCTGTCATTCCTTTTATCCGCACCTGGGTCGTTAGTTAGGGGTGTTGCTATATAAGCTCCCTGGACCTTCAGTTCAATGCCTGGCAACGTAGTTATCAGAGCTAGTCTGCTGTGCTCTTGTCTACTGATCCTGGTTCCAGTTATATCAGCTAAGTCTGCCTTTTGCTTTTTGCTATTTGTTTTGGTTTTGTATTTTTGTCCAGCTTGTTGCAAATCTATATCCTGACCTTTGCTGGAAGCTCTAGGGGGCTGGTGTTCTCCCCCCGGACCGTTAGACGGTTCGGGGGTTCTTGAATTTCCAGTGTGGATTTTGATAGGGTTTTTGTTGACCATATAAGTTACCTTTCTTTATTCTGCTATTAGTAAGCGGGCCTCTCTGTGCTAAACCTGGTTCATTTCTGTGTTTGTCATTTCCTCTTACCTCACCGTCATTATTTGTGGGGGGCTTCTATCCAGCTTTGGGGTCCCCTTCTCTGGAGGCAAGAAAGGTCTTTGTTTTCCTCTACTAGGGGTAGCTAGATTTCCGGCTGGCGCGTGTCATCTAGAATCAACGTAGGAATGATCCCCGGCTACTTCTAGTGTTGGCGTTAGGAGTAGATATATGGTCAACCCAGTTACCACTGCCCTATGAGCTGGATTTTTGTATTCTGCAGACTTCCACGTTCCTCTGAGACCCTCGCCATTGGGGTCATAACACTACACCACACAGGAGAGCTGACAGATCCTCTATATATACTACACCACACGGGAGAGCTGACAGATCCTCTATATACTACACCACACAGGAGAGCTGACAGATCCTCTATATACTACACCACACGGGAGAGCTGACAGCTCCTCTATATACTACACCACACGGGAGAGCTGACAGATCCTCTATATACTACACCACACAGGAGAGCTGACAGATCCTCTATATACTACACCACACGGGAGAGCTGAAAGATCCTCTATATACTACACCACACAGGAGAGCTGACAGATCCTCTATATACTACACCACACGGGAGAGCTGAAAGATCCTCTATATACTACACCACACAGGAGAGCTGACAGATCCTCTATATACTACACCACACGGGAGAGCTGACAGATCCTCTATATACTACACCACACGGGAGAGCTGACAGATCCTCTATATACTACATCACACAGGAGAGCTGACAGATCCTCTATATACTACACCACACAAGAAAGCTGACAGATCCTCTATATACTACACCACACAGGAGAGCTGACAGATCCTCTATATACTACACCACACAGGAGAGCTGACAGATCCTCTATATACTACACCACACAAGAAAGCTGACAGATCCTCTATATACTACACCACACAGGAGAGCTGACAGATCCTCTATATACTACACCACACAGGAGAGCTGACAGATCCTCTATATACTACACCACACAGGAGAGCTGACAGATCCTTTTTATACATACATATATACAGACATCTCTATATACTACACTACACAGGAGAGCAGTAATGTAGGTCCACTGTGTGTAGTAAAATACTTACCGGTGGCCATATTCCACTGCAATGAAGAAGACACAAGCAACGACACAGCGGCAGAAGACGGCGACTGCTGCGTATTTTATTACACACAGGGAAGCTTTCTGTTGGGGGCGAGACATTGTTTTTATTAGTATAATTTTGGGATAGACGTGATTTTTTTTCATCATTTGTTATAGCTTTTTTGTGTAATTGTGGCGAACAGAAAAAAGGACATTTGGCGTTCTTGAGTTGTTTCAGTTTGCGGTGTTTACTGATCAAGTTAATTGTTTTTATAGTTTGATAGATCAGATGTTTCTGAACCCAGCAATACCAAATATGTGTTTTTTATTTTTTAAATATATTTATTTTCATTTGGATAAAAAGGGGTGATTTGAACTTTTAGGAATTTTTTTTATTTTTTTGTTACCTTTCACTGATACAGTTAGCCCCCTTAGAGGACATGAAGATGCGATCATCCGATCGCATGTGCTATTATATACAGTGCTGCCACAGCATCACTGTATATAGCAGAAATCACAGTCTCCTTTAAAGCCTGGCCACAGGAAGAAGACCCCTGGCTGTCATGACAACCCATTGGCGACCCACGATCACATCATGGGCGCCAATGGGTGAGAGAATGACGCGCACGCATGTTGGCATGTGTTATATGCTGCTGTCAGAGATTGACACTTGCATTTAACATGCGCCATACATGTAAGGCAGATGTCGTAAAGGTGTTAATTGCCTGAGGACCCCCTCCCCCACTGTGTCACCTCTATTTTCCCGTGGGCCCCCTCCCCCACTGTCACCTCTATTTTCCTGTGGGCCCCCTCCCCCACCTCTATTTTCTTGTGGGCCCCCTCCCCCACTATGTCACCTCTATTTTCTTGTGGGCCCTCTCCCCCACTATGTCACCTCTATTTTCTTGTAGGCCCCCTCCCCCACTATGTCACCTCTATTTTCTTGTGGGCCCCCTCCCCCACTATGTCACCTCTATTTTCCTGTGGGCCCCCTCCCCCACTGTGTCACCTCTATTTTCCTGTGGGCCCCCTCCCCCACTGTGTCACCTCTATTTTCCTGTGGGCCCCCTCCCCCACTGTGTCACCTCTATTTTCTTGTAGGCCCCCTCCCCCACTGTGTCACCTCTATTTTCCTGTGGGCCCCCTCCCCCACTGTGTCACCTCTATTTTTCGGTGGGCCCCCTCCCCCACTGTGTCACCTCTATTTTCTTGTGGGCCCCCTCCCCCACTGTGTCACCTCTATTTTCTTGTAGGCCCCCTCCCCCACTGTGTCACCTCTATTTTCCTGTGGGCTTACTGAGAGAGGGAAAGGGAAGCCACAGTAAAATAGAGGTGGTTGACACAATGGGGGAGAGGGCTCACAAGAAAATTAGAATACCACTGTGGGCCCCCTCCCGTTACCTTATGGGGCCCCCTCCCCTAACAGCCTCTATGGCCAGAGATCTAGTCAGGGTGCAGGCATCATACAGTTATTTACTTACACTCACACTGACTGCAGCCATCCCTCTGCACAATACATGGCCGTGCCGTGTGCTGCTTGGGTAAGGACTGCTGACCAATCACAGCACAGCTCCTTGCCTGAGCTGTGCTGTGAGCTCACACAAAGAAAACTAACGCTGATTGGCTGCATTGCAGCCAATCAGCATTTAGTCTGCTGCACAGGGCTTTGTGGAAGAGGAGCAGAGGGACAGAGCAGTGAGCGCACAGAAGACAGGTGACTGCGGGTACAGGGGACAGACTGTAGTGTGCCAGTGCGTGTCCTCTCAGACTCAGCCGCACAGTCAGCTGTTCTGCTGACTGTGCTGGCTGAAGTGAGGGTCGGCACACACTCGCACACACAACTCCTGGCAGAGTAATAGAAGCCGGCAGCGGCAGCAGGTGATGTGAAGGAGCTGTGCCTGCACTTCCCATCACCTGTGCAGTCTGCCAGCCGCTGCCGGCTATACAGTAAAGTGCGCCCTGCTCCCTGCAGCTATGAGCAATGCATGCAGGGCAGGCACAAATGAAGGAGGCAGGGGCTGGGGGGCGGGGCCCACCGGAGGATTCTCCGGTGTCCCGGTGCCCCAGTCCGACGGTGAATGAATGGTCCTATTAATTTGAATGGCTTTTGAAAATCTTAACTGCTTTTTGAAAGACACTCAATTTGTTACAATAGATGTCAAAGTGAAGGCTAAAAAGATGCCCAATTTTATTTTTTAGCATTTTATCAACATTTTTGATTAAAAAATGCTATCATTTTATTCCTTGTTTACTTGATTTAAAGAAAACGGCAACAAAAAAGGGTCCAAAAATGCTGAAAAAAACACCAAAAAAAAATTCTTTCAGAGAACAAATTTCAAAACATTGCTCTGCACGTGCTAAAATAAGACTTTAAATTTACCAGAGAAGAGGAACAATTCATGAAGCATTTTCTACTTCATAAAAGGATGCCTTTGACCACCAGAAGAAGACATAATGTAAAAATACCTTTCGGTTTGCAATCACATGTTAGAACATACTCTACAGGTATGCCGGAAAATAACCGGGTGTCTTTTTGTTTGTTTTATATTTCCAACTTTGAAAAGTGTGCATTTCATTGATTGCTTAATGGATTAAAGAAATATACACAAAACAAAAGAACCAAAAAAATCTTCACAAAAGAACGCAAAGTAAAACATTGACTACAATTGGCAGCAAAAACAAAAAGAAGTTAAAGCACTTCAGTAAACATCCAAAAAAGCTCAGAGAAAGTGCCTTAGGTAAAGAAGTGATTCCTGAAGCAAAACTCCACTTGAAAAAAAGGATTTTTGTGAATGCTGGAAAAAGAAATTGTGAACATAACCATTATCAATTACTGTATATACTTGAGTATAAGCTGACCCGAGTTCAAGCCGAGGCACCTACTTTTGCCACGGAAAACTGAGTAAGCTTATTGACTCGAGTATAAGCCGGGTATGCATTGTCCCCCTCACCCCTGCCCTGCTATTTGTGGCTCCCCTGTCCTGTCCTGCTATGCATGGCTCCCCCTGTCCTGGTATGTGTGGCTCCCCCTGTCCTGTCCTGGTATGTGGCTCCCCTGTACTGTCCTGGTATGTAGCTCCCACTGTCCTGTCCTGGTATGTGTGGCTCCCCCTCTCTTGTCCTGGTATGTGTGATTCCCCCTGTTGTATGCATGGCTCCCTTGGTCCCGCATTGCTCAAATCCCGCATTCTTCATTGCTCAGCTCCCCTGGTCCCACGTTGCTCAGCTCCCCTGGTCCTACATTGCTCAGCTCCCCAGTCCCGCATTGCTCAGCTCCCCCGGTCCCGCATTGCTCAGCTCCCCCGGTCCCGCATTGCTCAGCTCCCCGTTCCCGCATTGCTCAGCTCCCCCAGTCCACATGGCTCAGCTTCCCTGGTCCACATGGCTCCGCTCCCTGCCCCCCATGGCTCGGCTCCTCCTTTCTCTAGGTTGTATGCATGGCTCACATTGCCTCATCATACTCACCCTCCTCGTGCCTTCATCTCCGTCCCTGCATTTCCGTTGGCCGGCATCAGCAACTCTCCTCTCCTTTGCTCATCAGTCACATGGTACCGCCCATTAAGGTAATGAATATGCGCTTCATGCCTATGGGAATGGAGACGCATCTGTAGGGGACAGGGACCTGGTGAGCTGTGCAGACGGGTGGAACCATTGTTGCCGGGAGTCGGGGTTCCGGGGGACGGATTTGAGGGGTGCATGGGAAGCCAGGCTGATGTGACAGGAGGCAGAGTGACGCAGGGAGAGGAGAGGATAAAAAGCAAAACGCGCGAAAGCAGGGGCAGAGAAGCGCGGGAAATCTCTGAGGAGAGGAAACTGCAGCGCAGTTGCTGTGAGTGTGCAGGCCGCAGTGAGACTTGCAGGAAGCAGGGGGAAAACGTGCAACAGACACTGCGGGCAATTACTGGAGCCCCCAAAAAGAGACGCATTCGTCGTCAGCGACCCCCCAGGCAGAGGGGTAGTGCTGACCAGCTCAGGGACAGTATTACCGCGCTCCCTGAGAACACCTTGCCAGAGAGTGCTACAGACTCGCATGGTTTCGTCTCAGCTGTGACTGATACTGATTATTCTCCTAATCCTCCTCAAAAAGACTCTTCTCTGGACTGGGAGGCTGTTACCTCGGATCAACGTCCGCCTGCAGGAGGGAACGCAGCACCGCAAAAGACATTCTGGACTCGACTCTACGCCTGGGCCCGTCGCCAGAAGACACCTCCTTCCTCCGCCATCAGGACTACGGCGTTGTCGGAGCCTCCCCGTCAGGACTACATCGCTGAACCAGCACTGATAAGTGACCGTTGTTGACTTTATCTTAGTAGGGAGTCACTAGTGAGGCGCTGCCGCGTTCTACGGGTGTAGTTCAGGGCGGCCATATAATAATTGGGATTTACTGCGAGATTGTGTTCTTGTATATAAGTTCCCTGCGTGGAAAACGTTTGTTATCTTTTTGGTTGGAAGTTAAAAAGAAAGTTAAAAACGCTATTTGCTTTCTGGCTCCTATTTGTCCCTGCATCCTTCTTTACCTGCGGTCTCTACACATCCATATACATTTCCTTAATGAGCGGTACCATGTGCCCGCTCAGCACAGGAGGGAAGAGCTGCTGGCGCTGTGACAACGAAGATGCAGGGACAGAGATGCAGCGGCAGAGGGTGAGTATGATATCCACGCCCTCTCTCCCCGCCAGCGTTCTGGAGAATTGACTCGTGTATAAGCCGAGGGGGGCGTGTTCAGCACAAAAAATTGTGCTGAAAATCTTGGCTTATGCACATGTATATATGGTAGTAAAAGAATTCTTTTTTTGAAGCTTAAGAGCTGGTCAAATGTTCAAAAAGATGCTCAGGCATCTCCCAGGCATTTTTTATGACTTCCCATTGACTTCTGTTGTAAAGTATGGAGCATTTTATGATCACTTTCTCCAGTGGAACCACTCAAAAATGCCAGAAAAAAACAAGCAGTGTGAACAGATCCGAATCATTTTTCTAAAAAATTAGACTGTTGCTTTTTCTTTTAAAGCAGTGTGTACTTAGATTTCCAGTACAATATAGTGTAAAATATGTGTAAAATGCTGACTCCCTTAATGGAAAACTATTAAGATTTGAGAGTCCTCAGTGGTTGTTGCCTTTTAATAGCTATCTGAAAAGATGGTAACAATTTGCAAGCTTTCGAGACTACTCAAGTCTCTTCATCATTGTGTAGAATAATACAAAATCTGAAGAGTCACATATTATTCTATACCTTATGAAGAGACTTGAGTAGTTTTGAAAGCTTACAATTTGTTAACAAATTTTTAGTTAGCCATTAAAAAGGTATCAACCACTGAGGACTTTCAACTCTAAATATTTTTTTTATCTACTGGCTAGACATAGTACAAATATATATTTCTTTCCTGACTCCCTTAATGGAGATGGAAACTTAGGGAATGGCACAAACTGTGATCAAGCTTTTTTGTATAATTTGAGGCATATTATAAAATGATATCATAGAGATTTATGTTAAATCTAGAAAAAAATAAAATAAATGACAGCCTTAAAATATGCAATCACACATTGGTAGGTGGTTGCCTAGTGTATAGTACATAACCCACTCTATAAAATGTATTCTGGTAATTATAAGCTAGTAGAGGAATACTGGAGGATCCTCGAATCAGCATTCTTATCTTTTCGACCACAATTACAAAATGCCTCACTTTTTCCTGAAGGAATTTACTTGTCATGAATGACAGATAATTTAAAAAAAAGGAAAAAAGACTACAGATCTCAGTGCAAATTCAATTAAAATGTTACTCTGTAAATGATGTCTAAGGAGAAATATCTGTATTACCTAAGCCAAGCCATGCTCACGTCAGAAGCGTTTTGAAGCATTAATGACATTATCATCATTACTTAAGATATGTTTACATGAGAAATAAAGCTTTCTAAAAATACAATTGCTAAATATAGGTAGGTTAAAGGATAGATCGACAGATTAAAAGAGCAATCCAGTGTATGTTTTCTTTGAGACAGGTAAATAAAGGTGAGTGCACTTTTTAGATTTAAGCCAGCCATGTTTATGAATCATACTTTAATCCCAGGAACTGTATTTCTGTCTTATATCTGGGTGTAGACATTTTGGCATTGATTAGTTATTTAAGTCCTCAGTGTAGTACATGTGCATTCAGCAACTTCTTGTCCTTTAGAAATCCAAGATGATTGATCCAAGATTTAGGCTTAAGGTCTTATTATACAATGTGATTCTTTCTGCTTTACCAAAAGTCTGAAAAGGTTATGCAAGTCAATAATAAAGGCTAGACTTCATCAACATAAATTTATGAAAGCTTTAGAATTCCTCATAATCCAAATATGCTGTGGTGATGTAAATGATAATTTTTGTTTCGATGAGGTGCTTGTAACTCTTTCAATCCTGAGGGAAAGGATCTTATATTCTCTGACAATGGAACAATTGTAACCAAGTCTATAACATTGAGAATTTACTGTAGACCTTACTGCAAACATTAGCATCTATCTGACAGCTGCATGATGTGTCCTTACCCCAACTTTCTCTTCAGTGACTCAGTTCCAGGTGTAAAAGCCGCATGGGTCCATGTGTAATGCTCCTAACATTAGTGAAACAGGTCCCCGATTGTGAACAGGTGCTCTAGGTGTTAATGGACTATGCCAATTCAGGCCACACGCTGGTAGACAGTATCTGGACCATGACAATATATAAAAATTCAAGATCAGAGTCCAATGTATATAAATATAAATATTTTTACTGAAACTTGTTAAATAGAACTGCAACAAAAATAGTAGGAATCCACGGCAATGAAATTAGTTGATGTGATGTTTATTTAAATAAATCTGTTCAAGTAGAGAGGCCAACATTTCAGTCTGTAGACTTTGATCACAGGCAGAGAGGAGTGTCCTCCTCCAGCCAGATTTAGTATGAGAGTAGTGCGCATGCATCACTGATAACATAGCTGACACGCTCACCTGCTGCATACTGCGGCTGACTATTTGTAAGTAGCAGAGCACTCTTGCATTTGGATGACTTTTTATGTCACTGCTCCTCCCAGTTAGAGAACCAGGGAGAGCGGTCGGTGTGCGCATTGCTGACACACGTGACTTATGTTCATTGTGCCGGCAGATGTCAGTACCTGGACCCATGGGAGAGTCCAACAGTCCTCCGGTGGGCCTGTCCGACATTGTGTGCATATTCCTGGTCAAATAACAGCAATCATACAAATATTTTTAGTGTTATTTGTTTGCAGATAATCCTGTGTACAAACACAAGACCACATATAAAAAACAGAGCTTTAAAGTAGGTGAGGGAAGGGAAGAAAAATGCACCTCAATGCTTTCTCCTTTTTCTTTCCCCTATTGATGCCCATTCGTGACTGTGGAGGTTGGCACCATAATAAAGCAAGCAAGTTATGGTGCACTTTCTCATTATCATCTTGCCCTAGTAGTAAAGTGACAGTGGATAAGATAACATAGGTAGCAATACCATAGTACATGCTTCCACGGATACAGTGTGGATCATAGACCAATTAGGTTAATACCATAAAGTGTCAATGCCCATAATAAAGTGCAACTTGTGCTCAAGTGATATCCCATAGGCAGAGCTGTTGTTAGGGGCAGGCAGACCAGGCAGCCTCCTGGTGCCCCTGCTACTCCAGGGGGCCCCATCTAGTGGCGTGTCACTAATATCGGCACACCACACAGCCACTATGGGACCCCTGAGTAAGAGGGGCCCAGTGCCATGCCATGCCACCCCACCATGCATTGTGCATTCAACAGTTGAAAGCAGTGATGGAGGAGAGAGCGTCATGTGATGCTCTCTCTCCCATTATGCCCCCTCTGCCTCTGACTCAGCGTGTGCCAACAATGGAGCGGATGAGAAGCTGAGACACTATGCAGAAGCCAGAGCAGCCAGGGAATGAAGTTGAGAGGTAAGTATTGTGTGTGTGTCTGCAGCATTATAATTTGTGTGTGAAGACTGCACTATGCTGTGTTGTGTGTGTGTCTGCTGCACTATACTGTGTGTGTGGGGAGCTGTATTCTACATTATGTGGGGGCTGCACTCTACTGTGTGTGAGGGGGGACTGCACTATACTGTGTGTGGGGGGACTGCATTATACTGAAACAGGGGAACAAACATCAAACGACATCATTATTGTCGATCACGCTTGATTAACGGCCTGAACTCTGCACCTGTAAATACAACCAAAACATTTTTGGCATGTCGAATATGTGAGCACCTAAGTTCCCACTTTAAACTATAGCCCAGGGCCCTACTTTCTCTAAAACCGGCCCTGCCCATAGGGGATAGACTCCATTTGAAAATGTAAATGTGCACAATAGATCCGCAGCAATTGTAGTACAAGGTCAGTTGACCGGACTATCACAACTTGGATTCATCTTCCAGGGTTGACTACCCCACTTGTGGCACAAACACAAGACCAGTTGACCCGAGGGTCACAATCTGGCTTCTCCAAACATCTCCATGGAGCCAGGCGATTGGTGAATTCCAATCCTGGCTTTCTCCAAATGTATCCGTGGTTCAGCTATGTCATGTACAGCAGATCTGTATTCTTCCAACTGGGGCTGAGATCCCTGAGGTTGTTTCCTGTAGAATGATAGATCCGTGCCCCTCGTGATGGAGCCATGATATATGGGCAGCAGTCCTGTAGGGTCCCCTGCATGTTTGGATATCTTGGCAGAATCTCTGGCTGTCTCTCTCTCTGTCTCTCTCTATAGAGGCATGTAACCTCTTTTTTATACTTAAAAAGTGTCCTTCACTCAGTATGGTCATAAAGGGTAAGAATGAAGATGAGATCAAGCAGCATTACTTGATTATTTAATCTATTTGCAAGCACAATACCCAAGCCCATTTTCCTAACCAAGGAGCAGGCAACACTTAGTAGGCTAATGTATCATATAGATCATGTCACAATTAAGTGCAATTAGATCGGAAGTGTCACTTACATTTGAATGAAAACAGTTAAATACTTTATTTCAAATATATAAAATTAGACAAACATAACATAAAGGGGATTGCCTCAAACCAAATATCACCTAAGCAGGGACAGCAGCTATAGCAGCAGGGAAGTAATTTTGTATACAGTTAGCCATATTTGGCATTCAGAAATAGCACTTTTTAATAGTGCTGGGAGATGGCGTGCCACTTGGCATCCACACTTTTTGCAGCACAAATTTAGGTAATATGTACATTGTTGTTTTCATCTATGCATTGGTAGCTGGTTGAGGGTATGTGCACACATTGCAGATTTGGCTGCGGATCCACAGCAGATTTCGCTCTGCGGATCCACAGCAGTTTTCCATGCGGTGTACAGTACCATGTAAACCTATGGAAAACCAAATCCGCTGTGCACATGCTGTGGAAAATTCCATGCAAAAACGCAGCGGTTTATTTTCCGCAGCATGTCAATTCTTTGTGAGGATTCCGCAGCACTTTTAACCTATTCCATTATAGGAATCCTCAGGTGTAAAAACGCAGGCGAAATCTGCAAAAAATTCACAGAAAACCTGCAGGGAATCCGCAGGTAAAATGCAGGTAATTTTACCTGAGGATTCTGCAGAATCTGTGCGGAAAAATCCGCAATGGAATCTGCAATGTGTGCACATACTCTTAATGTCCACTTGCGATATATGAACCTAGCGAAAGTTGGGTACCTACATACTCATCTGTGATTGATTAGAACTGGGCACATGGATTTATATATATAATGATTGGGTACAAAGATATTTTACACTAGGCAATTTAGCAAATATTGTCAATTATTGTCTGTCGTCTAGCTTTTCATGATCTACATATAATTAGGTCTGTTCACATAGCCATATGTGGTTAAAGGAAGGGAAAGCATTGCCTCTATATGATAGGGAATAATTCTAGTCCCTATTTTATTCAACTTTATCCAGACTCTGTGAAAATATTATATTACAGCTTTATGCAAATACCTGAAATCTCTACCCTGCTGATTATAACAATAGGTCTAAAATAAGCTACCTGCATGAATCTTGACAAATGGATATTAAATAGTGCCATTTTTGAATGCCAAAAATATGGCTAACTGTATACAAAATTACTTCCCTGCTGCTATAGCTGCTCTCTCTGCTTAGGTGATATTTAGTTTGAGGCAACCCCTTTATGTTATGTTTGTCTAATTTTTTTTTTTTTAATAAAGTATTTATCTATTTTTATTCAAATATGAGTGACACTCTTGATCTATTTGTCACTTAATTGTGAAATGACGTATATGATATATTTAATTTATTTGCATAGTTTTTCCTCCTCTGTTTTAGAAGTCACCAAACTATCTAGCCTACACAATGCACTATTAGCATATCAGTAAACATCACTAATCATCAAGGATAAGAGCACAATATGTTATATTAAATGTCAATTTTACAGACTTAGGGTACCTTCACACTGGTCGATTCTGCTACGATTACGACGCATTTGCGTCATATTCGACGTCGCAGTACGAGCTCGTAGCCAGCGGTCACACTTCATTTAGCGCTACGATTTTAACGCTTTTTCTGACGTAGTTGCGATGTGAACGTCACGCGTCGCAATCGTACGCTACCCTTCACACCGCCATAGTCCTACGACTCCGAGCTTCTTTTCGACTGTAAATGCGTGACGTATTACCAGCATGGGCGTGTTCTTCGGCAATCTGACTACGCCTATGGGCAATCATGTAATGCGCTCATTGGTCCAAAAAAAAGCTATTGTTCTCCACGCTTAAAAATGGGGGCCAGGTGCTTTCGTTCCTTTTCCTTTCCTGAAGCGGGCGGAAGTGGAAGCGAGCGGAAGCGGACAACGTTACATTCTTCATCGCAAAACTACAACCTAGTTCGAGGTATGTTTGGAAGTGTGTTTGGAGCTTTGGGAAATGTGGGGTGCCGCAGCGTTTTGCTACGGAGAGCAATAATGAATTGCGTTGCATAACGGAGCGCGGCGTCGTTGCATTACGGGGTTCCATAGCTAGTGCCTCCTCTGTCCTGAGACACTGCTCGGCTGGGCCGCATAGCGAAGCGTGGTAGCGTTACATTATAGAGCGCGGTAGCGTCGCATTACGGAGCGCCACAGCGGTGCATTTTTTGGGGTTCCATAGCTAGTGTCTCCTCAGTCCAGAGAGGAGACTGAGGAGCCTTGAGCCTTGTTGCTATTATTATAATACAATGTTTTGTATGTTGTTGTTTTTTTGCCTTTATTTACATACCCCTTTATTCTATTTTTGGATTTTTTTTTTCCCTGAAATAGCAACAAAACTAATTTTCTATTTGTGTTCATTTCAGTCGACATGTTGGATGACGGAGAGAGGGCTCTTATAGCTGCTGCCCTGATGCTTGAGGGTCAGCGGCTGAAAGAAGAAAGCCGTCCAAAGCGACAACGCCGCATGTGGGTCAGGAGCTGGCTGCTGAAGAGGTCAAGATTGTCGCACATGCGTCTGATAAGGGAGCTACGTGAAAACAACCCTCATGATTTTCGGAACTACCTGAGGATGTCGGAGGCGTCATTCAAAATTTTATTGGCAGCCATCACGCCACTGATCCGGAGGCAGGATACAGTGCTTCGGGCAGCAATCTCCGTGGAAGAACGGTTGGCAGTGACATTGCGGTTCCTTGCTACAGGCGGATCCCTACAAGATCTCCATTATTCTTCGGCTATCTCCCGGCCTTTACTGAGCGTTTTAATTCCGGAGACGTGCGAGGCCATTGTACACGGCTTACGCCATTATATGGAGGTGAGTGTGTGTGTGTGTGTGGTACTACTCGTTTGTACAGCTATATAATATATATGTTGCTTATCTGTGTGTAATCTTTGTTTTACATCTTGCAGTTCCCAAGGACACCGGATGAATGGAGGAAGATTGCTATCGGTTTCGAGCAGCAGTGGCAGTTTCCAAACTGCGGAGGCGCCTTGGATGGCAAACATGTGCGCATCACGCAGCCACCAAACACGGGATCCTTTTTCTTCAACTATAAAGGCTACTTCAGCGTCATCCTCATGGCCCTCGTCAACGCCAACTACGAGTTCATAAATGTTGATGTTGGCATGAATGGCCGAGTGTCCGATGGCGGCGTTTTGGATTACACTACATTTGGAGACCGGCTGAAGAGCAACCAACTGCAGTTGCCCGAAAATGAAGAAACAAGAGGAAACCTCAATTTTGTGTTTGTAGGAGACGAAGCCTTCCCTCTTCTTCCGAATCTGCTTAAGCCTTTTCCACAAAAAACTCTCACCGACGAAAGGAGAATCTTTAATTACCGCTTGTCCAGAGCACGTCGTGTTGTTGAGAATGCATTTGGCATAATGGCTAATCGGTTCAGAGTTTTTCACACTGCAATCAACTTGAAGCTTTCGTCGATTGACAACGTGGTTTTGGCCTGCTGTGTGCTCCATAATTTCCTTCGGCGCCGGGATGCCATTACGTACAGTCCACCGGAATTTACGGATTTTGTGGACCCAACGAGTGGAGATCTTGTGCCTGGGGAGTGGCGGGCTGAAGAACAAGGAATAGCAGGTCTACTACCTTTGGGATCCGGCAGGCACACAGATGATGCACGGGACTGTCGAGAGAAGTACTGCCAATACTTCAATGGTCCGGGAGCCGTGCCCTGGCAGCATGAAATCGGGTCGCATGCTTAGTTATCTCAAATGTTTCTGTGGGTACAATAAAATCTTTCCCCCCTCCTCTGCTGGCGTGGCTGTGGCGGGTTGATTCTGCCCCCAGCGCGGTGATGTCACCAAGCTGGCGGTAGATTCAACACGCTATGTTCGCGGTAGCAGAGGACGTAACTTTAATGACAAGGAAATGTTTTTGTGTGTGCAATAAACTTTTTTTCTTTGCAACCTTCCTTCTCTGCCTGATTCTGTGGTTTGATTCTGGCCCCTGCAAGTGTTCGTGCAATAAAATGTTTCATTGCAGGTACTGAATATGTCACCACGGAACAGACAGACCAACAGTTGAGGGGTTTAATAACAGGAATCAGGTTCTCCTCACAGGAAGGAAGCGATGGAAAATAACTAGCAATAAAACAGAGCAAAAATATGGGAGTGAAACAATGTAACCGAAGTAATCAAGATTTCTTGAGAAAAGAACACTTATCAGCCTGATGAGGACTTGCTTGAAGGGTCGTCTTCTCCAACGTAGGCGCCGAGAAACAGCGGCAATTGTCGTCCCTCTGTTGTCCGTGGGCTGAGTAGTCTCTAGGAGCCTGCTGCCTGTGGTTTCGGGAGTTAATGTGGTATGCACAGGCTATGAGTCTTTAGCTTTTACAGCACAGCCAGGAATCAGGGGCTCTGCACTGTTAAGTCTCTGTACCAGGAATCAGGGGCTCTGCACTGTTAAGTCTCTGTACCAGGAATCAGGGGCTCTGCACTGTTAAGTCACTGTACCAGGAATTACAGTCTCTGTACTGATACCGCGGGGACAAGGGGGTCGAAGTCTTTGCACGGGCCAATGTCTCTACACGGGTCTCAAAGCGCCCCTCTCAGTCACAGCAGAGTCCGCTTTCATGTACTCACAAGATGCAGTCTTTCTGGGCAGTCTCCTTCTATTTGTCCTCAGACTGGGCGCTCTCTCTCTCTCCCGGAGCGCAGCTGCACCCTGCTCTGACCACTGCTCACGCTGCTCTGTCCCCTGTGCGCGTGCCTTTCCCGCTCTCTGCCCGGCTTCCTTCCTGTCCCAGTCTCTAAGTCTGCCCCTTGGGGAACCTGCAGCACAGCTCAATGGTTCCAGGCACAGAGCCGAGAAGGTTACCGCCCCAGACTCTTCTTGTGTTTTACCTCCTTACAGCTGTGCTGAGAGAGGATGGAGTAGGGTGAACACAACAAACTTCTGGATTGTGAGTGAGGTGCAGGCGGAGATGTTATGGTGGATTTAGAAAGTTATGGTGTGCTCAGTGAAACAAAAACAGCAGGCATGTCCACTTCTGTAACAGCTGATGGGCTCTCACTTATCCCGACTGTAGGAGGTAAGCAAGTGGAGGTTCTGTATCTGGAGACCTGTGTGAGAAGACTTGGCATGGTGATGGAGGAGGAAGAAGCAGCTTATGTGGTTGATAGGAGAGCCTTTGGTTGGTAAGGCCCGCTAGTCCACATCTTTAACCAGTTAGATTCTCAGATTAACGCATGTTGATAGAGCATGTGCCAGTTCATGCATGTAGTAATTAAATTATTGCAATTTTTTCCTCTACTGATTAATTTTTTGCAAAGTTGGCAGATAGCATGAGTTGGGTCATCCTTGGCGTTCTCAAAAAACGCTCAGGCTAGGCAACCCGTGCCTCCCCTGCAATCTGCAGACTTGCGACCGCTGCTGGCCACTGTCCGTTGTGCATTCAGTGCTGCCATGTTTGCATCACTCTGTGTCTGTGCGGCAAGCAACAACATAACCTCTTTGTCTTTCTCCTCCTCTACTGAGTTACTCAGCTGCGTGCCTCTGGGTTCGCACCATGTGGGATGTACAACCTCATCATCATCCTCTCTCTTGTCCCGCTCCTCACCTTGAAACTAACACTCCTCCTCTTCCTGCGGGGCAGACAAGGTTAATTGGGGTGCCACCTCTGAGGATTGCACTGTGTGTGATGCTAAGATGGATGAAAAGGAGGAGAGGCTACTTGATGCAGTGCTTAGCATCCATTGGACCACATGCTCTTTCTGGCCCTCATCAACAAGGCCAGTCGCTGTACGGCTGCAAAAGAATGGCAGTCAAGTGGCCTGTCCAGTAACAGATGTTATCAGGTGTCTTTGGATAAGACGAGACGGTGTTTGCTCAGTAGAGCTTTCAGTAACATTACCACCTAACCAATGCACATGTCGAACACCAAGCCTATTCCCTCTTCTACCTTTTTCCCAAACATGTTGGATGTACCCTTCCCTTTAACCAGTTGTTTCACAACCATAGGCACAGACCTGTCAGTCTCCTCTAATTCAATTAACAATAAGTAATTATTTGCTGAGATAGTGTGCCTGCACAACAATATCAACCCGAATGTTTTTAAAATAGGAAACGTGGCTCCCTGCCTACACAACAATATTAGCCCAAACTATTTTTTATTAGGAAATGGGGCCTGGTGCCTGCACCCAGTATTAGCACAAATTATTTTGATTAGGACATGTGACTTCCTGACTGCAACACACTATTGCGTGGCATTTTACGACGCCATCAGCAGCGCCTCCGTTTGGAACGTTGTTGCGTCATATTTTTGCAACGCCGTATTCCTATAAGTGGGCTTCGGGCGCGGCGAACCTGTAACGTAACCGGCGCCGCGCTCGATGATGACGTTTAGTTAAACCACACCCCATGGGCACAGTGACCTCGCTCCGGCGTATCCCGCGCTGTAAAATTAAACACTATAGAACATCCTGCGTAGTGATTGCTTACAAGTTGCGGGATGATTCTCTTTTGCATGTGTTTTGGTACCGGCAAAACACGCGGCGCTGCGCGTGTGACGCGATTGCGTCATTTGTGCGCCGCCGGGGCGGGGGGTCAACAGTGCGTCACGTACGTTACGTCGGTCTTTCGGGAAAATGGCGGACAGAAACAGGACGCCTGCCCTGGGGAGCCGTGAGCTGCGGTACATGGTGAAAACCATGGACGCTCTCCGCTATGAGGGGGACCGGAACACCCTGCACCCGACGCTCCACAAGCGCGATGTGCTGCGCAAGGTGCGTCGGGGGCTGCGCAGGCGCTTTGGGGTGGTTCGGTCCCACGAGCAGCTGCAAAAGAAGTGGGCTGACCTAAAGTACAAGTGCCCGGGGCGCCTGGCGGACATTCGGGATGACATCAGGCACAGTGAGTATACTGAGCGCCCGCACTCGCCCAGACGTCTATGTAGCATGCGCGCACTCGCCCAAACGGCTATGTAGCGTACCCGCACTCGCCCAGACGTCTATGTAGCATGCGCGCACTCGCTCGAACGTCTCTGTAGCCTGCCCGCACTCGCTCGAACGTCTCTGTAGCCTGCAGCCCCTGACCAGAGTTTTTGATTGTAGGTCGCCGGCGACGTGCAAGCGCCAGCGCCTCAAACCCGGAGGTCAGCTCATCAGGTAGGTATTCGCCGAATTCAGCTTCCATGGTGCACTCTTGCCCCCTTTAAACGTACATGTGCGTTATTCTTTCTTTAAAGCTTTGCGGAGAGCGTCCATGAGCCGCAGCAGCACCACGGCTTCCCAAAGTGCATCCAGGGACGAGAGATGTAAGGAACAACACGGTTTTGTGTAATTAGTGATGATCCAATGGAATGGCTGCATTAATTTTCCCATTGCTTACAGCCCTAATGGCGCCATCACCCCCGGACCTGTCCGCCCCGGCCTCCTCTTCCCCGGCCTCCTCTGCCCCGGCCTCGTCACCACTGGCCGTGTTGCCCCCGGCCATGTCACCCCCTCGGGTTTTTGTGACACCAAGTAGGTTGGCGCTCTTCTGCTGTCCTCTCTACCTTTCTCTCTCTCCCTACCTGCCGCTCCTTTCTACCACCAGCTTCATCTCCATCCAAAGGTTTCTTTTCTTTTTGAAGCCCGCAGGCCACCCAGAGCCTTGCCTGCCGGCCCCGGGGGCAGCAGCAGTTCCGGGTCCTCGGACCGGCTCATTATCGTGACGGATGTCGAGTCCAGCCGTAAGTTATCTACACTCTGGTCATCTGAAATTGCTCACTCCCTGTCATCTAAAAAAAAAAATTTTGTTTTTCAGCGGAACTGCAGGCAGAGGAACAGCGGACCGGGGAAGAGGAACAGCCGACCGGAGAGGCGGAGGAGGATATGTTGGCGTCGGCCAGTGGTAAGTAGTTAATACATAGGGTCTAAAGTGAACTAAAGTCAAAAGATAAAGATCTAAAGATATCTATAGGCTGGCTAGCGATAGCCAGCTTATAGATAGCGATATCTATAGGCAGGCTATCAATAGCCTGCCTATACATATAGATACGTATAGCGGTAGCCTGCCAATAGTTCTAGATATCTCTATCGATAGCTTGCCTATAGATAAAAATGATTTTGGTGTGCAAGAAACAGCTGTATTAGCCCCTTCATTTAGAAAAACCTTTTGTTTTTCAGCGGAACTGCAGGCAGAGGAACAGCGGACCGGGGAAGAGGAACAGCCGACCGGAGAGGCGGAGGAGGATATGTTGGCGTCGGCCAGTGGTAAGTAGTTAATACATAGGGTCTAAAGTGAACTAAAGTCTAAAGATAAAGATCTAAGGATATCTAATAATAATCAAATTTTTTTCCCTCTGAATCCGTAGATAACAGAACGCTGCTGCTGCTTGTGGCCTCTGGCCGGCAGCTGCAACAGTCAGCCAGGCAGCTGCTGGAGGCAATAAACCGCCATCAGAGCCTGCTGGAGGACATTGTAGCCGGGAAACCCGTGTAAATATGTTTTTTTAGTTGTAAGTAAAAATTTTTTCTATTTACCCCTTGTGTTCGGTTTGTCTTTGTTCCGCATCTAACCAGGCAGGGGTATGTACACCAACAAGACATGAGCGTACAGAGAGGCACACATAGCGCCACAACAACACAACCGTATAAAGTAAAAATTATTTGCTTTATCAAAAGGAACAGAATAGTTACAAAATATAAGGATACAAACATAAGTCCTGACACTGTGCATCTACATAGTAAATCACAAACATTATAAGTACTCATTATTGGTCATGACACTGTACATCTTGATTGAAGTTCTCACATTACAAGTCCAGAAAGCGTCCATCTTGATTGTAGTTCCGGTGTCGGGATGGTGAAGCCAAGTCAGGAGGAACATAGTTGTATGTCGGTTGGCTTTGTGGGGCAAAGCTGTAGCTAGGTCCATTTCTGCGAACAGGGGTACTGAAGTGAGGCTCCGGGGGTTGCGGCCACGAGTTCTGGTAGCTTTGCATGCGCAGGTCCGTGTTACGTTGCTCCACCCTTTCTACCACCACCTTTGCCGATGCATTCAGTTCTTTGGCTGCCGCTTTGCTCAAGGCTTCAAAAATCAGTCGCTCTGCATGATCCTTCTGCGACTCGTCCAGTTTGGATAACTTTTCCGCAACATAGTTTGCAAAGCCTGAGGTGCCGCTTGAAATTTCCCGACTCATTAGCCTTTTAGCCATGGAAAACATTTCGTCCGCGTCGTTGCTGGAGCTGGTGGCTTTGCGCTTCCTCGACGGTAGCCTTGAGCGAAGCGGGGCAGGAGGCGCTGCATCCTCAATCTGTATTTCAGTGCGGTCACTGTCTTCTGTCTCTGTCGATCCAGTCAGCACCTGCAAAAATAGAGAAAAAAAGGGTAAAGATCTTGCATTTGCGACATACACTACAAACACCTATATGGAAGAGGATCAATGACTATGACTATTTATATTACCAGGTCAAATAGATACTTAGAACAACTATACTTATCTTATAGGTTTAATTTGGCCCAAATATAAAGGTTAAAACATGCTGAAGTAGAATAGATTGCTGGTTATCGTATAGTTTAGGGAAAGGTTAGGCTATTACTACAGCATAGCAACTGAAAATACTTATCTGTGTTGCACATTATAACAGCGGTAATCTGCATGATCCAAAAAAACAAAGTGAGAAGTTACTATAGTGGATATAGCTCTTGCATGTAAGTAGTATTACAGAGTACATAAGAGGCACTTACGTTTTGTCCTTGGGCCTCCTCCGGTATTTCTTCTCTGACAGGAAGTAGTGTCATCATCGACGTCATGGGCCGTGGAATCTCTTGGTCCAGAATGAAGGAGAGCTGGTCATAGTACCACAACTTGGGAATATACACTTCTTCCGTGGAAGCGCCAGATTTAGAAGTGGCCTGCACCTTGTTGAGCTCCTTCTTCCACACTGTGCGCAGTCCCTGGATCTTCTTCTTGACAAAAGTTTCATCCACCTTCTCAGCTGGATTATGCTGCCGGCAAAGGGTGATGAGCTTTTCGTAAGCCGCCTTCCTCTTGTCGCGGTTACTGTAGTCTCCGGATTTGATCCTCCACAGGCAGGGCAAGGAGCGATACATCTCGATAAACTCTCTGGTAAATTCCTGCTTGGTCATTGGAGGCATCTGAAATGAACAAAAACTCGTTAAAAATGGCCACACATGGTAGAAAGTACATAGCAACATGTCACACAAAGGGTCGACTACGGAGAGCACAAGAGCCAAACTAACCGCCACTGATGAAAGCTGCTCTGCGGTGTCCATTTGCGTTGTGTGGGTCGCCGCTTCCGTTGAAGGGTGTCCGGACGTCCGTTGAGAGTCCAAGTTGGCTGAAAGACGAAGCGGGTAGATCTTTGTATCCAACTGCCGAGGAAAGGAAAAAAAATGTCAGCAATGAAGGCAGAAATTGCAGAGTTCCAACATGCTGCGGCGCTGCGCACGCTAAGGACTCCAGCACACAGCGCTTGAAGCACCTGCCCACGTGAGAGCGCACCAACAAATCCTCCAGCAGTAGCGTGCTGTAGCACAGCAACTCATCCACATCCCTACCACAGCTAGAAAAAAAACATACCCAGTGTTAGCATCTAGCTATGTATTTCCAGCTCTGGTCAGGTTGTGGATGGGGCGTTTTGTTTTTTAACGCTATTGCGGCGGGGAAGAGCGCGAATTCACACAGCGGCAGCGAAATGGTTTCACCCAATGTGTGAATTCCCGCTCCTCCCCGCCGCAATAGCGTTCCAAAACACAACGCCCCATCCACAACCGGAACACAGCTACAAATACATAGCTAGACGTAAAACACGACGCTAATGTTCTACAATGCAGAGCGCTCGGGAAGGGGCACAAAAGAGCGAAAATGTAACCCGCTCAGAACTCCAGCACGCGGCGCTAAAAACAAAATGGATGCCCACGCGAGAGTGAGCGTGCACCGCCATGTCCTCCGGCAATAGCGTTACAAAACACAGCGCCTCATCCACAAGACTACTACAGCTACAAATACATAGCTCGTTGTAAAACACGACGCAAATGTTCAACAAAACAGAGCGCACGGGAGCCGACCACAAGAGCGAACTCACTAGCGTTCCAAAACACAGCGCACGTAGAGAACAGAACACAAGCGCACATGAACTCAGCGTTGAGGATGAGCACTGTAGCGCGGCGTCGAGGGTCCGAGAGCGGGCTCAAGCGTCCGTGGAGGCGGTCCAAGCGGGATGAATCGTGGAGCGGGTTCACCTTCGTCTGCACCTGCTCAGAGGAGAGAAAAACAAAAGAGTGAGAAAACTCCGGCTCCGGCCGGGCTTTTTAAACCAGCGCCTTTCGCGCCACTCGGGGCGGAGATTCCAGCGCTCTTACGTGCTAAAACGTCACGCCCAATCAGGAGACAGGTGTATGCGGAAGCCCATCCCACGTAGTCGCATTACGAGCTCGTATGACCGCCGTCACATACTACGATTTCGACCGCCACAGCGGGACATTTACGACGAAAGAAAGTTCTGCTCTTTCTTTCACATCGTACGACGCTGGGCTGCGTCGCAAATCGTAACGCCATGTCACACTTTGCGACCTCGGAGCGAGGACGGATAAACGTCACAAATCGAACGCTCGTTCAGACTTTGATTGCACAGTGTGAAGGGGCCCTTACACAAGCAAAAGTCTGTTTTCTTAACCAACACATAAACTCAAAAGCCAACATACAGATAGCAGTCTATTCTTCTTTGTTTGCTAAAAATAGTCATCTGCTTAATTAAGATACAATGCTGTGTCTCCACACCACTGAAACACAGTTTTAGGATAAAGGATTTGGAGTAGCTAATTGGGCTTCATAGTTGCATCCCAATATTAAAACTAATGATTTTTAAGTGGAAATCTGACCTTCTGATATGCCACTGATCCACAGTTTTAGCACAAATGAACTGGAGTAGCAAATGGGGCCTTCCGAGACTGACTCACAATTTTAACACAATCTAGTTCAATGCTGGAAGATCAATTTCACACAGAAAGCCTCCATTATACTAGGTTCCCTCTGCAACCCTTCTGAGGAAGAACTGCTGAAACGCGCTGTAAGGGGGTCCACTGTTGCAGGTTGGAGCTCTGGTAATTAAGCCTGTCTGTATGCCTTTACTGAGTCCTTTGTAAACCATATTTGTTTCACTGCCCCTGGTCTGTTTGCTAACAGATGGTTTGGAATCATGCAATAATAGCCCTAATTTTAATATCCAAGCCTTCTGTTCTGCAACACACACCTGGGACAGTCTCCAGCATCTTCCAGCACCATGTTTATGTATTAATCACTCAGCACTTTGTTTATTGCATATTAACCCTTACTTTCTCGAATGTTCATTATGATGTATATTGCATTGTTAGTGTGATTAGGACTACAGCATATATTTCCATCATCAATATTAAGTACTTATTAGCTTACAGGCTCTATATGTATAACCCCCTATAAATGGAGTGATTCTTAATATAACCTCTGCACAGTGTATTTTTTGCTTTCTGTTAGACCAGAGTCACACTATCGTGTAATACGGACGAGTGGTATGCAATAAAATAATCGCATTGTATTAGGACAAGTATTACTCTATTTGGTACTCCCATCATTGTACTCCCAATACTCCCATCATTGTTTTATTCCTCTGTCATTTTCAATGTGCGAGTGAAATCGCAGCATGCTGTGATTGTCACCGACACTCGGCCGAATCTCTACTCACTCGCAACCATATGAGCCTATGGATGCAAGTGAGACAATGCACATCACTTGGATATCATCCGAGTGATGTGCGTTATACGCTGATCCCGGCAATGGAGGAGATGGAGAAATTAGTTTCTCCGCCTCCTCTGCATCTGTGCTCCAATCCGCTCTGTGCGAGGGGCTTGTAACACAGATGCATGACACTCGGCTCCCACTCACAGGCAGAGCAGGAGCCGAGTGTCATTAGCATATTGCATCCGATGCAATATGCTAGTGTGACTCCAGCCTTAGTATGAGTTGCCATATCCTTTTTTAACCCCTTAGTGACAGAGCCAATTTGGTACTTAATGACCGAGCCAATTTTTACAATTCTGACCAGTGTCACTTTATGAGGTTATAACTCTGGAACGCTTTATCGGATCCCGCTGATTCTGAGATTGTTTTTTCGTGACATGTTGTACTTCAAGATAGTGGTAACATTTCTTCGATATTACTTGCGATTATTTATGAAAAAAATGGAAATATGGCGAAAATTTTTAAAATTTTGCAATTTTCAAACTTTGTATTTTTATGCCCTTAAATCAGAGAGATATGTCACAAAAAATAGTTAATAAATAACATTTCTCACATGTCTACTTTACATCAGCACAATTTTGGAAACAATTTTTTTTTTTGTTAGGGAGTTATAAGGGTTAAAAGTTGACCAGCAATTTCTCATTTTTACAACACCATGTTTTTTTTAGGGACCACATCACCTTTGAAGTGATTTTGAGGGGTCTATATGATAGAAAATAACCAAGTGTGACACCATTCTAAAAACTGCACCCCTCAAGCTGCTCAAAACCACATTCAAGAAGTTTATTAACCCTTTACGTTCTTCACAGGAACTAAAACAATGTGGAAGAAAAAAATGAACATTTTACTTTTTTTTGCAAACATTTTACTTCAGAACCATTTTTTTTAATTTTCACAAGTGTAAAAACAGAAATTTAACCACAAATTTTGTTGTGCAATTTTTCCTGAGTACGCCGATACCCCATATGTGGAGGTAAACCACTGTTTGGGCGCACCGCAGAGCTTGGAAGTGAAGGAGCACCGTTTGACTGTTTCAATGCAGAATTAGCTGGAATTGAGATCGGACGCCATGTCGCGTTTGGAGAGCCCCTAATGTGCCTAAACAGTGGAAACCCCCCACAAGTGACACCATTTTGGAAACTAGACCCCCCAAGGAACTTATCTAGATGTGTGGTGAGCACTTTGAACCCCCAAGTGCTTCACAGAAGTTTATAACGTAGAGCCGTGAAAATAAAAAATCGCATTTGTTTTCACAAAAATGATTTTTTCGCCCACAAATTCTTATTTTCACAAGGGTAACAGGAGAAATTAGACCACAAAAGTTGTTGTGCAATTTCTCCTGAGTACGTCGATACCCCATATATGGGGGTAAACCACTGTTTGGGCGCACCGCAGAGCTTGGAAGAGAAGGAGTGTCGTTTTACTTTTTCAATGTAGAATTGGCTGGAATTGAGATCGGACGCCATGTCACGTTTGGATAGCCGCTGATGTGCCTAAACAGTAGAGACCCCCCACATATGACACCATTTTGGAAACTAGACCCCTTAAGGAACTTATCTAGATGTGTGGTGAGCACTTTAAACCCCCAGGTGCTTCACAGAAGTTTATAACGTAGAGCCGTGAAAATAAAAAAATCGCATTTTTTCTACAAAAATGATCTTTTTGCCTCCAAATTTTTATTTTACCAAGGGTAACAGGAGAAAATGGACCCCAGAAGCTGTTGTACAATTTGTCTTGAGTACGCCGACACCCCATATGTGGGGGTAAACCACTGTTTGGGCGCATGGCTGAGCTCGGAAGCAAAGGAGCGCCATTTGACTTTTCAATGCAAAATTGACTGGAATTGAGATCGGACGCCATGTCGCGTTTGGAGATCCCCTGATGTGCCTAAACAGCAGAAAAACCCCAAAAGTGACCCATTTTGGAAACTAGACCCCCCATGAAACTTATCTAGATGTGTAGTGAGAACTTTGAATGCCCAAGTGCATCACAGAAGTTTATAATGCAGAGTCGTGAAAATAAAAAATATATATTTTTTAACAATAAAGATTTTTTAGCCCCCAAGTTTTTATTTTCACAAGGGTAACAAGAGAAATTGGACCCCAAAAGTTGTTGTCCAATTTGTCCTGAGTATGCTGGTACCCCATATGTGGGGGTAAACCACTGTTTGGGCGCACGGCAGAGCTCGGAAGGGAAGGAGTGCCATTTTGGAATGCAGACTTTGATAGAATTGTGTCATGATCTCAATGGCAAGAGAACATAGCATAAGCATATATAGGAACTAGCTCTTGGAAGATGGGAACTGAGCTGACCATGAACTAAACCTAACGCACAACTAGCAGTGGCCGGGTAGCATGCCTACGTTGATTCTAGATGCCCAGCACCAGCCGGAGGACTAAATAATGCTAGCAGAGGAAAATATCAGTCCTAGCTCACCTCTAGAGAAATACCCCGAAAGGAGACAGAGGCCCCCCACATGTATTGGCGGTGAATTAAGATGAAATAACAAACGTAGTATGAAAATAGGTTTAGCAAATTTGAGGTCCACTTACTACATAGCAGAAGACAGAAAGGACACTTTCATGGTCAGCTGAAAACCCTATCAAAACACCATCCAGAAATTACTTTAAAACTCTGGCATTAACTCATAACACCAGAGTGGCAATTCCTGTTCACAAGAGCTTTCCAGACACAGTAACGAAACTACAGCTGTGAACTGGAACAAAAATGCAAAAACAAACATGGACAAGAGTCCAACTTATCTAGTAGTTGTCTAGGAGCAGGAACAAGCACAGAGAGGCTTCTGATAACATTGTTGACCGGCAAGCAACTAACAGAGCAGCAAGGTTATATAGCGACTCCCACATCTTGATGGGAACAGGTGAACAGAGAAGATGAAAACACCAGTTCAATTCCACCAGTAGCCACCGGGGGAGCCCAGAATCCAAATTCACAACAGTACCCCCCCCTCAAGGAGGGGGCACCGAACCCTCACCAGAACCACCAGGGCGATCAGGATGGGCCCTATGAAAGGCACGAACCAGATCAGAGGCATGAACATCAGATGCATTCACCCAAGAATTATCCTCCTGGCCGTATCCCTTCCACTTGACCAGATACTGGAGTCTCCGTCTGGAAACACGAGAGTCTAAGATTTTCTCCACAACGTACTCCAACTCACCCTCAACCAACACCGGAGCAGGAGGCTCAACGGAAGGCACAACCGGTACCTCATACCTGCGCAATAATGACCGATGAAAAACGTTATGAATAGAAAAGGATGCAGGGAGGTCCAAACAGAAGGAAACAGGGTTAAGAATCTCCAATATCTTATACGGGCCGATGAACTGAGGCTTAAACTTAGGAGAAGAGACCCTCATAGGGACAAAACGAGAAGACAACCACACCAAATCCCCAACACAAAGCCGAGGACCAACACGACGGTGGCGGTTGGCAAAAAGCTGAGTCTTCTCCTGGGACAACCTCAAATTGTCCACCACCTGCCCCCAGATCTGATGCAATCTCTCCACCACAGCATCCACTCCAGGACAATCCGAAGATTCCACCTGACCAGAGGAAAATCGAGGATGAAACCCCGAATTACAGAAAAACGGGGACACCAAAGTGGCAGAGCTGGCCCGATTATTGAGAGCGAACTCTGCCAATGGCAAAAAAGCAACCCAATCATCCTGGTCAGCAGACACAAAACACCTCAGATATGTCTCCAGGGTCTGATTAGTCCGCTCGGTCTGGCCATTCGTCTGAGGATGGAAAGCGGACGAAAAAGATAAATCTATGCCCATCCTAGCACAGAATGCCCGCCAAAATCTAGACACGAATTGGGTCCCTCTGTCAGAAATGATATTCTCAGGAATACCATGCAAACGAACAACATTTTGAAAAAACAGAGGAACCAACTCGGAAGAAGAAGGCAACTTGGGCAGAGGAACCAAATGGACCATCTTAGAGAAACGGTCACACACCACCCAGATGACAGACATCTTCTGAGAAACAGGCAGATCTGAAATAAAATCCATCGAGATGTGCGTCCAAGGCCTCTTAGGAATAGGCAAGGGCAACAACAATCCACTAGCCCGAGAGCAACAAGGCTTGGCCCGAGCACAAACGTCACAAGACTGCACAAAGCCTCGCACATCTCGTGACAGGGAAGGCCACCAGAAGGACCTTGCCACCAAATCCCTGGTACCAAAAATGCCAGGATGACCTGCCAACGCAGAAGAATGAACCTCAGAGATGACTCTACTGGTCCAATCATCAGGAACAAACAGTTTATCAGGTGGGCAACGATCCGGTCTATCTGCCTGAAACTCCTGCAAGGCCCGCCGCAGGTCTGGAGAAACGGCTGACAATACCACTCCATCCTTAAGGATACCTGTGGGCTCAGAGTTACCAGGCGAGTCAGGCTCAAAACTCCTAGAAAGGGCATCCGCCTTAACATTCTTAGAACCCGGTAGGTATGACACCACAAAATTAAACCGAGAGAAAAATAATGACCAGCGCGCCTGTCTAGGATTCAGGCGCCTGGCGGTCTCAAGATAAATCAAGTTTTTGTGGTCAGTCAATACCACCACCTGATGTCTGGCCCCCTCAAGCCAATGGCGCCACTACTCAAAAGCCCACTTCATGGCCAAAAGCTCCCGATTCCCAACATCATAATTCCGCTCAGCGGGCGAAAATTTACGGGAAAAGAAGGCACAAGGCCTCATCACGGAGCAGTCAGAACTTTTCTGCGACAACACTGCCCCAGCTCCGATCTCAGAAGCGTCGACCTCAACCTGAAAAGGTAGAGCAACATCAGGCTGACGCAACACAGGGGCAGAGGAAAAACGGCGCTTAAGCTCCCGAAAGGCCTCCACAGCATCAGGGGACCAATCTGCAACATCAGCACCCTTCTTAGTCAAATCGGTCAATGGCTTAGCAATATCCGAAAAACCAGCAATAAATCGACGATAAAAGTTAGCAAAGCCCAAAAATTTCTGAAGACTCTTAAGAGAAGAGGGCTGCGTCCAATCACAAATAGCTTGAACCTTGACAGGATCCATTTCAATGGAAGAGGGAGAAAAAATATATCCCAAAAAGGAAATCCTTTGTACCCCAAAAACACACTTAGAACCCTTCACACACAAAGAATTAGACCGCAAAACCTGGAAAACCCTCCTGACTTGCTGGACATGAGAGTCCCAGTCATCCGAAAAAATCAGAATATCATCCAGATACACAATCATAAATTTGTCCAAATAATCGCGAAAAATATCATGCATAAAGGACTGGAAAACTGACGGAGCATTTGAAAGACCAAAAGGCATCACTAAATACTCAAAGTGGCCCTCGGGCGTATTAAATGCGGTTTTCCACTCATCCCCCTGCCTGATTCGCACCAAATTATACGCCCCACGAAGGTCAATCTTAGAGAACCACTTGGCCCCCTTTATGCGAGCAAACAAATCAGTCAGCAACGGCAAAGGGTATTGATATTTTACAGTGATTTTATTCAAAAGCCGATAATCGATACATGGTCTCAAAGAGCCGTCTTTTTTTGACACAAAGAAAAAAACGGCTCCTAAGGGAGATGACGATGGACGAATATGTCCCTTTTCCAAGGACTCCTTTATATATTCTCGCATAGCAGCATGTTCAGGCACAGACAGATTAAATAAACGACCCTTTGGGTATTTACTACCCGGAATCAAATCTATGGCACAATCGCACTCTCGGTGCGGAGGTAATGAACCAAGCTTGGATTCTTCAAAGACGTCACGATAGTCAGACAGGAACTCAGGAATTTCAGAGGGAATAGATGATGAAATGGAAACCACAGGTACATCCCCATGAGCCCCCTTACATCCCCAGCTCAACACAGACATAGCTCTCCAGTCGAGGACTGGGTTGTGAGATTGCAGCCAAGGCAATCCTAGCACCAAATCATCATGTAGATTATACAGCACCAGAAAGCGAATAATCTCCTGGTGATCCGGATTAATACGCATAGTTACTTGTGTCCAGTATTGTGGTTTATTATTAGCCAATGGGGTGGAGTCAATCCCCTTCAGAGGAATAAGAGTCTCCAAAGGCTCTAAATCATACCCACAGCGTTTGGCAAAGGACCAATCCATAAGACTCAAAGCGGCGCCAGAGTCGACATAGGCGTCCGTGGTAATAGATGACAAAGAGCAAATCAGGGTCACAGATAGAATAAACTTAGATGGTAAGGTGCAAATGGAAACAGATTTATCAAGCTTTTTAGTGCGCTTAGAGCATGCTGATATAACATGAGTAGAATCACCACAATAGAAACACAACCCATTTTTCCGTCTAAAATTCTGCCGCTCGCTTCGGGACAGAATTCTATCACACTGCATACTCTCTGGCGACTTCTCAGTGGACACCGCCAGATGGTGCACTGGTTTGCGCTCCCGCAAACGCCTATCGATCTGAATAGCCATTGTCATGGACTCATTCAGACCCGCAGGCACAGGGAACCCCACCATAACATCCTTAATGGCATCAGAGAGACCCTCTCTGAAAGTCGCCGCCAGGGCGCACTCATTCCACTGAGTAAGCACAGACCATTTACGGAATCTTTGGCAGTAAATTTCCGCTTCATCTTGCCCCTGAGATAGGGACATCAAAGTTTTTTCTGCCTGAAGCTCCAAATGAGGTTCGTCATAAAGCAACCCCAAGGCCAGAAAAAACGCATCCACATTGAGCAACGCAGGATCCCCTGGTGTCAATGAAAAAGCCCAGTCTTGAGGGTCGCCCCGGAGCAAGGAAATCACAATCCTGACCTGCTGTGCAGGGTCTCCGGCAGAGCGAGATTTCAGGGACAAAAATAATTTGCAATTATTTCGAAAATTCTGAAACCCAGATCTATTCCCCGAGAAAAATTCCGGCAAAGGAATTCTCGGCTCAGATACAGGTGCATGACAAACAAAATCTTGCAAATTTTGTACCTTCGTGGCGAGATTATTCAAACCTGCAGTTACACTCTGAAGATCCATTACAAACAGGTGGACACAGAGCCATTCAAAGATTAGAAGGAGAGAAAAAAAAAAAAAAAAAAAAATTTCAGCAGACTACTTATTTCTCTCCTTTCTCAGCCAAGGATTTTAACCCTTTAGTGGGCCGGTCAAACTGTCATGATCTCAATGGCAAGAGAACATAGCATAAGCATATATAGGAACTAGCTCTTGGAAGATGGGAACTGAGCTGACCATGAACTAAACCTAACGCACAACTAGCAGTGGCCGGGTAGCATGCCTACGTTGATTCTAGATGCCCAGCACCAGCCGGAGGACTAAATAATGCTAGCAGAGGAAAATATCAGTCCTAGCTCACCTCTAGAGAAATACCCCGAAAGGAGACAGAGGCCCCCCACATGTATTGGCGGTGAATTAAGATGAAATAACAAACGTAGTATGAAAATAGGTTTAGCAAATTTGAGGTCCACTTACTACATAGCAGAAGACAGAAAGGACACTTTCATGGTCAGCTGAAAACCCTATCAAAACACCATCCAGAAATTACTTTAAAACTCTGGCATTAACTCATAACACCAGAGTGGCAATTCCTGTTCACAAGAGCTTTCCAGACACAGTAACGAAACTACAGCTGTGAACTGGAACAAAAATGCAAAAACAAACATGGACAAGAGTCCAACTTATCTAGTAGTTGTCTAGGAGCAGGAACAAGCACAGAGAGGCTTCTGATAACATTGTTGACCGGCAAGCAACTAACAGAGCAGCAAGGTTATATAGCGACTCCCACATCTTGATGGGAACAGGTGAACAGAGAAGATGAAAACACCAGTTCAATTCCACCAGTAGCCACCGGGGGAGCCCAGAATCCAAATTCACAACAGAATTGTCTGCGGGCGTTATGTTGCCTTTGCAGACCCCTAATGTACCTAAACAGTAGAAACCCCCAACAAGTGACCCCATTTTGGAAAATAGACCCCCCAAGGAACTTATCTAGATATGTGGTGAGAACTTTGAATGCCCAAGTGCTTCACAGAAGTTTATAATGCAGAGTAGTGAAAATAAAAAATATTTTTTTTCCCACAAAAAAGATTTTTTTAGCCCCCAAATTTTTTTTTTCACAAGGGTAACAAGAGAAATTGGACCCCAAAAGTTGTTGTCCAATTTATCCTGAGTATGCTGGTACCCCATATGTGGGGGTAAACCACTGTTTGGGCGCACGGCAGAGCTCGGAAGGGAAGGAGCGCCATTTTGGAATGCAGACTTTGATAGAATTGTCTGCGGGCATTATGTTGCGTTTGCAGACCCCTAATGTACCTAAACAGTAGAAACCCCCACAAGTGACCAAATTTTGGAAACTAGACCCCCTAAGGAACTTATCTAGATATGTGGTGAGAACTTTGAAAGCTCAAGTGCATCACAGAAATTTATAATGCAGAGTAGTGAAAATAAAAAAATATATTTTTTTCCAACAAAAAAGATTTTTAGCCCCCAAATTTTTATTTTCACAAGGGTAACAGGAGAAATTGGACCCCAAAAGTTGTTGTCCAATTTATCCCGAGTACGCTGATGCCCCATATGTGGGGGTAAACCACTGTTTGGGCGCACGGCAGAGCTCAGAAGGGAGGGAGTACCATTTGACTTTTTTAGCGCAAAATTGGCTGTCGTGTTTGGAGACCCCCTGATGTACCTAAACAGTGGAAACCCCCCAATTCTAACTCCAACCCTAACCCCAACACAGCCCTAACCCTAATCTCAACCCGATCCATAATCCTAATCACAACCCTAACGATAATCACAACCCTAACCCCAAAACAGCCCTAATCTCAACCCTAACCATAACCCTAATCAAAACCCTAAATCCAACACACCCCTAACCCTAATCCCAACCCTAACCCTAATCCCAACCCTAATCCCAAACGTAACACTAATCCCAACCCTAATCCAAACCCTAACCCTAATCCCAACTCTAACCCTAACTTTAGCCCCAACCCTAACTTTAGCCCCAACCCTAACCATAACTTTAGCCCCGTCGTCACAAAAAAAGTTCAATGTAACCTTTTTTTTGTACGTCGCGTCCGCCATTTCCGCGGATGCGTGGCCGTAACTCTGCCCCCTCCTCCCCAGGACATAGACTGGGCAGCGGATGCGTTGAAAAACTGCATCCGCTGCCCACGTTGTGCACAATTTTCACAACGTGCGTCGGTACATCGGGCCGACGCATTGCGACCGCCCCGTACCGACGCAAGTGTGAAAGAAGCCTAAGGCTACTTTCACACTAGCGTCGTACTCGGCCCATCGCAGTGTGTCGGGCCGACGTACCGACGCTAGCGTTGTAAGCGCCGCACAACGGGTGCAGCGGATGCTGTTTTTTCAACGCATCCGCTGCCCCATTGTGAGGTGCGGGGAGGCGGGGGCGGAGTTCCGGCCACGCATGCGCGGTCGGAAATGGCGGACACGTCGCACAAAAAAGTTACATGTAGTTTTTTTTGTGTCGACGGTCCGCCGAAGCACGACGCATCCGTCGCACGACGGATGCGACATGTGGCAATCCGTCGCAATGCGTCGCTAATGCAAGCCAATGGAGAAAAAACGCATCCTGCAAGCACTTTTGCAGGATGCGTTTTTTCTCCAACGACGCATTGCGACGGAAGCCAAAAAACGCTAGTGTGAAAGTAGCCTAACCCTAACCCTAGCCCTAACCCTAACCCTAAATTTAGCCCCAACCCTAACCCTAACTCTAACCCTAACTCTAACCCTAACTCTAACCCTAACCCTAACTCTAACCCTAACCCTAATTTTAGCCCCAACTTGTCTTCTCCTGCCGGCCGGCAGATGGCAGCAGATGGCGGGCGCACTGCGCATGCGCCCGCCATGATGAAAAAGCCGGCTGGCAGGAGAAGACAGAAGAGGACCCAGGGACCCCGGGTGAGTATGATAGGGTCCCCGAATCCCCCTATTTCTCTGTCCTCTGATGTGCGATCACATCAGAGGACAGAGAAATAACTGATCGCTTTTTTTTTTTTTTTTGCGGTCGCCGGTAAACTGTTAATTACCGGCGATCGCAAAGCAGGGGTCGGTGCAAACCGACCCCGATCATGTTCTTTGGGGTCTCGGCTACCCCCGGCAGCCGAGACCCCAAAGAACATCCGGGTGCCGGGCGGCGGGCGCACTGCGCGTGCGCCCGCCATTTTTTCCCGGAAGAAAGATGGCGGCGCCCATGGGGAGACACGAGGAGCACCGGGGGAGGTAGGTAAGTATTGGGGGGCTATTGGGGGCCATCGGGGACCACATTTCTCTGTCCTCTGATGTGCGATCACATCGGAGGACAGAGAAATTAAACGGCAAATCGCGTTTTTTTTTGTTGTTGCGACCGCCGGTAAACGGTTAATTACCGGAGATCGCAACTCGGGGGTCGGTAAAAACCCCCCGAATCATGTTCTCTGGGGTCTCGGCTACCCTCGGCAACCGAGACCCCAGAGAAAATCCGACTCTGGGGGGCGCTATTCACTTTTTCCACAGCGCCGTTAATTAACGGCGCTGTGGATTAAGTACCCTTAGCGGCCGCCATTAAAAGGCGTATCGGCGGTCGTTAAGGGGTTAATTATGTCTGTTTTTAAATAATTCTTGCATAAAAAGAAGTACTTTTTAGACACTATTCTGTGTTTCATAGTGTCTGGTGTTGAGCCCACATCAAAGCCGCAACGTGTCAGCTGTTTTGAACAGCTGACATGTGCTCTCAATAGCGGTGACTGGAATCGCGATCCACCCGCCGTTATTAACTAGTTAAATGCTGCTGTCAAACACTGATAGCTGCATTAAAATACCGCCTCCGGCTGCGCGGCCGGAAATCCGCTCATCGCCGACTCCGTCACATGATCGGGGGTCAGCGGTGCGTCGGCATAGTAACCAGAGGTCTCCTTGAGACCTCTATGGTTACTGATGACGGCTTGCAATTCAGCTACATAGGAGCGATCTGTTGATCGCTGCTATGTAGCAGAACCGATCCGGCTTTGCCAGCTTCTAGACTCCCATGGAGGCTATTGAAGCATTGCAAAAGTAAAAAAAAATGTTTAAAAAAATATGAAATAAATAAAAAATATAAAAGTTTAAATCACCCCCTTTCGCCCCATTCAAAATAAAACAATCAAACATACACATATTTTGTATTGCCACATTCAAAATCACCCGATCTATCAATAAAAAAAAGGATTAACCTGATCGCTGAACGGCATAGCAAGAAAAAAATTACAAACGCCAAGATTAAGTTTTTTTTGGTCGCCGCGGCATTGCATTAAAATGCAATAACGGGCGATCAAAAGAACGTATCTGCGCCAAAATGAAATCACTAAAATAGTCAGCTTGGCATGCAAAAAATAAGCCCTCAACCGACCCCAGATCATGAAAACTAGAGACGCTACGAGTATCGGAAAATGGCGCAATTTTTTTTAGCAAAGTTTTGAAAATTTTTTCACCAGTTAGATAAAATATAACCTAGACATGTTTGGTGTCTATGAACTCGTAATGACCTGGAGAATCATAATAGTAGGTCAGTTTTAGCATTTAGTGAACCTAGCAAAAAAGCAAAACAAAAAACACGCATGGGATTGCACTTTTTTTGCAATTTCACCGCACTTGGAACTGTTTTCCCATTTTCTAGTGCATGACATGGTAAAACCAATGATGTCTTTCAAAAGTACAAATTGTCCTGCAAAAAATAAGCTTTTACATGGCCATATTGAAGGAAAAATATAAAAGTTATGGCTCTGGGAAGAAGAGGAGCGAAAAATGAACAAGGAAAAATGAAAAATCCCAAGGTCATGAAGAGGTTAAGGTTAAAGGAAGACTTTAAGTCCATCTAGTTCAACCCATAGCCTAACCTAACATGCCCTAACATGTTGATTCAGAGGAAGGAAAAAAAAAACATGTGGAAAGAGTAAGCTCCACATTGGGGAAAAAAATTCCTTTTTTCGACTCCACATACGGCAATCAGACTAGTTCCCTGGATCAACACCCTATCAAGGAATCTAGTATATATAACCTGTAGCATTATACTTTTCAAGAAAGGCATCCAGTCCCCTCTTAAATTTTAGTAATGAATCACTCATTACAACATCATACGGCAGAGAGTTCCATAGTCTCACTGCTCTTACAGTAAAGAATCCGCATCTGTTATTATGCTTAAACCTTCTTTCCTCCAGACGAAGAGGATGCCCCCTTGTCCCTGTCTCAGGTCTTTGAGTAAAAAGATAATTGGAAAGGTCTTTGTACTGTCCCCTCATATATTTATGCATTGTAATAAGATCAATTCTTAGCCTTCGTTTTTCCAATGAGATTGATGAACCTTTTGAGAACAAGTTCACTCATCTCTAATTCTAATCTAATTCTAATTCTAATAATGAAATATTAACTTTTACTCATTGTTTAGGTCATGCTTTGCGCTAAAGTCTCATATAAAGTCTCATATGGATGAAACATCTAAAGCCAACATTAACCTGACTCAAACATTGCTGTTATTGATTATTAGAGCATAGTTTACCCACGGCATACTACATCGCAGATATCATTATAACAAGTAAGGAATTTGTCTAAAATATTGACCCCTCCCATCTGTTCAATCATTATTGCACATGCTTTATCAGTCCAGCACCTGGCATATGCTACTGCTCGACTAAAATGATTTACCTTTAAGTGGTAGAAATATCCCCGGCCAGTGTAAGTGGAACGACCGCCAGGGCCATGGGGTACTCGGTACCAGGTTCGGCACTTAAAGAGATGTGTCACGGCAGCGGTGACCCAGTCCGTGGCCCTGTGAGCCCATGTTAAAGGAAAGTCTTTAAAGGAGTTTGTGAAATAAGAGATGTTCCTGATACCACCTGTGGTATTTGGTCAGGGACGACCGACGATGCTAAAAGGTGTCCACTGGTGTAATGTTTTTACAGAGACTCTATCACGACCCAGGCTCTATGTGTAACTGTGCCTTCGGGTGTTAATGGTGGACTGGTGACTTGAAATCCAGCTGTCCACCTGTTTCTGCCATGGGACATGAAGTTACCCCCACAACCTCGGTCTCCCGGCTACCAGTATCTGCGCTTAAGCGTGGAGGAAGCTCAGTCACAGCTTCTCTCTCCAGCTCTTCACTCTCCTTTGCTCCTTCCTCCTTCACACTCTCTACAAATTGTTCCATCCTTGCTTTCCTTTCCAGGAGCTGCAGCACCTCACATGACTGCACGGCCCCTCAGTCTTCCTTATTCCTCTCATTTCACAGACTCTCTCTGTCTGCTCCCTCTGGCAGACTGCTTTCTATCCCTGTGTCTGACAGACTGACTAACTCTCCCTCCAGCCAGAATATATACATAGGGGAGCCACCCACAAGCTGCATCAGAGCTCCCCCTTCTAGCCTGGAGTAAGAACATGTTGCATGTTTGTGATACCTGATAAAGGGATCCTTCCTCGCTTCCAAGCATGACTTCACTCTCCCCGTGAGGAAAGCAATGCCACTGTAACAACCGGTTACCTGGGGTGTTATATTCCCCCAGGTTAAATCCAGTGCTCCTGGACTGGGAAAATAAAAAGACAATAACAAGTTAAAAGACATATGCAAATATTTTGAAATTCATAACAACAGGTTAAACAGATTGAAACTTTTGCTTCCCTTTATGGGAGGTTATTACCTTAAATGTTACATAACTATATATATATAGTTATAGTATATAGTGCAAAACATTAGCTTTACTTAGTAATATAAAACTCACTGTAATACCAATATTACCTATGCATATTTTAACTATCTAACATATTAAATACGATCCTATTCTCTTTTACTGGCTAACTTCTCTAGCAATATTAAACTTTATCACTTTAGTAAAGTGCAACAGGGTCAATATTTTCTAAATTGGAGTTATGCATTTAAAGGGGCAAACATTCAAGTATCAATAACAGTTTTAGTTTCATTAAATTATGAGATCTCTCTCACCAACAACAGTGATGCATTGATGTTTGGGACCCGTTCTAAACCCCCACGTAGAATTGGGCACGCTGCAAGGCATAAATGGTCTCCTTTCTGGACCGCTTCTTTGGCCATGCCTAATGGGTTTTTCTTCTGGGTCCCTTTAAAGCAAAGCAACCTTTTAAGTCAAACATTAATTAACAGTTTCTTTAACGGTTCCATGTAAAACAAGTTGAAAGCACCTTTAGAGGTGCCAACTATTTACAGGACAGATTTAATCATGCCTAGTTAAAGATTCTGCAGTTCTTTAAACTTGAGCAACAAAAACATAACCCAACCGGGCTAACTTAACTGTTTACAGTCATATTCCTGGGTCTGTGCTAATCCTGTGCTAATCCTGCTTCCATGGTGGTAGCTGAATGCTGCCTCCTCTCATCCTGGAATCCAGACTTATTTCTAGGCATTGGCCATAATCCTCCCAGCTGAGGACTTCTATATGGGACCCCTCTGATTGTGCCTCCCCAGGGAGCCCAATTAGGTCTGCCCCAGATTGTCCCACTGAAATACTAATCCCTCTGTGCTCACCTCCAGTGGCGTGCCTGTGGGTTTCAGTGGAGCTCTCCGGTGCCTCTCTATAAAGGATACCTGGTCCCAGGCAATGTAGTAATGACCTCAACCAGGTCGGGGGGCCTACCAGTGTCTCTTCGGTCTGCAGAGTGGTACTGTCGGTGGCTGCAGTAAGGTCAGTCACTGGAGTGGGGTCTGTAGCTGGGGCAGGAGCAGTTGCTGGAGTGGGGATGGTCACAGGGGCAGGGTGCCAGCCTGCTTCACTGCTGAGGCTGTGGACGCTGATTGCAGGACAGGACGTGGCTCCTCCAGGGCATTTTTTCTGTGAAGGGCCGCCTTCCATTTCTTTACTGCGGTCAGCTCTGTGGTCAGGAGCTGGCGGCTCAGCTCCTTCACTTGCGCTCCCAAGAGTTCCGAATCCTCAAGTGGTGGTAGGTCCGGGTCCACCTCCCATTTTCCAGGACAGTTCTCAGCTGCCTCTCCACCCTCTGGGTGGCTAACAACTCGCTATCTTTTGCTCTGGGTCTGCTGCTGCATGCTCGCATTGCTCCTGCTCTGCTCTCCGGAGACGGGGCTTCTTCTTCTGGTTCCTGCCATAACAGATCAGGAGGCAGACCTCCCTTGCTGATGGACATGTCATTGTAGTATAACAGCACTTGAAAGGGGCGTTCATGTCTTTCATGCCACACAGCTAGTCTCCGCCCATGATGACACACTTTTCTTCTCCTGCGCTACTCGAGGCACTGTAATGGCAGCAGTTTTGGTGTCAATTAGCAATTCAATGTTCTCTCAACTAAGCACAGTCTCAGAGGCACACAAGACCTATTCCAATGGGTCAGTCCATCCTGTTTGTGACACCAAGTTTGAGCGCCCGCCAGGGCCGTGGGGTACTCAGTACCGGGTCCGGTACTTAAAGGGATCTGTCACAGTGGCGGTGACCCAGTCCATGGACCTGGGAGCCCATGTTAAAGGAAATGTCTTTAAAGGGGTTTCTGAAATAGGAAATGTTCGTGACGCCACCTGTGGTATTCGGTCAGAGACGACTGACGCTGCTAAAAGGGGTCCACTGGGGTGATGTCATGGCAGCTGGGATGGTATGGCTTCCCACAGGTGAAGATGGATCGCCCAGGGCTCCTGGTGTAGTAGATAAAGATGGTAGGTGGTATAGAAAGAAACAGAGGACACAAGATGCAGTCTCTTTACCTCTTTACTGTAGAATTCAGGCAGCCACAGTCCAGTGTACCGGATTACAGGTGCTGGTATAGTCCAGCCAGCTTGGAAGTGGTTCAGGAATCCCCCTAACCAGGTGGGGTTGGAAGCCTTCCTTTTAGCACGGTGTTGTAGTCCCTTGCTGCCTTAGGCCTCACCCAGGGTCCCCACTTTCTCGCTATCCCCCTTTAGGTAGGACACTAACCTGCATGGCAGGTAACACAAGCCTTTTTTACTGAGTCTCTATCACGACCTGGGCTCTATGTGTTACTGTGCCTTTGGGTGTTAATGGTGGACAGGTAACTTGAAATCCAGAGGTCCACCACTTTCTGCAGTGGGGCATGAAGTTACCTCCTTAACCTCGGTCTTCTGGCTACCGGTATCTGCGCTTCATTGTGGAGGAAGCTCAGTCGCAGCTTATCTCCAGCTCTTCACTCTCCTTGCTCATTCCTCCTTCACGCTCTCTACAAACTGTTCCATTCTCTCTTTCCTTTTCAGGAGCTGCAGCACCTCACGTGGCTGCACGGCCCCTCAGTCTTCCTTACTCCTATCATTTCACAGACTCTGTCTGCTGCCTCTGGCAGACTGCTCTCTTTCCCTGTCTCTGACAGACTGACTAACTCTCCCTCCAGTCAATATATATATATATATATATATATATATATATATATATATATATATATATATATATATATAGTGGAGCCATCTACAAGCTGGATCAGAGCTCCCCCTTCTGGCCTGGAGTAAGAACATGTTGCATGTTTGTGATACCTGATAAAGAGATCCTTCCTCGCTTCCAAGCATGACATCACTTTCCCCGTGAGGAAAGCAATGCCACTGTAGCAACCTGTTACCTGGAGTTTTACATAAGCACCACTGCATTTAAATAATATACACTGCTCAAAAAAATAAAGAGAACACTAAAATCTCACTTCCTAACTGACTAACTCTCCCTCCAGTCAAAATATATATATATAGTGGAGCCATCTACAAGCTGGATCAGAGCTCCCCCTTCTGGCCTGGAGTAAGAACATGTTGCATGTTTGTGATACCTGATAAAGAGATCCTTCCTCGCTTCCAAGCATGACATCACTTTCCCCATGAGGAAAGCAATGCCACTGTAGCAACCTGTTACCTGGGGTTTTACATAAGCACCACTGCATTTAAATAATATACACTGCTCAAAAAAATAAAGAGAACACTAAAATCCCACTTCCTAGATATCACTGAATGAAGTATTCCAGTTGTAAACTTTTATTCATTACATAGTGAAATGTGTTGAGAACAATAACACCTAAAAATGATCAAGTAAATAAAAAGAAATATCCTGAGGGATCTCTTCCCAGACCTGAACTAAAGCATCCACCAACTCCTGGACAGTATGTGGTGCAACATGACATTGGTGGATGGTGTGAGACATAATGTCCCAGATGTGTTCAATCGGATTCAGGTTTGGGGAATGGGCGGGTCAGTCCATAGCTTCAATGCCTTCATCTTGTAGGAACTGCTGACACACTCCAGGCACATGAAGTTTGGCATTGTCCTGCATTAGGAGGAATCCAGAGCCAACCGCAATAGCATTTGGTCTCACAAGGGGTCTGAGGATTTCATCTCTGTACCTAATGGCAGTCAGGCTACCTCTGGCGAGCACGTGGAGGGCTATGCATCCCTCCAAAGAAATGCCACCCCACACCATTACTGACCCACTGACAAACAGGTCATGCTGAAGGATGTTGCAGGCAGCAGATTGCTCTCCATGGCATCTCTAGACTCTGCCACATCTGTCACATGTGCTCAGTTTGAACCTGCTTTCATCTGTGAAGAGCACAGGGTGCCAGTGGCGAATTTGCCAATCCTGGTATTCTGTAGCAAATGCCAAGGGTCCGTCCATGGTGTTGGGCTGTGAACACAACCCCCATCTGTGAATGCCGGGCACTCAGGCCATCCTCATGGAATCGGTTTCTAACTGTTTGTGCAGACACATGCAAATTTGTGGCCTGCTGCAGGTCATTTTGCAGGGCTCTGTTAGTGCTCCTCCTGTTCCTCCTTGCACAAAGGCTGAGGTAGCGGTCCTGCTGCTGGGTTGGTGCCCTCCTACAGCCCCCTCCATGTCTCCTTGTGTACTGGCCTGTCTCCTGGTAGCGCCTATAGCCTCTGGACATTACGCTGTCAGACACAGCAAACCTTCTTGTCACAGCTCGCATTGATGTGCCATCCTGGATGAGCTGCACTACCTGAGCCACTTGTGTGGCTTGTAGAGTCCGTCTCATGCTACCATGAGTGTGAAAGCACAACCAACATTCAAAAGTGACCAAAACATCAGCCAGAAAGCATTGGTACTGAGATGTGGTCGATGGTCCCTACCTGCAGAACCAGTCCTTTATTGAGTGTGTCTTGTTAATTGCCAATAATTTCCATCTGTTGTCTATTCGACTTGCACAACAGCATGTGAAATTGATTGTCAAATAGTGTTGATTCCTAAGTGGATAGTTTGATTTCACAGAAGTTTGATTTACTTGGAGTTATATTCTGTTGTTTAAGTGTTCCCTTTATGTTTTTGAGCAATGTAGATATACATGAGTGCACACTGCATTGAGCAGAAACATCTTGGACAATGCTGAACAAGCATAATGCATTTTTTAAAAACTTAAAAATGTAAATGACTTTTCTTCACCAAGAAGGATTTACTTTCTATTTTACAGATAGAAGTCTACTTTCAAAAACCTTCTTTTGCAGAACATGTGAATATCTTCTGGCAGGGATCAGATCATGGACACACTGCTAAAGAGTTTTCTCAAGCAATCGGTTTGTAAAAGAGTTTTGTTCAGTAAGCATAGCTAATCACTCCTGATCGATGCACTACTCATGGTCTATGCTACGCACTTTTTTTAAAGTCTGTGGGGCAATTGTGCTTGAAGGAAAATAATACTTTTTTAAAACTTTTGTATGACCATATGAACGAAGAGGCTGTTCCATATTTGAAGTGTCAGATTTTGTTTGCAGAAAAATCATTCATGTCAAGTCAATAGGGAGCCTTTGTGCGCTCTGCTCTGTGCATAAAGCCTTAACTCCTTGAGTCATTGTTGGCCTTTAAGTTTTCTCTTTGCCTTTAAGAGGCATAACCACTCAATTTTTTTGTTAGACATAATTGTATTAGTGTAACTTTTCCACAAAAAATATAGCCTAAGTATGTATCATTTTTGTTACATTTAATTGTATATTAGCTTTTTTTAAATTCACTTTTATTTAATCAATCTGAACAAAAATAAATTTCTATAAACATATCAACTATTATTTTCTTTAAGATTTGCTTAAAAAATGCTATTAATTTATTGTACAGTATGTGACAACGCTAAATATTTTTATAGAAGTATTTTGAGACTACTAGTTAATATAGAGCCTTTATTATTAAAATGAAGATTTATGTAATTTTACCGATGTTTTAACATTATGTTAATTTTTATTTGTTTCTTTACTTTTTTGACCAATAAGTGATTTTTTTTATTTAACCCCTTCACCCCCGGAGCTTTTTCCGTTTTTCCGTTTTCGTTTTTCGCTCCCCTCCTTCCCAGAGCCATAACTTTTTTATTTTTCCGTCAATTTGGCCATGTGAGGGCTTATTTTTTGCGGGACGAGTTGTACTTTTGAACGACATCATTGGTTTTAGCATGTCGTGTACTAGAAAACGGGAAAAAAATTCCAAGTGCAGTGAAATTGCAAAAAAAGTGCAATCCCACACTTGTTTTTTGCTTGCCTATTTTGCTAGGTTCACTAAATGCTAAAACTGACCTGCCATTATGATTCTCCAGGTCACTACGAGTTCATAGACACCTAACATGACTAGGTTATTTTTCACCTAAGTGGTGAAAAAAAATTCCAAACTTTGCAAAAAACAAAACAAAACAAAATTGCGCCATTTTCCGATACTCGTAGCGTCTCCATTTTTCGTGATCTGGGGTCAGGTGAGGGCTTATTTTTTGCGTGCCGAGCTGGCATTTTTAATGATAGCATTTTGGTGTAGATACGTTCTTTTGATCGCCCGTTATTGCATTTTAATGCAATGTCGTGGCGACCAAAAAAACGTAAATCTGGCGTTTCGAATTTTTTTCTCATTACGCCATTTAGCGATCAGGTTAATGCTTTTTTTTAATTGATAGATCGGGCGATTCTGAACGCGGCGATACCAAATATGTGTAGGTTTTTGGTTTTTTTTATTGATTTATTTTGATTGGGGCGAAAGGGGGGTGATTTAAACTTTTATGTTTTTTTTATTTTTTTCACATTTTTAAAAACTTTTTTTTTTTACTTTTGCCATGCTTCTATAGCCTCCATGGGAGGCTAGAAGCAGGCACAGCCCGATCGGCTCTGCTACATAACAGCGATCATCAGATCGCTGTTATGTAGCTAAAATGCAGGTGTGCTATGAGCGCCGACCACAGGGGGGCGCTCACAGCCACCGGCAATCAGTAACCATAGAGGTCTCAAGGACCTCTATGGTTACAATGGAGGAGCATCGCCGACCCCCGATCATGTGACAGGGGTCGGCGATGCGCTCATATCCGGCCGCACGGCCGGATGCGGTAGTTAAATGCCGCTGTCTGCGCTTGACAGCGGCATTTAACTAGTTAATAGCGGCGGGTGATCGCGATTTCACCCGCCGCTATTGCGCGCACATGTCAGCTGTAAAAAACAGCTGACATGTCGCGACTTTGATGTGCGCTCACCGCCGGAGCGCACATCAAAGCGGGGGTCCCGACATGTGACGTACTATACCGTCACATGTCGGGAAGGGGTTAAATATAAAGTACTGACATATCAATATATTGCACATAATACCATTACCTTAGCCCTGTGTACTGATATTTCACAGGCAGTTGTACCCGCATGATCATCCTCGTGAGTATGACTGTTTGGCCGGGGTCACACTAGTGTTGAATACAGACGAGTGCTTTTCAAGAAAACATCGCATAGCACTCGGACCATTGTCAATCGATGGGGCAGCTCCCATCCCCATTGCTTTCTCTGGCGTATTCTGTGTGTGAGAGAAATCGCAGCATGCTGCGATTGTGCGAGTATATCAGCTGAGTCTCGCCAATGCAATTTATGTGTGGGATAAAAAAAATCAGACAACACACGAACCATCAGTGTAGCTTATGAGAAACACGCAAGCATTTTCCAAGTGACAGGTAATAGCCTCATCTATTATCAGGAAACTTTAGCATGCAAATTTCCCTGGCCACCTCTCAAAAAGTCTGGAACACGCCTGAACGGATACCAGTAACATGACGAGACATATTAATGTGGAAATGTTGATATTTCTGGTGCAGGAGAGGCCGGAAATATGGGACCAACGTGTCGCCCATTATGTGGACCGCCATTGAAAGGATGCAGCTTGGCGACAAATATGCAGCCAGATGTTCCCCAATTATGTGGAAAGTCCACGTGAGGTGCAGCAGGAAATTAGTAGCTACAATAAAAAAAGTAATAATGAAGCAACAAATGAACTTAACATCATCATATGTGATGTTATTTGTGGCATCCTGCCTGTTTCACACTTTACACTTAGCAAGTAGCATGCCACATTACACTGTAACGCACTGTTAGGGCTAGCGGAACGCACCGAGTAAATAGAGATGTTTTTATTGATATTGGTGCGTTCGCAGCCCGGGGTCCACCGTGCAGGAGTACCTACTGCTAGCAAACGGCGGCACTATATGGCGGTATGGACTAACTCAGTTAATTCACCGAGTAGCCATGAAAGCAAAGCACTGTGCCCTGTTAGACTTCACAGAGGCACAGGCTAACTGCCTAAACAGAGAGCAGTCAGTGGTCACGCATGCACACAAAACTCCTCACCAGAGGTGCCAGCATTCCAGGGGCCTATTTCAGCCAGGTCCCTGAATACATACAAACACAAACTCCGCGCCGGAGGTGCCAGCATTCTAGGGGCTTATTTCAGCCGGGTCCCTGAACACACTCTCACGTGACCACTCTGGCGCAAAGCACATAACAAAGAGCAATACTAGCTCATGGCCGTGTGGCCATGTGAGCCTTAAATAGTTGCAGCACGTACAGGACCTTCGTAGAAGGAACAATGAGAGGCTGCCACAGAGCGTGAGGACCTACAGGACCTTCCTGAAGGACCACTGAGAGATCTTACTCTGAGCACGCTGAGAACGAGAAAAGCAGGACTTAGTCCCAGAAGCATCTGCTCGCTGCTGCCCAGCACTGACTTCAATGGCAGAAGCAGGAAAGGCATCAGTAACTCTTTGTACAGAGTCAGACTGAGCGAGACGCTGGGACCGACGTCTCCGCTGAGCAGGCTCCACTGCGGTAGGAGAAGAATGGGAGACCGCAGCGGAGATGGCCCGAGATTCCCCCTGTGCAGAGGAGGGAACTTGACCCCTAACAATACCCCCCCTCCTTGGGCCTCGCTACGTTCGAAGGCAGCAATGAGCTGCGGAGCCCGAATGTGCTCAGCAGGCTACCAGGACCTATCCTCAGGACCGTAACCCTTCCAGTCCACCAAATAATTTTTTTTGCCACGAACCACCTTGCACCCCAAAATAGCGTTCACCTCATAATCGTTCGTAGACGAACCCGATGTCCCGGCAGATGACTCAGAAAACTGGGACATGTATATGGGCTTAAGGAGGGACACATGAAAGGTGTCGGTGATACCTAGGCGTGGAGGAAGGGCTAGACGGTAGACCACAGGATTAACCTGTTTAAGGACCTTGAAGGGACCCAAGTAGCGAGGAGCAAACTTAGTGGACTCAACACGCAGCCTGATGTTACGAGCGGAGTGCCACACTAAGTCGCCAGGAGCAAAGGTCGAGGCAGGGCGCCGATGTGCATCGGTGGAGGACCTCATTCTTTCCTTGGAGGCCTGGATGGCATCCTGAGTGCGGTCCCAAATGTCTCGTGCCTCCATTGCCCCGTCTGCCACCCTGGAGTCAGCAGAGGACACGGGCATTGGCACAGGAACCCGCGGATGCTGGCCGTAATTAAGGAGGAAAGGAGTCTGACCGGTGAAGTCGGCTACAGCGTTGTTAAGGGCAAACTCTGCCCATGGTATCAAGGATGCCCAGTCATCCTGCCTGGCAGAAACAAAATGTCGAGACGCAAACTGGGGACCCCGGTCACTGACAATCTTGTCCAGCATACCGTGTAAGTGAAAGATATGCTTGATGAACAAGGCTGCCAGAGCCCATGCAGAAGGTAGCCGTGGAAGAGGCACCAAATGAACCATTTTGGAAAAATGGTCAGTGATCACCCAAATAATGGTGCAACTACGAGACTTGGGTAAGCCCACCACAAAGTCCATCCCGACCATCTCCCAGGGCCTGTCTGCCACCGGCAGAGGGTAAAGCAACCCAGCTGGCCATTGCCGAGGGGACTTGTTCTTGGCGCAAGAGACACACGCCCGAACATAGTCTGCGACATCATGAGCTATATGCGGCCACCCGTATGTCCTCGCCAGTAACTCAGATGTCCTTTTGGAACCAAAATGTCCACCCACCCTGGACGAATGTGCCCAAGAGAGAACCTCCGGTCACAAACTGGATTGTACAAAAGTCTTGCCCGGAGGCACAGACTCTAGCGAAACCGGGGCCACAGTTCTCAGGCTCTCGGTGGGGACAATAAGCCGAGGCTCCTCTTTCTCCTCCACAGATGACACAATGGAGCGACAGAGAGCATCGGCACAAATGTTATTCTCCCCAGAAAGAAAATGGAGGGTGAAATGAAACCAGGAGAAGAAGAAGGACCATCTGGCCTGGCGAGAATTTAGCCGCTGGGCTGTCTGCAGGTACACAAAATTTTTATGATCTGTGAAGACTTGGAAGGGAAAACGTGCTCCTTCCAAGAGATGTCTCCACTCCGAGAATGCCAACTTCATGGCTAGCAACTCCCTGTCCCTGATGGAATAATTCCTCTCTGCTGGTGAGAAGGTCTTAGAAAAGAAGAAGCAAGGATGCTTCCGACCTTGAGCATCCTTTTGGAAGAGGACTGCTCCAGCACCAAGAGATGAGGCATCCACCTCCATGACAAATGGCTTATCTACATCGGGGTGATGTAGGATGGGAGCGCTAGCGAAGTGTGACTTTATGGAGTTAAAGGCCTTGGAGACCTCCTCAGACCACAATTTGGGATTTGCCCCCTTCTTGGTGAGGGCAACCAAGGGAGCTACCAAAGTTGAGAAGCGCGGAATGAACTGGCAATAATAATTAATGAACCCCATAGAGCGCTGCACCGCTTTAAGAGAATGGGGTTCCTGCCAGTCCATCACAGCCTGTAGTTTGGTAGGATCCATAGCCAATCCCTGGGCGGAGATGATATAACCTAGGAAAGGTAAGGACTCCTGCTCGAACATACACTTCTCCAACTTGGCATAGAGGGAGTTTGCCCATAGGAGGTCGAAGACTTTGCAAACATCTCTCCGGTGGGAGTCAATATCTGGAGAGTAGATGAGAATATCATCCAGATAGACTACGACCGAGGTGGTGAGCATATCCCAGAAGATGTCGTTCACAAAGTCTTGGAAAACGGCTGGGGCATTACAGATCCCAAAGGGCATCACCAGATATTCATAGTGCCCATCCCTGGTGTTAAAAGCCGTCTTCCATTCGTCCCCCTCACGGATGCGAATCAGGTTGTTAGCACCCCGCAGATCTAGTTTAGTAAACACCCTTGCTCCCCAAAGCCTATCGAAGAGCTCAGATATCAAGGGCAAAGGATACTTATTCTTAATGGTGATGGCGTTAAGACCCCTGTAGTCTATACATGGACGCAGTTCCCCATTCTTCTTCTGCACAAATAAGAACCCAGCCCCAGCAGGTGACACTGACTTCCTGATGAACCCTCTTGCCAGATTCTCTTGAATGTACTGAGACATTGCCTCCATCTCCGGGAGAGATAACGGATAAACTCGACCCCGGGGAGGCTCAGCACCAGGCAAGAGATCAATAGGACAGTCATAGGGGCGATGGGGCGGAACGGTCTCCGCCGCCTTTTTGGAGAACACGTCTGCATAAGACCAATATTGCTTGGGGAGAGAGGATAGATCTGCGGGTACCTCTGTAGTCGCAACCTGAATACACTCCCTCTGACACCTACCCCCACAAGATTCACCCCATCCCAGAATTCTGCCTGAGGACCACTCGATATGAGGAGAGTGGTACCGTAGCCAAGGTATCCTCAACAGGACCTCATCAATTCCCTCAGGAATGATGAGCAGAGATATAATCTCCTGATGGGTTGGCGACATGGACAGAGTAAGAGGGATGGTCTGGTGTGTTATCTGTGAGGGCAGTGTCGACCCATTCACCACTCGTACCATTACTGGTTGAGCTAGCATAACCAGGGGTATTGCATGACATTGGGCAAAGGCAGAAGACATAAAATTGCCCTCCGCCCCAGAATCCACACAGAGCTCTACCGAGTGGGAGGATGAGCCTATAATAATTGCCCCCTTAAAGGACAATTTGGAGGCAAACGTCGCCATATCTAGTGTACCTCCACATACTACTATTAGACGCTGATATTTCCTCGACCGCTGGGGACATCTGGTGCCAAGATGTCCTGACTGCTGGCAAACATGACAGACCTTGAGTACACAAGCGGTCCGGGACTTAGATCCCGCTCGTGACACTTCCATGGCCTCATGTGACTCAGGAACCAGGACCGGAGATTCCGGAGGTTTGGCGAAGGTGGGAGCCAGCCGAAACCTCTGCCTACACTGGGCTCGGTCTAACCTCCGCTCGTTAAAACGGAGGTCAATTCAAGTAGAGACAGTTATTAACTCCTCCAGTGTGGCAGGAATCTCCCTAGTGGCCGGAGCGTCCTTAACGTGATCAGCCAGGCCCCTCCAAAATATGGGGATAAGGGCTTTATCTGACCACTCCAGCTCAGAAGCTAAAGTATGAAAGCAGACGGCAAAATGGCTGACCAAGGACTCACCCTGAGTTAATGCCAGCAGTTGGAGCGCCGTGTCATCGGTGACTTGAGGTCCTAAAAAGACCTGTTTCAGAGTGCTCAGGAACAGTGGAGCACTCTGCACCACATGATCGCCACACTTCCACAGCGGCATAGCCCATTCCAATGCCCTGTCCGACAAAAGAGACAGAATAAATCCCACCTTAGCCGCTCAGTGGGAAAACGTGCAGCCAGGAGCTCGAGGTGAATAGAGCACCGACTCACAAATCCCCTACAAGATTTGCTATCTCCAGAAAAATTTTCTGGCAGCGGGAGGCGAGATAATGTCGGAACAGGGGTGGCAGTGGACAAGGTTGCTGCAGCCACGCTAGCAGCCTGAACAGCAACTGCGGTAACATCTACAGCTGAGGTTGAGCTCTCGAGAGCCGCCAACCTACCCTCCAGCTACTGGATATACCGCAAGGATTGCTGAATGTCTGCCATTTACTAGCCAGACCCTGGCACTAGTATTCTGTTAGGGCTAGTGGAACGCACCGAGTAAATAGAGATGTTTTTATTAATATTGGTGCGTTTGCAGCCCGGGGTTCACCATGCAGGAGTACCTGCTGCTAGCAAACGGCGGCACTATATGGCGGTATGGAGTAACTCAGTTAATTCTCCAAGTAGCCGTGAAAGCAAAGCACTGTGCCCTGTTAGACGTCACAGAGGCACAGGCTAACTGCCCAAACAGAGAGCAGTCAGTGGTCACGCATGCACACAAAACTCCTCGCCGGAGGTGCCAGCATTCTAGGGGCTTATTTCAGCCAGGTCCCTGAATACATACAAACACAAACTCCTCGCCAGAGGTGCCAGCATTCTAGGCGCTTATTTCAGCCGGGTCCCTGAACACACTCTCACGTGACCACACTGGCCCAAAGCACATAACAAAGAGCAATACTAGCGCATGGCCGTGCGGCCATGTGAGCCTTAAATAGTAGCACATGACCTGCCTAGAAGGACCAATGAGAGGCTGCCACAGAGCGTGAGCACCTACAGGACCTTCCTGAAGGACCAATGGCCTTAGCTGCAGTATCTGATCATGTGACCCTGGATCTCCACTGAGAGATCTTACTCTGGGCATGCTCAGAACAAGAAAAGCAGGACTTAGTCCCAGAAGCTTCTGCTCGCCGCTGCCCAGCACTGACTTCAATGGCTGAAGCAGGAAAGGCAGCAGTAACTCTTTGTACAGAGTCAGACTGAGCGAGATGCTGGGACCGACGTCTCTGCTGCGCAGGCTCCACTGCGGCAGGAGAAGAATGGGAGACTGCAGCGGAGATTGCCCGAGATTCCCCCTGTGCAGAGGCAGGAACTCGACCCCTAACACCTATATTTTGAAATGCAAACACTGTGATCAAAATATAAAACATTTATTGCGTTACGTTGCAATTTCTGATGTCACTAGATGGTGGTGCAGCTGCCATGATCAGTACCGCTGTGAGTGCAAGCAGCGGGCCAGAAATGGTGCAGAGTGCACTAAAAAGTGAATATATATCTATTATGACAGATTGCATTTCCTTGCTCTCATTATGGATCTACATGCGTAAGTGCATGCATGACCACACATTTTACACATGGCGTTACAGTCCAATATTAATATTTTTTCCTTATTTAACTTTGTGCCAAGAAAGAGAACTGACTCCAACCTTACCGAATGGGAAACAGCATCTGACTCCAAGGTCAACTTGGACCCTGCCGTTGAACCTGAAGAAGTGGCTGGACCTTCTTCTGCAGCATCATCAACAAACTAATCACCACCACCAGCATGGCCTTCTGCAGGACAAGAGACCAATCAAGAAGACGAGGAATATGGACATAGTAGTAGTCCTACGCTACCTTTGTATACTTCAACCCAGGCTGCAGCCATCCCACACAGTGGAAGGTGCAGGAGGTAGCTTCCCACCACCGGTAACAGGTGCCAAGTAGACACTGGAGTTTTGGACTATCTATCACACTCTGTGAATGATGACAGTGAGGAGGCATATGCACGGAGACTTGCATGCTATCTGCACACAATTCCCCGTGAGGTGAGATGGCGGGCCAGAGGTGCCAAGCAAATTTTGATATATACATGCAGTGAACCTTATAATCCTACTCCGGTGTTTTATTTTACCTAGAAATATGGCAGATGTCCAGCAACAACCACCTACAAATGCCTGGAATCCAGGATGAGCAGCCAATAGCAGTCAGAGAATCACCTCCCACATGGATGTCAACACCACAACCACATCAAGCCCCATATCAACTCTATTCATAACATGTGAATTGTCCTACTCCAGCTGCATGTGCCCAATATGGTCACTTGAACATACCCAATGTAGGAGAGTGGTCACAATATGGATATGCTTGATTTGGCCTTTCTGGGGGTATACACAAATGGCCTATGCCAAACCACATGATTGTGTAAATCCTTACCCAAGTGCCCAGTACCATGCTCCACAACAGGGCCCTACCTTGGTCCGTTATCCAGCCTTATCCACCTCTCAGGGTCACAATCTGGTTGGGCCGCAAACTAGTCAAACCACTCATGCTGTCCTCCCGTCCTCACCTCCACCTACATACCATAATTTGTAAAACAAAATCTCCTCTTGACTAAACTGTTTTTTTTTTAAGTTGTTGGCCCTGTAATAGTGGCTAAATATGTCATATGCTTTCAATACGGTTTTTTGTGTGAAACAAATCTGTTTTGAGTAAAAAAAGTTAATTCAATGTGTGATTTCTGCTTTAACAAATATATAGATGATGTGTTTAATTTCACAATTAGAACATTATTAGGCCAAAACATCCCACACTTCAAACAGTATCGTAAGTTTATTTTACAAAAAAAATCTAACATAGACACTGCATTTTCTAGTCCAGAGGGCTGACGATGTGGATGATGTACATGTATAGTAGCCATGCCATTATTTCCATCCACACCATCATCACCATAATTTGCTGCACAGTCATGGATTCTGGTGAAATTGTGATGTATCACACAGTCTTTAATAACCACATTCACATTTCCTCCACTAATTTGAATGCCTGCAGGACCCGCCATTTGGCACAGAGTACTCAAAACGCACACTCCACCAATCATCGTGCGCGGGATAAGCGAAAATGAAATATTCTGTGTCATGGTCCAGGGCTCTACGTGGATAGGGCCTCATGACATTACCATTCAATTGAAAGACCTCATCAGCAACCATCACATAAGGTACCGCTTCCATTGTAGACCCTGGTAGCTGACATTGGGGTGGGAGGTCCACGTCATTACTGCAAAGACGCCACCCCATTGTGGAAGATTTGAAGACTCTGGAGTCTCCAGTTCTTCCATAGCCCAATATCTACAATTATAAACCTGCATGTGCTGTCAACCAGGGCCAACAGCACTACAGAAAAACATTGTAATTGAAATATTGGGACCCTGAGTTCGGCGGCTTACCAACACGGTTGTGCTTCCCATCCCGGGGTCCAATGTAGTTTGGAAACTGGCAAGTTTCCTCAAAGCCACGGGCTTACTGAAGCTAGTCTTCTTTTTTGGGCTCAGGCATTACCAATTGATGCAGTCGGGACTATATTTCTGAGCATGTAGAACGGACAATGCCTGATATGGTGGATTTCCCAATTAAAAACTGAAGATGGAGTGCTGCATAGGACAGCCCAGTGGATAGGAATCTCAAAGAAAAAAAAAATAGAAAAGGACATATCCATGCATCATCTTAACAATTTAGAAGATCATAAAAGTCATGGACATTGCAAACTCAAACTAAGCCCTGGCTCAACAAGTGACAACACTATTCAATACCTAGGGAACATATATAAATTACAAACAGCAGGGAATGTCAAAGACAAAATGTAATTAATCGATTAAACTTGAAAAAAAGGGAACAAACTATTCAAACAAAGGAAGAGAACAGAGTATTTAAAAAAACAAACTTGAACATAGAGGATGAATACATACGTAATGTATGTAATAGGCGCTCCTCTGCGGAAATACACTTGCGCATCTTAGTGTCCTAGAAGGTGATCCCAGTCTCCTGAAGAATGTAAAATGTGTACACGCTTATCCGACAATACCGGTAGAACTTGTTAGGATGGCTGAGTAGTGAAGAATACAGACGGTGGAAATGCCCTTTAGTCAGCCGTCACCTCAGAAGCAGATGTACCCACATTCATCTCCGCCTCCTTGGATCCACAATCACTGGGTAAAGCTTCCCAAAACATTGGGACAAAACCCAGTGGAAAAGAGCCCTCTCAGTTGTGTTGAAAGTAAGCCTGTCAGACATGTTTGACACAAAGCAGCAATATCAAAAGATCAGCATGGACTCTAATACAAAGATGGGAGGGTGGAACTTGTTGAGGGGCCATTAAATAGGGCCCTTGATTAGGTTTTTATTCATCTCAGGCCATTTATCCATTTTATGTCCATTTTGCAAGTCAGCGAGAAAGTCCATGCCATAAGCATGACATACGGATGCCATACGAATGTCATACGGATACACAGATGCGAGGAAATCGCATCATCGCATTGCAAATGGATTACACAAGGATGACCATACGGAGAACACTCGCGCGACTCTCAACTGTGAGACTTGGACTAATTTTTCATACGTTAAGTGTGACCCCGGCCTTATAATGCAGAAACTGTCTGTTAATAATAATGATGAGCACTAACAGTATGTGTAGAGGCGTAACTAGGATTTTGGTTCAGGTGGGCAAAACTTCTGAGTGGGCCCCTAACCAGGTAACCATTATTAAAACTGGGTGACACACTCTAATAGTGGGTATAGGGGAACCTCAGCAGATGACTGCGCTGTTACTAAAAGTAATCTCAATATAAAAACAAACATGGATATTACCGTTATATGGTCAGTGGTAGGTACCAGTCCTACAGAACAAAGAGATTACAGCACAGTTACAGAAATTGACTTACAACTGATTCTCTGATGGAATCGTTCACTTTTCCCGTCTTTTTCATCTGTCCCAGACTGACATGAAAATTTCTCCCAGCCAGGACTCGGCTGCAGAGATTCCAACACAGACACATTTCACGTCTCATATTTTCAGCACCGTCGCCATCTATCATCAACCTACACAACCCTCTCGTCCTGCTGATACCCCAATGCTGAGCTGCTGCTGACCCGTTTACTGCACCTGCTGTGTGGTTCTCTGTGCCCTCTAAATTCTAAAGCAACTCTCTAGAAAATAGTAATGCCGGTGGCAAGTGCATTTGTAGTCACAGTAAACTGAGTTGCCTTATAACAATAAGTGCCTACTTTACATTTAATAATGTCCCAAGTCTCCCTCTGTTCAGCTCCCCTATACAAAGTATGATGCTCTCATATGCACAGCATAATGCACCATCACTGTGTAGGTGCTGAACTCTTAGTATCCTCCAAACTGCTTGATTGTTCCAACACTGTATGATGGCTCCATCACTGTAATCTCCACACTGTATGATGCCCCCTAGATAGCCTCCATATAGTATAATGCACCAGATAGTCCTCAATATAGTATAATGCACTCCACATAGGACTCCAAACAGTATAATGCATCTGATAGTCCTTATTATAGCATAATGCACTCCTCATAGGTAGACTCTATATAGTATAATGCACCCCCCATAGGCAGACTCTAAATAGTGTACTGCACCCCCCATAAGCAGACTCTATAGTATAATGCAGCCCCCATAGGCAGACTCTATAGTCTAATGCAGCCCCCATAAGCATGCTCTATAGTCTAATGCAGACCCCCATAGGCAGACTCTAATATTATGCAGCCCCCATTGGCAGACTCTAATAGAATGCAGCCCTTATAGGCATATTCTAATAGAATGTAGCCTCCCATAGGCAGACGCTAATATAATGCAGTACCCCATAGGCAGACTTTAATATAACGCACCCCATAGGCAGCCTCTATAGCATAATGCACCCCCATAAAACAATAAATCCAATACTCACCTTTCTTCCTGGTTCCTCCACTGCACATCTCCAGACTTCAGGTGCTGAATAGCTAGTGACATCATCTAGACCCCTTGTCAGTGTTGGCATCGGTGACTTCAGATGCTGACAGGGGGATGATGGGAAAGGAAGTGTGACACTCCTTCTCTCATCAATGTGGTCAGCTGAATCAGCATCCAGCCGATACAGCTGAACTTGCAATCATGGGTGGGGGACCTACTGCTGGCATCACCCCCCGTCTGCTCAGAGGCCCATAGCGGCCAGGCGGAAACGCAGGGAGATCGATTCTCCCTGCTCTGCCACAGATTTTAACTGTTATTATTAGTGTTGAGCATTCCGATACCGCAAGTATCGGGTATCGGCCGATACTTGCGGGTATCGGAATTCCGATACCGAGATCCGATACTTTTGTGGTATCGGGTATCGGTATCGAAACAACATTAATGTAAAAATGTGTAAAAGAGAGAATTAAAATAAAAAATATTGCTATACTCACCTCTCCGACGCAGCCTGCACCTTACCGAGGGAAGCGGCAGCGTTCTTTGTTTAAAATTCGCGCTTTTCTTTCCTTTACGTGAAGTCCCGGCTTGTGATTGGTTGCGTCACAGTCACATGGGCGACGCAACCAATCACAGCAAGCCGTGACATAATTTCAGGTCCTTAAGGATTTTAAAATTACATCCCGGCTTTGTGATTGGTTGCGTCGCAGTCACATGGGCGACGCAACCAATCACAGCAAGCCGTGACGTAATTTCAGGCCCTTAAGGATTTTAAAATTATGTCCCGGCTTTGTGATTGGTTGCGTCGCAGTCACATGGGCGACGCAACCAATCACAAGCCGTGACATCACGGGAGGCTAAACACGCGCAAATTTTAAAATGCGCGCGTGTCCAGCCTCCCGGCTTGTGATTGGTTGACCGCGACGCAACCAATCACAAGCCGGGACGTCACGGGAGGCTGGACAAGTGCGCATTTTAAAATGCGCGCGTGTCCAGCCTCCCGTGACGTCACGGCTTGTGATTGGTTGCGTCGCCCATGTGACTGCGACGCAACCAATCACAAAGCCGGGACGTAATTTTAAAATCCTTAAGGGCCTGAAATTACGTCACGGCTTGCTGTGATTGGTTGCGTCGCCCATGTGACTGCGACGCAACCAATCACAAAGCCGGGACGTAATTTTAAAATCCTTAAGGACCTGAAATTACGTCACGGCTTGCTGTGATTGGTTGCGTCGCCCATGTGACTGCGACGCAACCAATCACAAAGCCGGGACTTCACGTAAGGAAAGAAAAGCGCAAATTTTAAGCAAACAACGCTGCCGGTTCCCTCGGAGAGGTGAGTATAGCAATATTTTTTATTTTAATTCTTTCTTTTACACATTAATATGGTTCCCAGGGCCTGAAGGAGAGTTTCCTCTCCTTCAGACCCTGGGAACCATCAGGAATACCGTCCGATACTTGAGTCCCATTGACTTGTATTGGTATCGGGTATCGGTATCGGATTGGATCCGATACTTTGCCGGTATCGGCCGATACTTTCCGATACCGATACTTTCAAGTACCGGACGGTATCGCTCAACACTAGTTATTATACATAATAATTTTTTATGTGTTTTTTGCACTTTTTTTGGGGTGCAGTTGGGCCCATTTTTCTACTTGTAAACTGTGGTGTCTGTGCACATGGGGTGCATTTTGATAGTGTTGGGCAGGCCCGCCTGACCTAATAGAATGGTGTCACTACTAGGCCTGCCTGGATGCTGTGCATCTCCATTGTGTGAACAGCAACATATACAAGTTTTTATGTGCAGCAATGTGCCAAGCAGCCACCCCCTCCATTAGTTTGGTAGCTGGTGAGTGGCTTCCTCATCGAGTATGCTGCACCTGTGTTGTTTCAATTTTAACCACATGGGTCCACTGCATCCTGTTAGTGCATTTGTTTGAAGGCCTAGGCAGGTAAGTGTTGCTGTTTTTTCTAATTTTTGGAGGATCTCCGAATTTTCTTTTTGTGCTTTTGCTGTTTAGAGATTTTAACTGTTCCCTGCTCCGGGTGGGCCCCCTCAGAGCGCTGGGTCCTGGGCGACCATCCCTCTGCCCCGTCGGTAGCTACACTACTGAGTATGTGGTGAGCAGGCTGTTACAACTTCCCGATACTCCTGGTGTGATAGGGAGGTTAAAACACCGCATGTAAACAATCTGCAACTTGCAGCCATGTGTTGAATAGATGCTCTTGGCTTCACGCAATAGAATTGAAATTAGAGAAGCCAGATGAGACTAGATGACATGTGACAGCAAGTATTGAAATTTCATACATGCAGTCTTGTGACCACCTATTTGCACCAGAAATACCAGGGAATCAAGATAGAGTGCTCATCACGTTGTCAGGATTTGGCAGTCTGTGGTAACTTAGAGTGTCTGCAGACTTTTGTCCCAAGACTGGGCAACCCATTTAACACTTATCATCTATTCACTTTTATTGCAACAGTATTCTGGAATAGCATTGCCCTCTTTCAGCAGGATAATGCACCCTGCAACATTGCCAAATTTGTACAGGAATGATTTGAAGAACATATAGTTCACATTGTTAATACAGCTGCTGAATTAAGCTTAAACAGGTTTTCCAGGCAAAATACAATCTTGTCCAGTGCACAGTGATATTATCGCTTCTTGGACCAGAAGTGATGACATCACTATTGACCTTAGTATATAGCAAAAACTCGGCACTCAACTTAATGTAAGACAGGTGATTTAATGGTGTCCACAAAATAACAGAAACGTTTCGGTCCTACATCCGGACCTTTATAAGTCACAGTAGATAAATGTGAGGGAGCGAGTGGACCCACAGAATTGCTGATTGTGGAATGAGATCACACTTGTTTGTGAGCGCTGCCTGTATGTGGGCAGTATAGCCCCAAATTAAGCGATATACCTTAAAATATCAGGACATAAGTGCCGTGCCTGTGTGGGATATGGAATCCACTGCTTGTCCATGCGGCATGGACAAGCAGTCAGCAATTCTGTGAGCCCACTCGCTCCCTCACATTTATCAACTGTGACTGATGAAGGTCCAGATGTAAGACTGAAACGTTTCTGTTTTTTGTGAACACCATTAAATCACCTGTCTTACGTTAAGTTGAGTGCCGAGTTTTTTGCTATATACTAAGGTCAATAGTGATGTCATCACTTCTGGTCCAAGAAGCGATAATAAAACTGTGCACTGGACAAGATTGTATTTTGCCTGGAAAACCTGTTTAAGCTTAATTCAGTTTTTGCTATATGCTAAGGTGTGGGAACCTACTCTGGGACCTCTTTACGGCTGTGCATATGTCTACTTTTTCATATCACTATTGACCTGTCACAGATAGGGTTGAGATAAGTCACAGTAGATAAATGTGAGGGAGCGAGTGGACCCACAGAATTGCTGATTGTGGAATGAGATCACACTTGTTTGTGAGCGCTGCCTGTATGTGGGCAGTATAGCCCCAAATTAAGCGATATACCTTAAAATATCAGGACATAAGTGCCGTGCCTGTGTGGGATATGGAATCCACTGCTTGTCCATGCGGCATGGACAAGCAGTCAGCAATTCTGTGAGCCCACTCGCTCCCTCACATTTATCAACTGTGACTGATGAAGGTCCAGATGTAAGACTGAAACGTTTCTGTTTTTTGTGAACACCATTAAATCACCTGTCTTACGTTAAGTTGAGTGCCGAGTTTTTTGCTATATACTAAGGTCAATAGTGATGTCATCACTTCTGGTCCAAGAAGCGATAATAAAACTGTGCACTGGACAAGATTGTATTTTGCCTGGAAAACCTGTTTAAGCTTAATTCAGTTTTTGCTATATGCTAAGGTGTGGGAACCTACTCTGGGACCTCTTTACGGCTGTGCATATGTCTACTTTTTCATATCACTATTGACCTGTCACAGATAGGGTTGAGATAAGTCACAGTAGATAAATGTGAGGGAGCGAGTGGACCCACAGAATTGCTGATTGTGGAATGAGATCACACTTGTTTGTGAGCGCTGCCTGTATGTGGGCAGTATAGCCCCAAATTAAGCGATATACCTTAAAATATCAGGACATAAGTGCCGTGCCTGTGTGGGATATGGAATCCACTGCTTGTCCATGCGGCATGGACTAGCAGTCAGCAATTCTGTGAGCCCACTTGCTCCCTCACATTTATCAACTGTGACTGATGAAGGTCCAGATGTAAGACTGAAACGTTTCTGTTTTTTGTGAACACCATTAAATCACCTGTCTTACGTTAAGTTGAGTGCCGAGTTTTTTGCTATATACTAAGGTCAATAGTGATGTCATCACTTCTGGTCCAAGAAGCGATAATAAAACTGTGCACTGGACAAGATTGTATTTTGCCTGGAAAACCTGTTTAAGCTTAATTCAGTTTTTGCTATATGCTAAGGTGTGGGAACCTACTCTGGGACCTCTTTACGGCTGTGCATATGTCTACTTTTTCATATCACTATTGACCTGTCACAGATAGGGTTGAGCGACCTTTACTTTTATAAGATCGGGTCGGGTTTCACGAAACCCGACTTTTTCAAAAGTCGGGTCGAGTGAAATCGGCCGATCCTATAAAAAAGTCGGGGTCGGGGTCGGCCGAAACTCGAAACCCAATGCAGTGCATTGGGTTTCCAATGGTTCCCAGGGTCTGAAGGAGCGGAAACTCTCCTTCAGGCCCTGGGATCCATATTTAAGTGTAAAATAAAGAATTAAAATAAAAAATATCACCATACTTACCCTCTGACGGGCCCTGGTACTAACCGGGAACCTTCCTTCCTTAGAATCAGCCTTCCAGGATCTTGCGGTGACGTCACGGTGATGTCGCGGCTTGTGATTGGTCACGCGGCCGCCCATGTGACCGCTGCGTGACCAATCACAAGCCGCGACATCACCGTGGCGTAACCGAAGGTCCTGGAAGGGCTGATTCTTAGGAAGGAAGGCTGCCGGAAAGAAGCAGGGCGTGTCCGAGGGTGAGTATATACCTAATAGGAATATACTCACCCTCGGCTTCGTTCCGGCAGCCTTCCTTCCTAAGAATCAGCCCTTCCAGGACCTACGGTGACGTCACGGTGACGTTGCGGCTTGTGATTGGTCGCGCAGCGGTCACATGGGCGGCCGAGCGACCAATCACAAGCCGTGACATCACCGTGACGTCACCACAAGGTCCTGGAAGGCTGATTCTAAGGAAGGAAGGTTCCCGGTTAGTACCAGGGCCCGTCAGAGGGTAAGTATGGCGATATTTTTTATTTTAATTCTTTATTTTACACTTAAATCTGAATTCCGATACCAATTCCCGATATCTTAAACATATCGGGAATCGGTATCGGAATTCCGATTCCAGATTCAGAAGATCGCCGACTTCATGGCCGACCCCACACAGGGGTCGGGTCGGGTTTCATGAAACCCGACTTTGCCAAAATTCGGCGACTTCTGAAAATTGCCGACCCGTTTCGCTCAACCCTAGTCACAGAACATCGTTTCACCTGAAAAATATCCTTTGGACCACTATTCAAACCACATGACCCATGCGAGCAATCACAGACAGAGGCGGTACTGTGACAGATGAACCATGTAATCACTTTCAGTACCAATACAGACCGCAGAACAACCTGTGCTGGATATAACACCAACAATTGGGTACCATGGGGAGTTTTTAAGTGTCAATGAAGTCCACCAACACGATTCGGTTTACTTTTTTAAAAACTATTCCCCTTCAGGACCAAGCCACTTTGTACATTAATGACTGAGCCACATTTTTCACATCTGACATGTCACTATATAAGTTAATAACTTTGGAATGCTTCAACATATTCCAGTGACTCTCTGATGTTTCATAACACATTCACAACACATGTTATTGGTAAATTTTAGCTCATATAATTAGCATTTATTTATTAAAGTATCGAAAATTTGAAGAAAAAACAAAAACTTTTGCAGATTTTATTGCCCTTAAATCAGACTTCACAAAATAGTTAATAAATAACATTTTCCTCATGTCTAATTTACATCAGCATCATTTTATTCATGATTATCCTTGTTAAGAAGTTAGAAGGGTTAAAAGTTTATCAGTAAGTTTTCAATTTTCCAATATTTACAATACCACAATGGGAAATGGGAAAAAACAACCTCATAATTTGTTACACAATTTCTTGTGCATGTGGCAATAACCCACATGCAGCTGTGCATTACTGTCAAACTCGAGAGGGTAAGAGCGCTATTTGAATTTTGGAGCCCAAATTTTGCTAGAATAGTTTGAAGACACCATTTTCAGAGGCCCTAAGTGCCAGAGAAGCAGAAACCTCCCTCAATTTACCCCACATCATAAATTACACCTCTTTAGAAATTATTCTACGAGTGCAGTGATGATTTGGACTTTATGAGCATTTTCCAGAAAAAAAAGCAGCAATAGATGTTGCAAAGTGGAAATGCAAATATGCCACTATAGTGCCCAGTACGTTGTATTTGCCCATACATTGTGCCTAGCTCATTCTCCTGTAGATATGCACCACATAAATTAAGTGGGTTTTCCTCGCTACAGCGATTCAAAACATGTGTGTTGTGAATTTGGATTCTGGGCTCCCCCGGTGGCTACTGGTGGAATTGAACTGGTGTTTTCATCTTCTCTGTTCACCTGTTCCCATCAAGATGTGGGAGTCGCTATATAACCTTGCTGCTCTGTTAGTTGCTTGCCGGTCATCAATGTTATCAGAAGCCTCTCTGTGCTTGTTCCTGCTCCTAGACAACTACTAGATAAGTTGGACTCTTGTCCATGTTTGTTTTTGCATTTTTGTTCCAGTTCACAGCTGTAGTTTCGTTACTGTGTCTGGAAAGCTCTTGTGAACAGGAATTGCCACTCTGGTGTTATGAGTTAATGCCAGAGTTTTAAAGTAATTTCTGGATGGTGTTTTGATAGGGTTTTCAGCTGACCATGAAAGTGTCCTTTCTGTCTTCTGCTATGTAGTAAGTGGACCTCAAATTTGCTAAACCTATTTTCATACTACGTTTGTTATTTCATCTTAATTCACCGCCAATACATGTGGGGGGCCTCTGTCTCCTTTCGGGGTATTTCTCTAGAGGTGAGCTAGGACTGATATTTTCCTCTGCTAGCATTATTTAGTCCTCCGGCTGGTGCTGGGCATCTAGAATCAACGTAGGCATGCTACCCGGCCACTGCTAGTTGTGCGTTAGGTTTAGTTCATGGTCAGCTCAGTTCCCATCTTCCAAGAGCTAGTTCCTATATATGCTTATGCTATGTTCTCTTGCCATTGAGATCATGACAGTTTGACCGGCCCACTAAAGGGTTAAAATCCTTGGCTGAGAAAGGAGAGAATAGTAGTCTGCTGAAATTTTTTTTTTTTTTTTCTCTCCTTCTAATCTTTGAATGGCTCTGTGTCCACCTGTTTGTAATGGATCTTCAGAGTGTAACTGCAGGTTTGAATAATCTCGCCACGAAGGTACAACATTTGCAAGATTTTGTTTGTCATGCACCTGTATCTGAGCCGAGAATTCCTTTGCCGGAATTTTTCTCGGGGAATAGATCTGGGTTTCAGAATTTTCGAAATAATTGCAAATTATTTTTGTCCCTGAAATCTCGCTCTGCCGGAGACCCTGCACAGCAGGTCAGGATTGTGATTTCCTTGCTCCGGGGCGACCCTCAAGACTGGGCTTTTTCATTGACACCAGGGGATCCTGCGTTGCTCAATGTGGATGCGTTTTTTCTGGCCTTGGGGTTGCTTTATGACGAACCTCATTTGGAGCTTCAGGCAGAAAAAACTTTGATGTCCCTATCTCAGGGGCAAGATGAAGCGGAAATTTACTGCCAAAGATTCCGTAAATGGTCTGTGCTTACTCAGTGGAATGAGTGCGCCCTGGCGGCGACTTTCAGAGAGGGTCTCTCTGATGCCATTAAGGATGTTATGGTGGGGTTCCCTGTGCCTGCGGGTCTGAATGAGTCCATGACAATGGCTATTCAGATCGATAGGCGTTTGCGGGAGCGCAAACCAGTGCACCATCTGGCGGTGTCCACTGAGAAGTCGCCAGAGAGTATGCAGTGTGATAGAATTCTGTCCCGAAGCGAGCGGCAGAATTTTAGACGGAAAAATGGGTTGTGTTTCTATTGTGGTGATTCTACTCATGTTATATCAGCATGCTCTAAGCGCACTAAAAAGCTTGATAAATCTGTTTCCATTTGCACCTTACCATCTAAGTTTATTCTATCTGTGACCCTGATTTGCTCTTTGTCATCTATTACCACGGACGCCTATGTCGACTCTGGCGCCGCTTTGAGTCTTATGGATTGGTCCTTTGCCAAACGCTGTGGGTATGATTTAGAGCCTTTGGAGACTCTTATTCCTCTGAAGGGGATTGACTCCACCCCATTGGCTAATAATAAACCACAATACTGGACACAAGTAACTATGCGTATTAATCCGGATCACCAGGAGATTATTCGCTTTCTGGTGCTGTATAGTCTACATGATGATTTGGTGCTAGGATTGCCTTGGCTGCAATCTCACAACCCAGTCCTCGACTGGAGAGCTATGTCTGTGTTGAGCTGGGGATGTAAGGGGGCTCATGGGGATGTACCTGTGGTTTCCATTTCATCATCTATTCCCTCTGAAATTCCTGAGTTCCTGTCTGACTATCGTGACGTCTTTGAAGAATCCAAGCTTGGTTCATTACCTCCGCACCGAGAGTGCGATTGTGCCATAGATTTAATCCCGGGTAGTAAATACCCAAAGGGTCGTTTGTTTAATCTGTCTGTGCCTGAACATGCTGCTATGCGAGAATATATAAAGGAGTCCTTGGAAAAGGGACATATTCGTCCATCGTCATCTCCCTTAGGAGCCGGTTTTTTCTTTGTGTCAAAAAAAGACGGCTCTTTGAGACCATGTATCGATTATCGGCTTTTGAATAAAATCACTGTAAAATATCAATACCCATTGCCGTTGCTTACTGATTTGTTTGCTCGCATAAAGGGGGCCAAGTGGTTCTCTAAGATTGACCTTCGTGGGGCGTATAATTTGGTGCGAATCAGGCAGGGGGATGAGTGGAAAACCGCATTTAATACGCCCGAGGGCCACTTTGAGTATTTAGTGATGCCTTTTGGTCTTTCAAATGCTCCGTCAGTTTTCCAGTCCTTTATGCATGATATTTTTCGCGATTATTTGGATAAATTTATGATTGTGTATCTGGATGATATTCTGATTTTTTCGGATGACTGGGACTCTCATGTCCAGCAAGTCAGGAGGGTTTTCCAGGTTTTGCGGTCTAATTCTTTGTGTGTGAAGGGTTCTAAGTGTGTTTTTGGGGTACAGAGGATTTCCTTTTTGGGATATATTTTTCTCCCTCTTCCATTGAAATGGATCCTGTCAAGGTTCAAGCTATTTGTGATTGGACGCAGCCCTCTTCTCTTAAGAGTCTTCAGAAATTTTTGGGCTTTGCTAACTTTTATCGTCGATTTATTGCTGGTTTTTCGGATATTGCTAAGCCATTGACCGATTTGACTAAGAAGGGTGCTGATGTTGCTGATTGGTCCCCTGACGCTGTGGAGGCATTTCGGGAGCTTAAGCGCCGTTTTTCCTCTGCCCCTGTGTTGCGTCAGCCTGATGTTGCTCTACCTTTTCAGGTTGAGGTCGACGCTTCTGAGATCGGAGCTGGGGCAGTGTTGTCGCAGAAAAGTTCTGACTGCTCCGTGATGAGGCCTTGTGCCTTCTTTTCCCGTAAATTTTCGCCCGCTGAGCGGAATTATGATGTTGGGAATCGGGAGCTTTTGGCCATGAAGTGGGCTTTTGAGGAGTGGCGCCATTGGCTTGAGGGGGCCAGACATCAGGTGGTGGTATTGACTGACCACAAAAACTTGATTTATCTTGAGACCGCCAGGCGCCTGAATCCTAGACAGGCAGCGGCGCTGGTCATTATTTTTCTCTCGGTTTGATTTTGTGGTGTCATACCTACCGGGTTCTAAGAATGTTAAGGCGGATGCCCTTTCTAGGAGTTTTGAGCCTGACTCGCCTGGTAACTCTGAGCCCACAGGTATCCTTAAGGATGGAGTGGTATTGTCAGCCGTTTCTCCAGACCTGCGGCGGGCCTTGCAGGAGTTTCAGGCAGATAGACCGGATCGTTGCCCACCTGATAAACTGTTTGTTCCTGATGATTGGACCATTAGAGTCATCTCTGAGGTTCATTCTTCTGCGTTGGCAGGTCATCCTGGCATTTTTGGTACCAGGGATTTGGTGGCAAGGTCCTTCTGGTGGCCTTCCCTGTCACGAGATGTGCGAGGCTTTGTGCAGTCTTGTGACGTTTGTGCTCGGGCCAAGCCTTGTTGCTCTCGGGCTAGTGGATTATTGTTGCCCTTGCCTATTCCTAAGAGGCCTTGGACGCACATCTCGATGGATTTTATTTCAGATCTGCCTGTTTCTCAGAAGATGTCTGTCATCTGGGTGGTGTGTGACCGTTTCTCTAAGATGGTCCATTTGGTTCCTCTGCCCAAGTTGCCTTCTTCTTCCGAGTTGGTTCCTCTGTTTTTTCAGAATGTTGTTCGTTTGCATGGTATTCCTGAGAATATCATTTCTGACAGAGGGACCCAATTCGTGTCTAGATTTTGGCGGGCATTCTGTGCTAGGATGGGCATAGATTTATCTTTTTCGTCCGCTTTCCATCCTCAGACGAATGGCCAGACCGAGTGGACTAATCAGACCCTGGAGACATATCTGAGGTGTTTTGTGTCTGCTGACCAGGATGATTGGGTTGCTTTTTTGCCATTGGCAGAGTTCGCTCTCAATAATCGGGCCAGCTCTGCCACTTTGGTGTCCCCGTTTTTCTGTAATTCGGGGTTTCATCCTCGATTTTCCTCTGGTCAGGTGGAATCTTCGGATTGTCCTGGAGTGGATGCTGTGGTGGAGAGATTGCATCAGATCTGGGGGCAGGTGGTGGACAATTTGAGGTTGTCCCAGGAGAAGACTCAGCTTTTTGCCAACCGCCACCGTCGTGTTGGTCCTCGGCTTGTTGTTGGGGATTTGGTGTGGTTGTCTTCTCGTTTTGTCCCTATGAGGGTCTCTTCTCCTAAGTTTAAGCCTCGGTTCATCGGCCCGTATAAGATATTGGAGATTCTTAACCCTGTTTCCTTCCGTTTGGACCTCCCTGCATCCTTTTCTATTCATAACGTTTTTCATCGGTCATTATTGCGCAGGTATGAGGTACCGGTTGTGCCTTCCGTTGAGCCTCCTGCTCCGGTGTTGGTTGAGGGTGAGTTGGAGTACGTTGTGGAGAAAATCTTAGACTCTCGTGTTTCCAGACGGAGACTCCAGTATCTGGTCAAGTGGAAGGGATACGGCCAGGAGGATAATTCTTGGGTGAATGCATCTGATGTTCATGCCTCTGATCTGGTTCGTGCCTTTCATAGGGCCCATCCTGATCGCCCTGGTGGTTCTGGTGAGGGTTCGGTGCCCCCTCCTTGAGGGGGGGGTACTGTTGTGAATTTGGATTCTGGGCTCCCCCGGTGGCTACTGGTGGAATTGAACTGGTGTTTTCATCTTCTCTGTTCACCTGTTCCCATCAAGATGTGGGAGTCGCTATATAACCTTGCTGCTCTGTTAGTTGCTTGCCGGTCATCAATGTTATCAGAAGCCTCTCTGTGCTTGTTCCTGCTCCTAGACAACTACTAGATAAGTTGGACTCTTGTCCATGTTTGTTTTTGCATTTTTGTTCCAGTTCACAGCTGTAGTTTCGTTACTGTGTCTGGAAAGCTCTTGTGAACAGGAATTGCCACTCTGGTGTTATGAGTTAATGCCAGAGTTTTAAAGTAATTTCTGGATGGTGTTTTGATAGGGTTTTCAGCTGACCATGAAAGTGTCCTTTCTGTCTTCTGCTATGTAGTAAGTGGACCTCAAATTTGCTAAACCTATTTTCATACTACGTTTGTTATTTCATCTTAATTCACCGCCAATACATGTGGGGGGCCTCTGTCTCCTTTCGGGGTATTTCTCTAGAGGTGAGCTAGGACTGATATTTTCCTCTGCTAGCATTATTTAGTCCTCCGGCTGGTGCTGGGCATCTAGAATCAACGTAGGCATGCTACCCGGCCACTGCTAGTTGTGCGTTAGGTTTAGTTCATGGTCAGCTCAGTTCCCATCTTCCAAGAGCTAGTTCCTATATATGCTTATGCTATGTTCTCTTGCCATTGAGATCATGACACATGTGAATGCTAATTGCAATTTAGGCATTTTGTGGAGCTCCGAAGGAATGAGGCATTTGGATTTGGAAACAGTTATCGCTGGATATGTTTTGGTAGGAGCAATGTTACCTTTCCAGAGCATTTGTCCTACCAGTAACATGAACACCCCCTCTATATCTGTTAACAAATAGTGGACCTAAGTGGGAACTTGCTTTTGGTGAGTTGAGTTGAAGATTTTATTGGCATTATTTTGGTGTACAAAACATTTTGGATCAGTTCACACTTAACCTGTGCTCTATGCTGACACTTACATCTGGTTTTCCATCTAAATCTACAAAATATGTGATTGAGATAAAATCTCAGAGGAATACATTTGATAATACAGTAGCAAAGATACCCTGGACTCAAAATGGCTTTTATTCGGCAGTATCCAGCTTTTAAGGGTGCACAAAACAGTGTTTGACTGCGTTTTTATGCACTTCTGAAAGAAAGACACAGATGGATCGTAGGCCAGATAGAATCCAAAGTAAGTCCATCTACCTTATTATAGAAAATCTTCCATCAGCAGTTATATCTGAATTACCTATTTTTGAGATTTACAATCAAAACCCTGCTGTAAGTGCTCAGTGTGTAACGCAGGAGAAATGTGAGCTGGGCCTTGCTGTTATCTTTGGGAGGCAGAATAAACAAATCAACAACAGGTCAAGAGTTGGTTTTACTTATTTGTTACGATATTTCTCTTGTGTTATATGTGATTAGACAACATTATTCTTCAGGTCAGCGCAATTACGATATCAAACTTATATCTTTTTAGTATATGGCTACTATTACACACTAAAAAAAGTTTTTTTTAACAAAATAAAGTTTTTGCATTGCCACATTTTGAGATCTATAAGCTTTCTATATTTCTGCCAACAGAGAAATATGAGGCCTGGTTTTTTGCGGGATGAGTTGAAGTTTTTATTGGTACCATTTTCAGGCACATAATAATTTTTGATTGCTCAATTTTCAGATTTTTTGGAGACTGAATGAACAAGAACCAGCAATTCAGAAACTGTATTTTTTTATGCTATTCACCATGTGTTAAAACAGCTGTTAGGGGTCAAGTTCCCGTCTCTGCACAGGGAGAATCTCGGGCCATCTCCGCTTCGGTCTCCCATTGTTCTCCTGCCGCAGTGGAGTCTGCTCAGCGGAGACATCGGTCCCAGCATCTCGCTCAGTCTGACTCTGTACAGAGAGTTGGTGTTGCTTTTCCTGCTTCTGCCATTGAAGTCAGTGCTGGGCAGCGGTGAGCAGATGCTTCTTGGACTAAGTCCTGCTTTTCTCGTTCTGAGCATGCCCAGAGTAAGATCTCTCAGTGGAGATCGAGGGTCACATGATCAGACACTGCAGCTAAGGTCCTGTAGGTGCTCACGCTCTGTGGCAGCCTCTCATTGGTCCTTCCAGGAAGGTCCTGTACAAGCTGCAACTATTTAAGGCTTGCATGGCCGCATGGCCATGCGCTAGTATTGCTCTTTATTTATGTACTTTGCGCCAGTGTGGTCTTATATGAGTGTGTTCAGGGACCCGGCTGAAATAAGCCCCTAGAATGCTGGCACCTCCGGCGAGGAGTTTGTATGCTTGGGTATTCAGGGATCTGGCCGAAAAAACACCATTAGAATGCTGGCACCTCCGGCGAGGAGTTTCGTGTGCATGCATGACCACTGACTGCTCTTGTTTAGGTAGTTAGCCTGTGCCTCTGTGGAGTCTAACAGGGTGCAGTGCTTTGAGTTCACGGCTGCTCTGTGAAGCAACAGAGTTAGCTAACACCGCCATTTAGTTCCGCTATTTGCTAGCAGCAGGTTCTCCTGCACGGTGGACCCCGGGATGCGAACGCATCTGTCATAATAAAATCTATATATTCATTAGGTGCGTTCCGCTAGCCCTAACAACAGCTTTATTCTTTAGGTAAGTACAATTACAATAACACCACATTTATTTTATTTTTCTTGCAGCTTCTACTCAATAAAAGCTATATTATAGAATAAATAATGTTTTTGCATCACTTTATTTTGAGGGCTATAGCTTTTTTATTATTCCACTGATGGAGCTGTATGGTGGCTTTTTTGTGGGAGAAGATAATGTTTTTAGCTATACAATTTTTATTTACATTTGTTTTCTTGATTGAGTTTTCTTTCACTTTTTCTTGTGGCATGATGAAAACGCACAGTTTTTTTGCTATATATATATTTTTTACAGCGTTCACTGTAGAGTTTAATTAAGTGACAGTTTTATGAATTGGGTCATTCTGGATGTGGCAATACCAAATATATGTACTCTATTTGCTTCTTTTTGTTTTTACTTAAATATGCATATCTATTGGTGCTGTTTTTTGTGAGCTTTTTTTGTTTTTTCTTAACAGTTTTTGCTATTTTTTACTCAACTTTTGTAGTTTCTTTCTTAGTCCCTCTTTTTTTAACCTTTCTTTGTCTGATCATTGGTCTATTGCATTGCAATACAGAGGTACTGGCAAATTACAAGCTCAGAATGCCTGTTAGACCCTGCTTGTAGCTGGGTCTCAGAGGCCATCATACCAGGCACACCAGGAGGTCACTGTTTGACTTTCAGGTACTATGACAACCATCGCCTCCCCATGATTTTGTCCCACAGTGCTGGTGGAGGTGATAGAGGGAGCCCCCTCACTCTCGCAATCTTCTAAATAATAGATTGATTGCAGCATTGGTGGGTTAATTAGCCAAGGGTGGTGCTGGCACTGGCATTGCTGTTACCGCAGGAGCTCGGCTGTCAGTTAAGTCTAGCTTCCGGAGCTGATGGTGCAGGTAGGGCTTATACTATAACATCTCCCATCGATCACATGCTTTTATCAGTTAGTCAGATTGACAGACCGATGACAACAATCGGAGAGTGGGAACTGCTGTATTTGGTCCCTGCATCACAAGCTGTGACGATCAGCTATTGGTGACTGCTGCTGGCAAAGAGGTGTCTCTGTGTGTTTTCATACAGTGACAATTCAAATGTATGACGGGTATAGCACATTATGATGTGGGAATTGGCAACTAATCATGATGTGCTATATCCGGCATGCAATGTTAAATGATTCATTTCAACAAGAAAGGAGGGTAGGCTGTGTAAAAGTGCCACAATGATATTTTAACAGTACTCAACAGACACATTTTTTATTGCTCATGTACATCATATTTTAAATAATGGAGGCTAAAGTAAGGATTGCTATTATACTTTTTTCACCATTAAAGTCACAGAAGGGTAAGCACTTTTAATCAGCCGAGTTGGAAGTTTCTATATAGAATTCTGGCTTCTCATTCGATCAATGTGTGCATATGGCATAATAGAGAACTTACTCTGTGCATTGTGCATCATTAACTGACCACCAACCAGCAATATACTTGTTAGTCAGGGGTTGTTTACTAGCCGGTTTACATAAGTTGACCACGCTTCAGGTGCGTCCTGCCCTGAATGATCGGTAAGGCTAAGTTCCCACAATGAGCAGCCCTCACTTACTGTTAGTTACTTAACCATATGGGGACAGTGACGCTAGTGCTGATTGGGATCAGGGCATACATATCATAACAACCTCACATGAGTCTCGGGACCACAAGGGCCAGCACTGTTTGAATGGCATCGGCATAGGAGGGGACTAAAAGCTTTTAAATTTATTGGGGCCAAATATTTACATTAAGAAGTAATTGTCGTAATAGTCAACAACCACTTGAAAGCAAAAAATGAAATAAGTGAACTGGAGTATAAGTTGGTATACAAGCAATGTGTAGTGGCTAGTGTTGAGTGTTACCTTCCGATATTCAGAAATATCGGGATCAGATTGGATCGACCGATATCCAAAAAATATCAGATATCGCCGATACCGATAACAGAAACCAATGCAAGTCAATGGGACACAAATATCGGAATGAAAATATACCCTTTCTTTCCTTGCACATCCTGTTCCAGAGGGGGGAAGAGTGTGGGCGGAGACTGTGTGTCTGTGTGGGACCCTGGGGGTCTGTGCGGGCCTGCCAGGGGTATGTACGGGCCTCTCTGGGGTCTGTGCGGGCTGCCGGGGGTTTGTGCAGACCTGCCAGGGGTCTGTACGGGCCTCTCGGGGATCTGTGCGGCCTGCCGGGGGTCTGTGCGGCCCTCTTGGGGGTCTGTGTGGCCCTCTTGGGGGTCTGTGCGGCCTGCCGGGGATCTGTGCAGCCTGTCGGGGTCTGCAATGGCCTCTTGGGGGTCTGTGCGGCCTGCCGGGTATCTGTGCGGCCTGTTGGGGGTCTGTGTGGCCTTCCGGGGGTCTGTGCGGCCTGCCGAGGGTCTGTACGGGCCTCTTGGAGGTCTGTGCGGCCTGGTGGGGGTCTGTGCAGCCTTCCAGGGGTCTGTATGGGCCTCTCAGTGGTCTGTGCGGCCTGCCAGGGGTCTGTGCAGGTGTGCAGGCATCGCCGATGGGACTACAATGGCAGTGATTGACACATTAGCCAATGATGGGACAGTAGCAGTCCCATCATCCATAATGTGTTGAATGTAAAAAAAACCATACATGCTACATACAACATACATAATACATACATACTACATACATACAACATAATACATACATACATACAACATACTATATACATACATACAACATACATACTACATACATACAACATAATATATAGTGCATACATACATACTACATACATACAACATACATACTAAATGCATGCATACAACATACATACAACATACATACATACTACATACATACAACATGCATACAACTTACTACATACATCCATACAACATACATACATCCATACAACATACATACATACTACATACATACTAAATACATACCACATACATACCACATACTACATACATACTAGATACATACATATTGCATACATACTACATACATACTACATACATACTACATACATACTACATACATACTACATACATACATACTACATACAATACATTCATACATTACATACAATACATACATATAGACATACATTACATATAACATAGATTACATACTCACCATCACTTGTCATTTTGATCCCCGAAGCCAATGTCATCTGTAAAAAATATGAAAATAACAAACAACCAATATACTCCCTGATTTGCAGAAATCCATGAGTGTCCCACGACGATCTCCCGTGGAGAACGGCAGCATCAGCTGATGCGACCGCTCTCTAGGGGCTCCAGGAACACAATGACGGGAGGAAGGTATCCTTCCGCACTGTATTCCTCCGCTGCTGTAAAAAAATAGTCCCTAGTCTCACTTTTGTCATTGCTGTGTGAGAAATTTTCCCACGCAGCAATTGCCAGAAAGTGAGACTCTGAACTCTAGTAACCTCTCAGTGATGCACTCCAGGAGCCATTGTCTCCTGTCAGTGTGTCACTGAAGGTCCTATAGAGCAGCGACATCACCCGATGTCACTGTTCTATAGGAGAGATCATCGTGGGACACTGGTTATTAATTAGACTACGGCGGTCAGGTAGTACACAGTTTATTATTTTACGTTTTTGCAGGCGCTAAAGTATGGTAAGTATGGTTAAATTAAGAATATTAAAATGCTTTTTTCCTAATGTGTGTGTGTTTTATTAACCATTTACTAGTATTGGATTAATAATGGTTATGCGTCTTATTGACTCCTCTCCTTTATTAGTCTTGCTTAATGTAACCTTACAATAGCAAGGTGACATTAACCTCTTATTACGCCATATCCCACCGCTACACGGGAGTGGGAAGAGAGGGGCTAAGTGCTGGAATTGGCGCATCTTACAGATACGCCATTTCTGGGGCGGCTGCGGACTGGTATTTGTAGCTGGAGGGGGCAATATTCATGGCCCCTCTCTAGGCTATGAATATCAGCCCGCAGCTGGCTGCATGGCCTTTCTGGCTATAAAATATACGGGGACCCCACATCATTTTTTGGGGTGTCCCCCTATTTTAATAGCTAGTAAAGGCTACGCAGACAGCTGCGGGCTGATATTCATAGCAGGCTACAAATATTGGCCCCCGGCCGTCGGCTTTCTTCCTCTGGCGCAGAAAATTGCATGGGAGCAATTAAGGCCTCTTTCACACTTGCGTCGGTAATGGTCCGTCGCTATGCGTCAAGCCGACGTACCGACACACGTTGTGAAATTTGTGCACGACAGCGGATGCAGGTTTTCAACACATCTGCTGCCCATTCTGAAGTCCGGGGAGGAGGGGGCGGCATTTTGGCATGCGCGGTAGAAAATGGTGGACGCGCCGGACCAAAAAAAGTTCACTTGAACATTTTGTCGTGCCGACGTTCCGCCAAAACACAACGGATCCGTTGCACGACTGACGTGACGTGTGGCCATCCATCGCGATCCGTCGCTAATACCAGTCTATTTGTAAAAAACGCATCCTTCGAACACATTTGCAGGATCCGTTTTTTCCCAAAACGACGGATTGCGACGGATTGCTAAAGACGCAAGTGTGAAAGTAGCCTTAGAAACATCGGCCTTTCTATTATATATCTATGGATATATCTATCTATAGATATATTTATTGAAAGATATATCTATAGATACATAGATGTATCCATATAACTGGCTGTTTTCACACATCAGGTTTTTGCCATCAGGCACAATTCGGCGAGTTTTGAAAAAAACGGATGCGTTTTTTTTGCCGGATCCGTTTTTTCTCATACAGTTGTATTAGCGCTGGATTGCGCCTAATGGCCACATGTTTCATCCGTTTTTTGCAGGATCCGTCAAAAAAGCTGTTTCTGCAGGACGGAAAACACGTACAGAGGAACTGTTTTTCTGTCCGGCGAAAAAAACGCACAGCGACTCCCCCAAAAAAATGACATGGGGTCCCCCTATATTTTATAGCCAGAAAGGCTACGCAGACAGCTGCAGGCTGATATTCATAGCCTAGAGAGGGGCCATGGATATTGCACCCCCCAGCTTCAAATACCAGTCCTCAGCCGCCCCAGAAAAGACGCCTATCCTTTATTAATCCAATACTAGTAAATGGTTAATAAAACACACTCACATTAGGAAAAAAGTATTTTAATATTCTTCATTTAACCATACTTACCATACTTCAACGCCTGCAAAAAACGTAAAATAATAAACCATATGTTAGGAGTCGAGTTTCCTCTGCTGCACAGGGGGAATCTCGATCCGTGTCTGCTGCAGTCTCCCATTCTCCATCGGCCGCATTGGAGCCTGCTCAGCGGAGACGTAGGTCCCAGCATCTCACTGAGCCTCATTCTGTGATTCTAGCCTCTGCTATTGTACCCTGCACTGATCTGCGGTGAGCAGGCTTTTTTGGGACTAAGTCCTGCTTTGCACACACTGAGCATGCCCAGGGTAAGATCTCTCAGTGGAGATCAAGGGTCACATGCTTAGGTACTGCAGCCAAATCTATTGGTCCTTCTAGGAAGGTCCTGTAGGTACGCAGGCTCTGTGGCAGTCTCTCATTGGTCCTTTTTAGGAAGGTCCTACACATGCTGCAGCTATTTAAGGCTCGCATGGCCGCACGGCCATGCGCTGGTATCTTCCAAAGTTATGTGCTTTGTGCCACTGTGGTCATGTGCTTGAATGTGTTCAGGGACTCGGCTGAAATAAGCCCTTAGAATGCTGGCACCTCCGGCGAGGAGATTGTGTATGAGTGTATTCAGGGACCTGGCTGAAATAAGCCCCTAGAATGCTGGCACCTCCGGCGAGGAGTGTTGTGTGCATGCATGACCACTGACTGCTCTCATCTGGGTAGTTAGCCTGTGCCTCTGTGAGAATCTCACAGGGCACAGAGCTTTGCTTTCTCGGCCGCTCTGTGAAGCTAACAGAGCTGGTTCATACCGCCATATTGTGCCACCATTCACTTAGCAGCAGGATATTTCCTGCACGGTGGATCCCGGGTTGTGAACGCACCAATCCCATCAACAAATACATTCGGTGCGTTCCGCAAACCCTAACAGTATACTAGCGCCAGGATCTGGCTAAGTAATGGCAGATGAACAGCGGTTGCAGGGGTACATCCAGCTGCAGGAGGGTCGGTTGATGTCTCTTGAGCGTGCAACCTCGGCGGTGGATGTTACCGCAATAGCTGTTCAGGCTGCTAGTGTGGCTGCAGCAGCTTTACCCACTGCCACCTCTGTTTCGACCATATCTCACCTCCCATTGCCTGAGAGATACTCTGGGGACAGTAAGTCCTGTAGGGGTTTCGTGAGCCAGTGTGGTATACACCTCGAGCTCCTGGCTGCATGTTTTCCCACAGAGCGGGCAACGGTGGGATTCATAATCTCTCTCTTGTCGGACAGGGCGTTGGAGTGGGCTACGCCGCTGTGGGAGCGCAACGATCATGTGGTGCGGAGTGTTCCTCGGTTTCTGGACACTCTGAAACAGGTCTTTGTAGGACCTCAAGTCACTCATGATACAGCGCTCCAGCTGCTGGCTTTGACTCAGGGTCCAGACATGGTAAGTCATTTTGCGGTTACCTTCCGGACGTTAGCGTTTGAGTTGGAATGGCCAGATAAAACCCTCATTCCCGTATTTTGGAGGGGGCTGGCTGACCATGTGAAGGACGCTTTGGCTTCTAGGGAGATTCCCGCCACACTGGAGGAGCTCATAGCTGTATCAACTCACATAGACCTTCGTTTTCACGAGCGAAGGTTGGAGCGAGCCTAGTGTAGGCAGAGGTTTCGACTGGCTCCCACCTTCGCCAGACCTCTGGAATCTCCAGTCCAGGAGTCCGAGTCACATCAGGCCATAGAGGTGACACGAGCGAGACCCAAGTCCCAGTCCGCTTGTGCACATAAGGTCTGTCATGTTTGCCGGCAGTCAGGACATCTTGCCTCCAAGTGTCCTCAGTGGCCGGGGAAACGTCAGCGTCTAGTGGCGACGTTTGCCTCAAAGTTGTCCTTCAAGGGGACAATTACCTTTGGGCCATCCACTCTTATGGTAGAGCTATGCGTGGACTCTGGGGCGGAGGGTAATTTTATGTCATCTGCTTTCGCCCAGCGTCACGCAATACCCCTGGTTATGATCGCCAAACCAGTAACCGTTCGAGTGGTAAATGGGTCGACACTACCCTCTCAGATTACCCACCAAACCATTCCTATCACGCTTTCTGTGTCTTCATCACATCAGGAGATTATCTCCCTATTCGTCATTCCTGAGGGAATTGATGAGGTCCTGTTGGGGATACCATGGCTACACTACCATTCTCCTCAAATAGAGTGGTCCTCAGGGAGAATTTTGGGATGGAGTAAATCCTGTGAGGGTAGATGTCAGAGGGAGTGCGTTCAGGTTGCTACAACTCAGGTACCCGCAGATCTTTCCTCTCTCCCCAAACACTATTGGCCCTATGCAGACGTGTTCTCCAAAAGGGCTGCGGAGACCCTTCCGCCTCACCGCCCCTATGACTGTCCTATTGACCTCTTGCCTGTTGCTGAGCCTCCCCGGGGTCAAGTTTATCCATTATCTCTCCCAGAGACAGAGGCAATGTCTCAGTATATCCAAGAGAATCTGGCAAGAGGATTCATTAGGGAGTCAGTGTCACCTGAAGGGGCAGGGTTCTTCTTCGTACAGAAGAAGACAGGAGACTTACGTCCATGCATAGATTACAGGGGTCTTAACGCTATCACTGTTAAGAACAAGTACCCATTACCCCTGATTTCTGAGCTTTTTGATAGGCTACAGGGAGCAAGGGTGTTTACAAAATTAGCTCTGCGGGTTGCCTATAACCTGATTTGCAACCGTGAGGGGGTCGAATGGAAGACGGCTTTTAACACCAAGGAAGGGCATTATGAATACCTGATGATGCCCTTCGAGCTCTGTAATGTGCCAGCTGTTTTCCAAGACTTTGTGAACAACATTTTCTGGGATATGCTCACCTCCTCAGTCGTAGTCTATCTTGGTGATATTCTCATCTACTCTCCAGATATTGACTCCCATCGGAGAGATGTTCGCAAAGTCTTCAACCTCTTACGGGCAAACTCCCTCTACGTTAAGTTGGAGAAGTGTGTGTTTGAGCAGTAGTCCTTGCCTTTCCTTGGTTATATCATCTCTGCCCAGGGTTTAGCTATGGATCCTGCCAAACTACAGGCTGTGATGGACTGGCAGGAACCCCATTCTCTTAAAGCGGTGCAACACTTTATGGGGTTCATTAATTACTATCGCCAGTTCATTCCACACTTCTCAACTTTGGTAGCTCACTTGGTTGCCCTCACCAAGAAGGGAGCAAATCCCAAGTTGTGGTCAGAGGAGGTCTCCAAGGCCTTTCTCTCGATTAAGTCACACTTCCCTAGCGCTCCCATCCTACATCGCCCCGATGTAGATAAGCCATTTATCATGGAGGTGGATGCCTCATCCATTGGTGCTGGAGCAGTCCTTTTCCAAAAGGATGCTCAAGGTCGGAAGCATCCTTGCTTCTTTTTCTCCAAGACCTTCACACCAGCAGAGAGGAATTATTCCATCGGGGACAGGGAGTTGCTAGCCATGAAGTTGGCTTTTTCAGAGTGGAGACACCTCTTGGTGGGAGCTCGCTTTCCCTTCCATGTGTTCACTGACCACAAGAACTTGGTGTATATACAGACGGCCCAGCGGCTGAATTCTCGCCAGGCTAGATGGTCCCTGTTCTTCTCCCGGTTCCATTTTACTCTCCATTTTCTCTCCGGGGAGAAGAACACTCGTGATGATGCTCTCTCCCGCTCTGTAGTGTCATCTGAGGAGGAGCCTCGGCTTATTGTCCCTTCTGAGAGCCTGAGAACTGTGGCTCCGGTTTCACTTGAGTCCGTGCCCCCGGGCAAGACTTTCGTACCAGTGAATTTGCGACCGGAGGTTCTCTCTTGGGCTCACTCGTCCAGAGTCGGTGGACATTTTGGGACCAAGAGGACATCTGAGCTTTTGGTGAGGACATACTGGTGGCTGCATATGGCTCGTGATGTTGGGGACTATATTCGGGCATCTGTCTCCTGCGCCCAGAATCGGTCTCCTCGGCAACGGCCTGCTGGGTTACTTTACCCCATGCCGGTGGCAGACAGGCCCTGGGAAATGGTCGGGATGGACTTCGTGGTGGGCTTACCCAAGTCTCGTAGCTGCACCGTTATCTGGGTAGTCACCGATCATTTTTCCAAGATGGTGCATTTGGTGCCGCTTCCACGGTTACCTTCTGCACGGGCCTTGGCAGCTTTGTCAATTAAACATATTTTCCACCTACATGGAATGCCTGATAAAATTGTCAGCGACCGGGGTCCCCAATTTGCATCTCGGTTTTGGAAAGAGCTCACGTTTACTCAGCATAGAGCTGAATCTCTCCTCTGCATATCATCCCGAGACGAATGGGTTGGTAGAGAGAATCAACCAAACCCTGGTGACATACTTGTGTCTCTGCTAGGCAGAATGACTGGGCATCTTTGCTACCTTGGGCGGAATTTGCCTTGAACAATGCCGTAGCTGATTCCACTGGTCAGACTCCTTTTCTCCTCAATTACGGCCAGCATCCGCGTGTCCCTGTGCCCATGCCCGTGTCATCCACCGATTCTAGGGTGGCAGACTGGGCGGTGGAGGCACGTGACATCTGGGATCGCACACAGGATGCCATCCGGGCCTCCAAGGAGAGAATGAGGGTTTCGGCCGATACACACCGGCGCCCCGCTCCGACCTTTGCTCCTTTCGACTTAGTGTGGCTCTCCGCCTGTAACATCAGGCTGCGAGTTGAGTCCACTAAGTTTGCGCCTCTCTACATTGGCCCATTCAAGGTTCTGGAACAGGTCAACCTTGTGGTCTACCGTTTGGCTATTCCTCCACGCCTTGGTATCACTGATACCTTTCACGTTTCCCTCTTAAAGCCTGTTCATTTATCCAAGTTTTCTGAGTCATCTGCCAGGACATCGGGTTCATCTATGGATGAGTTTGAGGTGAATGCTATCATGGGGTGCAAGGTGGTACATGGCAAGAAATTTTATCTGGTGGATTGGAAGGGTCACGGTCCAGAGGATAGAACCTGGGAGCCTGTGGAGCACATTCGGGCTCCGCTGCTCATTGCGGCTTTTGAGCGTAGTGAGGCTCAAGGAGGGGGGGCCCTAGGAGGTGGGGTAATGTTAGGAGTCGAGTTTCCTCTGCTGCACAGAAGAAATCTCGATCCGTGTCTGCTGCGGTCTCCCATTCTCCATCGGCCGCAGTGGAGCCTGCTCAGCGGAGACGTCGGTCCCAGCGTCTCACTGAGCCTGATTCTGTGCAAAGGGTTACTGCTGCCAAATCTATTGGTCCTTCTAGGAAGGTCCTGTAGGTACGCAGGCTCTGTGGCAGTCTCTCCTTGGTCCTTTTTAGGAAGGTCCTGTACGTGCTGCAGCTATTTAAGGCTCGCATGGCCGCACGGAGGAGTGTTGTGTGCATGCATGACCACTGACTGCTCTCATCTGTGTAGTTAGCCTATGCCTCTGTGAGAGTCTAACAGGGCACAGAGCTTTCCTTTCTTGGCCGCTCTGTGAAGCTAACAGAGCTGGTTCATACTGCCATATTGTGCTGCAATTCACTTAGCAGCAGGATATTTCCTGCACGGTGGATCCCGGGTTGAGAACGCACCAATCCCATCAATAAATATATTCGGTGCGTTCCACAAACCCTAACACCATATACTACCTGTCCGCCATAGTCCAATTAATAATGAGTGTCCTACGACGATCTCCCCTATAGAATAGTGACATTGGGTAATGTCACTGCTCTATAGGACCTTCAGTGACACACTGACAGGAGACAATGGCTCCTGCAGTGCATCACTGAGAGGTTACTAGAGTTCAGAGTCTCACTTTATGGCAATTGCTGCGTGGGAAAATTTCTTACACAGCAATGCTAAAAGTGAGACTAGGGACTATTTTTTTACAGCAGCGGAGGAATACAGTGTGGAAGGATACCTTCCTCCCGTCATTGTGTTCCTGGAGCCCCTAGAGAGCGGTCGCATCAGCTGATGCTGCCATTCTCCACGGGAGATCGTCGTGGGACACTCGTGGATTTCTGCGGATCAGGGAGTATAGTGTTTGTTATTTTCATATTTTTTACAGATGACACTGGCTTCGGGGATCAAAATGACAAGTGATGGTGAGTATGTAATCTATGTTATATGTACTGTATGTCTATATGTATGTATTGTATGTAATGTATGAATGTATTGTATGTAGTATTTATGTAGTATGTATGTAGCATGTTGTATGTATGTAGTATGTATGCATGTATGTAGTATGTATGTAGGTTGTATGTATGTAGTATGTATGTTGTATGTATGTAGTATGTATGTTGTATGTAGTATGTATGTATGTATGTATGTAGTATGTATGTATGTAGTATGTAGTATGTTGTATGTATGTAGTATGTATGTATGTTGTATGATTAAGATCGCATAGATCGAAACACTTTGTCTATCCTCATGACTGCATCCACCTTTGAGCAAGGATTTTAATCAATCTATATTTATATGCACTAAAAAAGAATTTCAAGATTTTAGGACCTTTTCCTCATCTTCCATTGCTGCACGTCTTGGTCAGGAAATATCCGTGCTCCTTCAGTCTGTCAGTGAGCTGGCTGTGGCTTTTAGCCTTTTTTTTCTATATATATGTATGTAGTATGTATGTATTTTGTATGTATGTTGTATGGATGTATGTAGTATGTTGTATGTATGTAGTATGTATGTTGTATGTATGTTTGTAGTATGTATGTTGAATGTATGTATGTTGTATGTATGTAGTATAGAGTATGTTGTATGTATGTTGTATGTATGTGGTATGTTGTGTGTATGTTGCATGTATGTATGTAGTATGTATGTAGTATGTTGTATGCATGTAGTATGTATGTATTATGTTGTATGTATGTAGTATGTTTGATGTATGTAGTATGTATGGGTTTTTTTTACATTCAACACATTAGCCGGATGATGGGACTACTGCTGTCCCATCATTGGCTAATGTGTCAATCAGTGCCATTATAGCAGGCATAGCCCGATGGGACTTGTATTCCCATCGGACGATGCCTGCACACCCACACAGATCCCCGGCAGGCCGCACAGACCACCAAGAGGCCCGTACAGACCCCCGGCAGGCCGCACAGACCCCCGGCAGGCCACACAGAACCCCCAAGAGGCCCATACAGACCCTTGGCAGGCCGCACAGACCCACGGCAGCCCACACAGACCCCCGGCAGGCCCAAACTGACCCCCGGCAGGCCGCACAGACCCCTGGCAGGCCCACACAGACCCCCGGCAGCCCGCACAGACCCCCGACAGGCCCGTACAGACCCCAGGCAGGCCTGTACAGACCCCCGGCAGGCCCGCACAGACCACCCACGTTCACACTCAGACCCCGCCCGCACACACAGACACGCAGTCTCCGCCCACGCACCGCCTACACTCCATTATAGTGCATCATTGCACAATAGGAACTTCCGATTCCGGTATCCGATATCTTAAAAGTATCGGAACTCAGTATCAGAATTCCGATGCAGCGAATATTGGCCGATACCTGATATTTGCAGTATCGGAATGCTCAACACTAGTAGTGGCATGTTCACAATGGCCATTAAGCAGATAAAATTTAATATAGAAATAAAATTAACAAACAGTGGGGGAAATACATATTTAATCCCATGCTGATTTTGTAAGTTTGCCCACTGACAAAGACATGAGCAGCCTATAATTTTAAGGGTAGGTCAATTTTAACATTGAGAGAAAGAATAACAAAAATAAAATCCAGAAAATCACATTGTATAAATTATATAAATTTACTTGCAATTTTCCTTGAGAAACAAGTATTTGATCCCTCTGGCAAATAAGGCTTAATAATTGGTGGCAAAGCCCTTTTTCGCAAGGACAGGAGTAAGATGCTTTTAGTAGTTGATAATGAGGTTTATGCACATGTCAGGAGGAATTTTTGTCCACTCCTCTGCAGATCATCTCTAAATCGTTAACATTTTGAGGGTGTCACTTAGCAACTCGGAGCTTCAACTCCTTCCATAAGTTTTCTATGGGATTAAGGTCTGGAGACTGGCTAGGCCACTCCATGACCCTAATGTGCTTCTTTTTGAGCCACTCCTTTGTTGCTTTGGCTGTATATTTAGGGTCATTGTCTTGCTGGAAGACACAGCCACTACCAATTTTTAATGTCCTGGCGGAGGGAAGGAGGTTGTTACTCAGGATTTTATGGTTCAAGGCTCCATCCATTCTCTCATTGCTGCAATGAGGTAGTCCTGTGCCCTTGGCAGAGAAACATCCCCAAAACATAATGTTTCCACCTCCATGCTTGAGAGTGTGGACGGTATTCTATGGGTCATAGGCAGCATTTCTCTTCCTACAGACATGTAGAGTTGAGTTAATGCCAAAAACTTCAATTTTTGTCTCATCTGACCAAAGCACCTTCTCCTAATCACTCACAGAATCATCCCGGTGTTCACTGGCAAACTTCAGATGGGCCTGCACATGTGCCTTCTTGAGCAGGGGGACCTTGCGGGCACTGCAGGATTTTAAACCATTATGGCATAATGTGTTACCAATACTTTTCCTGGTCAATGTGGTCCTAGCTGCCTTGGGATCATTAACAAGATCCCCCCGTGTAGTTTTAGGCTGATCTCTCACCTACCTCATGAACAAGGATACCCCATGAGGTGAGATTTTGCATGGTGCCCCAGATCTATGTCATTTACAGTCATTTTGTATTTCTCCCATTTTCTTACTATTGCACCAACAGTTGTCTCCTTCTTACCCAGCGTCTTGCTTATGTTTTTGTAGCCCATTCCAGCTTTGTGCAGGTCTATGATTTTGTCGCTGACATCCTTATAAAGCCCTTTGGTCTTGCCCATATTGTAGAGGTTAGAGTCTGACTGATTGAGTCTGTGGACAGGAGTCTTTTATAAAGGTGACTATGTATGTAAGTCTTTAATGCAGGTAATGAGTTGATTAGGAGCGTCTATCTGGTCTGTAGCAGCCAGAACTCTTAATGGTTAGTAAGGGACCAAATACTTATTTTTCACTGCAAAATGCAAATAAATGTATATAATTTATGCAATGTGAGTTTCTAGATTTTATTTTTGATATACTATCTCTCAATGTTAAAATTAACCTACCCTTAAAATTATAGACTGTTCATTAGTGTTGAGCGATACCGTCCGATACTTGAAAGTATCGGTATCGGAAAGTATCGGCCGATACCGTCACAGTATCGGAATCCAATCCGATACCGATACCCGATACCAATACAAGTCAATGGGACTCAAGTATCGGACGGTATTCCTGATGGTTCCCAGGGTCTGAAGGAGAGGAAACTCTCCTTCAGGCCCTGGGAACCATATAAATGTGTAAAAGAAAGAATTAAAATAAAAAATATCGCTATACTCACCTGTCCGACGCAGCCGGGACTTCAGCGAGGGAACCGGCAGCGTTGTTTGTTTAAAAATCGCGCTATTACTTGGTTACGTGAATTCCCGGCTTGTGATTGTTCAGGTCGGCCATGTTGCCGGGACGCGGACCAATCACAGCAAGCCGTGACGAAATTACGTCACGGCTTGCTGTGATTGGTCCGCGTCCCGGCAATATGGCCGCCCTGACCAATCACAAGCCGGGACGTCACGGGAGGCTGGACACGCGCTCATTTTAAAATGGGCGCGTGTCCAGCCTCCCGTGACGTCACGGCTTGTGATTGGTTGCGCCGCGATCAACCAATCACAAGCCGGGAGGCTGGACGCGCTCATTTTGAAATGGGCGCGTGTCCAGCCTCCCGTGACGTCACGGCTTGTGATTGGTTGCGCCGCGATCAACCAATCACAAGCCGGGAGGCTGGACGCGCTCATTTTGAAATGGGCGCGTGTCCAGCCTCCCGGCTTGTGATTGGTTGACCGCGACGCAACCAATCACAAGCCGTGACGTCACGGGAGGCTGGACACGCGCCCTTTTTAAAATGAGCGCGTTTCCAGCCTCCCGTGACGTCACGGCTTGTGATTGGTTAATGGCGGCCATGTTGCCGGGACGCGGACCAATCACAGCAAGCCGTGACGTATTTTCGTCACGGCTTGCTGTGATTGGTCCGCGGCCCGGCAACATGGCCGCCCTGACCAATCACAAGCCGGGACTTCGCGTAACCATGTAAAAGCGGGAATTTTAAACAAACAACGCTGCCGGTTCCTGCGCTGAGGTCCCGGCTGCGTCGGACAGGTGAGTATAGCGATATTTTTTATTTTAATTCTCTATTTTACACATTTTAACATTAATGTTGTTCCGATACCCGATACCCGATACCACAAGAGTATCGGAATCCCGGTATCGGAATTCCGATACAGCAAGTATCGGCCGATACCCGATACTTGCAGCATCGGAATGCTCAACACTACTGTTCATGTCTTTGTCAGTGGGAAAGCTTACAAAATCAGCAAGGAATCAAATACATATTTCCCCACTATAAACTATGCTGTAAGTAAGTAAAAAGAATAGTATATGTACATGATGTAGTGTACTTAGTAAACACTGTTTCAGTGTTTCAATCATTCCTAGGAACCCTTGATCTGTGAGAGTAAATGCACCTTAACGAGAGAGAAAGATTTGTACAGTTTTGATACCCGAACCAAACAGGACTAAAGTTCAGTCGGATACAAAAACTCAAACTTCCACTGGTCCACTCATTCCTATCTACAACATTTTTTGCCTAGTCTCTATAGCCAGTGTGATGCAGCGATGTCCTTGCTGTGCAGTGACCTATACAAAGTTCAAAATAATGTCTTGTTTATTCCATAGCATACTCACAAACCGAAAAATAAGCAAGCAAGACATTCGGTATGCAGCCGGGAAAAGTAACGACAGTCCACAAGCCGTTGCAGTGAACGTATTACACCACCGTGTACGCTGGGGTGTCAGGCTTTTCAGGCTCTGCCTGGCCCGTGTTGCTCCACATGGAAAGAGCTCCTCAAAAGTCTCCTGCTAGGTCTGACTCCCAGACCAATACTGACACACCCAAACTCTCTTGCAGGTTTTTTTTTCTTTCCTCCAGATTCTATGGCCATGGGCCACTATAAGATCTGGGCTGGAGGAAACAGACCGGCCCCACTACCTTCCTGCAGTCCGTTTCTAAATAAAAGCCCATACCGGGTTTTCCTGAATAATTTCTGGGTCAGATAACTTGACCCAGTTCACACTCACTTTTATTCTTCCCTGTGTCTCACAGGCAAACCTGCTGTGAGCACAGGGCACTCCAGCGGATCTAATATGCTTCTAAGCACATCCTGGGGGATACATAGCGACCCTCGCATATGACACCGGTCATTGCCTTACATACCCCCCTCTGTTCAGACTTGTGGGGTTGAACATTTGTCAGCATACATGGTGCCCGTGACAGGGCATCCGCTTTTCCCTGTGATTTCCCAGCCCGATGTTCCACAGAGAAGCTGAAGTTTTGTAGGGACAAGAACCATCTGGTGACTCGGGCATTCCTCTCTTTTGCATTTCTCATCCAGATGAGGGGTGAATGGTCCGTTACCAACCGAAACTGACGCCCGAGCAAATAGTAGCGTAGGGACTCCAAGGCCCATTTAATCGCCAAGCACTCCTTCTCCACTACGCTATAATTTTTCTCTGACGGGGTCAGTTTCCTGCTTAAATAGTTGACTGGATACTCATCCCCGTTCACCTCTTGTGACAGCACCGCTCATAAGCCTACCTCTGAGGCATTGGTTTGCACAATAAAGTTTTTCTTGAAGTCGGGGCTGATGAGGACCGGCTGTCCACACAACGCCGACTTCAGAGACTGCAAAGCTTCCTCTGCTTGAGGATTCCTCTTGACCATCACCGTTTCTTCCCTTTTAACAGGTCCGTTAGGGAAGCCGATTTACCAGAAAAATTGGGTATTAATTGACGGTAATACCCAATGATGCCAAGGAATGCCCTCACTTGTTTGGTACTTAAGGGCTTGGGCCAGTTTTGAATGGCCTCAATTTTGTTCACTTGAGGTTTGATAACCCCTCGGCCAATCACGTACCCTAAGTACCGGGCTTCCGTGAGACCTATCGCGCATTTCTTTGGGTTTGCTGTTAACCCTGCGACTCTAAGAGACTCCAACATGGCTTGTACCTGCGCCAAAGTCACTTTTCATATGACACGTTCAGCGCCATTTCTCAGCCAATGAAGGTGGACGCAGAGTGTGGGCAGCGTGATGACATAGGTCTCGGTCCCCACCATCTTAGAGAAGGGCATTACAGTGATTGGCTTGCTTTCAGCGGTGTCACAGGGGCTATAAAGGGGCGTGCACGCCGACCGCCATCTTACTTCTGCCGATCGTAGCATAGGGAGAGGTTGCTGCAGCTTCGTCAGAAGCAGGGATATAGTTAGGGAGGAAATCTAAAACCCCAAACCGCTTGTGCTGTAGCGATTTCCACTGTCCAACACCACCTTTTCTTTGCGGGGACAGTGGAGGCTAGACTTCTGTGCATCAGCTCTGTAGCTTATAAGGCTCCCTGATAGCTGCATTGCTGTTTGTACGCCGCTGTGCAAACCAACTGCTTTTTTCAAAGCAAAAATCCTGTTGCTTCTTTCTGCACAGTTCTCTTGTTTATTTGTTTGTCCACACTTTTCTGTGCAGCAGTCCTTTTTACTGCTGGCTGCCATACTTGTCCTGAGATCATTGTAGGGAGATTGTTATTGTAGCACAGTCCCTTTTTTATATATATATCTGCTAGCCACTGTCTGCCACTGAAGCTGTGTAGTGTAATACAGTGGGCCTGATTTTCTCAGCACTCTCCCACACCTATAAAGGGAAATTTCTATTGCCACTAAGTGCATCTGCGTCAGTCCTGTTTGTGGCATATCTGTCAGCCACTTTCTGACACTGAAACTGTGTAGTGTAATACAGTGGGACTGATTTTCCCAGCAGTCTCCCACACCTATAAAGGGAAATTTCTATTGCCACTAAGTGCATCTGCGTCAGTCCTGTTTGTGGCATATCTGTCAGCCACTTTCTGACACTGAAACTGTGTAGTGTAATACAGTGGGCCTGATTTTCCCAGCAGTCTCCCACCCACACCTATAAAGGGAAATTTCTATTGCCACTAAGGGCATCTGCATCAGTCCTGTTTGTGGCATATCTGTCAGCCAATTTCTGACACTGAAACTGTGTAGTGTAATACAGTGGGCCTGATTTTCCCAGCAGTCTCCCACACCTATTAAGGGAAATTTCTATTGCCACTAAGGGCATCTGCGTCAGTCCTGTTTGTGGCATATCTGTCAGCCACTTTCGGACACTGAAACTGTGTAGTGTAATACAGTGGGCCAGATTTTTCTAACAGTCTCCCACACCTATAAAGGGAGATTTAAATACACAACAAGTTTACGTACACCTTCTATCTGGTTTTACAGTACCATATAATGGTTGTTAGTTTGGTTACATTTTTCCAAGAATGAGGAAGTCTGGTGGAAGTGGTCGTGGGCGGTCATTGCCAGCTGGTAATGATGGTAGTGGTGGTGGAGCATCAGGTGGTCATGGGAAAAGCAAAATAGCACCTAAGTCTCGAGTTGTTGAGCTAGCATCATCGTCTGGCTACACAAGGCCTTGAACGCTCCCTTTTCTGGGAGTAGGAAAACCGCTTTTAAAGCCGGAGCAGCAGGAAAAAGTTTTGGCTTTCCTTGCTGACTCTGCCTCTAGCTCTTTAGCCTCCTCTTCGGAAAGTGCAAAATTTAAAAGCAGCGCATCGTCAGTGGATGCTCCCGGTCAGGAACAAGTCGCTTCCTTGTGTCCTTCACCCAGAACAACAGTGAAGGATGCGTCAGGCGACACAACAGGTTACTCCATGGAGCTCTTTACACATACCGTGCCTGGGTTAGAAAGGGAAATTGTTAACAGGCCATGCCCATTACAAGATGAATCGGACATGGATTGCACAGATGCACAGCCACAGTTAGATTATTATGCTGTTCCATTGACTCAGATCACAACATTGCCCTCGCAGTGTACTGAGCCACAATCTGACCCTGATGAGACTATGGTGCCCCGTCCCGAACGCTATAGCACCGGCTTACACAGTGACACAGAGGAAGGTGCACAGGACATAGAAGAGGAGGTGATAGATGACCCAGTTGTTGACACCGATTGGCAGCTATTGGGGGAACAGGTTGCCGCTGGCAGTAGCTCTGAAGCGGAGGAGGAGGAGCCGCAGCAGGCATCAACATCGCACCAGCTTTCATCTGGTAGGCCCATATCTGGCCAAAAACGTGTGTCAAAACCAAAAACAGTTGTAGGACAGCGTGGCCATCCAGTCAAAGTAGCACAGTGTGCAATGCCTGAAAAGGTATTCAATAGTAGGAAGAGTGCAGTCTGGCAATTTTTTTTCCAAGATCTGAATAATCAGTGCAAAGTGATCTGTAAGAAATGCTCAAGGACCTTTAGCAGAGGTCAGAATGTCAAAAATTTAAATACAACTTGCATGCGTAGACATTTAACCACCATGCACTGGCAAGCCTGGACTAACTACCAAACGTCTCATAAAGTTGTTGCACCCGCTCACAATGAAGCTAGTCAGCAACGCTACATTCCTTCCCTCACTGTAAGCCCACCGTTTACGACACCACCTGCAGCAAATGTGGAGGTATCGTCGAAAGGCCAGAGCAGCCAGGAAATCACCAGGTTCTTGGTAGGAAACACTGTATGTAGGCCAACAGCAAGAATACCATAACCAACCCTCTCTGTCTGCCATGTCCACCACCACCCCTGCTAGTTCCACCATATGCAGCTCTCCAGTCTAGCTCACCCTACAAGAGACTCTCGTTAGGAAAAGGAAGTACTCGTCCTCTCATCCGTGTACACAGGGTTTGAACGCCCACATTGCTAGACTAATCTCGTTAGAGATAATGCCCTACTGGTTGGTTGAAAGCAAAGCTTTCAAAGCCCTGATGGCTTACACAGTACCACGCTATGACCTACCCAGTCGACACTTCTTTGTGAGAAAAGCCATCCCAGCCCTCCACCAGCATGTCAAAGACCGCATTATCCATGCACTCAGGCAATCTGTCAGTAGAAAGGTGCACCTCACAACAGATGCATGGACCAGTAGGCATGGCCAGGGACGTTACGTGTCCATCACAGCACACTGGTTAATGTGGTGGATGCAGGGTCAACAGGGAACAGCCATATTGGGACAGTTCTGCCTAGCCCACGGTCTAGGAAACAGTTGGCTGTAGGCGTTTGCCACCCCTCCTCCTCCTCCTCATCCTCCAGCAGAAGCGAGAGCTCGTCCACAGAGCGCAGTCGCACAACCACTCCATCCGCAGCTGCCAGTGTTGCACACGAGGTGTCCCATTATGGAACAGCTAGTGGTAAGCGTCAGCAGGCTGTGTTGGAAATGAAGTGTTTGGGCGACAACAGACACACCGCAGAAGTTCTGTCCGAGTTCTTGCAGCAAGAAACTCAGTCATGGATGGGCAGTGTACATCTTGAGGCAGGCAAGGTAGTCAGTAATAACGGAAGGAATTTTATGGCTGCCATAGCCCTTTCACAACTGAAACACGTTCGTTGCCTGGCTCACACCTTGAACCTGGTGGTGCAGTGCTTCCTGAAAAGTTATCTGGGGTTACCCGCCCTGCTCCTGAAGGTGAGAAGACTTTGATCGCACATCCGCCGTTCGCCCGTACAGTCCAGCCATATGCAGAACCATCAGCGATCTTTGCAGCTTCCCCAGCACCGCCTAATAATTGACATTGCAACGTATGCAATGTATTTGTGGGAGGATACACATACACGGGCAGGCAGTTGGATGGCAGACATGGAGTTGTCAGGTGTGCAGTGGTCGAAGCTACAAGACCTGTGTCAAGTCCTTCAGTGTTTTGAGGAATGCACAAGCCTGGTTAGTGCAGACGATGCCATCATAAGCATGAGCATCCCCCTAATGCGTCTGCTGATGCAAAGTTTGATGCACATAAAGGAGCAGGCGTCTGCAGCCGAGGCCGAGGGAAGCCTTGATGACAGTCAGCCATTGTCTGCTCAGGGAAGTCTCCTGGACGAGGTGGCGGACGAAGAGGAGGATGACGAGGAGGATGATGGGGATGAATATTTATGGGAGGAGGAAGCTTATCAGGGGGCAATAGAAACTGGTGGCGTTGCAAGGACTGGTACAGGGTTTTTGAGGGAGACAAGTGATGTTGATTTGCCAGAAAGTGCTCCTCAACCCAGCACAAGCAGTGAATTGACACCTGGAACATTGGCCCACATGGCGGATTATACCTTGCGTATCCTAAAAAGGGACCCCCGCATTATCAAAATGATGACCGATGATGATTACTGGTTGGCCTGCCTCCTGGATCCACGCTATAAAGGGAAATTGCAAAATATCATGCCACATGAGAACCTTGAGCAAATATTGGCTACCAAACAAGCAACTCTTGTAGACCGTTTGGTTCATGCATTCCCAGCACACAGCGGCGGTGATGGTTCTCACAAGAGCTGCAGGGGGCAACATGGCAGAGGGGTTAGAGGTGCACAAATCAGAAGTGACGTTGGACAGAGGGGTTTTATGACCAGGTTGTGGAGTGATTTCGCAATGACCGCAGACACGACAGGTACTGTAGCATCAATTCAAAGTGACAGGAGACAACATTTGTCCAGTATGGTTGCTAACTATTTTTCCTCCCTTATCGATGTTCTCCCTCACACATCTTTCCCATTTGATTACTGGGCATCCAAAATAGACACCTGGCCTGAATTGGCAGAATATGCATTACAGGAGCTTGCTTGCCCAGCTGCTAGTGTGCTATCAGAAAGAGTATTCAGTGCTGCTGGTTCAATACTGACCGAAAAAAGGACTCGTCTGGCTACCCAAAATGTTGATGATCTAACCTTCATTAAAATGAACCAATCATGGATTTTTTAATTATTTTGCCCCACCTTTCCCTGCTGACACCTAGCTTTCCTGTAAAAAGGTCTTGCTTTTGGACTCGTCTTACTGACTGCTCCAATTTCTCCATTTGCAGCTGCTGTATGTCCACCATAGGCCATTTTTACACCTCCCTAAACGGGCTGACTCCCCCCACGGGGCCGTGGTCACCACTTGGCACAAGCACCCGTGCGAGTGCCGTTTGCCTGGACAGGTGGGTGTGCCCACTTTGGGGCGACGGCACTGGCACAGAGTTCCTCATAGTACAATGAAGTGTCTCTGATGGTGGTGGTGCACACCCAACGTCAGACACACCGTCGTAACATGAGGGGCCCTGGGCCAGTACCGCCACCCATGAGAGAGTATTCCCCCCCCCCCAGCTCAAACAGTGCTCTACCACTTGCAAAATTACCTCTCACTGCTCCACCACTGTTTAGTCTGTGCTGTTAAATCCGTCAATGGCACTGCCAATACCAATTTGTTGACATGATTGATGCTAGTAAAAATATTCAGGGGCCCTGTCCTACATTTACACCAGTTAATACCTTGCGCCAACTACCACTGTCTGCAAGTCAGCAGAGGAGCCCACCCCTGTACCTAGGTATGCCACCTGTTTATTTGTGATTATTTTTTTTTGCCAGACATTAACCTCACTTTATTTTTTTGGCCTACTAACTGGGTCAGACACTCCTTACAGTTGTCCTCCACTGAACAAAGCTAGGCCGCCTGCATACTCCTGTAACATTTTTTAACTGCATTTTGCCTATTACTTTTTTGGCCATACTAACTGTGTCTGCTCCTCGTTGCAATCGTCCTCCGCTGAACACGCCAATGCTGCCTGTGTAAACCTGTAACCTATTTAAAACTGCATAGAGCCTACTTTTTTATTTTAGGCCTAGTAAGCCTGCGCCACTCCTCCCAATTGTCCTCCGCTGACCACACCAATGCTGCCTGTGTACCCCTGTAACCTATTTTAAACTGCATAGAGCCAACTTTTTTATTTTAGGCCTAGTAAGTCTTTCTGTGCTCCCTCCTTCCAATCGTCCTCCACTGAACAAACCAATGCTGCCTGTGTACCCCTGTAACCTATTTTAAACTGCATAGAGCCAACTTTTTTATTTTAGGCCTAGTAAGTCTTTCTGCGCTCCCTCCTTCCAATCGTCCTCCGCTGACCAAACCAATGCTGCCTGTGTACCCCTGTAACCTATTTAAAACTGCATAGAGCCTACTTTTTTATTTTAGGCCTAGTAAGTCTGCACCACTCCTTTCAATTGTCCTCCGCTGACCACACCAATGCTGCCTGTGTACCCCTGGGACCTATTTTAAACTGCATAGAGCCAACTTTTTTATTTTAGGCCTAGTAAGTCTGTCTGCGGTAACTCCTTGCAATTGTCCTCCGCTGACCACACCAATGCTGCCTGTGTAACCCTGTAACCAATTTTAAACTGCATAGAGCCTACTATTTTATTTTAGGCCTAGTAAGTCTGTCTGCGGTCCCTCCTTGCAATCGTCCTCCGCTGACCAAACCAATGCTGCCTGTGTACCCCTGTAACCTATTTAAAACTGCATTTAGCCTACTTTTTTATTTTAGGCCTAGTAATTATGCGCCACTCCTTCCAATTGTCCTCCGCTGACCACACCAATGCTGCCTGTGTACCCCTGTAACCTATTTTAAACTGCATAGAGCCAACTTTTTTTATTTTAGGCCTAGTAAGTCTGTCTGCGGTCCCTCCTTGCAATTGTCCTCCGCTGACCAAATCAATGCTGCCTGTGTACCCCTGTAACCTATTTTAAACTGCATAGAGCCAACTTTTTTATTTTAGTCCTAGTAAGTCTGTCTGCGGTGCCTCCTTGCAATCGTCCTCCGCTGACCAAACCAATGCTGCATGTGTACCCCTGTAACCTATTTAAAATTGCATAGAGCCTACTTTTTTATTTTAGGCCTAGTAAGTCTGTCTGCGGTCCCTCCTTGCAATCGTCCTCCGCTGACCAAACCAATGCTGCCTGTGTACCCCTGTAACCTATTTAAAACTGCATAGAGCCTACTTTTTTATTTTAGGCCTAGTAAGTCTGCGCCACTCCTTCCAATTGTCCTCCGCTGACCACACCAATGCTGCCTGTGTACCCCTGTAACCTATTTTAAACTGCATAGAGCCTACTTTTTTATTTTAGGCCTAGTAAGTCTGTCTGCGGTCCCTCCTTGCAATCGTCCTCCGCTGACCACACCAATGCTGCCTGTGTAACCCTGTAACCTATTTTAAACTGCATAGAGCCAACTTTTTTATTTTAGGCCTAGTAAGTCTGTCTGCGGTCCCTCCTTTCAGTCGTCCTCCACTGACCAAACCAATGCTGCCTGTGTACCCCTGTAACCTATTTAAAATTGCATAGAGCCAACTTTTTTATTTTAGGCCTAGTAAGTCTGTCTGCGGTCCCTCCTTTCAGTCGTCCTCCACTGACCAAATCAATGCTGCCTGTGTACCCCTGTAACCTATTTTAAACTGCATAGAGCCAACTTTTTTATTTTAGGCCTAGTAAGTCTGTCTGCGGTCCCTCCTTTCAGTCGTCCTCCACTGACCAAACCAATGCTGCCTGTGTACCCCTGTAACCTATTTAAAACTGCATAGAGCCTACTTTTTTATTTTAGGCCTAGTAAGTCTGTCTGCGGTCCCTCCTTGCAATCGTCCTCCGCTGACCACACCAATGCTGCCTGTGTAACCCTGTAACCAATTTTAAACTGCATAGAGCCTACTTTTTTATTTTAGGCCTAGTAAGTGTGTCTGCGGTCCCTCCTTGCAATCGTCCTCCGCTGACCAAACCAATGCTGCCTGTGTACCCCTGTGACCTATTTAAAACTGCATAGAGCCAACTTTTTTTTTTAGGCCTAGTAAGTCTGTCTGCGGTCCCTCCTTGCAATCGTCCTCCACTGACCAAACCAATGCTGCCTGTGTACCCCTGTAACCTATTTAAAACTGCATAGAGCCTACTTTTTTATTTTAGGCCTAGTAAGTCTGCGCCACTCCTTCCAATTATCCTCCGCTGACCAAACCAATGCTGCCTGTGTACCCCTGTGACCTATTTAAAACTGCATAGAGCCAACTTTTTTATTTTAGGCCTAGTAAGTCTGTCTGCGGTCCCCCCTTCCAATCGTCCTCCGCTGACCAAACCAATGCTGCCTGTGTACCCCTGTAACCTATTTTAAACTGCATAGAGCCAACTTTTTTTATTTTAGGCCTAGTAAGTCTGTCTGCGGTCCCTCCTTGCAATTGTCCTCCGCTGACCAAATCAATGCTGCCTGTGTACCCCTGTAACCTATTTTAAACTGCATAGAGCCAACTTTTTTATTTTAGTCCTAGTAAGTCTGTCTGCGGTGCCTCCTTGCAATCGTCCTCCGCTGACCAAACCAATGCTGCATGTGTACCCCTGTAACCTATTTAAAATTGCATAGAGCCTACTTTTTTATTTTAGGCCTAGTAAGTCTGTCTGCGGTCCCTCCTTGCAATCGTCCTCCGCTGATCAAACCAATGCTGCCTGTGTACCCCTGTAACCTATTTAAAACTGCATAGAGCCTACTTTTTTATTTTAGGCCTAGTAAGTCTGCGTCACTCCTTCCAATTGTCCTCCGCTGACCACACCAATGCTGCCTGTGTACCCCTGTAACCTATTTTAAACTGCATAGAGCCAACTTTTTTATTTTAGGCCTAGTAAGTCTGTCTGCGGTCCCTCCTTGCAATTGTCCTCCGCTGACCACACCAATGCTGCCTGTGTAACCCTGTAACCTATTTTAAACTGCATAGAGCCTACTTTTTTATTTAGGCCTAGTAAGTCTGTCTGCGGTCCCTCCTTGCAATTGTCCTACGCTGACCACACCAATGCTGCCTGTGGACCCCTGTAACCTTTTTTAAACTGCATTGAGCCAACTTTTTGGTTTAAGGCCTACTACCTGTGTCTGTCTGCGCCACTCAATACAGCTGTCCTCCTCTGAAAAAAGCTGAGCTTCAATTGTCAGGTTTTCAGCCTATAGGAATTTGAAAACTGCATTGGGGCTACTTGTTTGGTTGGGCCTACTAACGGTGTCTGCCGCTCCTTGGTGATCTCCTGGTTTTTCATCCTGAGCTTCTATCTTCAGGCTTTCGGCCTGTATTTAGAATATTAAACTGCATTTAGGCTACTAGTTTGGTTGGGCCAACTTACGGTGTCTGCCGCTCCTTGGTGTTCTCCTGTTTTTTTCCTGAGCTTCAATCTTCAGGCTTTCGGCTTATATTTTTACTATGAAACTGCATTTAGGCTACTAGTTTGGTTGGGCCTACTAACGGTGTCTGCCACTCCTTGGTGTTGTCTTCCAAGGAAAAAAGCTGAGCTTCAATCTTCAGGGTTTCGGCCCATATCAGATATTAAACTGCATTTGGCATACTAGTTTGGTTGGGCCCTACTAACGGTGTCTGCCGCTCCTTGGTGTTTTCCTCCACTGAACAAAGCTGAGCTTCAATCTTCAGGCTTTCTGCCTATATTTTTAATATGAAACTGCATTTGGCCTACTAATTTGGTTGGGCCCTGCTAACGGTGTCTGCCGCTCCTTGGTGTTGTCCTCCAAGGAAAAAAGCTGAGCTTTAATCTTCAGGCTTTCGGCCTATATCGGATATTAAACTGCATTTGGTCTTCTTGTTTGGTTGTGCCTACTAACAGTGTCTGCCGCTGCTTGGTGTTGTCCTCCACTGAAAAAAGCTGAGCTTCAATCTTCAGGCTTTCGGCCTATATTTTTAATATGAAACTGCATTTGGCCTACTAGTTTGGTTGGGCCCTACTAACGGTGTCTGCCGCTGCTTGCTTTTCTCCTCCACTGAACAAAGCTGAGCTTCAATTTTCAGGCTTTCAGCCTATATCAGATATTAAACTGCATTTGGCCGATTAGTTTGGTTGGGCCCTACTAACGGTGTCTGCCGCTCTTTGGTGTTCTCATCCACTGAACAAAGCAGTGCCGCCTGTTTAATCCTGTACCAATTTTCAACTTTATTTGGCCCACTTTATTATTTGGGCCTACTAACTGTGTCTGCCTCTCATTACAGTTGTCCTCCACTGAACAAAGCAATGCCGCCTGGTTAGTCCTGTTACCAATTTTGAACTGCATTTAGCCCACTTTATTATTTGGGCATATATCTGTGTTTCCTCCTCATCCTGCCCATTGCCCAGCCAGTGCTACATGAGTCTGCTGGTACATTCCCCTTGCACTCTACACAGCCAGAATCTGACCCTGCTGAAAATCAGGTTCCCCTTACCGCATACTATACCACCTTACACGGGGACAAAGAGGACGGCGCAGATGAAAGGGCAGGTTCCTTCATCAGGTGGGAAGGGCATACTCGTTGGCGACGTCACTGTCACAGGGCCCCTCATAGTACGCAAAAGTGTCTCTGCGGGTGGGAGGCGCCTCCGCTGTCAAACACAATGCCGTACTTTGAGGGGCCTGTGCCAGTGCCAATGCGAACGAGTGGGCCCCCCTGCTTGCTCAGGGTCACAGCACTTGCAAAGTTGAAATACTGACCTCTCCCAGTTCCACCGCCGTGACATAGTCCGCATTTCCTTGGCCCACGAAAAACTTGAGCCAGCCCTACCCCCCATAACTTTAGCCAAATGACCCCCAATTTTCAATGCCTAACTATTACTATAAGGTAAATTAAGATTCACAAGCTTAAGTGATACAAATTTGATGTTTTTGACATTAAAATGGGCACTGTAGGAGTTTTCCTGTCCTCCACTCACTGCCGACTTTGCTTCCCCATTGACTTACATTGGGTTTCGTGTTTCGGTCGATCCCTGACTTTGCTCGATAATCGGCCGTTTTCACTCGACTCGACTTTTGACAAAGTCAGGTTTCGCGAAACCCGACTCGATCCTAAAAAAGTAAAAGTCGCTCAACCCTACTACTGATTGTTTGTCCAATAGGGGCAGTATACAAAGAGAAGAGGAGGGGGTCTAGGACTGATCCTTGAGGAACCCCAACAGTAAGGGGAAGGTGAGAGGAGGAGGAACCAGCAAAAGATACAGTGAAAGAGCAGTCAGAGAGATAGGAGGAGAACCAGGAGAGAACGGTGTCCTTGAGGCCGATGGTGCGGAGCATAGTGAGGAGGAGCAGATGATCCACAGTGTCGAATGCATGTCTGACTCCCAGATAGCTGCTGAGAACAATGTTGTGACCCTTTTACTGAACTTAAAGGAGTGACAATAAAACATTAAAAACCGACGAGAAATTGCATTTTACAAGAAAATCAATGTTAAGACTTGTATGTAAGGCAACATTAAATAATAATTTAAAATAATGTACAATTTAAGTAAACCAAAATTAATTTTTTTATTAAAAAATGGGAAATTTCAGGGTAATGTATGAAGGAAGCAAGAACTGCCAAAAATAAGGGACTCTGATACACCTAGTATTAGACATAAAGGAAGGGCTCATACACCTGGTGTTCAACTTGTAATGTATTGGTACTCCTAGACTTAAAAAAGCTATGAACCTTTGTGGGTTAAATACCAACAAAATGTACTTGAAGCACCTGCATTTCTGCCTGCAATGCCTCTGTCCCGGCAGACAAGCAAAAAAGGCAGCACACTGCAGCGCTAACACATGCAAACATGAAACACAGAAATTGAACTGCATCACTGCACTAAAAATATGAAAAATGAGAGCGTTTAGTGCATAAAAAAGGCCAATTTTATGTGTACCTGGTAGCCACTTTAAAGCATCTCTCTTATACCAGGTCCTACGCTTTCCTTCCTTTTTGGAAGTGCATCTGAACAGCAAGGTGGATTGCTGTTGAGGGGAGATAGAGAGAAAAAAAAAATCTATAAATCTTCAGCACAGCAAGTGTGAGCGAGCTGAGTGTGACCTGAGCGTAAGTGTGAACGGCGGTAAGTGTGTGACTTGTGATTCAGTGACTTTGGAATCAGGGAGTTTCCAAGGGAGGAATTGCTTCTGTTTTTTTTTTTTTTTTTTTAAATTAATACTTTGTATTTATTTTTAATTAACGTTTCTGTGTGGTGCAATCCCCATTAGGAAATGTGCTCCACAATTGTTAATGCCATCCAGTGCACATCTTGCCACATGTATGCAGTCCTTGACCAGCTGGTCGAGGGTGCATACTGCTGTGCGAGATGTGAGCACATTGTGCATTTGGAAACCCAGATACTGGATCTAAATGTGCAGCTGGCAACACTGAGATCCATAGACAATATGGAGAGGAGTCTTCTGCTCACAGAGCAGACGCTCAATGGGATGGATGAGGAGGGGGATGGTAGGATGGAGCTGCAGGACAGTGTGGCAGTTAGCTGGGTGACAGATAGAAGGAGGGGTAGAGGGAAGAGTGCCAGAGAGGCTAGTCCTGATCTGGCACACCCCAATAAGTTTGCTAAGTTGGCAGATGAGGGGGGTGCCAGTACAGGGGTAGCACTGCTGCAGCCAGGCATGTCCTCTGAAAGCCGGAGGAGTGACTGCTCCAGTAAGGAGGGAAATAGGAGAGCAGGGCAGGCCAGACAGGTGCTGGTAGTGGGGGACTCAATTATTAGGGGAACAGATAGGGCAATCTGTCACAAAGACAGGGATCGTCGAACGGTGTGCTGCCTACCTGGCGCTCGAGTCCGACACATCGCTGATCGGGTGGACAGATTACTGGGAGGGGCTGGTGAGGACCCAGCGGTCATGGTGCACATTGGCACAAATGACAAAGTTAGAGGTAGGTGGAAGGTCCTTAAAGATGATTTCAGGGAATTAGGCTGCAAGCTGAAAGCAAGGACCTCCAACGTGGTATTTTCCGAAATACTGCCTGTACCACGTGCCACGCCAGAGAGGCAACGGGAGATTAGGGAGGTTAATAAGTGGCTCAAGAATTGGTGTAGGAAGGAGGGGTTTGGGTTCCTGCAGAACTGGGCCGACTTCTCAGTGGGCTACAGGCTCTACGCTAGGGACGGGCTGCACCTCAATGGGGAAGGGGCAGCTGTGCTGGGGGAGAAAATGGTTAGAAGGTTGGAGGAGTGTTTAAACTAGGGATTGGGGGGAGGGTATTCATTTTATAGGAGGGGAAGATAGTGCAGATAGAGACCTGGGCACAAATAAGGAAGTTGGGGGTGGCGGTGGCATGGGGGGTGGGGTTAGAACAGTTAGTAATTTAAGAAAGAATAGAGGTACAGAGAGTAACATCAAGTGCATGTATACTAATGCCAGAAGCCTCGCCAACAAAATGGATGAATTAGAACTAATGTTGTTGGAGCATAATTATGACATGGTGGGGATATCTGAGACGTGGCTGGATGAGAGCCATGACTGGGCTGTTAACTTGCAGGGCTATAGCCTGTTCAGAAATGACCGTACAGATAAGCGAGGGGGAGGGGTGTGTCTATATGTAAAATCTTCCTTAAAACCCATCCTGCGTGATAATATAGGTGAATTTAATGAAAATGTAGAGTCCCTGTGGGTGGAGATAAGGGGAGGGGGAAAAATAATAAATTACTGATAGGGATTTGTTATAAATCTCCAAAAATAATGGAAGCAATGGAGAATATCCTCGTAAAGCAAATAGATGAAGCTGCGACTCAAGGAGAAGTCATTATTATGGGGGACTTCAACTACCCTGAAATAGATTGGGGAACAGAAACCTGCAGTTCCAGCAAAGGTAATCGGTTTTTGACAACTATGAGAGACAATTACCTTTCACAACTGGTTCAGGACCCAACAAGAAGGGGGGCACTGCTAGACCTAATATTAACCAACAGGCCAGACCGCATAGCAAATATAAGGGTTGGGGGTCACTTGGGGAATAGTGATCACAAAATAATAAGTTTTTGTGTATCCTTTAATAAGATGTGTAGTAGAGGGGTGACAAGGACACTAAACTTCAGGAGGGCAAATTTCCAATGGATGAGAGAGGATCTTGGTGCAATTAACTGGGACGATATTCTGAGACACAAAAATACACAAAGAAAATGGGAGACGTTTATTAGCATCCTGGATAGGACCTGTGCACAGTATATACCGTATGGGAATAAACATACTAGAAATAGGAGGAAACCAATATGGCTAAATAGAGCTGTAAGGGGTGCAATAAGGGACAAAAAGAAAGCATTTAGAGAATTAAAGGAAGTAGGTAGTGAGGAGGCATTAAATAAATACAGAAAATTAAATAAATTCTGTAAAAAGCAAATCAAGGCAGCAAAGATTGAGACAGAGAGACTCATTGCCAGAGAGAGTAAAAATAATCCCAAAATATTCTTTAACTATATAAATAGTAAGAAACTAAAAAATGACAGTGTTGGCCCCCTTAAAAATAATCTGGGGGAAATGGTGGATGAGGATGAGGAAAAAGCCAATATGCTAAATGACTTTTTTTCATCAGTATTTACAAAAGAAAATCCCATGGCAAACAAAATGACTAGTGATAAAAATTCCCCATTAAAAGTCACCTGCTTAACCCAGCAGGAAGTACAGCGGCATCTAAAAATAACTAAAATTGACAAATCTCCGGGCCCGGATGGGATACACCCCCGAGTACTGCAGGAACTAAGTACAGTCATTGATAGACCATTATTTTTAATCTTTAAAGACTCCATAATAACAGGGTCTGTACCACAGGACTGGCGTATAGCAAATGTGGTGCCAATATTCAAAAAAGGGGCAAAAACTGAACTCGGTAATTATAGGCCAGTAAGCTTAACCTCTACTGTGGGTAAAATCCTGGAGGGCATTCTAAGGGATACTATACTGGAGTATCTGAAGAGGAATAACCTTATGACCCAGTATCAGCACGGGTTTACAAGGGACCGTTCATGTCAGACTAATTTGATCAGCTTCTATGAAGAGGTAAGTTCCGGACTGGACCAAGGGAACCCAGTGGACGTAGTGTATATGGACTTTTCCAAAGCTTTTGATACGGTGCCACACAAAAGGTTGTTACATAAAATGAGAGTAATGGGGATAGGGGAAAATATGTGTAAGTGGGTTGAGAGCTGGCTCAGGGATAGGAAACAAAGGGTGGTTATTAATGGAGCACACTCGGACTGGGTTGCGGTTAGCAGTGGGGTACCACAGGGGTCAGTATTGGGCCCTCTTCTTTTTAACATATTTATTAATGACCTTGTAGGGAGCATTCAGAGTAGAATTTCAATATTTGCAGATGACACTAAACTCTGCAGGGTAATCAATACAGGGGAGGACAATTTTATATTACAGGATGATTTATGTAAACTAGAAGCTTGGGCTGATAAATGGCAAATGAGCTTTAATGGGGATAAATGTAAGGTCATGCACTTGGGTAGAAGTAATAAGATGTATAACTATGTGCTTAATTCTAAAACTCTGGGCAAAACCGTCAATGAAAAAGACCTGGGTATATGGGTGGATGACAAACTCATATTCAGTGGCCAGTGTCAGGCAGCTGCTACAAAGGCAAATAAAATAATGGGATGTATTAAAAGAGGCATAGATGCTCATGAGGAGAACATAATTTTACCTCTATACAAGTCACTAGTTCGACCACACTTAGAATACTGTGCACAGTTCTGGTCTCCGGTGTATAAGAAAGACACAGCTGAACTTGAGCGGGTGCAGAGAAGAGCGACCAAGGTTATTAGAGGACTGGGGGGTCTGCAATACCAAGATAGGTTATTACACTTGGGGCTATTTAGTTTGGAAAAACGAAGACTAAGGGGTGATCTTATTTTAATGTATAAATATATGAGGGGACAGTACAAAGACCTTTCTGATGATCTTTTTAATCATAGACCTGAGACAGGGACAAGGGGGCATCCTCTACGTCTGGAGGAAAGAAGGTTTAAGTATAATAACAGACGCGGATTCTTTACTGTAAGCAGTGAGACTATGGAACTCTCTGCCGTATGATGTTGTAATGAGTGATTCATTAATTAAATTTAAGAGGGGACTGGATACCTTTCTGGAAAAGTATAATGATACAGGGTATATACACTAGATTCCTTGATAAGGCGTTGATCCAGGGAACTAGTCTGATTGCCGTATGTGGAGTCGGGAAGGAATTTTTTTCCCCATGGTGGAGTTACTCTTTGCCACATGGGTTTTTTTTGCCTTCCTCTGGATCAACATGTTAGGGCATGTTAGGTTAGGCTATGGGTTGAACTAGATGGACTTACAGTCTTCCTTCAACCTTAATAACTATGTTTACATCATTCTTTTCTACTTGAACTCCTGAAGCTTGTCCTACATCATAATTTTTTTTCTTTTTGACAGGACATTTCATCTTCAAGTGTCGGGAGTGGCGATGGGGGCTAAGTGTTCACCGGCCTTCGCAAATATCTTTTTAGGCTGGTGGGAGGAGAATATTGTGTACCCATCCAAGGCCTTTCAAGAACAGGTTTGCCATTGGCATCATTATATTGATGACATATTGTTTCTATGGATGGGTACGGAGGTTGACTGTATGCAATGTTTGAATTACCTGAATATTAATTCCTACAACATTTTCCTCACACACTTTATTTCCACCAGCTCCATCACCTATTTGGACTTGAAGATATTCATACAGGATCATCAACTGGCTACTGACCTTTTTTGCAAACCGACTGCAACCAACTCACTACTGGAATACAATGGCTTTCACCCAATACATACAAAGATGGGTGTGCCTACAGGTTAGTTTCCACGTGTCAAACGTAACTGTACCCATGACGAGGATTTTCTGTCACAGGCACATAGACTTACGGATCATTTTAAACAAAGTGGGTACCCTAAACGGGTTATATCAACAGCATTCCAATGGGCACAGCAACAGGATCAGGGGTCACTCTTATCCCCTAGACAACAGAGCTCAGATCAATACACCAGATTCATCACAGACTACAACAACAGTTGGCATCAGGTGAGGGGTATTATATCCAGAGGCTGGCCGGTTCTCAGAACCGATGCCCAAACGGCCGAAGTTATGAGTGATAGGCCACTTATCACGGCGAAAAGAGTCCCCAATCTACGGGAGCTTTTAACCAAAAGTCATTTCTGTAGACCTACCATCAGACTGAACAGGGGAATTGTCCCCAAGGAATCATTCACCTGTGGGGATTGCAACATCTGCCCCTTTATGATCCCTACGTGTGATACTTTTGTAAATTCAGCTGACCGTAGTAGCCGTTCTCTTAAATCTTACATCAACTGTAAATCCAGAGACGTGATTTATGTCATAATCTGCCCATGTAATAAGTTATACGTGGACAAACATCCCAAGAATTGAGGAAGAGGGACCAGAAGCATATATCTACTATTCATTTGGCAGCTGCGGATCAGAGGAAGGGTAAAACCCTCACTCCTGTAGCTGCCCATTTCTTAGCAGTACATGGGGGCTCAACTTCAAATACTAAGATCATTGGATTACAGAAAGTCCCTTATGAGGGCAGGGGTGGCTGTACACAGAAAAGCCTATTGCAGATTGAATCTAGGTGGATTTTCGAATTACGATCTGTGGCACCATCTGGACTAAATGAGGAGCTCCTTTTCACTGGCTTTTTGGGTTGAAGGTCTATATGGGATCCATATGCTTTTAACAAAGCTACTTCTCTCCCTTCCCCCCCCCCCTTTTTCTTTTGAAATAGGTGGCACTGGATGAGATTCAATTATGATTCTGTTCTGGAACTATTTGTCACCTCTTCCCGGGCCTGTGTTCATCTTCTTATCATTGGATATGTGGTTGGATTTATCTGATAGGACACATTAATATACAATCTTCTAAGGATTGATTGACATTGACAAAGAAAGCAAAGAGACTTATGTAACAAAATCAAGTGGCCTCTATGTCTAAACATTTTTCCTATACCATCATTGGACAAGTTGTTGGATCCATTTGATTGGACACCTCAATATACTATTCTCCGATGTCAATATGGACATGGACTAAGTGACCCATGGACCTATATAATGATATTAAGGGGCTTTTGTGTTCATGTACTCTCTTTTTTGTCTCTTTTGAATATATGTTGTGCTCTTAACCTTATGGAATAGAAATGACTAGTAGTGGTTATGTAGGATCATGTGATTGATCCTTACTTTGGGATTTACCCTCCCTTGAAAAATTCTATATACAGTGTATGTCATGGCGACTTGGTAAGTACTGCACTTCGTATGGACCTGGCCATGATGCACGACAATGATATTTCATCCAGGCTTCTTTTTTCACAACCTAAGTAATTAATATGTGAGACGGATGTGTCCTTGTCTGTGTGGTTTTCTGATTCTTTAGCCACACCTTACTTAGTATGTGGTTCTGCCAGAATTATCTGGCACTCCAACTTATGTATTCTGGATACATTCCCCCTTTTCCTTTCTGGAATTTGATATACCATTTATTCATCAGCCCAGCCTGATCTATCTCTTCGTGTCGGGCCTCAATGTACTAGACCAACTTTGAGGGACACTTTGTCCCCATACTAACTAGGACTCCCATATATTTATTTTAACATAGGTACATGTGTGTCAGGGACAGTTTGATGGATCTGCAATGATCAATTTTTCTTTAATCATGATTATATGTCTTATGAGATAAATGTGGCTTCTTTGTGACTGTATGCCACCATAGCAGATCATGACTAAAATAAGAATAAATATTAATAAAATATTTGAATTTTTCAATATATATTTGTTTTATTTAATTTGTTTCATGATATATATTTGTTTGCTTCATTAAGGTTACATACAGTATATATACAGTGTTGTGAATTTACTTTTTGCTCCCTCTAGTGGTTACTAGTTTTTTGACTCTGGTTTTTCTGTCATTCCTTTTATCCGCACCTGGGTCGTTAGTTAGGGGTGTTGCTATTTAAGCTCCCTGGACCTTCAGTTCAATGCCTGGCAACGTAGTTATCAGAGCTAGTCTGCTGTGCTCTTGTCTACTGATCCTGGTTCCAGTTATATCAGCTAAGTCCGCTTTTTGCTTTTTGCTATTTTGTTTTGGTTTTGTATTTTTGTCCAGCTTGTTCCAAATATATATCCTGACCTTTGCTGGAAGCTCTAGGGGGCTGGTGTTCTCCCCCCGGACCGTTAGACGGTTCGGGGGTTCTTGAATTTCCAGTGTGGATTTTGATAGGGTTTTTGTTGACCATATAAGTTACCTTTCTTTATTCTGCTATCAGTAAGCGGGCCTCTCTGTGCTAAACCTGGTTCATTTCTGTGTTTGTCATTTCCTCTTACCTCACCGTTATTATTTGTGGGGGGCTTCTATCCAGCTTTGGGGTCCCCTTCTCTGGAGGCAAGAAAGGTCTTTTGTTTTCCTCTACTAGGGGTAGCTAGATTCTCCGGCTGGAGCGTGTCATCTAGAATCAACGTAGGAATGATCCCCGGCTACTTCTAGTGTTGGCGTTAGGAGTAGATATATGGTCAACCCAGCTACCACTGCCCTATGAGCTGGATTTTTGTATTCTGCAGACTTCCACGTTCCTCTGAGACCCTCGCCATTGGGGTCATAACAGTTTGCCAGGCCCGTATTAAATGTTTAATGCATTGCAGAAGAGGGATTATAAGAAAGAAGATTCTGAGTTTTTTTTTTTTTTCTTCTTCCCCTTTACCTCAGAGTGGCTATGCTTGCTGCAGACATGAATGTCCAGACCTTGATTACAAGTGTGGACCAGCTGGCTACTCGTGTGCAGGGCATACAAGACTATGTTATCAGTAATCCTAGGTCAGAACCTAAAATACCGATTCCTGAACTGTTTTCCGGAGACAGGTTTAAGTTTAGGAATTTTGTGAATAATTGTAAATTGTTTTTGTCCCTGAGACCCTGTTCATCTGGAGACTCTGCTCAGCAAGTAAAAATTGTTATTTCGTTCTTACGGGGCGACCCTCAGGATTGGGCTTTTTCGCTGGCGCCAGGAGATCCGGCATTGGCTGATATTAATGCGTTTTTTCTGGTGCTCGGTTTACTTTATGAGGAACCCAATCTTGAGATTCAGGCAGAAAAGGCCTTGCTGGCTATGTCTCAGGGGCAGGACGAGGCTGAAGTGTACTGCCAAAAATTTCGGAAATGGTCCGTGCTGACACATTGGAACGAGTGTGCACTGGCCGCTAATTTTAGAAATGGCCTTTCTGAAGCCATTAAGAATGTTATGGTGGGTTTTCCCATTCCCACAGGTCTGAATGATACTATGGCACTGGCTATTCAAATTGACCGGCGGTTGTGGGAGCGCAAAACCGCAAATTCCCTCATGGTGTTGTCTGAACAGACACCTAATTCGGTGCAATGTGATAGAAAAATCGCAAATTCCCTCATGGTGTTGTCTGAACAGACACCTGATTTAATGCAATGTGATAGAATCCTGACTAGAAATGAGCGGAAAATTCATAGACGCCGGAATGGCTTGTGCTACTACTGTGGTGATTCTACACATATTATCTCAGCATGCTCTAAACGTATAGCTAAGGTTGTTAGTCCTGTCACCGTTGGTAATTTGCAACCTAAATTTATTCTGTCTGTAACTTTGATTTGCTCACTGTCGTCTTTTCCTGTCATGGCGTTTGTAGATTCAGGTGCTGCCCTGAGTCTTATGGATCTGTCATTTGCTAAGCACTGTGGTTTTACTCTTGAACCATTAGAAAATCCTATTCCTCTTAGGGGTATTGATGCTACGCCATTGGCAGCAAATAAACCGCAGTATTGGACACAGGTTACCATGTGCATGACTCCTGAACACCGCGAGGTGATACGTTTCCTGGTTTTACATAAAATGCATGATTTGGTCGTTTTAGGGCTGCCATGGTTACAGACCCATAATCCAGTCCTGGACTGGAAGGCTATGTCAGTCTCAAGTTGGGGCTGTCGTGGTATTCATGGGGATTCCCTGCCTGTGTCTATTGCTTCTTCTACGCCTTCGGAAGTTCCGGAGTATTTGTCTGATTATCAGGATGTCTTCAGTGAGTCTGAGTCCAGTGCACTGCCTCCTCATAGGGACTGTGACTGTGCTATAGATTTGATCCCAGGCAGTAAATTTCCTAAGGGAAGACTGTTTAATCTGTCGGTACCTGAACATACCGCTATGCGTTCATATATCAAGGAGTCTCTAGAGAAAGGACATATTCGTCCGTCTTCTTCCCCTCTTGGTGCGGGATTCTTTTTTGTGGCAAAAAAGGACGGATCTTTGAGACCTTGTATTGATTATCGGCTTTTAAATAAGATCACTGTCAAATTTCAGTATCCTTTACTGCTGTTGTCTGACTTGTTTGCCCGGATTAAAGGTGCCAAGTGGTTCACCAAGATAGATCTTCGTGGTGCGTACAACCTTGTGCGCATTAAGCAAGGTGATGAATGGAAAACCGCATTCAATACGCCCGAAGGTCATTTTGAGTACTTGGTGATGCCTTTTGGGCTCTCCAATGCGCCTTCAGTTTTTCAGTCCTTTATGCATGACATTTTCCGGAAGTATCTGGATAAATTTTTGATTGTTTATCTGGATGATATTTTGGTTTTTTCTGATAATTGGGATTCGCATGTGGAGCAGGTCAGGTTGGTCTTTAAAATTTTGTGTGAAAATTCTTTGTTTGTCAAGGGCTCAAAGTGTCTCTTTGGTGTACAGAAGGTTCCCTTTTTGGGGTTCATTTTTTCCCCTTCTGCTGTGGAGATGGACCCAGTCAAGGTCCGAGCTATTCTTGATTGGACTCAGCCCTCGTCAGTTAAGAGTCTACAGAAGTTCTTGGGTTTCGCTAACTTCTACCGTCGTTTTATCGCTAATTTTTCTAGCATTGTGAAACCTTTGACGGATATGACCAAGAAGGGCTCCGATGTAGCTAACTGGGCTCCTGCTGCCGTGGAGGCTTTCCAGGAGTTGAAACGCCGGTTTACTTCGGCGCCTGTTTTGTGCCAGCCCGATGTCTCACTTCCCTTTCAGGTTGAGGTGGATGCTTCAGAGATTGGAGCAGGGGCCGTTTTGTCGCAGAGAGGCCCTGGTTGCTCTGTTATGAAACCTTGTGCCTTTTTCTCTAGGAAGTTTTCGCCTGCCGAGCGAAATTATGATGTGGGCAATCGGGAGTTGTTGGCCATGAAATGGGCATTTGAGGAGTGGCGTCATTGGCTCGAGGGTGCTAAGCATCGTGTGGTGGTCTTGACTGATCACAAAAATCTGATGTATCTCGAGTCTGCTACACGCCTTAATCCGAGACAGGCCCGCTGGTCATTGTTTTTCTCCCGCTTTGATTTTGTTGTCTCGTATTTACCAGGTTCAAAGAATGTGAAGGCCGATGCTCTTTCTAGGAGCTTTGTGCCTGATGCTCCTGGAGTCGCTGATCCTGTTGGTATTCTTAAAGATGGAGTTATCTTGTCAGCTATTTCTCCGGATCTGCGACGTGTGTTGCAGAGATTTCAGGCTGATAGGCCTGAGTCTTGTCCACCTGACAGACTGTTTGTCCCGGATAAGTGGACCAGCAGAGTCATTTCCGAGGTTCATTCCTCGGTGTTGGCAGGTCACCCGGGAATTTTTGGCACCAGAGATCTGGTGGCCAGGTCCTTTTGGTGGCCTTCCTTGTCAAGGGATGTGCGGTCATTTGTGCAGTCCTGTGGGACTTGTGCTCGAGCTAAGCCTTGCTGTTCTCGTGCCAGCGGTTTGCTCTTGCCCTTGCCTGTCCCGAAGAGACCTTGGACACATATCTCCATGGATTTCATTTCTGATCTTCCGCTATCCCAGGGCATGTCCGTTATCTGGGTGATATGTGATCGCTTCTCAAAGATGGTCCATTTGGTTCCTTTGCCTAAGCTGCCTTCCTCTTCCGATCTGGTTCCTGTGTTTTTCCAGAACGTGGTTCGTTTGCACGGCATCCCTGAGAATATTGTGTCAGACAGAGGATCCCAGTTCGTTTCCAGATTCTGGCGATCCTTTTGTAGTAGGATGGGCATTGATTTGTCGTTTTTGTCTGCTTTCCATCCTCAAACTAATGGACAGACGGAGCGAACCAATCAGACTTTGGAGGCTTATTTGAGGTGTTTTGTCTCTGCTGATCAGGACGATTGGGTGACATTCTTGCCGTTGGCTGAGTTTGCCCTTAATAATCGGGCTAGTTCCGCCACCTTGGTTTCGCCTTTTTTCTGCAACTCTGGTTTCCATCCTCGCTTTTCTTCGGGTCATGTGGAGCCTTCTGACTGTCCTGGGGTGGATTCTGTGGTGGATAGGTTGCAGCGGATCTGGAATCATGTGGTGGACAACTTGAAGTTGTCACAGGAGAGGGCTCAGCGCTTTGCCAACCGCCGCCGCGGTGTGGGTCCCCGACTACGCGTTGGGGATTTGGTATGGCTTTCTTCCCGCTTTGTTCCTATGAAGGTCTCCTCTCCCAAATTTAAACCTCGTTTTATTGGGCCTTACAAGATATTGGAAATCCTTAATCCTGTATCTTTTCGTCTGGATCTTCCTGTGTCGTTTGCTATTCACAATGTATTTCATAGGTCCTTGTTGCGGCGGTACATTGTGCCTATAGTTCCTTCTGCTGAGCCTCCTGCTCCGGTGTTGGTTGAGGGCGAGTTGGAGTACGTGGTGGAGAAGATCTTGGATTCTCGCCTCTCCAGGCGGAGGCTTCAGTACCTGGTCAAGTGGAAGGGCTATGGTCAGGAGGATAATTCCTGGGTGGTCGCCTCTGATGTTCATGCGGCCGATTTAGTTCGTGCCTTTCATGCCGCTCATCCTGATCGCCCTGGTGGTCGTGGTGAGGGTTCGGTGACCCCTCACTAAGGGGGGGGTACTGTTGTGAATTTACTTTTTGCTCCCTCTAGTGGTTACTAGTTTTTTTACTCTGGTTTTTCTGTCATTCCTTTTATCCGCACCTGGGTCGTTAGTTAAGGGTGTTGCTATTTAAGCTCCCTGGACCTTCAGTTCAATGCCTGGCAACGTAGTTATCAGAGCTAGTCTGCTGTGCTCTTGTCTACTGATCCTGGTTCCAGTTATATCAGCTAAGTCCGCTTTTTGCTTTTTGCTATTTTGTTTTGGTTTTGTATTTTTGTCCAGCTTGTTCCAAATATATATCCTGACCTTTGCTGGAAGCTCTAGGGGGCTGGTGTTCTCCCCCCGGACCGTTAGACGGTTCGGGGGTTCTTGAATTTCCAGTGTGGATTTTGATAGGGTTTTTGTTGACCATATAAGTTACCTTTCTTTATTCTGCTATCAGTAAGCGGGCCTCTCTGTGCTAAACCTGGTTCATTTCTGTGTTTGTCATTTCCTCTTACCTCACCGTTATTATTTGTGGGGGCTTCTATCCAGCTTTGGGGTCCCCTTCTCTGGAGGCAAGAAAGGTCTTTTGTTTTCCTCTACTAGGGGTAGCTAGATTCTCCGGCTGGAGCGTGTCATCTAGAATCAACGTAGGAATGATCCCCGGCTACTTCTAGTGTTGGCGTTAGGAGTAGATATATGGTCAACCCAGCTACCACTGCCCTATGAGCTGGATTTTTGTATTCTGCAGACTTCCACGTTCCTCTGAGACCCTCGCCATTGGGGTCATAACAATACAGTATATATCCCCAAGTGCAGTGGCAAAAACCATCAAGCACTACAAATAAACTGGCTCACATGAGGGCCGCCCCAGGAAAGGAAGACCAAGAGTCACCTCTGCTTCTGAGGATAAGTTTATCTGAGTCATCAGCCTCAGAATTTGCAGGTCAACAGCAGCTCAGATTAGAGACTAGGTCAATGCCACACAGAGTTCTAGCAGCAGACACATCTCTGCAACAACTGTTAAGAGGAGACTTTGTGCAGCAGGCCTTCATGATAAAATAGCTGCTAGGAAACCACTGCTAAGGACAGGCAACAAGCCGAAGAGACTTGTTTGGGCTAAAGAACACAAGGAATGTACATTAGACCAGTGGAAATCTGTGCTTTGGTCTGATGAGTCGAAATTTGAGATCTTTGGTTCCAACCACTGTGTCTTTGTGCGATGCAGAAAAGGTGAACGGATGGACTCTACATGCCTGGTTCCCACCGTGAAGCATGGGGATTTATTCAAAACTGAAGGCATACTGAACCAGCATGGCTACCAAAGCATCTTGAAGTGGCATGCTATTTCATCCGGTTTGCGTTTAGTTGGACCATCATTTATTTTTCAACAGGACAATGACCCCAAACACACCTCCAGGCTGTGTAAGGGCTATTTGACCAAGAAGGAGAGTGATGGGGTGCTACGCCAGATGACCTGGCCTCCACAGATGGTTTGGGGTGAGCTGGACCACAGAGTGAAGGCAAAAGGGCCAACAAGTGCTAAGCATCTCTGGGAACTTCTGCAAGATTGTTGGAAGACCATTCCCGGGGACCACCTCTTGAAGCTCATCAAAAGAATGCCAAGAGTGTGCAAAGCAGTCATCAAAGCAAAAGGTGGCTACTTTGAAGAACCTAGAATATAAAACATAATTTCAGCTGTTTCACTGAAATTTGTTAAGTATATAATTCCACATGTGTTAATTCATAGTTTTGATGGCTAGTGTTAATGTACAAATTTCATAGTCACGAAAACACGGAAAAATCTTTAAATGAGGTGTCCAAACTTTTGGTCTGTACTGTATATATACAGTATATATATATATATATACAGTTATATCAAAAAGTTTGGGCACCCCTATTAATCTTAAGCTTAATGTTTTATAAAAAAATGTTTTTTTTTGCAACAGCTATTTCAGTTTCATATATCTAATAACTGTTGGACATAGTAATGTTTCTGGCTTGAAATGAGGTTTACTGTACTAACAGAAAATGTGCAATCTGCATTCAAACAAGATTTGACAGGTGCATAAGTATGGGCACCTCACCAGAAAAGTGACATTAATATTTAGTAGATCCTCCTTTTGCAAAAATAACAGCCTCTAGTCGCTTCCTGTAGCTTTTAATGAGTTCATGGATCCTGGATGAAGGTATTTTTGACCTTTCCTCTTTACAAAACAATTCCAGTTCATTTAAGTTTGATGGTCGCCGAGCATGGACAGCCCTCTTAAATGATCCCACAGATGTTCAATGATATTCAGGTCTGGGGACTGGGATGGCCATTCCAGAACAGTGTAATTTTTCCTCTGCATGAATGCCTGAGTAGATTTGGAGCGGTGTTTTTGGATCATTGTCTTGCTGAAAGATCCATCCCCTGTTATTGTCAAGAATCTGCTGATACTGAGAGGAATCCAGGTGTCCCTCAACTTTAACAAGATTCCCGGTGCCAGCATTGGCCACACAGCCCCAAAGCATGATGGAACCTCCACCAAATTTGACTGTGGGTAGCAAGTGTTTTTCTTTCTTGGAATGCTGTGTTTTTTTTCCGCCATGCATAACGCCTTTTTGTATGACCAAAAAAATCAATCTTGGTTTCATCAGTCCACAGGACCTTCTTCCAAAAAGAAATTGGCTTCTCCAAATGTGCTTTTGCATACCTCAGCCAACTTTTTTTGTGGCATGCTTGCAGAAACGGCTTCTTTCGCATCACACTCCCATACAGCTTTTCCTTGTGCAAAGTGCGTTGTATAGTTGACTGATGCACAGTGACACCATCTGCAGCAAGTTGATGCTGCAGCTCTCTGGAGGTGGTCTGAGGATTGTCCTTGACTGATCTCACCATTCTTCTTCTCTGCCTTTCTGATGTTTTTCTTGGCCTGCCACTTCTGGCCCTAACAAGAACTGTACCTGTGTTCTTCCATTTCCTTACTATGTTCCTCACAGTGGAAATTGACAGGTTAAATCTCTGAGACAGCTTTTTGTATCCTTCCCCTGAACAACTATGTTGAATAATCTTTGTTTTCAGATCATTTGACAGTTGTTTTGAGGAGCCCATGATGCCACTCTTCAGAGGAGATTCAAACAGGAGAACAACTTGAAAGTGGCCACTTTAAGTAGCTTTTCTCATGATTGCATATACCTAGCTATGAAGTTCAAAGCTCAATGAGGTTACAAAACCAAAAAAAAGTGCTTTAGTAAGTCAGTAAAAAGTAGGTAGGAGTATTTAAAACAAGAAAATGATAAGGGTGCCCATAGTTATGCACCTGTCAAATTTTGTTTGAATGCAGATTTCACATTTTCTGTTAGTACAATAAACCTCATTTCAAGGCAGAAACATTACTGTGTCCAACAGTTATTAGATATATGAAACTGAATTAGCTGTTGCAAAAAAAACAATTTTTATAAAACATTAAGCTTAAGATTAATAGGGGTGCCCAAAATTTTTCATATAACTGTATTTGTATCATATGCATTATGCATTTAGCCTAGGGACAGTGGCAGTAGCAGGGAGAGTGGTAGAATAAAGGCTCAAGGCAGGGCTGAGTGCTTTGTGGTCCATTGCTAAATGTATAGGTGCTTCATGTGACCAGATTTAAATTCTTGGTGAAAAAATTGACTATATTGTCGTCAACAGAGTATTACATGATTTGGGCTACATCTTTGTAATATATAACACTCCCCAAAAGCATAGAAATTTTTTTCTTTATAAAGTATCAGCATCTTGTATTACTTTATCTGTGGTGCATTTCATTAGTATCTGACAATCAGAAAATGCATTATAACATTTTTCTGCATTCAATTATTCACCCAAATAGTATAACGTGGTCTGGTATATTTTGTTATCTAACATTCACAAAAAACGGTAAACATTTTTTCTGCATTCATTTACTCACCCATACAGTATTACTTACCATGTGGTACATTTCATTAGTACCTAATATTCACAAAAGGCATTAAAAAATGTTTAATTCCTCATCCATAGACTATTTTGTGGTCTGTGGTACATTTTGTTGATACTAACACTTTAGCGACCAGGTGTATATCAGTTTATTAATTTATGTTTTTTGCTTCCCTTCTTCCCAGAGCCATAACTTTTTTATTGTTTGGTCAATATGGCCATGTGAGGGCTTGTTTTTTTTGCAGGACAAGTTGTACTTTTGAACAACATCATTCGTTTTAACATATCATGTACTGAAAAAAGGGAAAAACAATAAAAGTGTGGTGAAATTGCAAAAAAGTGCAATTCCACAATTGCTTTTTTTACCATGTTCATTAAATGCTAAAAACTTCCATTATGATTCTCCAGGTCATTATGAATTCACCGACACAAAACATGCGTAGGTTCTTTTTTATTTAAGTGGTGAAAAAACATCTAAAATTTTAATAGATTAAACTTTTTTTATTTTTCTGCCATCATAGATTATTTTTCTTTTTGCTAGATATTTCGATGTTTATTGATACCAAATTTTTGCATATATGAGTTTTATTTTATTTTTTGTCATTACAAGGGAAAAGCTATAATTTTAGCTGGTTCTTTCATTATTATTTTGCACAGTTTACAGTACAGATTATATAATGGGACAAGTGTAACTTTGATTATTCTAGATTTGATGATGCCATGTATGCAATCTTTTTTTTAATTACTTTTGTTGTTATAATTATTTTCCTTTTTTTTACTAATTTTTTTTTAAAAGTTTTACAAATTTTATTGGTCCCACAGTGTGATTTGAACCTTTACTATTATGATCTTCCAGCTGTAGTAGCAGTTTAGACCCTGCCACAAGCAGCATCTAACAAGCCTCCGGTCAGGGTTAAACTGACAGGTCTAACACACCATTGCTGGCTGATCCTGAGTTCTGGGTTCCAATGGTGATCATTGGCACACAGTTATTATGGAGTGTCTATGGGGTTAAAAAGTAACTCCTTCTATCAAGTAATCAACTTGATCAATATTGACGTGGTATATTTCCTTATTTTAGCACAGATGAGTGCGGCCATAATCTATCTTGTATGTGTCTTTTTTGGCTATGCACTAGCATAAATTATTATATATATATATTGTTCAGTCAGTTTACTTATTTTTACTATATACTATTTTCTGACTTGAACGTCCCGCCCTACACCATGCTGGTATTTTAATTACATCTCAACACAGTTGGTTCTGAGCCTCCTATATAAGTAGGCTTTATCATGTCATTAGCCACAAGTAAGTGTTCACATTGGGTAGTCAGCTCAGATACCATAGGTAAGTGTTCACACCAGGCAGTCAGTGTAGTTACTCATTCGATCTGAAATTACCTTGACGTTTGGTGAATGGGCTCACAACGTTTGGCCAAATCTTGTGCTAAAAATCTCATGTGTTTTTCCATAAAGTTCATAAGCCATTATGCTATTCATATTCCTTATATTTCACATTTCCTTATTTTAGCACAGATGAGTGCGGCCATAATCTATCTTGAATGTGTCTTTTTTGGCTATGCACTAGCATAAATTATTATATATATATTGTTCAGTCAGTTTACTTATTTTTACTATATACTATTTTCTGACTTGAACGTCCCGCCCTTCACCATGCTGGTATTTTAATTACATCTCAACACAGTTGGTTCTGAGCCTCCTATATAAGTAGGCTTTATCATGTCATTAGCCACAAGTAAGTGTTCACATTGGGCAGTCAGCTCAGATACCATAGGTAAGTGTTCACACCAGGCAGTCAGTGTAGTTACCCATTCGATCTGAGATTACCTTGACGTTTGGTGAAAGGGCTCACAACGTTTGGCCAAATCTTGTGCTAAAAATCTCATGTGTTTTTCCATAAAGTTCATAAGCCATTATGCTATTCATATTCCTTATATTTCACATTTCCTTATTTTAGCACAGATGAGTGCGGCCATAATCTATCTTGAATGTGTCTTTTTTGGCTATGCACTAGCATAAATTATTATATATATATTGTTCAGTCAGTTTACTTATTTTTACTATATACTATTTTCTGACTTGAACGTCCCGCCCTTCACCATGCTGGTATTTTAATTACATCTCAACACAGTTGGTTCTGAGCCTCCTATATAAGTAGGCTTTATCATGTCATTAGCCACAAGTAAGTGTTCACATTGGGCAGTCAGCTCAGATACCATAGGTAAGTGTTCACACCAGGCAGTCAGTGTAGTTACCCATTCGATCTGAGATTACCTTGACGTTTGGTGAAAGGGCTCACAACGTTTGGCCAAATCTTGTGCTAAAAATCTCATGTGTTTTTCCATAAAGTTCATAAGCCATTATGCTATTCATATTCCTTATATTTCACATTTCCTTATTTTAGCACAGATGAGTGCGGCCATAATCTATCTTGAATGTGTCTTTTTTGGCTATGCACTAGCATAAATTATTATATATATATTGTTCAGTCAGTTTACTTATTTTTACTATATACTATTTTCTGACTTGAACGTCCCGCCCTTCACCATGCTGGTATTTTAATTACATCTCAACACAGTTGGTTCTGAGCCTCCTATATAAGTAGGCTTTATCATGTCATTAGCCACAAGTAAGTGTTCACATTGGGCAGTCAGCTCAGATACCATAGGTAAGTGTTCACACCAGGCAGTCAGTGTAGTTACCCATTCGATCTGCGATTACCTTGACGTTTGGTGAATGGGCTCACAACGTTTGGCCAAATCTTGTGCTAAAAATCTCATGTGTTTTTCCATAAAGTTCATAAGCCATTATGCTATTCATATTCCTTATATTTCACATTTCCTTATTTTAGCACAGATGAGTGCGGCCATAATCTATCTTGTAGTGGTATATGAGGGTTACGATTAGAGATGAGCGAATATGTTTGGAACACGATCGCCAAATATAAATTCAGCATGATATGTTACGGATTTGTGATCAGTAACACAAGCATTTTTCTTAAATTCGGAAAAAGTCAGCAAGATTCGGTAAAAGATTATTATTATTACTAGATGGTGGCCCGATTCTAACACATCGGGTACTCTAGAATATTTAGTTGAATATGTAGAATATGTACTTTACAGCCACGTAGTATATTGCCCAGCCACGTAGTATATAGCACAGAGACGTAGTATATAACACTGCCCATGTAGTATGTTGCCCAGCTACGCAATATATACCACAGCCATGTAGTATATAGCACACCCCATATACTGTAGTATATAGCACAGAGATGTAGTATATAACACAGCCCACGCAGCATGTAACACAGCCCACGCAGTATCTAACACAGCCCACGTAGTAAATAGCAATGTGGGCACCATATCCCTGTTAAAAATAAAGAATTAAAATAAACAATAGTTATAAACTCTCCTTCCGGAGCCCCTGTATCCAGCCGAGGCATTTACCGATGCTCCTGGTGACGCTCCGGTCCAAAGAGTGCATTGCGGTCTCGCGAGATGATGACTTAGCGGTCTTGCGAGACCACTACATTATCATCTCGCGAGATCGCAATGCATGGACCGGTCACCGGAGCATCGCAAGGAGCGGGAAAGGCCTCAGCTGGATCCGGGGGCTCCGGAAGGTGAGTATATAATGATTTTTTATTTTTTTATTATTTTTAACATTAGATCTTTTTACTATTGATGCCGAATAGGCAGCATCAATAGTAAAAAGTTGGGCACACAGGGTTAATAGCAGCGTTAACGGACTGCGTTACACCGCAGTATAACGTGGTCCGTTAACGCTGCCATTAACCCTGTGTGAGCGCTGACTGGGGGGAGTATGGAGTGAGCACTGACTGCTGGGAGTAAGGAGCAACCATTTTGCCGCCGGACTGTGCCCGTCGTTAATTGGTTGTGGGCTTTTTGCCGCGACCAATCAGCGACTTGGGATTTCCGTGACAGAAAGAAAGACAGAAGGACAGACAGAAAGATGGAAGTGACCCTTAGACAATTATATAGTAGATTATTATTATTATTATTATTATTATTATTATTATTTATTACATGGTACTGTACATGAGAATGGGGTTACATCAAAATACAAATATCACTTACAGTGCACAAACTAACAATGACAGACTGATACAGAGGGAAGAGGACCCTGCCATTGCAGACTTACATTCTACAGGATTATGGGGAAGGAGATAATAGGTTGGGGATTGCAGTAGTTCCGATGATGTGGAGGTGGCCGTGAGGTCATTAGAGGTTGTAAGCTTTCTTGAAGAGGTGGGTTTTCAGGTTTCTTTTGAAGGACCCAAATGTGGTGGATAACCGGACGTGTTGGGGCACAAACTTCCAGAGGATGGGGGATATACGGGAGAAGTCTTGGAGGTGATTGGGTGAGGAACGAATAAGCATGGAGGAGAGAAGGAGGTCTTGGGAGGACCGGAGATTACGTGAGGAAAGATATTGAGAGATTAGTTTGGAAATATACGGAGGAGAAAGGTTATGGATGGCTTTGTAGGTCAGTGTTAGTAGTTTAAAGTGGATATGCTGATAAATGGGGAGGCAGTGAAGGGATTAGCAAACAGGGGAAGCAGGAGTGTAGCGAGAAGAGAGATTAATTAGGTGGGCAGCAGAGTTAAGGACAGATTGAAGGGGTGCGAGAGTGTTAGAAGGCAGGCCACAGATAAAATATATAATAAATGCCGTGGCCATCATTACTTTAAGAAATGAAGGTCAGTCAGTATGAAAAATTGGGAAAACTTTGAAAATGTCCCCAAGTGCAGTGGCAAAAAACATCAAGCTCTATAAAGAAACTGGCTCACATCAGGACCGCCCCAGGAAAGGAAGACCAAGAGTCACCTCTGCTTCTGAGGATAAGTTTATCCGAGTCACCAGCCTCAGAAATCACAGGTTAACAGCAGCTCAGTTTAAAGACCAGGTCAATGCCACACAGAGTTCTAGCAGCAGACACTTCTCTACAACAACTGTTAAGAGGAGACTTTGTGCAGCAGGCCTTCATGGTAAAATAGCTGCTAGGAAACCACTGCTAAGGACAGGCAGCAAGCAGAAGATACTTGTTTAGGCTAAAGAACACAAGGAATGGACATTAGACCAGTGGAACTCTGTGCTTTGGTCTTATGAGAACAAATTTGAGATCTTTGGTTCCAACCACTGTGTGTTAGGTGTCGAGTTCCCACTTCTGCACAGGGGGAATCTCGAACCATCGCCGCTGCAGTCTCCCATTCTTCTCCAGCCGCAGTGGAGCCTGCTCAGTGGAGACGTCAGTCCCAGTGCCTAGCTCAGGCTGATACTGGGTGACTGGTTACTACTGCTCTTCCAGGTTCTGCCTTTGTAGCCAGCACTAATCAGCAGCAAGCAGGTCTTTCTGGGACTAAGTCCTGCTTTTTCCATACTGAGCATGCCCACAGGACAACCTCCCATTGGAGGTCGGGGTTCACATGCTCAGGTCTTGTTGTGGCTCCTATTGGACCATCTGGAAGGTCTTGTAGCACTGCCCCTATAAAAGGTTTGCATGGCTGCTCGGCGATGCACTAGGGTACACTTGTAAACGTGTGTGTGTTGATGTGTGAAAGTCGCTCTTTAATGATTCCCTCCCTTGTGATTGACTGCTCATGTAAGGTGAATGATTGCTATCTAGCGCCCAACTTAGTTATCTGCACTTGAACATACAAAACAGCGTCTAACTGCTGTGACCACCAGTGCGGCGCCGTACGCTATCACAGCACTTTCCTGACCCAAGTCTGGGTGGTTAGTGGAGTCCGCCAAAGCGGCACCACACACACTCTCGTGCATCTAAATTATTATTTCAGTTACTCTGACACCGCAGTTGCGGTGTCGAGCGCAAGAGGTCTAGATTAACTCTAATCCCGAGTCTTGGGATAGAGTTCTGTGACTCCTTGCTTGCACTCTTTTTGCGGTATCATGGCCCTGTGACGCAACAGGGTTCACTTTCTTCATACTGGGTGAAGTTCACACGTGTGTGAATCCATATTTTTCCACCATATAGTCCATCATTTCTCAGCAGCAGGTTCCATCTCTGCACGGTGGACCCCGGGCTGCGAAAGCACCTTATACTATATTTCTAATTATTTGGTGCGTACGGCTAGCCCTAACACCATGTCTTTGTGCGATGCAGAAAAGGCGAACAGATAGACTCTACATGCCAGGTTTCCAATGTGAAGCATGGAGAAGGAGGTGTGATGGTGTGGGGGTGCTTTGCTGGTGACACTGTTGGGGATTTATTCAAAATTTAAGGCATACTGAACCAGCATGGCTACCACAGCATCTTGCAGTGGCATGCTATTCCATCCGGTTTGCGTTTAGTTGGATCATCATTTATTTTTCAATAGGACAATGACCCCAAACACACCTACAGGCTGTGTAAGGGCTATTTGACCAAGAAGGAGAGTGATGGGGTGCTACGCCAGATGACTTGGCCTCCACAGTCACCAGACCTGAACCCAATTGACATGGTTTGGGGTGAGCTGGACCGCAGTGTGAAGGCAAAAGGGCCAACAAGTGCTAAGCATCTTTGGGAACTCCTTCAAGATTGTTGGAAGACCATTCCCGGTGACTACCTCTTGAAGCTCATCAAGAGAATGCCAAGAGTGTGCAAAGCAGTCATCAAAGCAAAAGGTGGCTACTTTGAAGAACCTAGAGTATAAGACATAATTTCAGTTGTTTCACACTTTTTTGTAAAGTATATAATTCCACATGTGTTAATTCATAGTTTTGATGCCTTCAGTGTGTAATGTACAATTTTCATAGTCAAGAAAATACAGAAAAATCCTTGAATGAGAAGGTGAGTCTAAACTTTTGGTCTGTACTGTATGTAAATATAGATAGATAGATAGAATAGATAGATATAGATACATATATGGATAGATATATAGATAGATATAGATTTAGATGTCAGTGACACTCACACACACATATATATATATATATATATATATATATATATATATATATATATATATATATTATATATATATTACATAGACAAATAGAAGAAAAGCCCACAATTCAGCAGGTGCGGTAATGTAAAATCACTACAGGAGCCGACAGGATAGTAGTGATGGATTACATACAGTAAATACAGTACAGTGTGTGCTGCTTACTGTACATGTATTTAATTACTAAAAGATTATTTTTCTGAAAAAAATGGCATGGGCTCCCGCATAATTTTTGCAACAAGCAGAGGGAAAGCTGATGGCTGGGGACCAATGTTTATAGCCTGGGGGTGTCTTATTGACACCACTCTATTATTAACCTTGGGGCTTTATGTCACCTGACAAGACAAAGGTGACATCAACCCTACAAATATGAACCTCACTTGCCACCACTACAGGGCAAAGGGGAAGAGCTGGGCAATCAGTCAGAATTGGCACATCTAATACATGTACCTTTTTGGGCAGCTGTGGGCTGCTTTCTTTAGGCTGGGGGGCCCATATCCATGGCCCCTTACCAGACTAAGAATACCAGCCCCCAGCTGTCTGCTTCAGCAAGGCTGGTTGTCAAAAATAGGGGGTTTATTTAAATAATTAAAAATACGGTGTGAGGACCCCTCTATTCTTGATAACTAACCATGCTGAAGCAGACAGCTGAGGGTTTCAGCCCCCAGCTGTGAGTTTTGCCTGGCTGGTTATCAAAAATACAGGGGAATCCATTCAAGTTTTTCCTTTAAACTATTTATTTACAGCACAGGAGCATCTGATGAATGCTCCCCTCTTCCACTGCTGCTCTCACTGTTATTAGCGGCAGCTAATGGGAGCGGTATATACCTCGGATCACAGCTGAACACTTATGCTGTTTTCTGACAGTTTGGGACCTGCTGCTCTTTGACCAGCGGGTATGATTTCACCTCCGATCAGAAGCGCTACCCCGATGTTTCCCACGCTGTCACACAGCGTGGGAAACACCAGCTTTTGTGCTGTGTATATTCCGCTATATTTGTCTATTTAATTCACAATTAAATTGACAACTATTGCAAATTCGGTGATCGTGAGCCAAACCAAACATTGAAATATTCGCTCATGTTTAGTTACGATCGCTGATATGGCACCAATTGCAGCAAAGTGTCGGCTGTAATATACAGCTGAACTGACCCCTTTTACTGATTGCGCTCTCTCTGCTTATGCGCAGGCTCCATCCTCCATCACTGCTCTGTATATGTATGGCAGTTTGCTGGACTCCACACATGTATGGTGGATGGTGGTACGGGGTAAAAAAAGCATCTAGCCTGCTATGGTCATCAGTAGTGGGAGCCTAAAAGCATATTGCATATGAATGTATCATCTTAAGTAAAACTGAACTGAAGTTCAGAACATTTTTAGATCTTAAGTATGTGTAGATTCTGTAATGTCTGTTCTTGCTGTATAGGATTCTATTCATATATTCTTATTGAATGTAATACTTTGATCTATGGGTGAGAGCAGAAAAAAATGGCAGCTCGTTAGAATTATATTAGAAACACAAGAAAGATACAATATAAGCAGATGTTAATCCAATTCTTGATGGCGGCTTATCAGGTACAATAATTTCTCTAGTAACTTATCTGTGATGACAGAGTGTCTACTCAATTTTAAAAGTCATCTAATCTAAATTACTTCCTCAACTCCCATTACATTTTATTCATTCCGAGGATTCCTGTTATCATTTCATGCTGCACAGATATTGCCTGCTATGACCTGTTACAGAATACTGATTTGTATTTGTATAACTCATGATTTTCAGTTACATTTTTTTTAGTTATTGTTTTAAGATTCCATTGTGCGTTTTGTTCTCTAGCAATTCCCTTGTGGATATTCCTAAAGTGAAGTTCTATCTTTCCAAATGTAGACCCGATGCAAATGAACTGTTGCACACAGATCAGTAGCAGTGCTGTGGGTTAGATGCAATGTCATTGATATTAGCAGGGAAAGCTACACATTTTTGACTGTTAGGGCTCACGCAAGCCACCATATATAGGATGAGTTCTATTCAGTCTTTTATGGGATAGCACTCTGACCAATATTATTCAGTGAAGGAGTGCTGATAAATGATTTATTTCATTGACAGGCTCTGTAAGAGGAAGAAATCACAGCATGCTGGTTTAACTCTGAAATCGTAAGAGACTCAACCATTCGAGTCTATGAGTACCAGAAAAAAATCAGATGCCACAACATAGCATCCAATTTTTACAGATACAATTCAATTCTATAAGATAGGAAACTCTAAATGGTCTTGTGAATGATTAATAACTCTATAGCTGTAAAAAAAAAGATTGTACACCGACAACACACGGATGACAAGTGAGAAAAAAAGTCCCACCTTTTGCTTCTCACAAAATTAGAATATCATCAATTAGTTAATTTATTTCAGTTTTTCAATGCAAAAAATGAAACTCATATATTAAATAGAGTAATTAAAAACAGAGTGATCTGATCAGAGTGATAATGATGATTATGGCTTACAGCCAATGAAAACACATAAAGTCATTATCTCGGTAAATTAGAATAATTAACAAAAAAACACTTGAAAAGGCTTCCTAAGCATTTAAAACAGTCCCTTAGGGTACTGTCACACTCTGCAACTTTCCAACGATCACGACCAGCGATACGACCTGGCCGTGATCGTTGGAAAGTCGTTGTGTGGTCGCTGGAGAGCTGTCACACAGACCGCTCTCCAGCGACCAACGATGCCGAAGGCCCCGGGTAACCAGGGTAAACATCGGGTTACTAAGCGCAGGGCCGCGCTTAGTAACCCGATGTTTACCCTGGTTACCATCGTAAAAGTAAAAAAAAAAAACGTACATACTCACATTCCGGTGTCCGTCAGGTCCCTTGCAGTCTGCTTCCCGCTCTGACTGAGTGCCGCCGTAAAGTGAAAGCAGATCACAGCGGTGATGTCACCGCTGTGCTCTGCTCTTACATTCTGGCCGGCAGTCAGTCAGAGCGGGAAGCAGACTGCAAGGGACCTGACAAACACCGGAATGTGAGTATGTACGTTTTTTTTTTTTACTTTTACGATGGTAACCAGAGTAAACATCGGGTTACTAAGCGCGGCCCTGCGCTTAGTAACCCGATGTTTACCCTGGTTACAAGCGAACGCATCGTTGGATCGGTGTCACACACACCGATCCAACGATGACAGTGGGAGATCCAGCGACGAAAGAAAGTTCCAAACGATCTGCTACGACGTACGATTCTCAGCAGGGTCCCTGATCGCTGCTGCGTGTCAGACACAGCGATATCATATGGATATCGCTGGAACGTCACGGATCGTACCGTCGTAGCGACAAAAGTGCCACTGTGTGACAGTACCCTTAGTCTATTCAGTAGGCTCCACAATCATGAGAAAGATTGCTGACTTTACAGATGTCCAGAAGGCAGTCATTGACACATTCCACAAGGACGGAAAGCCATAAAAGGTCGTTACTAAATGAGCTGGCTGTTCACACAGTGCTGTATCCAAGCATATTAATGGAAAGTTGAATGGAAGGAAAAAGTATGGTAAAAAAAGGTGCACAAGCAACCGAGAAGAATTGTTATGAAAAGGCCATTAAAAAATTTGGGGGAGATTCACAAGGAGTGGACTGCTGTTGGAGTCGTTGCTTCAAGAGCCTCTACACACAGATGTATACAAGTCATGGGCTAGAGCACTGCAAAATGATCTCCAGCAAGCTACTAACACCCATGTGTCTGCTTACACTGTCAAAAAACAGACTCCATGAGGGTGGTATGAGGGCCAGACATCTACAAGTGGGTGTTGTGCTAATAGCCCAACATCGTGCAGGGCGATTGGCATATGCCAGAGAACACCATCTGCCACCTAATCAGGAACATGACCAGGCATTGTAAAGAGGTAATATAGGCACATGGAGGCCACACACACTACTGAGCATAATTTCCCTGTCTTGAGGAATTTCCACTGAGGTTGGATCAGCCTGCAATTTGATTTTCCACTTTGGTTTTGAGTATCATTCCAAATCCAGACCTCAGTTGGATATTAAGTTTTATTTATATTGATCATTTTTATTGTTTTATTGTTTTATTATTCCCAACGCGTTCCACTAAGTAATGATAAAACATTTGCAACTGGAATTCTTAATTCAGTGATATACAGGATGAGGTATTTTAGTGTTCCCTTTATTTTTTGAGCAGTGTATATACAGGTGCTTCTCACAAGATTAGAATATCATCAAAAAGTTAATTAATTTTAGTTCTTCAAAACAAAAAGTGAAACTCATATATTATATGGATTCATTGCAAAAAAAGTGATTCAAGTTTTTATTTCTGTTATTGTTAACGATTATGGCTTAGAGCCAATGAAAACCCAAATGTCATTATAAATTAGAATAATTAAAACACCTGAAAAAGTTTCCTAAGCATTAAAAAGATCCCGTAGTCTGTTTCAGTAAGCTCAGCAATCATGGGGAATACTACAGACTTCACAGATGTCCAGAAGGCAGTCATTGACACACTCCACAAGGACTGAAAGCCACAAAAGCTCATTGTTAAAGAAGCTGGCAGTTCACAGAGTGCTGTATCCAAGCATATTAATGGAAAGTTGAGTGGAAGAAAAAAGTATGGTAGAAAAAGGTGCACAAGCAACTGGGATAACAGCAGCCTTGAAAGGATTGTTAAGAAAAGGCCATTCAAAAATTTGGGGGATATTCAAAAGGAGTGGAATGCTGCTGGAGTCATTGCTTCAAGAGTCACCACACGCAGACGTATCTGTGACATGGGCTTCAAGTGTTGCATTCCTTGTGTCAAGCCACTCATAACCAATAGACAATGCCAGAAGCATCTTACCTGGGCCAAGGAGAAAAAGAACTAGACTCAATAATCCAAGGAGTTGTTTTCAGATGAAAGTAAATTTTGCATTACATTTTGAAATCAAGGTCCCAGAATCTGGAGAAAGAGGGGAGGGGCACACAATCCAAGCTGCTTGAGGTCTAGTGTGAAGTTTCCACAATCAGTGATGTTTTGGGGAGTCATCTGCTGGTGTAGGTCCACTGTGTTTTATCAAGACCAAAGTCTACGCAGCTGTCTAGCAGGAAATTTTATAGCACTTCATGATTCCCTATTCCGACAAGCTTTTTGGAGATGGAAATGTCTTTCTCCAGCAGGACTTGACACCTATCCACACTGCCAAAAGTACCAATACCTGGTTTAAAAACAACATTATCACTGTGCTTGATAGGCCAGCAAACTTGCCTGACTTTAACGCCATAGAGAATCAATGGGGTATTGTCAAGAGGAGGATGAGAAACACCAAACCCCACAATGCAGACGAACTGCAGGATGCCGTAAAAGCAACCTAGGCTTCCATAACACCTCAGCAGTGCCACAGTGCCATGCCACAATGATGCAGTAAATGATGCAAAAGGAGCCCCAACCAAGTATTGAGTGAACTTACTGAACATACATTTCAGGAAGCCAACATTTTGGATTTTAAGCCCTTCATGACGGGAGGTATTTTCGTTTTTGCATTTTTGTTTTTTCCTCCCCTTCTTCCCAGAGCCATAACCTATTATTTTTCAGTCAATATGGCAATATGAGAACTTGTTTTTGCTGGACGACTTGCACTTTTGAAAGACTCCATTGGTTTTAACATATAGTGTACTGGAAAACAGGAAAAAAATTCAAAGTGCAGTGAAATTGCAAACAATGTGCAATTCTACAATTGTTTTTTGTGTTGCATTTTTACTATGTTCACTAAATGATAAAACTGACCTACCATTATTATTCTCAAGGTCATTACAAGTTCATAGACACCAAACATGTATAGGTTAGTTTTTTATCTAAGTGGTGAAAAAAAATTCCAAAATTTGTAAAAAAAAAAAATTGCAACATTTTCCAATACCCATAGCATCTTCATTTTTCGTTATCTTGAGTTGTGCTTATTTTTTGAGCGCCGAGCTGACATTTTTAAAGATACCATTTTGGTGCAGATACAATCTTTTGATCACCCATTATTGCGTTTTAGTGTAATTAGGCTGCGACCAAAAAAACACAATTCTGGCATTTTGACTATTTTTATCGTTACGCCGATAATCGATTGGGTTAAATTTTTTTATGTTGATAGATAGGGCGATTCTAAAAGCGGTGATACCAAATATGTGTATGTTTGTTTTTCTATTGTTTTATTTTGAATGGGGCAAAAGGGGAGTGATTTGAACTTTTATACTTTTTAAATTTTTTTAGATTTTTAACCCCTTTCTGTCATTGGACACACTATTCCGCCAATGTGGGGTGGGCCCTACTTCCCAAGGACGGAATAGTACGTCCAGCACGATCGGCCGCGCTCACGGGGGGAGCGCGGCCGATCGCGGCCGGGTGTCAGATGACTATCGCAGCTGACATCCGGAACTATGTGCCAGGAGCGGTCACGGACAACCCCCGGCACATTAACCCCTGGCACACTGCAATCAAACATGATCACAGTGTTCCGGCGGTATAGGGAAGCATCACGCAGGGAGGGGGCTCCCTGTGTGCTTCCCTGAGACGATCGGTACAAGGCGATGTGCTCACCTTGTACCAAGCGTCTCCTCCCTGCAAGCCCCGGATCCAAAATGGCTGAGGGGCTGCATCCAGGTCCTGCAGGGAGGTGGCTTCACAGTGCCTGCTCAGAGCAGGCGCTGGGAAGCCTCCAGCAGTGCACGTCAGATCGGTGATCTGTCACTTTACTATATGTCCCCCCTGGGGCAAAGCAAAAATGTAAAAAAAAAAATTACATGTGTAAAAAAAAAAAAAAAAATCCTAAATAAATAATAATAAAAAAAAATATATTGTTCCAATAAATACATTCCTTTAGCTAAATAAAAATAAAAAAACAATAAAAGTACACATATTTAGCATTGCCGCGTCCGTTACATAGTTACATAGTTACATAGTTACATAGTTATTAAGGTTGAAGGAAGACTTTAAGTCCATCTAGTTCAACCCATAGCCTAGCATGCCCTAACATGTTGATCCAGGGGAAGGCAAAAAAAACCCATGTGGTAAGAGTAAGCTCCATCAAGGGGAAAAAAATTCCTTCCCGACCCCACATACGTAACGACCCGACCTATAAAACTGTCCCACTAGTTAACCCCTTCAGTGAACACCGTAAAAACAAAACGAGGCAAAAAACAACGCTTTATTATCATACCGCCGAACAAAAAGTGGAATAACATGCGATCAAAAAGACGGAAATAAATGACCATGGTACCGCTGAAAAAGTCATCTTGTCCCGCAAAAACGAGCCACCATACAGCATCATCAGCGAAAAAATAAAAACGTTATAGTCCTCAGAATAAAGCGATGCAAAAATAATTATTTTTTCTATAAAATAGTTTTTATCGTATAAAAGCGCCAAAACATAAAAAAAAATATAAATGAGGTATCGCTGTAATCATACTGACCCGAAGAATAAAACTGCTTTATCCATTTTACCAAACACGGAACGGTATAAACGCCCCCCAAAAGAAATTTATGAATAGCTGGTTTTTGGTCATTCTGCCTCACAAAAATCGGAATAAAAAGCGATCAAAAAATGTCACATGCCCAAATGTGTTACCAATAAAAACGTCAACTCGTCCCACAAAAAACAAGACCTCACATGACTCTGTGGACCAAAATATGGAAAAATTATAGCACTCAAAATGTGGTAACACAAAAAACATTTTTTGCAATAAAAAATGTCTTTTAGTGTGTGATGGCTGCCAATCATAAAAATCCACTAGAAAACCTGCTATAAATAGTAAATCAAACCGCCCCTTTATCACCCCCTTATTTACGAAAAATTAAAAAATTAAAAACATGTATTTATTTCCATTTTCCCATTAGGGTTAGGGTTAGGGCTAGGGTTAGGGCTAGCGTTAGGGTTAGGGCTAGGGTTAGGGCTAGGGTTAGGGCTATGGCTAGGGTTAGGGCTAGGGATAGGGTTAGGGCTAGGGTTAGGCCTAGGGTTAGGGTTGGGGCTAAAGTTAGGGTTGGGGCTAAAGTTAGGGTTGGCGCTAAAGTTAGGGTTAGGGTTTGGATTACATTTACGGTTGGGAATAAGGTTGGGATTAGGGTTAGGGGTGTGTCAGGGTTAGGGGTGTGGTTAGGGTTACAGTTGAGATTAGGGTTAGGGGTGTGTTTGGATTAGGGTTTCAGTTATAATTGGGGGGTTTCCACTGTTTAGGCACATCAGGGGCTCTCCAAATGCGACATTGTGTCCAATCTCAATTCCAGTCAATTCTGCGTTGAAAAAGTAAAACAGTGCTCCTTCCCTTTCTGAACTCTCCCGTGTGCACAAACAGGGGTTTACCCCAACGTATGGGGTATCAGCGTACTCAGGACACATTGGACAACAACTTTTGGGGACCAATTTCTCCTGTTACCCTTGGGAAAATACAAAACTGGGGGCTAAAAAATAATTTTTGGGAAAAAAAAAATATTTTTTATTTTCACGGCTCTGCGTTATAAACTGTAGTGAAACACACAAAGTTCTCACAACACATCTAGATAAGTTCCTTGGGGGGTCTAGTTTCCAATATGAGGTCACTTATGGGGGGGTTTCTACTGTTTAGTTACATCAGGGGCTCTGCAAATGCAACGTGACGCCTGCAGACCAATCCATCTAAGTCTGCATTCCAAATGGTGCTCCTTCCCTTCCGAGCTCTCCCATGCGCCAAAACAGTGGTTCCCCCTCACATATGGGGTATCAGCGTACTCTGGACAAATTGGACAACAACTTTTAGGGTTCAATTTACACTGTTTCCTTTTGAAAAATACAAAACTGGGGGCTAAAATTCATTTTTGTGGAAAAAAAAGGATTTTTTATTTTCACGGCTGCGTTATAAACTGTAGTGAAACACTTGGGGGTTCAAAGTTCTCACAACACATCTAGATAAGTTCCTTGGGGGTCTAGATTCCAATATGGGGTCACTTGTAGGGGGTTTCTATGATTTAGGTACATTAGGGGCTCTGCAAATGCAACGTGACGCCTGCAGACCATTCCATCTAAGTCTGCATTTCAAATGGCGCTCCTTCCCTTCCGAGCTCTCCCATGCGCCCAAACAGTTGTTCCCCCTCACATATGGGGTATCAGCGTACTCAGGACAAATTGGACAACAATGTTTAGGGTCCAATTTCTCCTGCTACCCTTGGGAAAATACAAAACTGGGGGCTAAAAAATAATTTTTGTGGGGAAAAAAAAGAATTTTTATTTTCACAGCTCTGCGTTATAAACTGTAGTGAAACACTTGGGGGTTCAAAGCTCTCACAACACATCTAGATGAGTTTCTTAGGGGGTCTACTTTCCAAAATGGTGTCACTTGTGGGGGGTTGCAATGTTTAGGCACATCAGTGGCTCTCCAAACGCAACATGGCATCCCATCTCAATTCCAGTCAATTTTGCATTGAAAAGTCAAATGGCGCTCCTTCCCTTCTGAGCTCTACCATGTGCCCAAACAGTGGTTTACCCCCACATGTGAGGTATCAGCACACTCAAGACAAATTAGACAACAACTTTTTGGGTCCAATTTCTTCTCTTACCCTTGGAAAAATAAAAAAATTGGGGGCGAAAAAAATCGTTTTTGTGAAAAAATATGATTTTTTATTTTTACGGCTCTGCATTATAAACTTCTGTGAAGCACTTGGTGGGTCAAAGTGCTTACCACACATCTAGATAAGTTCCTTAGGGGGTCTACTTTCCAAAATGGTGTCACTTGTGCGGGGTTTCAATGTTTAGGCACATCAGGGGCTCTCCAAACACAACATGGCGTCCCATCTGAATTCCAGTCAATTTTGCATTGAAAAGTCAAATGGCGCTCCTTCGCTTCCGAGCTCTGCCATGCACCTAAACAGTAGTTTACCCCCACATATGGGGTATCGGCGTACTCAGGACAAATTGTACAACAACGTTTGGGGTCCATTTTCTCTTTTTACCCTTGGTAAAATAGAACAAATTGGAGCTGAAGTAAATTTTTTGTGTAAAAAAGTTAAATGTTCATTTTTATTTAAACATTCCAAAAATTCCTGTGAAACACCAGAAGGGTTAATAAACTTCTTGAATGTGGTTTTGAGCACCTTGAGGGGTGCAGTTTTTAGAGTGGTGTCACACTTGGGTATTTTCCATCATATAGACCCCTCAAAATGACTTCAAATGATAAATGGTCCCTAAAAAAAATGGTGTTGTAAAAATGAGAAATTGCTAGTCAATTTTTAACCCTTATAACTCCCTAACAAAACAAAATTGGTTCCAAAATTGTGCTGACGTAAAGTAGACATGTGGGAAATGTTACTTATTAAGTATTTTGTGTGACATATCTCTGTGATTTAATTGTATAAAAATTCAAATTTGGAAAATTGCGAAATTTTCAAAATTTTCGTAAAATTTCTGTTTTTTCACAAATAAATGCAGGTAATATCAAAGAAATGTTACTACTATAATGAAGTACAATATGTCACGAGAAAACTGTGTCAGACTCACCGGGATCCGCTGAAGCGTTCTAGAGTTATAACCTCATAAATGGACAGTGGTCAGAATTGTAAAAATTGGCCCGGTCATTAACGTGCAAACAACCCTTGGGGGTAAAGGGGTTAAGAACTTTTTTTTTATCTTTAGGCATGCTTCAATATTCTCCATGGGAGACTAAAAGCTGCCATAACCCGATCGACTCTGCTACATACAGGCGATGATCAGATCGCCTGTATGTAGCAGAATTTCTGACTTGTCCATCCGATCTGAGATTACCTTGATGTTTGGTGGATGGGCTCACAATTTTTGGCCAAATCTTGTGCTAAGCATCTCATGTGTTTTTTCATAGATTTCACAAGCCATTATGCTATTCACATTTCATGTATCACACATTTCCTTGCTTTAGTACCGTAAAATTGAGTGCAGCCATTGATCTATTTGCTATAGATTTATTCAAGTCACATTCTGATGAATAGGATGGTCCCATTAATTTCTGCACCAAATTAGGTATATCTTTAGATTTGTTTATTTTCTCTGCAAGAATCTTTCCGCTTCATTTGTTTTCATGCCATCCCACCACATATGCAAATTGCCTCTTCAGAGAGGAAGCGGACTAGAACTCTAGTGCCACCTATTTGAAGTAGCAATCCTAAAAGTCAATATTGACTCTTTAACGAGCCTTGTCACATGACTTGGATAAAAAGCCAAACTAGAATCTAATTTTGCAGACAATGTGTTTCAGGTTGCTGACCTCATCTGTGCAAAGTAAGAGTTCTGATTTGGCTGGATGAGAGGCCATATGACACACTTGAATGTAATTGTTAAGAAGGACTTCCCACAAATTGACATACACATCCAGCAAAGCAGGGAGGGATGCCTATTATACAGTAATCAAGAAATTATTATTGCTGTCCTTGACAAGGGATCATTTCTTAATTCTTTTGGGTATTTATGATAATTTTAATGATTGATAACTTGGTTATGACTAGCTAAGTTGCACAATCTTTTGCTTCAGGACAGTGCCATTGATAGCAATTGGTGGTACCACATTGGTGATCACTGTGATTGGTTGGCCATACATTTTCTGGAATTTTTCTATTTTTTAGTAAATGCAAATATATTTTGACCAACATTATCTGTCAAAATAAAGTAGAATTTGTCATGAAAAAATACTCTTGGAATCATTTGAATTGTTAAAAGCTTTCCAAAATAATCACCATATTGCAGTAGAGCATTAATGCAGATTGGGTGAAAGTTTCAGGTTGCACACTGGGCGGTTTCTTGTAGGTGATCCTGAATGTAAGGTTGAAGCCATGGGCAGAGTAGTTTAAGAGCCCAAGGCATTGAAGTTCTTCAGGAGTGATGATCCTGTGATGCCCGATCTAATCATGTAAATGATGACATTTTTGCACAGCACTTCACTATCATTATTTAATCAAATGCCTTATGGTCTAGAGTAATTTTTATTGGGGTCCCTTTTCTTTTGGGATGAATTTGCAATAGACGCATCCTTGTGTATCCATAGTGCAGCTTCTAAAAAGCGCTTCATAACCATATCAGAGGCTTTCTGCTCCATTGCTAGAAATGAATTGTAAAGGACTTGCCTATTAATGGCCACATGGCTTTGCTCAGTTTGCTGTAAGTGGATCAGCAGCCTTAGGGTATGTGCACACTTTGCGGATTTTGCTGCGGATCTGCAGCGTTTCTGCAGCTGTGGGTCCGCAGCAGTTTCCCATGAGTTTACAGTTCAATGTAAACCTATGGGAAACCGAAAACGCTGTGCACATGCTGCGGAAAAAAAGAAACGCAGCAGTTTACAATCCGCAGCATGTCACTTCTTTGTGCAGAATCACGGCGATTCTGCACACATAGGAATGCATTGATCCGCTTACTTCCCGCATGGGGCTGTGCCCACCATGTGGGAAGTAAGCGGATTATGTGCGGATGGTACCCAGGGTGGAGGAGAGGAGACTCTCCCCCAGGCCCTGGGAACCATATTCGTGTAAAAAAAAAAAAAAGAATTAAAATAATAATTTTGCCCTGCAGATTTATCAAAACCGCTGCGGGAGAACCCGCAGAGGACCCTTCCTAAGTGTGCACATAGCCTTACTTGTGTGCAATCTTGTGGACAGCAAAAGTCACAATGTAGTTAAAGGGAACCTGTCACCCCCCCCCCCAGTCGTTTCAAACTAAAAGAGCCACCTTGTGCAGCAGTAATGCTGCATTCTGACAAGGTGGCTCTTTTAGTTCTGGGTGCTGTAACTTGAGAAATAATCCTTTTTATAATTTGTCTGAAGTACCTGGTCCTCAGTCAAGTGGGCCGGCGTTTCCCCCCTGCTTCAGACAGCACACTGCTGTCACTCACATCTTCTTGGTGCCGGGCGCCGCCTCCTACTCACCGCTGTTTTCAAAAGTAGCCGGCACCTGCGCTCTTTTCCCCTGCCTGGTGCAGGCGCAATGAGCACTGGCTGTCTTTCCTCATATGCAGCCCAGCTGACTGCACCTGCGCGGCCGCCCTGCCTGTGATTCCCAGCCCCGCAGTGACTTATGATTTATTCACATTGCGGGGCTGGAAATCACAGGCAGGGCGGCCGCGAAGGCGCAGTCAGCTGGGCTGCATATGAGGAAAGACGGCCAGCGTTCACTACGCCTGCACCAGGCAGGGGAAAAGAGCGCAGGCGCCGGCAATTTCTGAAAACAGCGGCGAGGAGGAGGCGGCGCCCGGCGCCAAGAAGATGTGAGTGACAGCAGTGTGCTGTCTGAAGCAGGGGGGAAACGCTGGCCCACTTGACTGAGGACCAGGTACTTCAGACAAATTATAAAACTGATTATTTCTCAAGTTACAGCACCCAGAACTAAAAGAGCCACCTTGTCAGATTGCAGCATTACTGATGCACAAGATGGCTCTTTTAGTTTGAAATGACTGGGGGGGGGGTGACAGGTTCCCTTTAAAATCAATCAATGGTGCTACAGAGTGTCTCAGTTAGCCTGAGTTTTAGGGCTCATGCTCACTTGCGTGAGACTTGGATGAGTCTTGCACAGCAATACCCGGCACTGCACCTGGCACAGAGGAGCGGAGCGTGCGGCTGCATGTATTGCTATGTGGCCACACACTCCGATCTGAGTGCCGGCAGCAGTGCCAGGTATTGCTGTGCAAGACTCATCCAAGTCTCACGCAAGTGAGCATGAGCCCTTAGGACAGATAACACCAATTAGACAGCAAAGGAATTGCTGACATGTTGTAAGCGAGTGTCAGTTGCAAACGACTGACTTAGTAGTATATCATTTGTGTCTGTGCGCAAACATCTACCATGATTATATTTTAACAGCTGTAGCAATGCAGTCACCTTACATTGTGTGACGCCAGTCACTCACATTCACAATCATTGTACAATGCAACATTGCAACCATCATGTGGCTTGGTCAAAGTCATATCTAGATATCTGCTAATTTATTGTGTGAAGTTTGTAAACAGCTGATAAACAAATAGAAGATGAAGAAATACTGACTTGTAAGAAGAAAATTAGAAAAGGAAAAAATATTATTGTATTTTAACAGATTCATTTATTTTATTTTTTTGGACGAAATTTCATAGCCTGATTATGTTGCTTAACAACCTGAGTTGAACATGATTGGGAAAAGCACACAGATGTTACCAATTCATTATGTTAGCTATCAAAATGTATGCAGATAACAAGAAACTTTATATTCCCTGTGGGTGTAAAACCTCACATCGAAATCACTACGCAACAACATCATGGAGCCCAAGCATAACTTGCAGATTTATTACGCCAGAAGGATTTTGGTCAAACACACAAAAAATATTCTTGAAGGCACAATGCGTAGTTCATTAACAAAGAGGAAGTAATATTTTTTATGTGTTTTATAAGATACTAAAAAATCCAAGTTAAAATTGTCCTAGTGCTGACTGGTATTGGATCTTATCCTGAAATAAGTAAACGGGACTAATCTCCATTACTAGATATGACCCATGCCTCTGATCATCTTGGATTGCTAAAAAGAAGGCACTCTATAGAGCAGAACCAAAATATTTGATACAACATTATAAAAATAGGTTCACAATAGGTTCACACTAATAGGCCAGGGTCACACTTAATGTATGAAAAATTGGTCCGAGTCTCCCTGCCGAGAGTAGCACAAGTGTCATGCGAGTGTCATGCGAGTAATCCAATTTTTCACACCCAGCATCCGATTTACATCCGAGTGCAGTGCGATTGCTATCCGACTGCAATGCGATTTTAACATGAGCTTTTACATGCAGCGATTCGCTGTCATTTACGCATCGTTTTTAAAGGAAAAACACACACATATATCTATATATACAGCTCTGGCAAAAATTACCACTGCAGACCACTGCAAAATTTTCAGTTTGTTTGATTTTTCTCTTTATAGGTATATTTTTGAGTAAAATGTAAATTGTTCTTTTATTCTATAGACTACTGACAACATGTCTCCAAAGTTCCAAACAATAAATTTTGTACTAATTTTCTGAAAATGAGAAATGGTCAAAATAACAAAAAAAATGCATTGCTTGCAGACCTCAAGTAATGCAAAAAAAAGTTCAGAATCATTTAGGAACAACAATGCTAATGTTTTAACTCAGGAAGAGTTCAGAAATCAATATTTTGTGGAATAACCATGATTTTTAATCACAGCTTTCATGTGTCTTGTCATACTTTCCACCAGTCTTTCACTCTGCTTTTGGCTGACCTTATGCCACTCCTGGTTCAAAAATTTAAGCAGTTCTTCTTTGTTTGATGGCTTGTGACTAGTGTTGAGCGATACTTTCCGATATCGGAAAGTATCGGTATCGGAAAGTATCGGCCGATACCGTCACAGTATCGGAATCCAATCCGATACCGATACCCGATCCCAATGCAAGTCAATGGGACGAAAATATCGGAATTAAAATAAACCCTTTCTTTCCTTGTAGGTTAATTCTACATGAAGGAAAACAACTAAGAATAATGTAGGATGTATTGGGGGAGGTGGCGGAGACATTAAAGGCACAGGGGTTTATCCCAATCAAATAGAATAGCAGTATTTTTAATTTTTTTATGACGTTCGGCGTTAGAAAGAATTTGACTATGTTAATTTTTTATTTATTTTGTCAGATATTGATGTTTCACTACTTCCACGCCCTTCACCCTATTTTTTACTTCTCCCACACTTTCTTCTTCATTATCCTCATCATCAGCTTCTGTGACATCAACTTCTTCACCTTATTCATCTTCTTCTTTTCTACGTATATATATATTTTTTTTTTTACATTGTTCATATTCTTTTTATTTAACTATTATCTTTTTTATATTCAACTTCTTCATCATATTCTTATTTGTGACAGGCATTCCCGTAGTTGTTATCTATAAAAGTTTGAAGATTACACCTTCCGTTCTGCCTGTCACAAAACAGTTACATTTGTCCGCGTTCAGTTTGGCCTGCAGCATCAGGCTTTATCCAGGGGCACCACGAGGAGGAACGGACTCACCCCCATACACTGCTTAGTCTTCTTCTGCTTATAATTTAGATAATATCTTTTGCTCTGATATTTAGTCTTATGCTTAATGTTCTTCTGCTCTTTGTTATGCAGCCTCTTGTTCTTCTGCTTCTCGGTCTTCCAGGTTGTCGTCGTCATCTCCAGGGTCGTCATCTCCAGGGTCGTCGTCATCGGGGTCGTCGTCATCGGGGTCGTCTTCAGGGTCATCGTCTCCAGGGTCGTCGTCATCTCGGTGGTTGTCGTCTCTGGTGTCGTCATCATCTTAGGGGTGGTCTTCCGGGTCATCGTCTTTCGGGTCTTGAACTTGGAAATGTAGCAGAAGGTACAAGAAGGCTGAGAAAATGCCGAGAAACAGCTGATGGAACTGGAACTCGGATGGCTACCCGAAGGTCCAAGAGCCAATGGAACTACCGAGGACCAGCTGACGTTACTGGAACCCGGTTACTAAGCAGGAGGTACCCGTGCCTGAAAGCACTACCAAGGACCACCTGACGTTGGTGGAACTCGGATACCCAGAGGGAGGCACCTAAGCCAAAGGCTCTGCCCGGAACCAGCTGACGGTACTGGAACCAGGATGGGGAGCAGAAGGTACAAGAGCAAAAGACACTGCCGAGAACCAGCTGACGGTACTGGAACCCGGATGGGGACCTATTCAAGCTTGTCTTCCTAGGGCCCCAACTGGCGGTGTGTTAGAGCCCAGGGACAGCAGGAGGAGGAGCAGGGGGAGGGGAGTGTAGGCCGAAGCCTGCACAGGCGGCAGCTTTGGGTGTGTTGTGTCTGCGTGGCTTTTGCAGGACACGTTGCCGGCTACACAGCAGGGGAACAGCTGGCGGTGCTGGACCCCACTGACACATTGGCGAGGTGTTTGGCTCTGTGCAGCCAGCACTTCCGGACAGCAACTAGCGTTGTTGGAGCCCGGGCTCTGCAGGTGGAGCAGAGTGTAGGCCGAAGCCTAATTGAACCGATTTCAAAAGTCACCTTTAACCCCCCCTCAGGGGTTACAAAGTAGAAGAGCCACAGCTTATGCAGCAGCAGTGCTGCGCAAGTCAAAGGTTGCTCTTGTAATTTTTCTCCTTGCACACGCTGAATGGAACACGTATAACATTTAGCCCTTTATACAGTCAAACTGTGTAATGGAGGCGAGAGTTCCCTTTGTAATGAGACGCAGCACAGGTGTCAAGAATCCCACCTTGGTGCTGGGTGCAGCCTCCCGAGCGTTGTTATTTGCTGTACAGGAGTCTGCGCTGTCGTGTTATCCCCTGGCCTAGCGCCGTTAGCGCTGCCCATCTTCTGGCATCATGTAATGTCGGCCGGTGCGGTTCGCGATGCCCCTGAATCCCAGCCCCGCAGTGTCTTAACATTGTTAAAACACTGCGGGGCTGGGTGTCATGATCTCTGCAGGCAGAGATCATAGCAAGCCTATAGAGGGACAAGCTCTCGGAAGATGGAACTATACTGACCATGAACTAAGCCTGCCGCGCAACTAGAAATAGCCAGGTAGCATTTCCTATTTATAGCTAGATGCCCAGCTCTGGCCTAAGACCTAAATAGCTAGCAGAGGGAAATATAAGACCTGGCTCACCTCTAGAGAAATATTCCAAAGAAGACAGTAGCCCCCCACATATAATGACGGTGAGTTCAGATGAAACAACAAACGCAGCAGGAAAATAGTCTTAGCAAATTTGAGGTCCGCTTACTAGATAGCAGAAGACAGATAGTATACTTTCATGGTCAGCAGAAAAACACTAACAAAACACCATCCAGAGATTACCTTAAACTCTGGCATTAACTCATAACGCCAGAGTAGCAATCCCTGATCAACGAGAGCTTTCCAGACACAGTAACAAAACTTCAGCTGTGAACTGGAACAAATAGGCAAAACGAAACATGGACAAAAGTCCAACTTATCTAGTAGTTGTCAGAAGCAGGAACAAGCACTGAGAGGCATCAGATAACATTGTTGACCGGCAAGAAACCACCAGAGAAATGAGCTTAAATAGCGACACCCACTACTGATGGAACCAGGTGAAACAGGAAAGAGGATGACAAGTCCAATTCCACAAGCGGCCACCGGGGGAGCCCAGAATCCAAATTCACAACAGTACCCCCCCCTCAAGGAGGGGGCACCGAACCCTCACCAGATCCACCAGGGCGACCAGGATGAGCCCTATGGAAGGCACGAACAAGATCAGAAGCATGAACATCAGATGCATTGACCCAAGAATTATCCTCCTGGCCGTAACCCTTCCAGTTGACCAGATACTGGAGTCTCCGTCTGGAAACACGAGAGTCCAAAATTTTCTCCACAACGTACTCCAACTCACCCTCAACCAACACCGGAGCAGGAGGCTCAACTGAAGGTACAACAGGTACCTCATACCTGCGCAATAACGACCGATGAAAAACGTTATGAATGGAAAAGGACGCAGGGAGGTCCAAACGGAAAGAAACAGGATTAAGAATCTCCAATATTCTATAAGGGCCGATGAACCGAGGTTTAAACTTAGGAGAAGAGACCCTCATAGGGACAAAACGAGAAGACAACCACACCAAATCTCCAACACAAAGCCGAGAACCAACACGACGATGACGGTTGGCAAAACGCTGAGTCTTCTCCTGGGACAACTTCAAATTGTCCATAACCTGCCCCCAGATGTGATGCAATCTCTCCACCACCGCATCCACTCCAGGACAATCCGAGGATTCCACCTGACCGGAGGAAAATCGAGGGTGAAACCCCGAATTACAGAAAAACGGGGACACCAAGGTGGAAGAGCTGGCCCGATTATTGAGGGCGAACTCTGCCAATGGCAAAAAAGCAACCCAATCATCCCGGTCAGCAGAGACAAAACACCTCAGATATGTCTCCAGGGTCTGATTAGTCCGCTCGGTCTGGCCATTAGTCTGAGGGTGAAAAGCAGATGAAAAAGACAAATCTATGCCCATCCTAGCACAGAATGCCCGCCAAAATCTAGACACAAATTGGGTACCTCTGTCAGAAACAATATTCTCAGGAATACCGTGCAATCGGACAACATTCTGAAAAAACAGAGGAACCAACTCAGAAGAAGAAGGCAACTTGGGCAGAGGAACCAAATGGACCATTTTAGAGAAACGGTCACAGACCACCCAGATGACAGACATCTTCTGGGAAACAGGCAGATCTGAAATAAAATCCATCGAGATGTGTGTCCAAGGCCTCTTAGGAATAGGCAAGGGCAACAGCAGTCCGCTAGCCCGAGAACTACAAGACTTGGCCCGAGCACAAATGTCACATGACTGCACAAAGACTCGCACATCTCGTGACAGGGAAGGCCACCAGAAGGATCTTGCCACCAAATCCCTGGTACCAAAAATTCCGGGATGACCTGCCAATGCAGAAGAATGTACCTCAGAGATGACTCTACTGGTCCAATCATCCGGAACAAACAGTCTATCAGGCGGACAACGATCCGGTCTATCCGCCTGAAACTCTTGCAAGGACCGCCGCAGATCAGGAGAAACGGCCGACAAAATTACTCCCTCCCTAAGGATACCTGTGGGTTCAGCATTACCAGGAGAGTCCGGGTCAAAACTCCTAGAAAGGGCATCTGCCTTAACATTCTTAGAACCCGGTAGGTATGACACCACAAAATTAAAGTGAGAAAAAAATAAAGACCAGCGCGCCTGTCTAGGATTCAGGCGCCTGGCAGTCTCAAGATAAATCAAATTTTTGTGGTCAGTCAATACCACCACCTGATGCTTAGCCCCCTCTAGCCAATGGCGCCACTCCTCAAACGCCCACTTCATGGCCAAAAGCTCCCTATTCCCAACATCATAATTCCGCTCTGCGGGCGAAAATTTGCGAGAAAAGAAGGCACAAGGCCTAATGACGGAGCAGTCGGAACCTTTCTGCGACAACACTGCCCCAGCTCCGATCTCCGAAGCGTCAACCTCAACCTGAAAAGGCAGATTCACATCAGGCTGACGTAACACAGGGGCAGAGGCAAAACGGTGCTTAAGCTCCTGAAAGGCCTCTACAGCATGAGGGGACCAATTAGCAACATCAGCGCCATGTCTGGTCAAATCAGTCAGTGGTTTAACGACATCCGAAAAACCAGCAATAAATCGGCGGTAAAAGTTGGCAAAGCCCAAAAATCTCTGAAGACCCTTAAGAGAGGAGGGCTGAGTCCAGTCACAAATAGCTTGCACCTTGACGGGATCCATCTCAATGGAAGAGGGAGAAAAAATATACCCCAAAAAGGAAATTTTCTGGACCCCAAAAACGCACTTAGACCCCTTCACACATAAAGAATTAGACCGCAGAACCTGAAAAACTCTCCTGACCTGCTGGACATGAGAGTCCCAGTCATCAGAAAAAATCAGAATATCATCCAGATATATTATCATAAATTTATCCAAAAAATCGCGGAAAATATCATGCATAAAAGACTGGAAAACTGAAGGGGCATTAGAAAGACCAAAAGGCATGACCAAATACTCAAAGTGGCCCTCGGGCGTATTAAATGCGGTCTTCCACTCATCCCCCTGCCTGATCCGCACCAAATTATACGCCCCACGAAGATCAATTTTAGAGAACCACTTAGCACCCTCTATACGAGCAAACAAATCAGTAAGCAATGGCAATGGGTATTGGTACTTAACAGTGATCTTATTCAGAAGCCGATAATCAATACATGGTCTCAAAGAGCCGTCCTTTTTTGAGACAAAGAAAAACCCAGCTCCCAAGGGAGAAGAAGATGGACGAATATGTCCCTTTTCCAAAGACTCCTTTATATATTCCCGCATAGCAGCATGTTCCGGCACAGACAGATTAAACAAACGACCCTTTGGATATTTGCAACCCGGTATCAAATCTATGGCACAATCGCACTCACGGTGCGGAGGTAACGACCCAAGCTTGGGTTCGTCAAAGACGTCTTGATAATCAGAGAGGAACTCAGGGACTTCAGAGGGAATGGACGACGAAATAGAAACCAAAGGTAAGTCCCCATGAATACCCTTACATCCCCAGCTCAACACAGACATTGCTCTCCAGTCCAAGACTGGATTGTGAGACTGCAACCATGGCAATCCCAGTACCAAATCGTCATGTAAATTATACAGCACCAGGAAACGAATAATCTCCTGGTGATCCGGATTGATACGCATGGTTACTTGTGTCCAGTATTGTGGTTTATTATTAGCCAATGGGGTGGAGTCAATCCCCTTCAGAGGAATAAGAGTCTCCAAAGGCTCTAAATCAAAACCACAACGATTGGCAAAGGACCAATCCATAAGACTCAGAGCGGCGCCAGAGTCAACATAGGCGTCCGTGGCAATGGATGACAAAGAGCAAATCAGGGTTACAGACAAAATAAACTTAGACTGAATGGTGCCAATGGAAACAGACTTATCAAGCTTCTTTGTACGCCTAGAGCATGCTGATATAACATGAGTAGAATCCCCACAATAGAAGCACAATCCATTCTTCCGTCTAAAATTCTGTCGCTCGCTCCTGGACAGAATTCTATCACACTGCATACTTTCTGGCGTCTTTTCCATAGACACCGCCAGATGGTGCACCGGTTTGCGCTCCCGCAGACGCCTATCAATCTGAATAGCCATTGTCATGGACTCATTCAGACCTGCAGGCACAGGGAACCCCACCATAACATCCTTAACGGCATCAGAGAGACCTTCTCTGAAAGTTGCCGCCAAGGCGCACTCATTCCACTGAGTAAGCACAGACCATTTACGGAATCTTTGGCAGTAAACCTCAGCTTCGTCTTGCCCCTGAGATAGTGCCATCAAAGTTTTTTCTGCCTGAAGTTCCAAATGAGGTTCCTCATAAAGCAAGCCCAAGGCCAGAAAAAACGCATCCACATCGCGCAACGCAGGATCCCCTGCTGGCAATGAGAAGGCCCAATCTTGAGGGTCACCCCTGAGCAAGGAAATCACAATCCTAACCTGCTGAGCAGGGTCTCCAGCTGAACGAGACTTCAGGGACAAATAAAGCTTACAATTATTTCGGAAATTCTGGAAGCTAGCTCTATTCCCTGTGAAGAACTCCGGCAAAGGAATTCTCGCCTCAGATACTGGAGCATGTACCACAAAATCTTGTAAATTTTGTACTTTCGTGATGAGATTATTCAAACCCGCAGTTACACTCTGAAGATCCATTATTGTCAGGTGCACACAGAGCCATACAGAGATTAGGAGGAGAGAGAGAAAAAAAAACTGCAGCAAGGCAAACTGGAAAAAAAAAAAAAAAAAAAAAAAAATTCCAGCAGACTTCTTATAACTCTCCTTTCTCAACCTGGGTCTTTAACACTTTATTGGCCGGTCAAACTGTCATGATCTCTGCAGGCAGAGATCATAGCAAGCCTATAGAGGGACAAGCTCTCGGAAGATGGAACTATACTGACCATGAACTAAGCCTGCCGCGCAACTAGAAATAGCCAGGTAGCATTTCCTATTTATAGCTAGATGCCCAGCTCTGGCCTAAGACCTAAATAGCTAGCAGAGGGAAATATAAGACCTGGCTCACCTCTAGAGAAATATTCCAAAGAAGACAGTAGCCCCCCACATATAATGACGGTGAGTTCAGATGAAACAACAAACGCAGCAGGAAAATAGTCTTAGCAAATTTGAGGTCCGCTTACTAGATAGCAGAAGACAGATAGTATACTTTCATGGTCAGCAGAAAAACACTAACAAAACACCATCCAGAGATTACCTTAAACTCTGGCATTAACTCATAACGCCAGAGTAGCAATCCCTGATCAACGAGAGCTTTCCAGACACAGTAACAAAACTTCAGCTGTGAACTGGAACAAATAGGCAAAACGAAACATGGACAAAAGTCCAACTTATCTAGTAGTTGTCAGAAGCAGGAACAAGCACTGAGAGGCATCAGATAACATTGTTGACCGGCAAGAAACCACCAGAGAAATGAGCTTAAATAGCGACACCCACTACTGATGGAACCAGGTGAAACAGGAAAGAGGATGACAAGTCCAATTCCACAAGCGGCCACCGGGGGAGCCCAGAATCCAAATTCACAACAGCTGGGATTCAGGGCCTGGCGCAGCACATATGTTCGCCTCTCACACTCGGGTCCTTACACCCGCTTCAGACTGTGCGGCGTCATCTGATCCCTTATCGCATGCCACGGCCATGAAGCCGCACAGTCCGAAGAAGGCGGAAGGAGAGGAGGGACAGGCGAACTGATGCACTGATCCTGCCCATGAATCGCACCCTCGCAGTCCCAATAAATAAGACACCGAGGGGCGTTGTGTGGGTCAGGGCGGCCGCAGAGGCGCAGCCAGCCAAACAATGATGCCAGAAGACGGGCAGCGCTACCAAGGGGGTTGCAGCGTGTCATTACAAAGGAAAGTCACACCACCGGGACGGTTAAATGGTCACACAGAGGACACATTTCAGACGTGTTTTCAGTTCCACATGTGCGAGGAGAATACGTTTCTGAGCCACCTTGCACACATGCAGCATTACCGCTGTACAAGGTGGCTGGATAACGTAAAAACGCCTGGGGGAGGGGGGACAGGTTCCCTTCAATTTCAGTTCTTGTGTCTGCGTGGCTTTTGCAGGACACGTTGCCGGCTGCACAGCAGGGGAACAGCTGGCGGTGCTGGACCCCACTGACACATTGGCTGGTGTTTTTCTCTGTGCAGCTAGCACATCTGGGCCCCAACTGGCGGTGTGTTAGAGCCCAGGGACAGCAGGAGGAGGAGCAGGAGGAGGAGGAGCAGGGGGAGGGGAGTGTAGGCCGAAGCCTGCACAGGCGGCAGCTTTGGGTGTGTTGTGTCTGCGTGGCTTTTGCAGGACACGTTGCCGGCTACACAGCAGGGGAACAGCTGGCGGTGCTGGACCCCACTGACACATTGGCGAGGTGTTTGGCTCTGTGCAGCCAGCACTTCCGGACAGCAACTAGCGTTGTTGGAGCCCGGGCTCTGCAGGTGGAGCAGAGTGTAGGCCGAAGCCTAATTGAACCGATTTCAAAAGTCACCTTTAACCCCCCCTCAGGGGTTACAAAGTAGAAGAGCCACAGCTTATGCAGCAGCAGTGCTGCGCAAGTCAAAGGTTGCTCTTGTAATTTTTCTCCTTGCACACGCTGAATGGAACACGTATAACATTTAGCCCTTTATACAGTCAAACTGTGTAATGGAGGCGAGAGTTCCCTTTGTAATGAGACGCAGCACAGGTGTCAAGAATCCCACCTTGGTGCTGGGTGCAGCCTCCCGAGCGTTGTTATTTGCTGTACAGGAGTCTGCGCTGTCGTGTTATCCCCTGGCCTAGCGCCGTTAGCGCTGCCCATCTTCTGGCATCATGTAATGTCGGCCGGTGCGGTTCGCGATGCCCCTGAATCCCAGCCCCGCAGTGTCTTAACATTGTTAAAACACTGCGGGGCTGGGATTCAGGGCCTGGCGCAGCACATATGTTCGCCTCTCACACTCGGGTCCTTACACCCGCTTCAGACTGTGCGGCGTCATCTGATCCCTTATCGCATGCCACGGCCATGAAGCCGCACAGTCCGAAGAAGGCGGAAGGAGAGGAGGGACAGGCGAACTGATGCACTGATCCTGCCCATGAATCGCACCCTCGCAGTCCCAATAAATAAGACACCGAGGGGCGTTGTGTGGGTCAGGGCGGCCGCAGAGGCGCAGCCAGCCAAACAATGATGCCAGAAGACGGGCAGCGCTACCAAGGGGGTTGCAGCGTGTCATTACAAAGGAAAGTCACACCACCGGGACGGTTAAATGGTCACACAGAGGACACATTTCAGACGTGTTTTCAGTTCCACATGTGCGAGGAGAATACGTTTCTGAGCCACCTTGCACACATGCAGCATTACCGCTGTACAAGGTGGCTGGATAACGTAAAAACGCCTGGGGGAGGGGGGACAGGTTCCCTTCAATTTCAGTTCTTGTGTCTGCGTGGCTTTTGCAGGACACGTTGCCGGCTGCACAGCAGGGGAACAGCTGGCGGTGCTGGACCCCACTGACACATTGGCTGGTGTTTTTCTCTGTGCAGCTAGCACATCTGGGCCCCAACTGGCGGTGTGTTAGAGCCCAGGGACAGCAGGAGGAGGAGCAGGAGGAGGAGGAGCAGGGGGAGGGGAGTGTAGGCCGAAGCCTGCACAGGCGGCAGCTTTGGGTGTGTTGTGTCTGCGTGGCTTTTGCAGGACACGTTGCCGGCTACACAGCAGGGGAACAGCTGGCGGTGCTGGACCCCACTGACACATTGGCGAGGTGTTTGGCTCTGTGCAGCCAGCACTTCCGGACAGCAACTAGCGTTGTTGGAGCCCGGGCTCTGCAGGTGGAGCAGAGTGTAGGCCGAAGCCTAATTTAACCGATTTCAAAAGTCACCTTTAACCCCCCCTCAGGGGTTACAAAGTAGAAGAGCCACAGCTTATGCAGCAGCAGTGCTGCGCAAGTCAAAGGTTGCTCTTGTAATTTTTCTCCTTGCACACGCTGAATGGAACACGTATAACATTTAGCCCTTTATACAGTCAAACTGTGTAATGGAGGCGAGAGTTCCCTTTGTAATGAGACGCAGCACAGGTGTCAAGAATCCCACCTTGGTGCTGGGTGCAGCCTCCCGAGCGTTGTTATTTGCTGTACAGGAGTCTGCGCTGTCGTGTTATCCCCTGGCCTAGCGCCGTTAGCGCTGCCCATCTTCTGGCATCATGTAATGTCGGCCGGTGCGGTTCGCGATGCCCCTGAATCCCAGCCCCGCAGTGTCTTAACATTGTTAAAACACTGCGGGGCTGGGATTCAGGGCCTGGCGCAGCACATATGTTCGCCTCTCACACTCGGGTCCTTACACCCGCTTCAGACTGTGCGGCGTCATCTGATCCCTTATCGCATGCCACGGCCATGAAGCCGCACAGTCCGAAGAAGGCGGAAGGAGAGGAGGGACAGGCGAACTGATGCACTGATCCTGCCCATGAATCGCACCCTCGCAGTCCCAATAAATAAGACACCGAGGGGCGTTGTGTGGGTCAGGGCGGCCGCAGAGGCGCAGCCAGCCAAACAATGATGCCAGAAGACGGGCAGCGCTACCAAGGGGGTTGCAGCGTGTCATTACAAAGGAAAGTCACACCACCGGGACGGTTAAATGGTCACACAGAGGACACATTTCAGACGTGTTTTCAGTTCCACATGTGCGAGGAGAATACGTTTCTGAGCCACCTTGCACACATGCAGCATTACCGCTGTACAAGGTGGCTGGATAACGTAAAAACGCCTGGGGGAGGGGGGACAGGTTCCCTTCAATTTCAGTTCTTGTGTCTGCGTGGCTTTTGCAGGACACGTTGCCGGCTGCACAGCAGGGGAACAGCTGGCGGTGCTGGACCCCACTGACACATTGGCTGGTGTTTTTCTCTGTGCAGCTAGCACATCTGGGCCCCAACTGGCGGTGTGTTAGAGCCCAGGGACAGCAGGAGGAGGAGCAGGAGGAGGAGGAGCAGGGGGAGGGGAGTGTAGGCCGAAGCCTGCACAGGCGGCAGCTTTGGGTGTGTTGTGTCTGCGTGGCTTTTGCAGGACACGTTGCCGGCTACACAGCAGGGGAACAGCTGGCGGTGCTGGACCCCACTGACACATTGGCGAGGTGTTTGGCTCTGTGCAGCCAGCACTTCCGGACAGCAACTAGCATTGTTGGAGCCCGGGCTCTGCAGGTGGAGCAGAGTGTAGACCGAAGCCTAATTGAACCGATTTCAAAAGTCACCTTTAACCCCCCCTCAGGGGTTACAAAGTAGAAGAGCCACAGCTTATGCAGCAGCAGTGCTGCGCAAGTCAAAGGTTGCTCTTGTAATTTTTCTCCTTGCACACGCTGAATGGAACACGTATAACATTTAGCCCTTTATACAGTCAAACTGTGTAATGGAGGCGAGAGTTCCCTTTGTAATGAGACGCAGCACAGGTGTCAAGAATCCCACCTTGGTGCTTGGTGCAGCCTCCCGAGCGTTGTTATTTGCTGTACAGGAGTCTGCGCTGTCGTGTTATCCCCTGGCCTAGCGCCGTTAGCGCTGCCCATCTTCTGGCATCATGTAATGTCGGCCGGTGCGGTTCGCGATGCCCCTGAATCCCAGCCCCGCAGTGTCTTAACATTGTTAAAACACTGCGGGGCTGGGATTCAGGGCCTGGCGCAGCACATATGTTCGCCTCTCACACTCGGGTCCTTACACCCGCTTCAGACTGTGCGGCGTCATCTGATCCCTTATCGCATGCCACGGTGTCATGATCTCTGCAGGCAGAGATCATAGCAAGCCTATAGAGGGACAAACTCTCGGAAGATGGAACTATACTGACCATGAACTAAGCCTGCCGCGCAACTAGAAATAGCCAGGTAGCATTTCCTATTTATCGCTAGATGCCCAGCTCTGGCCTAAGACCTAAATAGCTAGCAGAGGGAAATATAAGACCTGGCTCACCTCTAGAGAAATATTCAAAAGAAGACAGTAGCCCCCCACATATAATGACGGTGAGTTCAGATGAAACAACAAACGCAGCAGGAAAATAGTCTTTAGCAAATTTGAGGTCCGCTTACTAGATAGCAGAAGACAGATAGTATACTTTCATGGTCAGCAGAAAAACACTAACAAAACACCATCCAGAGATTACCTTAAACTCTGGCATTAACTCATAACGCCAGAGTAGCAATCCCTGATCAACGAGAGCTTTCCAGACACAGTAACAAAACTTCAGCTGTGAACTGGAACAAATAGGCAAAACGAAACATGGACAGAAGTCCAACTTATCTAGTAGTTGTCAGAAGCAGGAACAAGCACTGAGAGGCATCAGATAACATTGTTGACCGGCAAGAAACCACCAGAGAAATGAGCTTAAATAGCGACACCCACTACTGATGGAACCAGGTGAAACAGGAAAGAGGATGACAAGTCCAATTCCACAAGCGGCCACCGGGGGAGCCCAGAATCCAAATTCACAACAGTACCCCCCCCTCAAGGAGGGGGCACCGAACCCTCACCAGATCCACCAGGGCGACCAGGATGAGCCCTATGGAAGGCACGAACAAGATCAGAAGCATGAACATCAGATGCATTGACCCAAGAATTATCCTCCTGGCCGTAACCCTTCCAGTTGACCAGATACTGGAGTCTCCGTCTGGAAACACGAGAGTCCAAAATTTTCTCCACAACGTACTCCAACTCACCCTCAACCAACACCGGAGCAGGAGGCTCAACTGAAGGTACAACAGGTACCTCATACCTGCGCAATAACGACCGATGAAAAACGTTATGAATGGAAAAGGACGCAGGGAGGTCCAAACGGAAAGAAACAGGATTAAGAATCTCCAATATTCTATAAGGGCCGATGAACCGAGGTTTAAACTTAGGAGAAGAGACCCTCATAGGGACAAAACGAGAAGACAACCACACCAAATCTCCAACACAAAGCCGAGAACCAACACGACGATGACGGTTGGCAAAACGCTGAGTCTTCTCCTGGGACAACTTCAAATTGTCCATAACCTGCCCCCAGATGTGATGCAATCTCTCCACCACCGCATCCACTCCAGGACAATCCGAGGATTCCACCTGACCGGAGGAAAATCGAGGGTGAAACCCCGAATTACAGAAAAACGGGGACACCAAGGTGGAAGAGCTGGCCCGATTATTGAGGGCGAACTCTGCCAATGGCAAAAAAGCAACCCAATCATCCTGGTCAGCAGAGACAAAACACCTCAGATATGTCTCCAGGGTCTGATTAGTCCGCTCGGTCTGGCCATTAGTCTGAGGGTGAAAAGCAGATGAAAAAGACAAATCTATGCCCATCCTAGCACAGAATGCCCGCCAAAATCTAGACACAAATTGGGTACCTCTGTCAGAAACAATATTCTCAGGAATACCGTGCAATCGGACAACATTCTGAAAAAACAGAGGAACCAACTCAGAAGAGGAAGGCAACTTGGGCAGAGGAACCAAATGGACCATTTTAGAGAAACGGTCACAGACCACCCAGATGACAGACATCTTCTGGGAAACAGGCAGATCTGAAATAAAATCCATCGAGATGTGTGTCCAAGGCCTCTTAGGAATAGGCAAGGGCAACAGCAGTCCGCTAGCCCGAGAACTACAAGACTTGGCCCGAGCACAAATGTCACATGACTGCACAAAGACTCGCACATCTCGTGACAGGGAAGGCCACCAGAAGGATCTTGCCACCAAATCCCTGGTACCAAAAATTCCGGGATGACCTGCCAATGCAGAAGAATGTACCTCAGAGATGACTCTACTGGTCCAATCATCCGGAACAAACAGTCTATCAGGCGGACAACGATCCGGTCTATCCGCCTGAAACTCTTGCAAGGACCGCCGCAGATCAGGAGAAACGGCCGACAAAATTACTCCCTCCCTAAGGATACCTGTGGGTTCAGCATTACCAGGAGAGTCCGGGTCAAAACTCCTAGAAAGGGCATCTGCCTTAACATTCTTAGAACCCGGTAGGTATGACACCACAAAATTAAAGCGAGAAAAAAATAAAGACCAGCGCGCCTGTCTAGGATTCAGGCGCCTGGCAGTCTCAAGATAAATCAAATTTTTGTGGTCAGTCAATACCACCACCTGATGCTTAGCCCCCTCTAGCCAATGGCGCCACTCCTCAAACGCCCACTTCATGGCCAAAAGCTCCCTATTCCCAACATCATAATTCCGCTCTGCGGGCGAAAATTTGCGAGAAAAGAAGGCACAAGGCCTAATGACGGAGCAGTCGGAACCTTTCTGCGACAACACTGCCCCAGCTCCGATCTCCGAAGCGTCAACCTCAACCTGAAAAGGCAGATTCACATCAGGCTGACGTAACACAGGGGCAGAGGCAAAACGGTGCTTAAGCTCCTGAAAGGCCTCTACAGCATGAGGGGACCAATTAGCAACATCAGCGCCATGTCTGGTCAAATCAGTCAGTGGTTTAACGACATCCGAAAAACCAGCAATAAATCGGCGGTAAAAGTTGGCAAAGCCCAAAAATCTCTGAAGACCCTTAAGAGAGGAGGGCTGAGTCCAGTCACAAATAGCTTGCACCTTGACGGGATCCATCTCAATGGAAGAGGGAGAAAAAATATACCCCAAAAAGGAAATTTTCTGGACCCCAAAAACGCACTTAGACCCCTTCACACATAAAGAATTAGACCGCAGAACCTGAAAAACTCTCCTGACCTGCTGGACATGAGAGTCCCAGTCATCAGAAAAAATCAGAATATCATCCAGATATATTATCATAAATTTATCCAGAAAATCGCGGAAAATATCATGCATAAAAGACTGGAAAACTGAAGGGGCATTAGAAAGACCAAAAGGCATGACCAAATACTCAAAGTGGCCCTCGGGCGTATTAAATGCGGTCTTCCACTCATCCCCCTGCCTGATCCGCACCAAATTATACGCCCCACGAAGATCAATTTTAGAGAACCACTTAGCACCCTCTATACGAGCAAACAAATCAGTAAGCAATGGCAATGGGTATTGGTACTTAACAGTGATCTTATTCAGAAGCCGATAATCAATACATGGTCTCAAAGAGCCGTCCTTTTTTGAGACAAAGAAAAACCCAGCTCCCAAGGGAGAAGAAGACGGACGAATATGTCCCTTTTCCAAAGACTCCTTTATATATTCCCGCATAGCAGCATGTTCCGGCACAGACAGATTAAACAAACGACCCTTTGGATATTTGCAACCCGGTATCAAATCTATGGCACAATCGCACTCACGGTGCGGAGGTAACGACCCAAGCTTGGGTTCGTCAAAGACGTCTTGATAATCAGAGAGGAACTCAGGGACTTCAGAGGGAATGGACGACGAAATAGAAACCAAAGGTAAGTCCCCATGAATACCCTTACATCCCCAGCTCAACACAGACATTGCTCTCCAGTCCAAGACTGGATTGTGAGACTGCAACCATGGCAATCCCAGTACCAAATCGTCATGTAAATTATACAGCACCAGGAAACGAATAATCTCCTGGTGATCCGGATTGATACGCATGGTTACTTGTGTCCAGTATTGTGGTTTATTATTAGCCAATGGGGTGGAGTCAATCCCCTTCAGAGGAATAAGAGTCTCCAAAGGCTCTAAATCAAAACCACAACGATTGGCAAAGGACCAATCCATAAGACTCAGAGCGGCGCCAGAGTCAACATAGGCGTCCGTGGCAATGGATGACAAAGAGCAAATCAGGGTTACAGACAAAATAAACTTAGACTGAATGGTGCCAATGGAAACAGACTTATCAAGCTTCTTTGTACGCCTAGAGCATGCTGATATAACATGAGTAGAATCCCCACAATAGAAGCACAATCCATTCTTCCGTCTAAAATTCTGTCGCTCGCTCCTGGACAGAATTCTATCACACTGCATACTTTCTGGCGTCTTTTCCATAGACACCGCCAGATGGTGCACCGGTTTGCGCTCCCGCAGACGCCTATCAATCTGAATAGCCATTGTCATGGACTCATTCAGACCTGCAGGCACAGGGAACCCCACCATAACATCCTTAACGGCATCAGAGAGACCTTCTCTGAAAGTTGCCGCCAAGGCGCACTCATTCCACTGAGTAAGCACAGACCATTTACGGAATTTTTGGCAGTAAACCTCAGCTTCGTCTTGCCCCTGAGATAGTGCCATCAAAGTTTTTTCTGCCTGAAGTTCCAAATGAGGTTCCTCATAAAGCAAGCCCAAGGCCAGAAAAAACGCATCCACATCGCGCAACGCAGGATCCCCTGCTGGCAATGAGAAGGCCCAATCTTGAGGGTCACCCCTGAGCAAGGAAATCACAATCCTAACCTGCTGAGCAGGGTCTCCAGCTGAACGAGACTTCAGGGACAAATAAAGCTTACAATTATTTCGGAAATTCTGGAAGCTAGCTCTATTCCCTGTGAAGAACTCCGGCAAAGGAATTCTCGGCTCAGATACTGGAGCATGTACCACAAAATCTTGTAAATTTTGTACTTTCGTGATGAGATTATTCAAACCCGCAGTTACACTCTGAAGATCCATTATTGTCAGGTGCACACAGAGCCATACAGAGATTAGGAGGAGAGAGAGAAAAAAGACTGCAGCAAGGCAGACTGGAGGAAAAAAAAAAAAAAAAAAAAAAAATTCCAGCAGACTTCTTATAACTCTCCTTTCTCAACCTGGGTCTTTAACACTTTATGGGCCGGTCAAACTGTCATGATCTCTGCAGGCAGAGATCATAGCAAGCCTATAGAGGGACAAACTCTCGGAAGATGGAACTATACTGACCATGAACTAAGCCTGCCGCGCAACTAGAAATAGCCAGGTAGCATTTCCTATTTATCGCTAGATGCCCAGCTCTGGCCTAAGACCTAAATAGCTAGCAGAGGGAAATATAAGACCTGGCTCACCTCTAGAGAAATATTCAAAAGAAGACAGTAGCCCCCCACATATAATGACGGTGAGTTCAGATGAAACAACAAACGCAGCAGGAAAATAGTCTTTAGCAAATTTGAGGTCCGCTTACTAGATAGCAGAAGACAGATAGTATACTTTCATGGTCAGCAGAAAAACACTAACAAAACACCATCCAGAGATTACCTTAAACTCTGGCATTAACTCATAACGCCAGAGTAGCAATCCCTGATCAACGAGAGCTTTCCAGACACAGTAACAAAACTTCAGCTGTGAACTGGAACAAATAGGCAAAACGAAACATGGACAGAAGTCCAACTTATCTAGTAGTTGTCAGAAGCAGGAACAAGCACTGAGAGGCATCAGATAACATTGTTGACCGGCAAGAAACCACCAGAGAAATGAGCTTAAATAGCGACACCCACTACTGATGGAACCAGGTGAAACAGGAAAGAGGATGACAAGTCCAATTCCACAAGCGGCCACCGGGGGAGCCCAGAATCCAAATTCACAACACCACGGCCATGAAGCCGCACAGTCCGAAGAAGGCGGAAGGAGAGGAGGGACAGGCGAACTGATGCACTGATCCTGCCCATGAATCGCACCCTCGCAGTCCCAATAAATAAGACACCGAGGGGCGTTGTGTGGGTCAGGGCGGCCGCAGAGGCGCAGCCAGCCAAACAATGATGCCAGAAGACGGGCAGCGCTACCAAGGGGGTTGCAGCGTGTCATTACAAAGGAAAGTCACACCACCGGGACGGTTAAATGGTCACACAGAGGACACATTTCAGACGTGTTTTCAGTTCCACATGTGCGAGGAGAATACGTTTCTGAGCCACCTTGAACACATGCAGCATTACTGCTGTTCAAGGTAGCTGTAAAACATAGAAACACCTGGGGGAGGGGGGACAGGTTCCCTTCAATTTCAGTTCTTGTGTCTGCGTGGCGGTCGCAGGACACGTTGCCGGCTACACAGCAGGGGAACAGCTGGCGGTGCTGAACCCCACTGACACATTGGCTGGTGTTTTTCTCTGTGCAGCTAGCACATCTGGGCAAAAACTGGCGGTGTTAGAGCCCAGGGTCAGCAGGAGGAGCAGGGGGAGCGGAGTGTAGGCCGAAGCCTGCACTCGAGCAAGTTGAAAGGAAACCTTTATTTCCCCCCCCCCCCCCAGGCGTTTGTAGCTGAAAGAGCCATTGTGTACAGCACTAATGCTGGAAAAGGTAAACTTAGCTCTTTTAATTATGGTCCTTGTACATGCGGAACCTAACATTTATGAAATGTGTCTCCTCACAGTGTTAAACCGTCCGGTAGGTGGAACTTTCCTTTGTCGTGTGACGCAGCACAGCCATCATTTTTACCCCCTTGGCGCCGTGCGCCGCCTCCTCAGCGTTGTTTGAATCTGTCCCGGAGCCTGCGCTGTTAGGTTAGCCCTTGGCCATGCACACATGTTGCGCTGCCCGTCTTCTGACCTCATTTGGTGTCAGGCTGGCTGCGCCTGTGCGGGTGCGCTGGCCGAGATTCCGCCTCGCAGTGTCGTCTAATGTAATCCCACCGCGGGCCTGTGATCCGTGCCCGTGCGCAGTGCATATCCTCTCCTCTCACTCCCCTCCCTACGGCTTTTTCAGACTGTGCGGTGTCACGGCCGTGGCATGCTATTAGGGACCAGCTGACATCGCACAGTCTGAAGAAGCCGTAGGGAGGGGAGTGAGAGGAGAGGATATGCACTGCACACGGGCACGGATCACAGGCCCGCGGTGGGATTACATTAGATGACACTGCGAGGCGGGATCTCGGCCAGCGCACCCGCACAGGCGCAGCCAGCCTGACACCAAATGAGGTCAGAAGACGGGCAGCGCAACATGTGTGCATGGCCAAGGGCTAACCTAACAGCGCAGGCTCCGGGACAGATTCAAACAACGCTGAGGAGGGGGCGCACGGCGCCAAGGGGGTAAAAATGATGGCTGTGCTGCGTCACACGACAAAGGAAAGTTCCACCTACCGGACGGTTTAACGCTGTGTGGGGACACATTTCATAAGTGTTTGGTTCAGCATGTGCAAGGAGCATCACGAAAAGAGGCACTTTTTCCCTTTGCATCATTACTGCTGCACAAGGTGGCTCCTTCATTAACAAACGCCTGGGGGGGGGGGGGTCAGGTTCCCTTACATTTAACTTGTTGTGTGCAGGGGAACAGCTGGCGGTGCTGAACCCCACTAACACATTGGCGAGGTGTTTGGCTCTGTGCGTACAGCACTTCTGGACGGCAACTAGCGGTGTTGGAGCCCAGGGACAGGTGGAGGAGGAGGAGGTTGGAGGAGGTTGGAGGAGGTAGGAGGGATTGCCACACACACAGCAGGGGAACAGCTGACGTTACTGAACCCCAATAACAGAGGAGGGACTGTTGACTGTGCGTACAGCACTTCTGGACGGCAACTGGCGGTGTTGGAGCCCAGGGACAGGTGGAGGAGGAGGAGGTTGGAGGAGGTAGGAGGAGGTAGGAGGGATTGCCACACACACAGCAGGGGAACAGCTGACGTTACTGAACCCCAATAACAGAGGAGGGACTGTTGACTGTGCGTACAGCACTTCTGGACGGCAACTGGTGGTGTTGGAGCCCAGGGACAGGTGGAGGAGGAGGAGGTTGGAGGAGGTAGGAGGGATTGCCACACACACAGCAGGGGAACAGCTGACGTTACTGAACCCCAATAACAGAGGAGGGACTGTTGACTGTGCGTACAGCACTTCTGGACGGCAACTGGCGGTGTTGGAGCCCAGGGACAGGTGGAGGAGGAGGAGGTAGGAGGAGGTAGGAGGGATTGCCACACACACAGCAGGGGAACAGCTGACGTTAGTGAACCCCAATAACAGAGGAGGGACTGTTGACTGTGCGTACAGCACTTCTGGACGGCAACTGGCGGTGTTGGAGCCCAGGGACAGGTGGAGGAGGAGGAGGTTGGAGGAGGTAGGAGGAGGTAGGAGGGATTGCCACACACACAGCAGGGGAACAGCTGACGTTACTGAACCCCAATAACAGAGGAGGGACTGTTGACTGTGCGTACAGCACTTCTGGACGGCAACTGGCGGTGTTGGAGCCCAGGGACAGGTGGAGGAGGAGGAGGTTGGAGGAGGTAGGAGGGATTGCCACACACACAGCAGGGGAACAGCTGACGTTACTGAACCCCAATAACAGAGGAGGGACTGTTGACTGTGCGTACAGCACTTCTGGACGGCAACTGGCGGTGTTGGAGCCCAGGGACAGGTGGAGGAGGAGGAGGTTGGAGGAGGTAGGAGGGATTGCCACACACACAGCAGGGGAACAGCTGACGTTACTGAACCCCAATAACAGAGGAGCGACTGTTGACTGTGCGTACAGCACTTCTGGACGGCAACTGGCGGTGTTGGAGCCCAGGGACAGGTGGAGGAGGAGGAGGTTGGAGGAGGTTGGAGGAGGTAGGAGGGATTGCCACACACACAGCAGGGGAACAGCTGACGTTACTGAACCCCAATAACAGAGGAGGGACTGTTGACTGTGCGTACAGCACTTCTGGACGGCAACTGGCGGTGTTGGAGCCCAGGGACAGGTGGAGGAGGAGGAGGTTGGAGGAGGTAGGAGGGATTGCCACACAAACAGCAGGGGAACAGCTGACGTTACTGAACCCCAATAACAGAGGAGGGACTGTTGACTGTGCGTACAGCACTTCTGGACGGCAACTGGCGGTGTTGGAGCCCAGGGACAGGTGGAGGAGGAGGAGGTTGGAGGAGGTAGGAGGAGGTAGGAGGGATTGCCACACACACAGCAGGGGAACAGCTGACGTTACTGAACCCCAATAACAGAGGAGGGACTGTTGACTGTGCGTACAGCACTTCTGGACGGCAACTGGCGGTGTTGGAGCCCAGGGACAGGTGGAGGAGGAGGAGGTTGGAGGAGGTAGGAGGAGGTAGGAGGGATTGCCACACACACAGCAGGGGAACAGCTGACGTTACTGAACCCCAATAACAGAGGAGGGACTGTTGACTGTGCGTACAGCACTTCTGGACGGCAACTGGCGGTGTTGGAGCCCAGGGACAGGTGGAGGAGGAGGAGGTTGGAGGAGGTAGGAGGGATTGCCACACACACAGCAGGGGAACAGCTGACGTTACTGAACCCCAATAACAGAGGAGGGACTGTTGACTGTGCGTACAGCACTTCTGGACGGCAACTGGCGGTGTTGGAGCCCAGGGACAGGTGGAGGAGGAGGAGGTTGGAGGAGGTAGGAGGGATTGCCACACACACAGCAGGGGAACAGCTGACGTTACTGAACCCCAATAACAGAGGAGGGACTGTTGACTGTGCGTACAGCACTTCTGGACGGCAACTGGCGGTGTTGGAGCCCAGGGACAGGTGGAGGAGGAGGAGGTTGGAGGAGGTAGGAGGGATTGCCACACACACAGCAGGGGAACAGCTGACGTTACTGAACCCCAATAACAGAGGAGGGACTGTTGACTGTGCGTACAGCACTTCTGGACGGCAACTGGCGGTGTTGGAGCCCAGGGACAGGTGGAGGAGGAGGAGGTTGGAGGAGGTAGGAGGGATTGCCACACACACAGCAGGGGAACAGCTGACGTTACTGAACCCCAATAACAGAGGAGGGACTGTTGACTGTGCGTACAGCACTTCTGGACGGCAACTGGCGGTGTTGGAGCCCAGGGACAGGTGGAGGAGGAGGAGGTTGGAGGAGGTAGGAGGGATTGCCACACACACAGCAGGGGAACAGCTGACGTTACTGAACCCCAATAACAGAGGAGGGACTGTTGACTGTGCGTACAGCACTTCTGGACGGCAACTGGCGGTGTTGGAGCCCAGGGACAGGTGGAGGAGGAGGAGGTTGGAGGAGGTAGGAGGAGGTAGGAGGGATTGCCACACACACAGCAGGGGAACAGCTGACGTTACTGAACCCCAATAACAGAGGAGGGACTGTTGACTGTGCGTACAGCACTTCTGGACGGCAACTGGCGGTGTTGGAGCCCAGGGACAGGTGGAGGAGGAGGAGGTTGGAGGAGGTTGGAGGAGGTAGGAGGGATTGCCACACACACAGCAGGGGAACAGCTGACGTTACTGAACCCCAATAACAGAGGAGCGACTGTTGACTGTGCGTACAGCACTTCTGGACGGCAACTAGCGGTGTTGGAGCCCAGGGGCAGGTGGAAAAGCAGAGGAACACAATGTAGGCCGAAGCCTGAGAAAGTCGAAAGGGAACCTTTAACCCCCCCCCCCAAGGCGTTTGTAGCTGAAAGAGCCAGCTTGTGCAGCACAAAAGATGCAAAAGGAAAAGGTGGCTCTTTTCATCATGCTCCTTGCAAACACAGAACTAAACACTTTTAAAATGTGTCCCCTGAAGCCGTGAAACCGTCCCGGAGGTGGGACTTTCCTTCGTAATATGACGCAGCACAGCCATCATTACTACCCCCCCGCCGCCGTGCCCCGGCTCCTCAGCGTTGTTTGATTCCGTCCCGGAGCCTGCGCTGTTATGTTATCCCGTGGCCAGGCACACTTAGCGCTGCCCATCTTCTGACATCATTTGGTGTCAGGCTGGCTGCGCCTGTGCGGCCGCGCTGGCCGAGAGCCCGACTCGCAGTGTCTTCTGATGTAATCCCACTGGGGGCCTGGGATCCATGGCCATGCGCAGTGCATATCCTCGCCTCTCACTCCCCTCCCTACGGCTTCTTTTTCAGACTGTGCGGTGTCACGGCCGTGGCATGCTATTAGGGACCAGCTGACACCGAACAGTCTGAAGAAGCCATAGGGAGATGAGTGAGAGGTGGAGGTTCAGATATGCACTGCGCATGTCCATAGATCCCAGGCCCCCAGTGGGATTAAATCAGAAGACACTGCGAGGCGGGCTCTCGGCCAGCGTGGCCGCACAGGCGCAGCCAGCCTGACACCAAATGATGCCAGAAGACGGGCAGCGCTAAGTGTGCCTGGCCACGGGATAACATAACAGCGCAGGCTCCGGGACGGAATCAAACAACGCTGAGGAGCCGGGGCGCGGCGCCGGGGGGGTAGGAATGACGGCTGTGCTGCGTCATATTACGAAGGAAAGTCCCACCTCCGGGACGGTTTTACGGTATCAGTGGACACATTTTATAAGTGTTAAGTTTTGCGTGTGCAAGGAGCAAAACCAAAATAGCTACCTTTTGCCTTGTGCAGCATTACTGCTGCACAAGGTGGCTCTTTCAGTAACAAACGCCTTGGGGGGGGGGGACAGATTCCCTTACATTTCAGTTGTTGTGTCAGCGTGGCGGTCGCATGACACATTGCCGGCTACACAGCTGGGGATCAGCTGACGTTACTGAAACCCAATAACACTGGGTCGTATGTTTTGACTGTGCAGACGGCACATCTGAGCCTCAACTGGCGGTGTTGGAGCCCAGGAATTTAAGTTCAGGTGGTAGAAAGATGAACACAACAGGAGACCTGGATAACGTATACAGTGACCTAATTATTTAATCAGGAGGAGGAGTGGCAAATTCCTGCGAGATCCAGGCCTTGTTCATTTTCAGGAAAGTAAGCCGGTCAACGTTATCGGAGGATAGTCGCATGCGACGGTCAGTTAGTACACCACCTGCAGCACTAAAGACACGTTCCGATAATACACTGGCTGCAGGGCAAGACAGCACCTCCAATGCATACTGGCTTAGCTCTGGCCATGTATCCAGCTTTGAGACCCAAAACTTGAAAGGGGAAGAGCCGTCTGGGAGTACAGCAAGAGGGCAAGACATGTAGTCTGTCACCATCTGACGGAACCGTTGCCTCCTGCTGACTGGAGCCGTCTGTGATGGTGTAGACTTTTGTGGCGGGCACAGAAAACTGTGCCACAGTTCGGCCATACTGGTCTTGCCTTGGGCAGAGGCACTGCTTCTGCTCCCTCTTTGTGCAGAGCCTCCACCACTGCCTGGACGCACTGAGCTGCTTTGGAATGCACTAGCAGCACTTCTCTCAGTTGGAATGGAGAAGATGATGGAACTGACCAGTGTGTCTTGGTACTCCCGCATTTTTCGCTCCCGGTTCAACGGTGTGATGAGGCTTTCTACGTTGTCCCGGTAGCGAGGATCGAGGAGGGTGAACACCCAATAATCAGACATGTTGAGAATGTGGTCGATGCGGCGGTCGTTTCTCAGGCACTGCAGCATGTAATCCACCATGTGCTGCAGACTGCCAACTGCCCAAGAAACGCTGTCCCCAGCTGGAGGCGTGATCTCTGCCCGCTCGTCATCACCCCACCCTCGCTGTACACACTGAGTACTGGACAATTCGGGAACTCCCTCCTCTGGACGGATGTCTTCCTCCTCCATTGACTCCTCCTCATCCTCCTCACAAACTGTCCCCTGCCTACGCGTTTGTGAGGAACCACGTGGCGCTGACTGTCCAGAAGATGATGGAAGTGGTGAATCCTCATCCTCCACCTCTTCCACAACATCATCCCTTAGCGCTTGCAGTGATTTTTCAAGCAGGCAGATAAGGGGGACAGTCATGCTGACTAGTGCATCATCTGCACTCGCCATCCGCGTGGAATAATCAAAGGGACGCAAAACCTGGCAGACATCCTTCATAGTGGCCCACTCTGTGGTTGTGAAGTCTGTACGGCGCTGACTGCGACTTTTTTGCGCCTGATACAGCTGGTACTCCATTACAGCTTGCTGCTGCTCACACAACCACTCCAACATATGTAACGTGGAATTCCACCTGGTAGGTAGGTCACATATGATGCGATGTTCCGGCAGGCGGTGTCGGCGCTGCAGAGCCGCAATGCGCGCTTTTGCCGTGCTGGAACGCCGCAAGTGAGCACACTCTAGGCGGACCTTGTGCAGCAGTGCATCAAGATCCGGATAGTCCCTCAAAAAACTCTGCACGACCAAATTGAGCACATGTGCCAGACATGGGATGTGAGTGAGGTTGCCGAGGCCCAGGGCTGCCACCAGATTTCGGCCATTATCACACACTACCATGCCTGGCTGGAGATTCACTGGCTCAAACCACACATCGCTCTCCTGCTTGATGGCATTCCAGAGCTCCTGCGCTGTGTGGCTACGATTCCCCAAAAAAATTAATTTCAAGACGGCCTGTTGACGTTTGGCCACGGCTGTGCTCATGTCAGTCGTAACAGGTACACGTTCATCACGGGTCCATGTGGAGGTGGACTGTGACGGCTCCTGCAGCGATGATTCTGAGGAACTGGTGTAAGAGGAGGAGTCAATGCGTACAGAATGGATTCCTGCAATCCTTGGAGTGGGCAGGACACGTCCTGCGCCACTCGCACGGTCTGTACCCGGCTCAACGACATTAACCCAATGGGCAGTGAGGGAAAGGTATCGCCCCTGTCCATGTTGACTGGTCCACGCATCGGTGGTGAGGTGGACCTTGCTACTGACGGCGTTCAGTAGCGCGTGTTTTATGTGTCCCTCCACATGCTTGTGCAGGGCAGGGACGGCTTGCCTGCTGAAGTAAAAGCGGCTGGGCACACTGTACTGTGGGACTGCCAATGACATCAAGTCACGGAAGCTGTCAGTCTCCACCAGCCTGAATGACAGCATTTCCAGTGACAGAAGTTTGGCAATGCCTGCAGTCAGAGCCTGTGCTCGTGGGTGGTTTGACGAGAAAGGCCGCCTTTTCTCCCATGCCTGTACTACCGATGGCTGTAGACTGGGCTGGGAGTGTGTGGTTGACTGGGAAAGTGGTGCTGCGGGTGGAATGACAGCGGGTCTCTGGACAACAGGGCCAGAGGTTCTTCCACGGCGATCCTGGGAGGAAGCCGAACCAGCTGCGTGTGAGCTAGAGGAAGAGGCAACACGAGCTGAAGAGGTGGTAGCTGCCGCTGTTGGTTGGCCTAGCTCTTCAGTGTGTTTGTCTAACTCCGCCGGGTGCCTGTTGCGCACATGTTTCCACATGTTGGAGGTATTGAGGTTGGCGACTTTTTGACCTCTTTTGATTTTTTGATGACACACCTTGCATCTGACATAGCAAATGTCATCTGCAACTGTGTCAAAAAAGGACCAGGCACTGCAAGTCTTGGGAGCCCCCCTTTTGACTTTTGGAAGAGACATGCTCCTTACGGGTGCCAAAGCGGAGGCTGCAGGATCCGCAGTCTTCCCCCTCCCTCTCCCTCTTTGGGCCGTACGGGGAATCTCTTCCTCAGAGCTGCTCCCACCACCTTCCTGTCCCTGACGCCAAGATGGGTCAAGGACCTCATCATCTACACTACCCTCTGCCCCCAACTGCTCCTCCTGGGTAGTCTCAGCAGCAGAGCACGCACCAGTAAGTGGCACCTGAGTGTCATCATCAGCTGATGCGGCCTGCAAGGTGGTGACCGGAGCCACTGGCCCACCCGCCTCTTCAGAGGAAGACAGAAAAAGCTGTTGGGCATCACTGCACCCTGCCTCTTCTTCCATTTCTCCAATGCTGCTTGGCTGGCCCCCTGTTTCCAAGCCAAGAGATGATTCAGAGAACAGAAGTAGAGACTGCTCCTGTCCTGGGATCTCTGTCTGCCTGGGCAATTTTGCAGGTGGTGAAGAGACAGATGGCTGCTCTCCAGTGCTCTGTGTCTGAGAGGATGTGGCACTAATGGAAGTTGATGCATTAGCTGCCATCCATCCCACAACGGCTTCAATTTGGTCTTCACGCAGCAGCGGTGTACGGCGCTCGGCGACAAAGCTGCGCATGAACGACTGTTCCCTTGTGAAAGTGGGTGCTGATGACTCACCGGTGCCCGCAGCAGGCACAGAATCCCCACGTCCCCTCCCTGCTCCGCGCCCACGCCCACGCCCACGTGCCTTACTCACTGCCTTCTTCATCTTGGTTGACTGATAAAGATAAGCAGAAAAGTACTAACGGCTTTGTGTGCTTATTCCTGAGCAACTCCTCCTAACAGGTATAAGACACACTAATTTTCTAAAGTGTGGACTAGACTTGAATATGAGCTAATGCGGCCTACACAAATGTAAAGTGGTGTGTAACTGGTGTGTTTGGTGAACTTTATTATTTATTTATTTTTTGGGGGCTGAACTGACAACGGATAGAGCTGCAATCACACGGAGACCGTGCAGACAGCCGTAAACGGCGCTGCAAGGCCCAAAAACCCTCCTCTACTTTATCCTATGTAGTGTTTTTCCACAAATTAGCTGGAGACGGGTGGAAAGACACTAATAGGATTTTTTAAAATAAATTAGCAGCAGACTACACTACTTTGAAAAAAAAGAAAATTGATTTGGCGGTATGACGCAGTGAAAAACCCTGAGCTGCAGACAACCAGGCTACGGCTGCTCACAGACTACAGGGCGAGCTGCAGTCACACGGAGACCGTGCAGACAGCCGTAAACGGCGCTGCAAGGCCCAAAAACCCTCCTCTACTTTATCCTATGTAGTGTTTTTCCACAAATTAGCTGGAGACGGGTGGAAAGACACTAATAGGATTTTTTAAAATAAATTAGCAGCAGACTACACTACTTTGAAAAAAAAGAAAATTGATTTGGCGGTATGACGCAGTGAAAAACCCTGAGCTGGAGACAACCAGGCTATAGCTGCTCACAGATTACAGGGCGAGCTGCAGTCACACGGAGACCGTGCAGACAGCCGTAAACGGCGCTGCAAGGCCCAAAAACCCTCCTCTACTTTATCCTATGTAGTGTTTTTCCACAAATTAGCTGGAGACGGGTGGAAAGACACTAATAGGAATTTTTGGAAAAAATGTGCAGCAGCCTGCACTACTTCAAAAAAAAAAAAAAAAAGGACAGTATGAGGCAATGAACCACCCTCCCTGAACTGAATACAACCAGCTATGGATGGCCTATGTGGCTGCACTCAGACTAGAGAGTGGGCTGCACTCACACACACACACACAGAGAGACCTTGCAGATCGCTGTGAAAACAGCGCTACAAGGCAAAAGGAAGGTGAATAGTAGGTGAACACAGCGGTTGCTAAATTAGCCTTTGGAAAGCACAAAGAAGCAAATCGCTATCTCTAAACTGTCCCTCAGTCAGCAAACAGCGTCCTGTCACTAACTGAATTCACAGCAGAGTGATCGCAAAATGGCGCCAGCGACTTTTAAACTGCATCATGACATCATTTCAGCAGCCAATCACAGCCTTGCCAGTAGTTTCATGCCCTCCATGCTAAACAGGATGTGCCCACACTTGGAATCTTTCTCATTGGCTGAATTTCTGAATTTTGAATCATTGAACTTCCGATTCCGGTATCCGATACGCGCCAAGTATCGGAATCCCGGTATCGGAATTCCGATACCGCTAGTATCGGCCGATACCCGATACTTGCGGTATCGGAATGCTCAACACTACTTGTGACTATTAGTGTTGAGCATTCCGATACTGCAAGTATCGGGTATCGGCCGATATTTGCTGTATCGGAATTTCCGATACCGAGATCCGATACTTTTGTGGTATCGGGTATCGGGTATCGCAACAACATTAATGTAATAATGCGTAAAAGAGAGAATTAAAATAAAAAATATTGCTATACTCACCTCTCCGACGCAGCCTGGACCTCAGCGAGGGAACCGGCAGCGTTGTTTGTTTAAATTTCGCGCTTTTACTTGGTTACGTGAAGTCCCGGCTTGTGATTGGTCAGGGCGGCCATGTTGCCGGGACGCGGACCAATCACAGCAAGCCGTGACGAAATTACGTCACGGCTTGCTGTGATTGGTCCGCGTCCCGGCAACATGGCCGCCATTAACCAATCACAAGCCGTGACGTCACGGGAGGCTGGACATGCGCGTATTTTAAAAAGCGCGCGCCAATGAATATGCAGAGATTGTCTTCCATGCACTGTAATGCTGCAGCCATCTTTGTTATGGTATTGCAATGATTTTCTGGCTGCACAGCGTCATCAGGTTTAGCTCCGGACTCAGCTAGTGTAGGGAGAGCTGCTGCTGGGATAGGGTCAGATTTGTTCTTTTATTAGTTAGCATGGGTCTACCATCACAGAGTCCACAAATCCAGATAAACCAACAGTCCTTTTTAGGGCTAATTAGGGGGTATATTGATTGCAGTGCTAGGTAGGTAGGGGAGTCTATGTGCACATAACCACATCAGTGCAAGGCATGCAGGCAATGTATGTGAGTATATAGATCTCACTGCATACATCAAGAGGGTCCATTACTGTCTACCACTGCCTATTTTATAAATACCTAGCTGCTGGTATCTGTGGCTAGGATAAATTTTTTTTGGCACCTGAATCCTGCTAATTTTATTACAAAACAATCCAGAGCCCCCTTTTTGACTACTTTTATTTACTTGGTCACACGGCAGTCTACAGCCAAGTCATTTTAATACAACAGTATGAAAATCTAGCAATTTAAAATGGCTTTTGGCGTCCCAGGCATCAGATGTGAGTGCTCAGAAAATTCTGGCCTTTTTTGTTGGTACTGTAGTATTTTTTGGAGTGTCTTACAACATTTTTGGACCCCATTTTGCTGACCAAAACATCTTTAGCTGACCAAAAAATATTTAGCTACAGTTCTTATATTTATCACTGTGTTTTGTATGCCACACGCATTGCATATCATTGCGCTAAATATTTTACAATTTTAGTATTCCATTTTTTTTGTGTCATAGCCTACTTGACACAATTTTGGTGGGCCCCAAAAAATCCAGGCCACATATTTAACAGTGTTCTATCTCAATCAGATGCCAGATCTATCTGTGGTTTACAAATTGTGTTTTTTCCGGCCTATATTCCCCTGTTTTTGCTGTCTGTTACCCTAGGTGTATACAGTATTTTGGGGTTAAATTTAAAAAAAAAAAAACTCCGGGCCACATATTGAATAGTCTGTTATCTCCGTCAGATGCCTGGTCTATCCGTGCTTTACAAATAGTTGCTTTTCAGGCCTACATTCCACTTTTTTGACTGTCAGCTACCCTAGATCTATATAGTATTTTGGAGTAAAAAAATAAAAAAACTCCAGGCCCCATTTTGAAGAGTGTGATATCTCCGTTAGATGCCTGGTCTATATGTTCTGTACAAATAGTTGCTTTTCAGGCCGACATTCCACTTTTTTTGCTGTCCGCTACCCTAGGACTATACAGTATTTTGGGGTAATAAAAATTAAAAAAAACTCCAGGCCACATATTGAAGAGTGTGATATCTCCATCAGACTCCTGGTCTATCTGTGCTCTACAAATAGTTGCTTTTCATGCCTACATTACAGTTTTTTTTGCTGTGTGCTTTCTTAGGTCTATACACTACTGTATTTTGGGGTAAAAAATAAAAAAAATACAGGCCATGTATTGAACAGTCTGGTATCACTCTGAGACGCCTGATCAAATTGTGGCCTACAAATTGTGGCAATATAGGCCTTCATTCCACTGTCTTTGCTGTCTGTTACCCTAGTTCTGTACAATATTTTGGGGTATAAAATAAAAAAATAAAGGCCACATATTGAAGATTGTGGTATCTCTGTCAGACTCCTGTTCTAACTGTGCTCTACAATTAGTTGCTTTTCAGGCCTACATTCCAGATTTTTGGCTGTCCGCTACCCTAGGTCTATACAGTATTTTGGGGTAAAAAAAATGAGAAAAACTCCAGGCCACATATAGAAGAGTGTGACATCTCCGTCAGATGCCTGGTCTATCTGTTCTGTACACATAGTTGCTTTACAGGCCTACATTCCACTTTTTTGGCTGTCCGCTATCCTAGGTCTATACAGTATTTTGGGGTAAAACAATTGAAACACTTCATGCCACATATTGAACAGTCTCTGTCAGATGCCTGGTATATCTATGCTCTACAAATAGTTGCTTTTCAGGCCTACATTCCACTTTTTTGGCTGTCCGCTACCCTAGGTCTATACAGTATTTTGGGGTAAAAAACATTTAAAAAACTCCAGGCCACATATTGAAGACTGTGATATATCTGTCAAATTACTGGTCTATCTGTGCTCTAAAAATAGTTGCTTTTCATTTCTACATTCCACTTTTTATGCTGTCTGCTACCCTAGGTCTATACACTACACTATTTTGGGGTAAAAAATAAAAAAATTCAGGCCACATGTTGAACAGTCTGGCATCTCTGTGACACGCCTCATCTTTCTGTGGCCTACAAATTGTGTCATTAGATTAGAGTCGAGGCTTGCATTCACATTTTTATTAAAAAGGGCAAGGTGCATGGCAAGGGACGGGGAAGTGGACGTGATGGTGATGGTACATGCAGAGCTCAAGGCCGTGGGTAATCTGAAAGTGGGCCACAACAAACACCCACATCTTCTTGCAACAGATTCCTGTCAGAATTCATAGGGCACGGCAGAACAGCACTGCTGACACCAGAGCAGCGTGAAAAGGTAGTTGGTTGGATGGCTGATAATGCTTCCATGTAGAAAAGCCGCGGAGACACCATCACGTGTTTCTCAACGCAAGCAGTGAATAGCCAGGTCTTTCACCAGGAAGAAACAACCACAGGAAGGGCAGCATCCAATAAAGGAAAACTACCTATGCCAAAACATGGTATCCATCCACAGACAGCTGTTTTGGGGTATTTGCCCCTCATCATTGTGGAGTAGGAAACTGGCTATTAGAAGCAGTGCCTGGTGAAAAGACTATAAACATAAGGATGAATGACCTCACTGGATCACTGCGTTGAGAAACACGTGATGGTGTCTCCGTGGTGTTGGATGTTTTGATAATGCTTCCATTCACTTTGCAACCACCACCACCAGCACCCTGTCTTCCACACGGTCAAGTCTGAGTAGCCATGACTCTGGAACGCATATTCCTCACTCTGATCCTCCTTTCTCCAACCATGCTGTGGGCCCTGAGACAGCTGATCCAACACTTGGACACTACAAAGAGATATTCACTTTTCCATTTATTGATTCAGGCCTCTCTCCCAGTCCACTTGAAGCTATGTAAGATGAGATTTCATGTAGCAATGCCCAAATATTTGAGCAGACACGGTCACATGAAGGCGACAGTGTTAACGTGTCACAAGAGGTGGATAATGATGAGACACAACTGCCAGAAAATCAGGAGGAGGACCGGGGTGCGGAGGTGGAAGAAGAGGTGGTGGATGATATAATAACTGACCCAATCTGGAAGGAGGAAATGCAGAGCAAGGAAAGCAGCACACAGGGGGATGAAGGCGTAGCACCCCAAAAGGCTGGAAGATGCAGTGTGGTGTCCGCAGACAGAATGTGGGCAACCGTTCCACGCAAAACCAACATAATGGAAGTTGCCAGTCCAACTGTAATGTCTTCCCAAGTATGGTTATTTTTTAAAGACTCAGCCGATAACCCCAAACAGGCCATTTGTAACACCTGCCATGCCGGCATCAGCAGGGGTTAGCAAAACTACCAGCCTGACTACCACCAGCATGATCAGGCACATGGCAGGAAAGCACCCGAATTTGTGGGCTGAACTACAGGCACCAGGAACAGTGTTTGCAGGTAACGCCACTCCTTCTTCCACTGTTGTGCGTGAAAACCAATGCCCTGCCACTGTGCATGTGAAGATGCCTCATGCCTTGCACCTGCCGTTACCCAGAACTAACACCATCATAGAACACTTCAACATCGTTGTCCCAGTGCAGCCTTCAATGGTCCATACCACAGTCTTTGGAATGCAAGCGGAAGTACGCCTCCAATGACCCACAGGCCACAGTACTAAATTCATACATTTCTCGTCAACTTGCGCTCGAATTATTGCCTGATAGGCTTATGAAAATGGAAGCTTTCTGCAACCTGATGGTGGCGGCCGTTGCAAGGTATTTGGTCCCCAGCTGCCAATATTTATCTCGGGGTGCCGTCCTGGCATTACACAAGCACGTGTCCCACAACATTAGCCATCCCCTCAACAATGCTGTTACTGGGAAGGTTCACCTAACCATGGACATGTGGATAAGTGCTTGTGGGCAAAGATGGTAAATCTCTCTGATGGCACACTGGGTTAACATAGTGAAAGCTGGGACCCAGTCGGACCTTGGGATTGTGCACGTCCTCCCAACCCTGAGGATTGCAGGCCCAAAGTCAATCTGAGTTACTTCCACAGTCTACAGCTCCTGCACCTCCTCTTCTGCCTCCTCTTCAGCCTCCATGCCCAAAAGTAGCACATCAATCACAAGCTGGAAGCACTGCAGAACTGCCTCAGCCAAGCTTCAACAGGCTGTGCTGTAGCTAATCTGCTTAGGTGACAAACCACACAATGCTGATGAGTTGTGGACAGCTCTGAAAGAGCAGTCAGATCTGTGGCTGACACCGCTGAACCTACCGCCAGGCATGGTCATGTATGACAATGGCCAGAACCTGGTGGTGGCTTTGAGGTGAGGCAAGCTCACACACGTGCCACGCCTGTCCCATGTTTTCATCTTCGTGGTTAATCACCTTCTCAAAACCTAACTGGAGCTGCGGGGTCAACTTATGAAAGTACACCGACTGTATGACCATTTTAGAAAGTTAGCTACAGCTTCAGCTGCCCTTGCCATGCTTCAGCAGCATTTGCAGCTTCCGGCTCACCGACTGGAGTGTGATGTCCCCACGTGTTGGAACTCTACACTGTATATGTTATAAAGGATTTGTGAGCAAAAGAGGGCAATTTTTGACTACTAGCATAAACAAGTCCGTCGTTATTCAGTTCAGACTCCACGCATAAGACCTCAGGAGTGGACATGGATGTCAGACATCAGTACCATCCTGCAAAACTTTGGGGAGACCACTAAGATGGTGAGCGTCAATGACACCATAATTAGCATCACCATTCCACTTCTCTGCATTCTGAAAAGCTCTTTGCTCACAATGAACGGGGATGCATTGCAGGCGGAGCATGAGGACATGGGGCAAGGAACTATACAGTTTGAATACACACAGACCAGCCTCATGTCATCCCAATGTGGATTGGTTGACAATGAGGAAGAGGAGGAGGAGAAAGAACAGGAGCTACTTTCATGTGGAATAGGCGGTATTACAAGCACAACTGTCATACTGTCTGTTCAGCATGGATGGCCTGAGGACAGGGAGGAGGATGAGAAGGAGGAGGACACCTTGGTCACTTGTCCTTTTGTTGAGAACTAACTTCATGTTGTTTTGCCTTTCCCATGACCCTCGTATTGCAAAAATTCTGGGTGTCTGTCATTTATGGGTAGTGACACTTTTAGATCCACCCTACAAGGAGAACTTTCAATCTCTTGTTCCAGAGGCAGACAGGTGTACTAAAATGGTGCAGTACCAGATGGCCATTGTTGCATAATTATTAAAAAAATTCCCATCTGAAAATGCTGGCGGCAGACGTCACAGTGCATTGGACAACCAAGGAGTACAGGTGAGAGACACAACTCCATGTCAGCAGTTGCAGGGCAACACTGTCAAAGTTCTGTGACAGTTTTCTCAGACCAACCCATTGCCCTTGCCCAGAGGCACAGGGTAATGTAACAAGATATGGAATATTTAGGAAGATGGTGAGGGAGTACCTTACTGACCGTACCAATGTCCTCCTTGATTCCTCTGTGCCTTTTCATTATTGGCTATCCAAGCTGGACACGTAGCATGAACTGGCTCTCTAGGCTTTGGAGGTCCTGGCCTGCCCTGCCGATAGCATTTTGTCAGAGCGGGTTTTTAGTGCCGCTGGTGGAATTATAACAGATAAGCACATTCGCCTGTCAAATGAAAATGCAGACAAGCTGACTCTTCTAAAAATGAACAAGGGCTGGATTGGGCAAAACTTCTCTACAACAACAAATGGCAGCAAAACATAGCCTCCAATACAGTGTCTTTTTGGGAGGTGTATTCCCATGCACCTCTTCACACCGACACATGGGTATATGCTTCCTGATTTTGGCTATTTGGTGTCCTCCTCCTCCTTCTCATCCTCATCATCCACCACCACTTGAACGCCAGGGTGAACGTGTTCTGTGATACTAAAGCCAGTCTATTTTTTTGCAAGGGTGTCACACCACCAAAGGCTACAAGGAATAGCCCCAGCTGGGACATCTGTTTTCTATGCCTCTGCTTCAGCCCCTGGGCCACTCTTCTATATTGAATAAGTGAGGTTTGAAAAAGACCCGGATCTTGGTCAAAACCTTACCGCATTCTCGTGTTACTTATCCTTTTTTGTGGTGTACTGTAAATAAATTTGAGCACTATTTTGCAAAAGCAAAGAACCTTTTTGAGTGCAGCTGTTACTCTTTTCCTTTGATGAAAGATTGACACAAACTCCTTTAATATTCTTAATTAAATCATACTTATGACCTCGCCTACTCCCTCAATGCCTTCGTCATCTGCAAAATAAAAATACGGCACCCCCTCTCCCTGGGACCCATAGACTTCAGCGCCTGTTGCGATGGGAGGAGCCCACGGGTATGGAACACCGCATGAAAGCCCCGCTTCGACCCACTGCTCTGCTGTGTGAAGTCCGGGCAGAGCGCACAGTGTGCCGCTGGGAGAACCCAGGGTCCAACCTTATGGGGTTCCCCGGGGTGAAGACACGGGAAGGGGAGATGGTGCAGGCCCTGAGTTGGGAAGAATACCAGGCCCAGCTGGAACGGCAGTGGAAGGAGAAGGAAAAGGAGTACCAGGCCGGGCTGGAGGCCTACCATCAGAAAGACCTGGTGGTCAAGGACCGAACCCGCAAAGACCCTGCCGCTCACCAGGCCCCGCGCAGACAGGGCATCATCACCACCTTCAAGCTCCGCGGAGGCTGGGGCTTCATTAAAGAGCCAGGCCTGTATGCGGAGGTGTTTGTGAACCGGAGGGATGTTGAGTCGCACCTCAGAGAGGGCCACCCAGACCGGGATCTCTACCCGGGGGATGAAGTCTCGTACACCAGGCACTTTGGGGAAAAGGGGTGGTTTGCCCTGAATGTCCGCAAGAGGCAGAACCCTGTGACCCCCCCGGTTAAGGTGCCAGTGAAGCTGACCCCTGTAGCAAAGGTGCCCCCTTGTGGTCAGCCCATGGTCATTGCCAGGACCACCGAGATCACTCCAACATGCACTATGGTCAAGACCACAATGTGCAGCATCGTCACTTCAACCACCATCGTGGCCAAGGAGGCACCTCCTCAGGTGGGTGGTGCCTCTGCTGCTCCAGCATCAAAGACAGTGGGTACACAAACCCCCAGATGGGATAGTACTCCACCTTACGCCGTACCAGGCGGCGGGCAATATCCTAAGGGATTGCCTCCGCCGGTGCTGCCCCCTGATTGGTTTAAGTAAGCAGGAATGCTTTGATGAATGTAAATAGTTATTGTTCTACTGTTTTGCTGCTAAACCCATCCAGGGTTAACTCTTAAAGGGATCCCTTTGTTGACCCGGGATCCCTATTGCTTTTTGGTTGTTTTTCCACTTTTTGTTTTCTGTTGAAAAGAACTGCCGTAATTATGAACAGTGCATGATACAAACTGTTTGTAAATAGTTCGCACCTTATTAAAGGTGCTCCCTACTGGTTTTACTTAAAGAGAGACTCTTTGCGAAGATACCGCACCGGAGCTTTTGCTGAGTATGGACTGGTAGCTTGAGAAGATGTGCTACCTCATAAAGACTTGGTCCCCTCTTAAAGGGGATGTTCACGTATTGCTGATGAACCGTATTGCCTTAAGACAGTTGGGTGGCAATAATGTCTTGGAAAAAGGAAGTAATAATGTTGATATGAATACGTTAAATGTACCTAACTAGTTAAATGTGAAAAGTGTTTGATAATGTTGATGGAAGAACGAGGACAGGAAGTGAACCCGTAGGGGTTAGTGGTGAGTCCTCTTAGGAGCCAGATAGAGATGGCTCAGTGATTTCAAACTGAAGGAAAATGTTATGTTCTATACTGTGTATAGTAGTTGAAAAGGCAGTAGGCCCGGGCTGAAAGGGGCGGTCCTGTAAGGAAAGGAGAGGCAGTAGGTCTGGAGCCGTTAGGACAGGCGGTCCTGCAGATTTAAAGAAGGGGAATGAAGTTAATTGCCTTATAATGTGTTATAAGAAGGTCTTTAGTGGATTCAGAGTGTACATCCTTAACCCCTTCCCGACATTTGACGTACTATCCCGTCGAGGTGGGGTGGGCCCGTATGACCGCCGACGGGATAGTACGTCATAGCCGATCGGCCGCGCTCACGGGGGGAGCGCGGCCGATCGCGGCCGGGTGTCGGCTGCATATCGCAGCTGACATCCGGCACTATGTGCCAGGAGCGGTCACGGACCGCCCCCGGCACATTAACCCCCGGCACACCGCGATCAAACATGATCGCGATGTGCCGGCGATGCAGGGAAGCATCGCGCAGGGAGAGGGCTCCCTGCGGGCTTCCCTGAGCCCCCCGCAGCAACGTGATGTGATCGCGTTGCTGCGAGGGTCTTACCTCCCTCCCTGCCTGCTCCAGACCCGGATCCAAGATGGCCGCGGATCCGGGTCCTGCAGGGAGGGAGGTGGCTTCACAGACGCCTGCTCAGAGCAGGCACTGTGAAGCAGCCTGCACTTCAATCAGATCGGTGATCTGTCAGAGTGCTATGCAAACTGGCAGATCACCGATCTGTATTGTCCCCCCCTGGGGCAAAGTAAAAAAGTAAAAAAAAAAATTTCCAAATGTGTAAAAAAAAATAAAAAAAAATATTCCAAAATAATGAAAAAAAAAAAAAAAATATTATTCCCATAAATACATTTCTTTATCTAAATTAAAAAAAAAAAAACAATAAAAGTACACATATTTAGTATCGCCACGTCCGTAACGACCCCACCTATAAAACTGCCACACTAGTTAACCCCTTCAGTAAACACCGTAAGAAAAAAAAAAAAAAAACGAGGCAAAAAACAACGCTTTATTACCATACCGCCGAACAAAAAGTGGAATAACACGCGATCAAAAAGACTGATATAAATATCCATGGTACCGCTGAAAACGTCATCTTGTCCCGCAAAAAACAAGCCGCCATACAGCATCATCAGCAAAAAAATAAAAAAGTTATAGTCCTGAGAATAAAGCGATACCAAAATAATTATTTTTTCTATAAAATAGTTTTTATCGTATAAAAGCGCCAAAACATAAAAAAAATGATATAAATGAGATATCGCTGTAATCTTACTGACCCGACGAATAAAACTGCTTTATCAATTTTACCAAACCCGGAACGGTATAAACGCCTCTCCCAAAAGAAATTCATGAATAGCAGGTTTTTGGTCATTCTGCCTCACAAAAATCGGAATAAAAAGCGATCAAAAACGGTCACGTGTCCGAAAATGTTACCAATAAAAACGTCAACTCGTCCCGCAAAAAACAAGACCTCACATGACTCTGTGGAGCAAATGTGGAAAAATTATAGGTCTCAAAATGTGGAGACGCAAAAACTTTTTTGCTATAAAAAGCGTCGCTGGTTTCACACTTCCGTTTTTGTCTGCAGCGTTTTTTGCACAAAAAAACGCATGCGTTTTTTCCCTATATTTAACATTGAAAACGCATGCGGTTTTTTTGTACGCGTTTGGTCGCGTTTTCAAACGCATGCGGTTTTTTTCTGCATGCGTTCATTTTCAGAAATACAACCTGCAGTATTTTCTTGCGTTTTTAAGCACATGCGTTTGTTTGCGTTAAAAACGCATGCATTTTTATCGAAAAAAACAGAAAACACACTGAAAAGCCACCCACCACCATCAAGGTGATAAAGGGATCCAAACCCTAACCCTAACTCTACCCCTAACCTCACCCCTAACCGTTTAATGAACATTTTCTGACAGTCATAGTGCCACGTATTTCAGTGCCACATATTTCAGTGCCACGTATTTCAGTGCCACGTATTTCAGTGCCATGTATTTCAGTGCCACGTATCACGTATTTCAGTGGCACGTGTTTCAGTGCCACGTATTTCAGTGCCACGTATCACGTATTTCAGTGCCACATATTTTAGTACCACGTATTTCAGTTGCACGTATTTCAGTGCCACGTATTTCAGTGCCACGTATTTCAGTGCCACGTATCACGTATTTCAGTGCCACGTGTTTCAGTGCCACGTATTTAAGTGCCACGTATCACATATTTCAGTGCCACGTATTTCAGTGCCACGTATTTCAGTGCCACGTATTTCAGTGCCACGTATTTCAGTGCCACGTATTTAAGTGCCACATATCACATATTTCAGTGCCACTTATTTAAGTGCCACGTATTTCAGTGCCACATATTTCAGTGCCACGTATTTCAGTGCCACGTATTTCAGTGCCACGTGTTTCAGTGCCACGTATTTCAGTGCCACGTATCACGTATTTCAGTGCCACGTATTTCAGTGCCACGTATTTCAGTGCCACGTATTTCAGTGCCACGTATTTCAGTGCCACGTATTTCAGTGCCACGTATTTCAGTCACGTTTAGGGTTAGGGGTAGGGTTAGGGTTAGGGCTAGGGTTGGAGGTAAAGTTAGGGTTGGGGCTAAAGTTAGGGTTGGGGCTAAAGTTAGGGTTAGGGTTTGGATTACATTTACGTTTGGATTAGGGTTGGGATTAGAATTATGGGTGTGTCAGGGCTAGGGGTGTGGTTAGGGTTACCGTTGGGATTAGGGTTAGGGGTGTGTTTGGGTTAGGGTTTCAGGTAGAATTGGGGGGTTTCCACTGTCCAGGCACATCAGGGGCTCTCCAAGCGCGACATGGCGTCCAATCTCAATTCCAGCCAATTCTGCGTTGAAAAAGTAAAACAGTGCTCCTTCCCTTCCGAGCTCTCCCGTGCGCCCAAAAAGGGGTTTACCCCAACATATGTGTTATCAGCGTACTCGGGACAAATTGAACAACAACTTCTGGGGTCCAAGTTCTCTTGTTATCCTTAGGAAAATAAAAATTTGGGGGGCTAAAAATCATTTTTGTGGGAAAAAAAAGATGTTTTATTTTCACGGCTCTGCATTATAAACTGTAGTGAAACACTTGGGGGTTCAAAGTTCTCACAACACATCTAGATAAGTTCCTTGGGAGGTCTAGTTTCCAATATGGGGTCACTTGTGGGGGGTTTGTACTGTTTGGGTACATCAGGGGCTCTGCAAATGCAACGTGACGCCTGCAGACCAATCCATTTAAGGCTGCATTCCAAATGGCGCTCCTTCCCTTCCGAGCTCTGTCATGCGCCCAAACAGTGGTTCCCCCCGACATATGGGGTATCAGCGTACTCAGGACAAATTGGACAACAACTTTTGGGGTCTAATTTATCCTGTTACCCTTGTGAAAATACAAAACTGGGGGCTAAAAAATCATTTTTGTGAAAAAAAAAAAAGAATTTTTATTTTCACGGCTTTGCGCTATAAACTTTAGTGAAACACTTGGGGGTTCAAAGTTCTCAAAACACATCTAGATAAGTTCCTTGGGAGGTCTAGTTTCCAATATGGGGTCACTTGTGGGGGGTTTGTACTGTTTGGGTACATCAGGGGCTCTGCAAATGCAACGTGACGGCTGCTGACCAATCCATTTAAGTCTGCATTCCAAATGGCGCTCCTTCCCTTCCGAGCTCTGTCATGCGCCCAAACAGTGGTTCCCCCCCCACATATGGGGTATCAGCGTACTCAGGACAAATTGGAAAACAAATTTTGGGGTCCAATTTATTCTGTTACCCTTGTAAAAATACAAAGCTGGGGGCTAAAAAATCATTTTTGAGAAAAAAAAAAAAATTATTTTCACGGCTCTGCGTTATAATCTGTAGTGAAACACTTGGGGGTTCAAAGCTCTCAAAACACATCTAGATAAGTTCCTTAGGGGGTCTACTTTCCAAAATGGTGTCACTTGTAGGGAGTTTCAATGTTTAGGCACATCAGGGGCTCTCCAAACGCAACATGGCGTCCCATCTCAATTCCAGTCAATTTTGCATTGAAAAGTCAAATGGCGCTCCTTCCCTTCCAAGCTCTGCCATGCGCCCAAACAATGGTTTACACCCACATATGGGGTATCAGCGTACTCAGGACAAATTGCACAACATTTTTTGGGGTCCAATTTCTTCTCTTACCCTTGGGAAAATAAAAAATTGGGGGCGAAAAGATCATTTTTGTGAAAAAATATGATTTTTTATTTTTACGGCTCTGCATTATAAACTTCTGTGAAGCACTTGGTGGGTCAAAGTGCTCACCACACATCTAGATAAGTTCCTTAGGGGGTCTACTTTCCAAAATGGTGTCACTTGTAGGGAGTTTCAATGTTTAGGCACATCAGGGGCTCTCCAAACGCAACATGGCGTCCCATCTCAATTCCAGTCAATTTTGCATTGAAAAGTCAAATGGCGCTCCTTCCCTTCCAAGCTCTGCCATGCGCCTAAACAATGGTTTACACCCACATATGGGGTATCATCGTACTCAGGACAAATTGTCCAACAACTTTGGGGGTCCATTTTCTCCTGTTACCCTTGGTAAAATAAAACAAATTGGAGCTGAAATAAATTTTGTGTGAAAAAAAGTTAAATGTTCATTTTTATTTAAACATTCCAAAAATTCCTGTGAAACACCTGAAGGGTTAATAAACTTCTTGAATGTGGTTTTGAGCACCTTGAGGGGTGCAGTTTTTAGAATGGTGTCACACTTGAGTATTTTCTATCATATAGACCCCTCAAAATGACTTCAAATGAGATGTGGTCCCTAAAAAAAAATGGTGTTGTAAAAATGAGAAATTGCTGGTCAACTTTTAACCCTTATAACTCCGTCACAAAAAAAAATTTTGGTTCCAAAATTGTACTGATGTAAAGTAGACATGTGGGAAATGTTACTTATTAAGTATTTTGCGTGACATATGTCTGTGATTTAAGGGCACAAAAATTCAAAGTTGGAAAATTGCAAAATTTTCAAAATTTTCGCCAAATTTCCATTTTTTTCACAAATAAACGCAAGTTATATCGAATAAATTTTACCTTTAACATGAAGTACAATATGTCACGAGAAAACAATGTCAGAATCGCCAAGATCCGTCAAAGCGTTCCAGAGTTATAGCCTCATAAAGGGACAGTGGTCAGAATTGTAAAAATTGGCCCGGTCATTAACGTGCAAACCACCCTTGGGGGTGAAGGGGTTAAAGGCAATGTTGAATTAATGTCTAAAAATTTTGCACTTAGTAGAATACCCGGTTGGGTAAAGAGAGTTATTTATAGAAAAGTTATTTAAAAGTATTTAACCATGTTTGTAACGTTCAAGTGTCCTCACCTCCCATAAAGGGAAGCTCTGTTCAAGTATACTTATTGTTATTGCACTCAACAAAATTGTATGCCTTTTGGCTAACCTGTATTGTTGTTTTCTTCCCAGTCCAGGAGTACTGGATTTAACCGGGGGGGAGTGCAGCGCCCCAGAGTCCTGGTCGTTGCAGTACTGTGGCTCCGCCACTAAGGGGAGCTATGGTACGTCTGATGGCACTGAAGGAGTTCATCTGACCAGGTATCACAGACACCAATACATTTCACAGCCGGGCCTCCAGGGGGAGCTAAGGGTTCTATTCACTAGGCCACTCCCCACCATTGTGCGTAAACTGGGGGTCAGGCAGGAAGTTAGTTCAGAAAGCTGACTGGGTTGGAACCAGACAACACCTGGTGGCAGAGGGTGTTGTGGGAGAAGATTCGGTAGGGTCCCTGTCAGGGGTGGGATCCTGACAGAGGCCTGGCTACAAGAAGGAATGTAACGGGACCGTGCCTGCTCAGCATAGCGGCGGTGCCCAAGGAAGGATAAGAAGCGAGATAGATTGTGCTGAGTGAGAAACGAGATCAAAGCAAGAAGGAGAATACCAGTAGGAGTCGTGCTGTGAGACCGAGGCAACATCCTACTGAGGCGCACAACCGGCGGCCGGAACGCCGAGGGAGTAGTACAATATTCAGCTTCAGGCAATACTCTAAACCAACGGCAGGACAGTCAGTCTAAGGCGGGCTGTCTCACCCAAATCACCTATGCAGTCTTGGGGGGCAACTTGTGGAGAGGGGCGACTCTAGGGTCCCGGAAGAGCTCCGAGCCTACCCGTCATACGGGTGCCGTCCTAACCGTAACATCAGGGAGGGACGGAGGATTAGCAGAACATCATCTAATCGAGTTGTGAGGGAACTTAAGAAACGGACACAACAGTTGTGGGGACTTTCCGTAAGCACAGCAGGGAAGGACCACAACACCTAGCGCTAGAAGGAAGGCACAGATTTCCACCTGTTAAGAGAACTCTGGAGGTGCCATTGGACCGGCCGGACTTGCGCAGCCTGGTTATCCGGACTCCGGACTGAGGACCCAGAGATCTTCAGTAAAGAGGTAAAGAGACTGCAACCTGGTGTCCTCGTTATTTACTGCACCGCACCACCACCACTATTCACATCTATCACTGTACGCCCCTCGGCAGGGTCACGGACCAGGCCTAGCCACCGTGCCGACCCCAGAGCAGAGACTCAGAGGCCCGGTACCAGGTACCCCTCGGCCCTGCGGCAGTGGGGGCACTACAAGTATTCCTCACCTTTCTGCAGAAATGCTTTTAATCCAATTGTCCCACAACGGGTCCAGCTCTGCTATACCTAGATGGCAGACTGCATGATGTGACCATACAGCCTGTCATCCAGCAGACACACTGAGCACCGTGCACCATGTGTTCAGTGTGTGAACTGCTATTCCCTGTCTGAGGGCACTGTGAGCGTGAGAAAGTTGTCCTGATCGTGGTGCCATCTGACAGGTCCCATGAGTTCACGGCCAATGAACTTATTTCACCTTTCTGACATCAGTGCGAGCGCCATGGGAAAATTTCCCATGGCACTCATGCCTTCGTCATATACTGTAGGTTATGTGAGTTTATGGGCTGTGAACTCGCAGGACTTGTGAGATGGCACCGCGAGCAGGAGAACTTTCTCATGCTCACGGTGCCCTCAGGCAGGGAATGTAATGAATAAAGTTTTGCAACTGGTATATTTAATTTAGTGATATCATGCATTGAGAACAATAAAACATAAAAATTATAAATGAAAATACAAATTAGTATGCCATGGAGGTCTGGATTTGGAATGATACTCAAAATTAAAGTGGAAACTCAAATTACAGGCTTATGCAACTTCACTGGAAATTCCTCAAGACAATCAAATGATGCTCAGTAGTGTATGTGGCCTCCATGTGCCTGTATGACCTCCTTATAATGCCTTGCCATGTACCTGATTAGGCAGCAGATGGTGCTCTCTGGCAAATACCAATCGCCCTGCACGGTGTTGAGCTGTAAGCACAGCACAGACTTGTAGAAGTCGGGCCCACATACCACCCTCATGGAGTCTGTTTCTGACAGTTTCAGCAGAAACATGGATGTTAGTAACCTGTTGGAGATCATTTGCAGGGCTCTGGCACTTCTCCTCCTAATCCTTCTTGCATAAAAGAGGAGGTAGCCGTCATGCTGCTGGGTTTTTGACCTCCTACGGCCCCCTCCACATTTCCTGGTATGCTGACCTGTCTCCTGCTATCTGCTTCATGCTCTGGACACTGTGCTAAGAGACACAGCTAGCCTTCTTGCCACAGTTCACATTGATGTACCATCCTGAATGAGATGCACTACCTGAGCAACTTCTGTGGGTTGTAGACACCGACTCATGCTTCTGTACAGTACCTCTAGGGTTTAGAGCAATGACAAAATCCAAAACAGCCAAAAAGGATAAGAACAGAGAAATGGCCTGTGGTCATTCCCTTCAGAAACACTCCTTAAAAGGGGTTCAATTGCATATCATTTCTATCTGTTGTCTGTGCCATTTGCAAAACAGCAGGGGAAATTGATTCACAATCTGTGTTGCTTTATAACTGGACAGGTTGTTTTCACCGAGGAGTTATTGACTTGGAGGTTACATTGGGCTGTTTAAATGCACCCTTTGTTTTTTTTGTAGCAGTATGCATATACACAGTTGTGCTCAAAAGTTTACATACACTGGCAGAATTTCTGCTTTCTTTGCCATCTTTCAGAAAATATGAATGATAACACCAAAACTTTTTCTCCATTCATGGTTAGTGGTTGGTTGAAGCAATTTATTATCAAACTACTGTGTTTTCTCTTTTTAATTAAATCCTAATGACAACCCAAAACATCCAAATGACCCTGTTCAAAAGTTTACATATACTGGTGATTTTGGCCTGATAACATGCACATAAGGGTACCGTCACACAGTGCCATTTTGATCGCTACGACGGTACGATTCGTGACGTTCTAGCGATATCGTTACGATATCGCAGTGTCTGACACGCAGCAGCGATCAGGGATCCTGCTGAGAATCGTACGTCGTAGCAGATCGTATGGAACTTTCTTTCGTCGCTTGATCACCCGCTGACATCGCTGGATCGTTGTGTGTGACAGCGATCCAGCGATGTGTTCGCTTGTAACCAGGGTAAACATCGGGTAACTAAGCGCAGGGCCGCGCTTAGTAACCCGATGTTTACCGTGGTTACCAGCGTAAACGTAAAAAAAACAAACAGTACATACTCACATTCCGGTGTCTGTCCTCCGGCGTCTCAGCTTCTCTGCACTGTGAGCGCCGGCCAGCCAGAAAGCGAGCACAGCGGTGACGTCTGACGTCACCGCTGTGCTTTCCGGCCGCTGTGCTTACACAGTGGAGAGAAGCAGAACGCCGGAGGACAGACACTGGAATGTGAGTATGTACTGTTTTTTTTTTTTTTTACGTTTACGCTGGTAACCAGGGTAAACATCGGGTTACTAAGCGCGGCCCTGCGCTTAGTAACCCGATGTTTACCCTGGTTACCCGGGGACTTCGGCATCGCTCCAGCGCCGTGATTGCAACGTGTGACCGCAGTCTACGACGCTGGAGCGATAATCATACGATCGCTGGGACGTCACGGATCGTGCCGTCGTAGCGATCAAAATGGTACTGTGTGACGGTACCCTAAGTTGACACAAATGGGTTTGAATGGCTACTAAAGGTAACATCCTCACCTGTGACTTGTTTGCTTGTAATCAGTGTGTGTGCATAAAGGCTGAGTGAGTTTCTGGGATCCAGACAGACTATTGCATCTTTCATTCAGCCACTGACATTTATAGATTGTGAGCCATGGGGAAAGCAAAAGAATTGTCAATGGATCTACGGGAAAAGGTAGTTGAACTGTATAAAACAAGGAATACAAAAAGATAGCCATGGAATTGATAATGCCAGTCAGCAGTGTTCAAACTGTGATTAACAAATGGAAAATCAGGGGCTCTGTAAAAACAAAACCACGGTCAGGTAGACCAACAAAAATGTCATCCGCAACTGCCAGGAAAATTGTTTGGGATGCAAATAAGATCAGCTGAAATAAAGTACTCTCTAAAAACTAGCACTGTGGCTGTTTCAAGATGCAAACTAAGGGGGCAATTGAAGAAAAATTGGCTGCATCATCGAGTCGCCAGAAGAAAGTTATTACTGCGCAAATGCCACAAAGTATCTCACCTACAATATGCAAAGCAGCGCAGAAACAAGCCTCAAAACTTCTGGAACAAGGTATTTTGGAGTGATGAGGACAAAATTGAACTTTTTGGCCACAAACATAAACGTTACATTTGGAGAGAAGTCAACAAGGCCTATGATGAAAGGAACATCATTCCTACTGTAAAGCACCGAGGTGGATGTTTTGGGCATGTGTGAGCTACAAAGGCACAAGAGACTTGGTCAAAGTTGAAGGGAAGATGAACGCAGCACGTTATCAGCAAATACTGGAAGTTAATTTGCACTCATCAGCCCATAAGCTGCGCATGGGACATACTTGGACATTAAATGTTTTTAATCATATTTGTGCTTTGGTGGTAATAAAGTAGTTTTTGATATTTTTTGTACCTCGGGTGTGCACTTTCTACACACGCATTAGTCTTTCCTCCAGTTATTGTTCTCCCTGTCTATGCATTAGTAGCACCCTGTGATTATTATTATAATTGCATTTGACATATATACTGTGGTGCACCCTGCCCTTTGTTGTTTAGCCATACTTGGACGTTCCAACATGACAATGAAGCAAAACACAAGGTCAAGTTGACCTGTCATTGGCTACAACAGAACAAAGTAAAGGATCTTGAGTGGCCATGTCAGCCTCCTAACCTCAATATCATTGAGCCACTCTGGAGAAATCTCAGGCGTACAGGAATTTACAGGAACTGGAGGCTTTTTGCCAAGAAAAGTGGGCAGCTTTACCCTCTGAGAAAATAAAGAACCTCAACCACAACTACTACAAAAGACTTCAAGCTGTCATTGAGGTTAGAAAGGGCTATACATATTAAGAAATGGGAAATGTGAACTTTTTATCAGGGTCATTTAGATGTTTTGGGTTGTCTTTATGATTTAAAAAGAGAAAACACAATATTTTAACAATATATTGCTTCACTCAACCACTAACCATGAGTGGAGAAAAAGTGGACCAAAATTCCTCTTGACATGTGCACAAATATCACCATCACCTACATAAAACAACTGACTGCTGTGCTTGCCAACAAGGGTTTTGCCACCAAGTAATAAGTCTTGTTTGCCAGAGGAATCAAATACTTATTTTTCACTGCAAAATGCAAATACATTTATATAATTTATGCAATGTGATTTTCTGGATTTCATTTTTGATATGCTATCTCTCAATGTTAAAATTAACCTACCCTTAAAATTATAAACTGGTCATGTCTTTGTCAGTGAGCAAACTAACAAAATCAGTACGGGACCAAATAATTATTTCTGTCACTATATATATATATATATATATATATATATATATATATACACTCACCGGCCACTTTATTAGGTACACCTGTCCAACTTCTTGTTAACACTTAATTTCTAATCAGCCAATCACATGGCGGCAACTCAGTGCATTTAGGCATGTAGACATGGTCAAGACAATCTCCTGCAGTTCAAACCGAGCATCAGTATGGGGAAGAAAGGTGATTTGAGTGCCTTTGAACGTGGCATGGTTGTTGGTGCCAGAAGGGCTGGTCTAAGTATTTCAGAAACTGCTGATCTACTGGGATTTTCACGCACAACCATCTCTAGGGTTTACAGAGAATGGTCCGAAAAAGAAAAAAAATCCAGTGAGCGGCAGTTCTGTGGGTGGAAATGCCTTGTTGATGCCAGAGGTCAGAGGAGAATGGGCAGACTGGTTTGAGCTGATAGAAAGGCAACAGTGACTCAAATCGCCACCCGTTACAACCAAGGTAGGCCTAAGAGCATCTCTGAACGCACAGTGCGTCGAACTTTGAGGCAGATGGGCTACAGCAGCAGAAGACCACACCGGGTACCACTCCTTTCAGCTAAGAACAGGAAACTGAGGCTACAATTTGTACAAGCTCATCGAAATTGGACAGTAGAAGATTGGAAAAACGTTGCTTGGTCTGATGAGTCTCGATTTCTGCTGCGACATTCGGATGGTAGGGTCAGAATTTGGCGTAAACAACATGAAAGCATGGATCCATCCTGCTTTGTATGGAGCATCTTTGGGATGTGCAGCTGACAAATCTGCGGCAACTGTGTGATGCCATCATGTCAATATGGACCAAAATCTCTGAGGAATGCTTCCAGCACCTTGTTGAATCTATGCCACGAAGAATTGAGGCAGTTCTGAAGGCAAAAGGGGGTCCAACCCGTTACTAGCATGGTGTACCTAATAAAGTGGCCGGTGAGTGTATGGACACACCTTCTCATTTAAAGATTTTTGCTATATTTTCCTGACTATGAAAATTGTACATTCACACTGAAGGCATCAAAACTATGAATTAACACATGTGGAATTATATATTTAACAAAAGAGTGTGAAACAACTGAAATTATGTCTTATATTCTGGGTTCTTCAAAGTAGCCACTAGAGTTGATCGACTTTTACTTTTTTCGGATCGAGTCGAGTTTCGCGAAACCCGACTTTGTCAAAAGTCGGGTAGGGTGAAATCGGCCGATTATTGCGAAAAGTCAGGGGCCGACTGAAACACAAAACCCAATGCAAGTCAATGGGGAATCAAAGTCGGCAGTGAGTGGAGGACAGGAAAACACCTACAGTGCCCATTTTAATGCCAAAAACATCAATTCTTATTACTTAAGCTTGTCAATCTTAATCTAATATATAAAGCTGAATGTGTGTATGTGTGTGTGTATGTATGTATGTATGTATGTCCGGGATTGGCATCTGAACCGTCGCAGCTACAGCCACAAAATTTTGCACAGTCACACGTCTGGACCCCAAGAGCGTCATAGGCTATGTTGTGAGGTGAAATTTTAACCCCGCGCTTTCCAATTCACCAAACAATTTTGCCCCTATCTACATAATGGGGAAAAAGTGAAAGGAAAAGTGTTGGAGGCGTCGCAGCTACAGGCACAAAATTTTGCACAGTCACACGTCTGGACCCTGAGAGCGTCAAAGCTATGTTGTGAGGTGAAATTTTAACCCCGCGCTTTCCAATTCACCAAACAATTTTGCCACTATCTACATAATGGGGAAAAAATGAAAGGAAAAGTGTTGGAGGCAAATTAACAGCTGCCAGATGTGAACAAGGGGGACTTAAAGAATGACAGCGATGGCGCCAAAGAGTATATACTGTACAGTTGCTAAGGTGGGGCCCCAACATGGGATAATCACCACACCACCACGGGGATATGAACACACACACAAAATGTGCCACACACTACCACGTGCTCGAACACATATACCACCCTCAGCGCACATTTCACCACACATACACCAACCTCGCCACATAAAAGTAGAAACACAAAAGTCGCCGCTCAAAACTCGCCACGCACAAATCTCTCCACATGCAAAACTCGCCACACGTGCAAAACTCACCTCATGGAAAACTCGCCACACGCAAATCTTGCACACGCAGAAAAATTGCCACATGCACAAAAGTTGCAACACATGCAAAAGTTGCCTCACACAAAACTTGCACATACTCAAAAGGCACCACACATAAAGCTCGCCACGCGCAAAACTCGCCATGCGCAAAACTTGCTGCACACAACTTGCTACACTAACCTGTCACATGCAACTCGACACACAAAAAGTTGCTACACGCATGTCGCCACACAAAACTCATCTCACAAAAGTCCCTACATGCATGTCGCCACACGCAACTCAACACACACAACTTGACACACGAAACTCACCCTAAAACACACACAAGTCTGGTATTATCCTTCAAAAATAAAAATCTGATTAATAAGCAGACAAACTACAAGAGCAACAAATGTACCATATAGGAATCCGGCAGCTGTCAGTCACATGACCAGTCTATTATGTGTATGTGTGAGCTAATATATACTGCCAGGGGGTGGGCTTACTTTTGGCTGGGGATTTATCAGGCTGCCATTTTAGCTTAAAAATACTGAGGTAAAAATACTGACCAAATAACGTGTGAACGAGGGCTAATACAGGAGGAGATGACATACAGCTATATACTATATACAGGAGGAGATGACACACAGGTATATACTATTTACAGGGGAGATGACACACGGGTATATACTATATACAGGAGGAGATGACACACAGATATATACTATATACAGGAGAGATGACACACAGGTATATACTATATAGAGGAGGAGATGACATACAGGTACATACTACATACAGGAGGAGATGACATACAGGTATATACTATATACAGGAGGAGATGACACACAGGTATATACTATATACAGGAGCAGATTACCTACAGGTATATAGTATATACAGGAGGAGATGACATACAGGTATATACTATATAGAGGAGTAGATGACACACAGATATATACTATATATAGGTGAGATGACACACAGGTATATACTATATACAGGAGATTACATACAGGTATATCTAATATATAAAGCTGAATGTGTGTATGTATGTATGTGTGTATGTCCGGGATTGGCATCTGCACCGTTGCAGCTACAGCCACAAAATTTTGCACAGTCACACGTCTGGACCCGAGAGCGTCATAGGCTATGTTGTGAGGTGAAATTTTAACCCCGCGCGTTCCAATTCACCAAACAATTTTGCCCCTATCTACATAATGGGGAAAAAGTGAAGGGAAAAGTGTTGGAGGAAAATTGACAGCTGCCAGATGTGAACAATGGGAACTTAAAGAATGAGAGCGATGGCGACAAAGAGTATATACTGTACAGTTGCTAAGGTGGGGCCCCGACATGGGATACTCACCACACACGGGGATATGAACACAAACACAAAATGCGCCACACACTACCACGTGCTTGAACACATATACGACCCTCAGCACACATTTCACCACACACACACCAACCTCGCCAAATAAAAGTCGAAACACAAAAGTCACCACTCAAAACTCGCAACGCGCAAAACTCGCTACATGCAAAACTCGCCATATGCAAAACTAGGCTCACGCAAAACTCGCCACACGTGCAAAACTCACCTCATGGAAAACTCACCTCATGCAAAACTTGCACACACAGAAAAATTGCCACATGTACAAAAGTTGCACCACATGCAAAAGTTGCCTCACACAAAACTTGCACATACTCAAAACGCACCACACATAAAACTCGCCACGCGCAAAACTCGCCATGCACAAATCTTGCTGCACACAACTTGCTACACTAACCTGTCACATGCAACTCGACACACAAAATGTTGCTACACGCATGTCGCCACACAAAACTCATCTCACAAAAGTCGCTACATGCATGTCGCCACACGCAACTCAACACACACAACTTGACACATGAAACTCGCCTTAAAACACACACAAGTCTGGTATTGTCCTTCAAAAATAAAAATCTGATTAATAAGCAGACAAACTACAAGAGCAACAAATGTACCATATAGGAAATACGGCAGCTGTCAGTCACATGACCTGTCTATTATGTGTATGTGTGAGCTAATATATACTGCCAGGGGGGAGGGCTTCCTGTTGGCTGGGGATTTATCAGGCTGCCAATAGCAACCAATCACAGCTCAGCTTCTATTTTGCTACAGTTAATTAACCTGAGCTCTGATTGGTTAATATAGGCAACAAAGACATTCTCAGTATAACAAAGCTAATATATGTTGTGAAATTCTTCTATTAGCTTGGTTTTTGCCTTTTAATAATTACATTTCTATCTATTTGTTTTGTGGTTTTTGTGTGCAGAATAAATTTTTGTTAACACATTCTATTTTGCTAACAGCAGTCATTAACCCGGGCGAAGCCGGGTAGTACAGCTAGTTTACTTTATAATAATAGTTAGGCATTGAAAACTGGGGGTCATTTGACTAAAGTTGTGGGGGGTAGGGCTGGCTCAAGATTTTCGTGGGCCCAGGAAACGCGGAATACGTCATGGCGGTGGAGCAGGGAGAGGTAAGTATTTCAAATTTGCAAGTGCTGTGATCCTGAGCAAGCAGGGGGGCCCACTCATTGGCACTGGCACAGGGTTCCTCATAGTACGGCGGTGTGTTTGACGGCGGGTGGCGCCTCCCACTGGCAGAGACACTTTTGCGTACTATGAGGGGCCCTGTGCCAGTGACGTTGCCAACGAGTATGCCCCCCACCTGATGAAGGAACCTGCACTTTCATCTGCACCTTCCTCTTTGTCCCCAAGTAAGGTGGTATAGTATGCGGGATGGGGAACCTGACTTTCAGCAGGGTCAGATTCTGGCTGTGTAGAGTGCAAGGGGAATGTAGTGGTCTGGGTCAATGTACCAGCAGACTCATCTAGCAGTGGCTGGGCAATGGGCAGTATGAGGAGGAAACACAGATATAGGCCCAAATAATAAAGTAGGCTAAATGCAGTTCAAAATTGGTAACAGGACTAAACAGGCGGCATTGCTTTGTTCAGTGGAGAAAAACTGTAATGAGAGGCAGACACAGTTAGTAGGCCCAAATAATAAAGTGGGCTAAATGCAGTTCAAATGTGGTAACAGGACTAAACAGGTGGCATTGCTTTGTTCAGTGGAGGAAAACTGTAATGAGTGGCAGACACAGTTAGTAGGCCCAAATAATAAAATTGGCTAAATGCAGTTCAAATGTGGTAACAGGACTAAACAGGCGGCATTGCTTTGTTCAGTGGAGGAAAACTGTAATGAGTGGCAGACACCGTTAGTAGGCCCAAATAATAAAGTAGGCTAAATGCAGTTCAAATGTGGTAACAGGACTAAACAGGCGGCATTGCTTTGTTCAGTGGAGGAAAACTGTAATGAGTGGCAGACACAGTTAGTAGGCCCAAATAATAAAGTAGGCTAAATACAGTTCAAATGTGGTAACAGGACTACACAGGCGGCATTGCTTTGTTCAGTGGAGGAAAACTGTAATGAGTGGCAGACACAGTTAGTAGGCCCAAATAATAAAGTGGGCTAAATGCAGTTCAAATGTGGTAACAGGACTAAACAGGCAGCATTGCTTTGTTCAGTGGAGAAAAACTGTAATGAGTGGCAGACACAGTTAGTAGGCCCAAATAATAAAGTGCGCTAAATGCAGTTCAAATGTGGTAACAGGACTAAACAGGTGGCATTGCTTTGTTCAGTGGAGGAAAACTGTAATGAGTGGCAGACACAGTTAGTAGGCCGAAATAATAAAGTAGGCTAAATGCAGTTCAAATGTGGTAACAGGACTAAACAGGCGGCATTGCTTTGTTCAGTGGAGGAAAACTGTAACGAGTGGCAGACACAGTTAGTAGGCCCAAATAATAAAGTGGGCTAAATGCAGTTCAAATGTGGTAACAGGACTAAACAGGCAGCATTGCTTTGTTCAGTGGAGGAAAACTGTAATGAGTGGCAGACACAGTTAGTAGGCCCAAATAATAAAGTAGGCTAAAATGCAGTTCAAATGTGGTAACAGGACTAAACAGGTGGCATTGCTTTGTTCAGTGGAGAAAAATGGTAATGAGTGGCAGACACAGTTAGTAGGCCGAAATAATAAAGTGGGTTAAATGTGTGCCAAAAAATTGTTTATAAATAAACAGGCGACATTGCTTTGCTCAGTGTCAGAAAAATGTAATGAGTAGCAGACTAACTTAGTAGACCCAAATAATAAAGTTGGCTAAATGTCTGCCAAAAAATTGTTCATAAATAAACAGGTGGCATAGCTAGGTACAGGGGTGGGCTCCTCTGCTGAGTAGCAGACAGCGGTAGTAGGCGCAAAGTATTAACTGGTCTAAATGGAGGCCAGGGCCCCTGTTTATTTTAACTATCATCTATCATTTCAACAAATTTGTATTGGCAGTGCCATTGAAAGAATTAACAGCACAGACTACACAGTGGTGGAGCAGGGAGAGGTAAGTATTGCAAGTGGTAGAGCACTGTTCGAGCTGGGGGGGAACACTCTCTCGTGAGTGGCGGTACTGGCACAGGGCCCCTCATATTACGATGTTGTGTCTGACGTTGGTTGTGCACCACCACCGTCAGAGACACTTCATTGTACTATGAGGGACCCTGTGCCAGTGCCGTCGCCCAAGAGTGGGCACACCCACCTGTCCAGGCAAACGGCACTTGCACGGGTGCTTGCGCCAGGTGGTGACCACGGCCCTGTGGGGGGAGTCAGCCCATTTAGGGAGGTATAAAAATGGCCTATGGTGGACAATCAGCAGCTGCAAATGGAGGAATTGGAGAAGTCAGTAAGAGGAGGCCAAAAGCAAGACATTTTTCAGGCAAGCTACGTGTCAGCAGGGGAAGGAACATTTTGGGTAGCCAGACATGTCCTTTTTTCTGTCAGTATTGAACCAGCAGCACTGAAGACTCTTTCTGATAGCACACTAGCAGCAGGGCAAGCGAGCTCCTGTAATGCATATTCTGCCAATTCAGGCCAGGTGTCTATTTTAGATACCCAGTAATCAAAGGGGAATGACCTGTGAGGGAGATTATTGATAAGGGAGGAAAAGTAGTTCGTAACCATACTGGAAAAATGCTGTCTCCTGTCACTTTGAATCCATTCAGAAGTAACTGTCATGTCAGCAGTCATTGCAAAATCACTCCACAATCTGGTCATAAATCCCCTCTGTCCAACGCCACTTCGGATTTGTGTACCTCTAACACCTCTGCCATGTTGCCCCCTACGGCTCGTGTGAGAACCATCACCGCCGCTGTGTGCTGGGAATGCCTGAACCAAACGGTCTACAAGAGTTGCTTCTTTGGTAGCCAATATTTGCTCAAGGTTCTCATGTGGCATGATATTTTGTAATTTTCCTTAATATCGTGGATCCAGGAGGCAGGCCAACCAGTAACCGTCATCGGTCATCCTTTTGATAATGCGGGGGTCCCTTTTTAGGATACGCAAGGCATACTCAGCCATGTGGGTTAATGTTGTGGGTGTCAATTCACAGCTTGTGCTAGGTTGAGGAGCACTTTCTTGCAAATCAACATCACTTGTGTCCCGCAAAAACCCTGTACCTGACCTTGCAACGCCACCAGTTTCTATTGCCCCCTGAGAAGCATCCTCCTCCCATAAATATTCATCCCCATCATCCTCCTCCTCCTCTTCATCCACCACCTCGTCCAGGAGAGTTCCTTGAGCAGGCAATGGCTGACTGTCATCAAGGCTTCCCTCCTCCTCGGCTGCAGACGCCTCCTCCTTAATGTGCGTCAAACTTTGCATCAGCAGACGCATTAGTGGGATGCTCATGCTTATGATGGCGTCGTCTGCATTTACCAGCCGTATGCATTCCTCAAAACACTGAAGGACTTGACAGAAGTCTTGTAGCTTCGACCACTGCACACCAGACAACTCCATGTCTGCCATCCAAGTGCCTGCCTGTGTATGTGTATCCTCTCACAAATGAATTACAGCACGCCTCTGTTCACACAGCCTCTGAACCATGTGCAGTGTGGAGTTCCACCTTGTTGCAATGTTGATTATTAGGCGGTGCTGGGGAAGATTCAGCAATCGCTGATGGTTCAGCATACGGCTGGAGTGTACGGGCGACCGGCGGATGTGCAAGCAAAGTCTTCGCACCTTCAGGAGCAGGGCTGGTAACTCCGAATAATTTTTGAGGAAGCACTGCACCACACGGTTCAAGGTGTGAGCCAGGCAAGGTATGTGCTTCAGTTCCTAAAGGGCCATGGCAGCCATAAAATTCCTTCCGTTATCACTGACCACCTTGCCTGCCTCAAGATGTACACTGCCCAGCCATGACTGAGTTTGTTGCTGCAAGTACTCGGCCATTACTTCCGCAGTGCGTCTGTTGTCACCCAAACACTTCATTTGTAACACAGCCTGCTGATGCTTACCACTAGCTGTTCGATAATGGGACACCTCGTGTGCAACACTGGCAGCTGCGGATGGAGTGGTCGTGCAACTGTGCTCTGTGGACGAGCTTTCGCTTCTGGAGGAGGAGGAGTAGGGGTGGTGAATCCCTACAGCTAACTGTTTCCTAGACCATGGTCTAGACAGAACTGTCCCACTATGGCTGTCCCCTGTGGACCGTGCATCCACCACATTAACCCAGTGCGCCTTGATGGACACGTAATGTCCCTGGCCATGCCTACTGGTCCATGCATCTGTTGTGAGGTGCACCTTTCCACTGACTGATTGCCTCACTGCATGGACAATGCGGTCTTTGACATGCTGGTGGAGGGCTGGGATGTTTTTTCTCGCAAAGAAGTGCCAACTGGGTAGGTCATAGCGTGGTACTGCATAGGCCATCAGGTCTTTGAAAGCTTCACTTTCAACCAACCGGTAGGGCATCATCTCTAACGAGATTAGTATAGCAATGTGGGCGTTCAAACCCTGTGTACATGGATGAGAGGATGAGTACTTTCTTTTCCTAACGAGAGACTCTTGTAGGGTGAGCTGAACTGGAGAGCTGCATATGGTGGAACTAGCGGTGTTGGTGGTGGACATGGCAGATTGAGAGACAGTTGGTGATGGTATTCTTGATGTTGGCCTACCTACACTGTTTCCTACCAATAACCTTGTGATTCCCTGACTGCTTTGGCCTTGCGACGATACCTCCACATTTGCTGCTGGTGGAGTCCTAACCGGTGTGCTTACTGTGAGGGAAGCAATGTAGCGTTGCTGACTACCTTCATTCTGAGCAGGTGCATCAAAGGTACGGGATGTTTGGTAGTTAGTCCAGGCTTGCAAGTGCATGCTGATTTATTGTCTAAGCATGCACATTGTATTTAAATTTTGAAGATTCTTCCCTCTGCTAAAGCTCTTTGAGCATTTCTTACAGATAACTTTTGACTGATCATTCAGATCTTGGTTAAAAAAATTGCCATACTACACTATTCCTACTATGGAATACCTTTTCAGGCATTGCATGCTGTGCTGCTTTCACCAGACGGCCACACTGTCCTAAAACTGTTTTTGTTTTTGACAAACATTTTTGGCCTGATACGGGCCTGCCAGATGACAGATGTTGCGATGTAGATGGCTGCTGCAGATCATCCTCCTCCACTTCTGAGCTACTGGCAGCGGCACCCTCTTCCCCCAAAGGCTGCCAATTTGGGTCAACAACTGGGTCTTCTATCACCTTCTCTTCAATGTCATGTGGACCTTCCTCTGTGTCACCGTGTAATATGCTATAGCGTTCGGAATGGGGTACCATAGTCTCATCAGGGTCAGATTCTGGCTCAGTACACTGCGAGGGCAATGTAGTGATCTGAGTCAGTGGAACAACATAATAATCTAGCTGTGGCTGTGCATCAGTGCACTCCATGTCCGATTCATCTTGTAATTGGCAGTTAACAATTTCCCTTTCTAACCCCGGCACGGTATGTGTAAAGACCTCCATGGAGTAACCTCTAGTGTCACCTGATGCATCCTTCACTTTTGGTTTGGGTGAAGGACACAAGGAAACGTCTTGTTCCTGACCGGGAGCATCCACTGACGACTTGCTGCTTTTATATTTGGAACTCTCTGAAGAGGAGGCGAAAGAGCTAGAGGCTGAGTCAGCAAGGAAAGCCAAAACTTTTTCCTGCTGCTCTGGCTTTAAAAGCTGTTTTAGTACTCCCAGATAAGGGAGCCTTCGAGGCCTTGTGTAGCCAGACGATGATGCTGGCTCAACACCTCCAGCCTTAGGTGCTATTGTGCTTTTGCCACTACCACCAGATGCACCACCACCACCATCAGTATCATCTGGCAACCACCGCCCACGGGCTCTTCCACCAGACTTCCTCATTTTTTGGAAAATCTAACCAAAATAACAACCGTTATATGGTACTGTAAAACAAGGCAGAAGGTGTATATAAACTTGTTGAGAATTTAAATCTCCCTTTTTTGGGGGGAGACTGAACATAAACTCAGGCCTTGTGCATAAAACAACACAATGTAAGTGGCAGAAAGTGGCTGGCTGATATACGACAAACTAACAGGACTGAAGTATATCCACTTTGTGGGAATTTGAATCTCACTTTTTTTGGGGGGGAGACTGAACCAAATCTCAGGCCCAGTGTATATAACAACGCAATCTAAGTGACAGAAAGTGGCTGGCTGACATACGACAAACTAACAGGACTGAAGTATATCCACTTTGTTCGAATTTGAATCTCACTTTATTTTTGGGAGACTGAACCAAAACTCAGGCCCAGTGTATATAACAAAGCAAACTAAGTGGCAGAAAGTGGCTGGCTGACATACGACAAACTAACAGGACTGAAGTATATCCACTTTGTTCGAATTTGAATCTCACTTTTTTGGGGAGACTGAACCTAAACTCAGGCCCTGTGCATAAAACAACACAATGTAAGTCGCAGAAAGTGGCTGGCTGATATACGACAAACTAACAGGACTGAAGTATATCCACTTTGTGAGAATTTGAATCTCCCTTTTTTTGGGGGGAGACTGAACCAAAACTCAGGCCCTGTGCATAAAACAAAACAATGTAAGTGGCAGAAAGTGGCTGGCTGATATGCGACAAACTAACAGGACTGAAGTATATCCACTTTGTCAGAATTTGAATCTCAATTTTTTGGGGGGAGACTGCACCAAAACTCAGGCCCTGTGCATAAAACAACACAATGTAAGAGGCAGAAAGTGGCTGGCTGATATACGACAAACTAACAGGACTGAAGTATATCCACTTTGTTCGAATTTGAATCTCACTTTATTTTTGGGAGACTGAACCAAAACTCAGGCCCAGTGTATATAACAAAGCAAACTAAGTGGCAGAAAGTGGCTGACTGACATACGACAAACTAACAGGACTGAAGTATATCCACTTTGTTCGAATTTGAATCTCACTTTTTTGGGGAGACTGAACCAAAACTCAGGCCCTGTGCATAAAACAACACAATGTAAGAGGCAGAAAGTGGCTGGCTGATATACGACAAACTAACAGGACTGAAGTATATCCACTTTGTTCGAATTTGAATCTCACTTTATTTTTGGGAGACTGAACCAAAACTCAGGCCCAGTGTATATAACAAAGCAAACTAAGTGGCAGAAAGTGGCTGGCTGACATACGACAAACTAACAGGACTGAAGTATATCCACTTTGTTCGAATTTGAATCTCACTTTTTTGGGGAGACTGAACCTAAACTCAGGCCCTGTGCATAAAACAACACAATGTAAGAGGCAGAAAGTGGCTGGCTGATATACGACAAACTAACAGGACTGAAGTATATCCACTTTGTGAGAACTTGAATCTCCCTTTTTTTGGGGGGAGACTGAACCAAAACTCAGGCCCTGTGCATAAAACAACACAATGTAAGAGGCAGAAAGTGGCTGGCTGATATACGACAAACTAACAGGACTGAAGTATATCCACTTTGTGAGAATTTGAATCTCACTTTTTTTGGGAGACTGAACCTAAACTCAGGCCCTGTGCATAAAACAACACAATGTAAGTGGCAGAAAGTGGCTGGCTGATATACGACAAACTAACAGGACTGAAGTATATCCACTTTGTGAGAACTTGAATCTCCCTTTTTTTGGGGGGAGACTGAACCAAAACTCAGGCCCTGTGCATAAAACAACACAATGTAAGAGGCAGAAAGTGGCTGGCTGATATACGACAAACTAACAGGACTGAAGTATATCCACTTTGTGAGAATTTGAATCTCACTTTTTTTGGGAGACTGAACCTAAACTCAGGCCCTGTGCATAAAACAACACAATGTAAGTGGCAGAAAGTGGCTGGCTGATATACGACAAACTAACAGGACTGAAGTATATCCACTTTGTGAGAATTTGAATCTCCCTTTTTTGGGGGGGAGACTGAACCAAAACTCAGGCCCTGTGCATAAAACAACACAATGTAAGAGGCAGAAAGTGGCTGGCTGATATACGACAAACTAACAGGACTGAAGTATATCCACTTTGTTCAAATTTGAATCTCACTTTATTTTTGGGAGACTGAACCAAAACTCAGGCCCAGTGTATATAACAAAGCAAACTAAGTGGCAGAAAGTGGCTGGCTGACATACGACAAACTAACAGGACTGAAGTATATCCACTTTGTTCGAATTTGAATCTCACTTTTTTGGGGAGACTGAACCTAAACTCAGGCCCTGTGCATAAAACAACACAATGTAAGTGGCAGAAAGTGGCTGGCTGATATACGACAAACTAACAGGACTGAAGTATATCCACTTTGTGAGAACTTGAATCTCCCTTTTTTTGGGGGGAGACTGAACCAAAACTCAGGCCCTGTGCATAAAACAACACAATGTAAGAGGCAGAAAGTGGCTGGCTGATATACGACAAACTAACAGGACTGAAGTATATCCACTTTGTGAGAATTTGAATCTCACTTTTTTTGGGAGACTGAACCTAAACTCAGGCCCTGTGCATAAAACAACACAATGTAAGTGGCAGAAAGTGGCTGGCTGATATACGACAAACTAACAGGACTGAAGTATATCCACTTTGTGAGAATTTGAATCTCCCTTTTTTTGGGGGGAGACTGAACCAAAACTCAGGCCCTGTGCATAAAACAAAACAATGTAAGTGGCAGAAAGTGGCTGGCTGATATGCGACAAACTAACAGGACTGAAGTATATCCACTTTGTCAGAATTTGAATCTCAATTTTTTGGGGGGAGACTGCACCAAAACTCAGGCCCTGTGCATAAAACAACACAATGTAAGAGGCAGAAAGTGGCTGGCTGATATACGACAAACTAACAGGACTGAAGTATATCTACTTTGTTCGAATTTGAATCTCACTTTATTTTTGGGAGACTGAACCAAAACTCAGGCCCTGTGCATAAAACAAAACAATGTAAGTGGCAGAAAGTGGCTGGCTGATATGCGACAAACTAACAGGACTGAAGTATATCCACTTTGTCAGAATTTGAATCTCAATTTTTTGGGGGGAGACTGCACCAAAACTCAGGCCCTGTGCATAAAACAACACAATGTAAGTGGCAGAAAGTGGCTGGCTGATATACAACAAACTAACAGGACTGAAGTATATCCACTTTGTGAGAATTTGAATCTCACTTTTTTGGGGGGGAGACTGAACCAAAACTCAGGCCCAGTGTATATAACAACGCAATCTAAGTGGCAGAAAGTGGCTGGCTGACATACGACAAACTAACAGGACTGAAGTATACCCACTTTGTGAGAATTTGAATCTCAGTTTTTTTGGGGAGACTGAACCAAAACTCAGGCCCTGTGCATAAAACAACTCAATGTAAGCGGCAGAAAGTGGCTGGCTGATATACGACAAACTAACAGGACTGACGTATATCCACTTTGTGAGAATTTGAATCTCACTTTATTTTTTTTGGAGACTGATCCAAAACTCAGGCCCAGTGAATATAACTACGCAATCTAAGTGGCAGAAAGTGGCTGGCTGACATATGACAAACTAACAGGACTGAAGTATATCCACTTTGTGAGAATTTGAATCTCACTTTTTTGGGGGGAGACTGAACCAAAACTCAGGCCCAGTGTATAAAACAACACACTGTAAGTGTCTCCCTACAATGATCTCAGGACAAGTATTGCAGCAATAAAAAGGACTGCTGCACACAAAAGTGTGGACAAATAAACAAGATAACTGTGCAGAAAGGAGCAACAGGATTTTTGCTTTTAAAAAAGCAGTTGGTTTGCACAGCAGCGTGCAAACAGCAATGCAGCTATCAGGCAGCCTAATAGGCTACAGAGCTGATGCACAAAAATATAGCCTCCACTGTCCCTGCAAAAAAAAGGTGGTGTTGGACAGTGGAAATTGCTACAGCACAAGCAGTTTGGGGGTTAATCTTCCCTCCCTATCTATATCCCTTCTTCTGATGAAACTGCAGCAACCTCTCCCTATGCTAAGATTGGCAGAAGTAAGATGGCGGTCGGCGTGCACACCCCTTTATAGCGCCTGTGACGCCGCAGAAAGCAAGCCAATCACTGTCATGCCCTCTAAGATGGTGGGGACCAAGACCTATGTCATTACGCTGCCCACACTCTGCGTCCTCCTTCATTGGCTGAAATATGGCACTGAAAGCGTCATATGAAACGTGACTTTTGCGTGCAGATCGCCGACCTCATAGCCGATCCCACACTAGAATCGGGTCGGGTTTCATGAAACCCGACTTTGCAGAAAGTCGGTGATTTTTTTATTTGTCCTATCCGTTTCGTTCAACCCTAATTGCCACCTTTTACTTTGATGACTGCTTTGCACACTCTTGGCATTCTCTTGATGAGCTTCAAGAGATAGTCTCCGGGAATGGTTTTCCAACAATCTTGAAGGAGTTTGCTTCCTTAGTGTAATCCTTGACTCTGATCTCTCTTGCAAACTACATATCCAAGCATTTTCCACTTCCTGCCCACTTCAACTCAAAAATTTTTCCTGGATCCGTACATTCCTCAACAAAGAATTGGCAAAAATTTTTAGTCCATGCCCACATCATCTCCTGCCTTGACTACTGCAACCTCCTGCTGTGTGGCCTCACCTTTAACACTCTTGCACCCCTCCAATCTATTCTAAACTCTGCTGCCCTTCTAATCGTCTTATACCCTGTTATTCCCTGGTCTCTCCCCTGTGTCATTCCCTTCACTGGCTCCCCATTACCCAGAGACTCCAGTTCAAAACACTAACCATGGCATACAAAGCCATCCACAACTTGTCTCCTCCATACATCTATGACCTCATCTCCCAGTACTTATGGGCATGCAACCTCCGATCTTCGAAAGATCTCCTTCTCTACTCCCTCTTATCTCCTTTTCCACAATCGCATACAAGATTTCTCCAGCGCATCCCCCCTACTCTGGAACTCTGCCCTAATATATCAGATTCTCACTTACCATGGAAACCTTGAAGAGGAACCTGAAGACCTACCTCTTCCGACAAGCCTACAACCTGCAGTAACCACCAAACCGCTGCACGACCAGCTCTCCCCTCACCTACTATACCCTCAGCCATCCCTTGTAGATTGTGAGCTCTCGCGGGAAGGGTCCTCTTTCCTCCTGTACCAGTCGAGACTTGTATTATTTAAGATTATTGTACTTGTTTTTTATTATATTTACCCCTTTCCACATGTAAAGCGCCATGGAATAAATGGCACTTTAACAATTAATAGCAATAAAAAACAATAATCAGCCTATGCCTGCTACCGCTAATAACAGTGAAAGCAAGTGCAATGGATGGGAGTATTCATCAGCAGGCACCTGTGCTATAAATAGATTAATTGAAAAAAAAATTACTTGGGGTCTGTTATGTTTTTGATAACCAGCATGGCAAAACTGACATCTGCAGGCTGCAACACACAGCTGTCAGCTTCATCATGGCTGGTTAGCAAGAATAGAGTGGCCCCCACACCATTTTTTTATTATTTAAATAAATACTTAAACAAATGGCACGGGGTTTCCCCCATTTTTGACAACTAGCCAAGTTAAGCATACAGCTGAGGGCTGTTATTCTCAAGCTGGTAAGGGGCTTCGGATATTAGCCCCCAGCCTAAAAAAAAGCAGCATACAGGCTCCCAGAAAAGGCACATCTATTAGATGCACCAATTCTGGAATTTTGCCAGGCTCTTCTCATTTGCCCTGTGGTGGTGGCAAGAAGAGTAATATTTGTACGATTGATGTCTTCTTTGTATTGTTAGGTGACAATAAAGTCCACAGATCAGTAATTGAGAAGGATTTTTATGAAAAGGCCATTCAAAAATTTGAGGGAGATTCACATGATGAACTGCTGCTGGAGTCATTGCTTCAAGAGCCACCACACACAGATAAATCCAGGACATGGGTTACAAGTGTTGCATTCCTTGTGTAAAGCCTCAAATGATCAATAGATAACGTCAGAAGCGTCTTACCTGAGCCAAGGAGAAAAAGAACTGGACTTTTGCTCTGTGGTCCAAGCTGTTGTTTTCAGATGAAAGTAAATTTTGCATTTAATTTGGAAATCAAGGTCCTAGAGTCTGGAGGAAGAGTGGAGAGGCACACAATCCAAGCTGCTTCAGATCTAGTGTGAAGTTTCCACAATCAGTCCAGCAGGACTTGGAACCTGCCAACACTGCTAAAAGTACCAATACATAGTTTAAAAACAACAACAAAATCACTGTGCTTTATTGGCCAGCAAACTCGCCTGATCTTAACCCTATAGAGAATATATGGGGTATTGTCAAGAGGAAGATAAGAGACAGCAGACCCAACAATGCAGACGAGCTGATGGCTGCCATCAAAGCAACCTGGGCTTCCACGATACCTCAGCAGTGCCACAGGCTTATTGCCTCTATGTCATGCCACACTGATGCAGTAATTGATGCAAAAGGAGCCTCAACCAAGCATTGATTGCATTTACTGAACATACATTTCAGTAGGCCAACATTTCAGATTTTAAATTCATTTTTCAAGCTGGTGTTATAAAGTATTCCAATTTACTTAGAAAATAACTTTTGGGTTTTCATTGGCTGTAAGCCATAATCCTCAACATTAACAGAAATAAACACTTGAAACAGAACACTTTTGTAATGACTCTATATTATATATGAGATTCACTTTTTGTATTGAAGAACTTCAATAAATTAACTTTATAATGATATTCTAGTTTTTTTAGAAGCACCTGCATGTATGTATACATATACAACTCTGGCAAAAATTAAGAGACCACCACATCAAAACCCTGTCATGGGCAGCTCAATCTCCAGACCTGAACCCCATTGAAAACATCTTGAATGTAATCAAGAGGATGCTAGATAGCCACAAGCCATCAAACAAAGAACTGCTTACATTTTTGCGCCAGGAGCAATGTGAATGACAGGTGGAAAGCATGCCAAGTTGCACGAAAGCTGTGAGTAAAAATCATGGTTATTCCACAAAATATTGATTTCTGAACTTTTCCTGAGTTAAAACATTAGTATTGTTGTTTTGTAAATGACTATGAACTTGTTTTCATTGCATTATTTGAGGTCTGAAAGCACTGTTTTTTTAAATTACTTTGACCATTTCACCTTTACAGAAAAAAATACCATATTTATTGCTTGGAAATTCGGAGACATGTTTTCAGAAGTTTACAGAATAAATGAACAATTTAAATTTCACTCAAAAATATTCCTACAAAGAGAAAAATCACAATCAAAACTGAACATTTTGCATCTGTCTCTTAATTTTTGCCAGAGGCTGTATATGTATATATATATATATATATATATATATATATATATATATATATATATATATATATATATATATATATGGGTCATGGGTATGCATGGATGTGGTAGTGAGACAGTGTCTGGCATTGTGGTTAATGGGAGGTATGTATCACAGGGATGGATGCTCCCTGCGATGCAACCCGGAGTATCTTGTCATTAGAGCACGTAAGCACTGAAGATGTCATTTAGTGCACCTGGGTCTGGGTTGCGGGTAGCTATGAGAGATGGGAGGGTCTGGCTACCCACATACCTCACCACTGGGTGAGGGCACTCACTGTACCTTTTTCCCTGCAAGAGTATGAGGACCTGCAGTGATGTCATGATCACGTGATCAGCCCATGTGATGTACCTCACCTATGGGGTGTGGTTACAAGGTACGTAATGTGACCAGGGTGTGGGTCACATGTCCCTGTGTATGCTCCTGTGTTGGAAGACCTGGGAGGAGGCTTCCTGAAAGCACATGCTGGTGTTGGGAGGTCCTGGAAGTAGGACCAGATCCCTGAACAGCGTGGGAGGTCCTGGGAGTAGGACCGGATCCCTGAGCAGCGCACAGTGAAACTTGGGGAAGCTACCGTCCTCCGGTGGGTCTGGACTGACTAAGATATGCCGCAAAGGCAAGTTGGTGATTCCCATGAGGCAGCTTTCCCAGTGGACTGACAAGGAGACAGCAGGTGGAGCAGGAGCTCCCTTAAGGTACCTCCATAAACTGTTGGTGCTTATTGTATCATGAACCATGTGGTAACCCACAGCAACTGGTCAGAGAGGACCAGCGTGTTTAGTTGCCACAGACTAAGGATGTGAAACTTGATGTGATGTCCTGGTACAGTGTGTAAATGGACTGCTCATGATATGGTTTATGAGGCTTAATAAACCGTATGGACTGCTTTGTTTGAAAAAACCGTGCCCGTGTGCTGAATATCGCGGCCAAGCGAGTGTCCCCCAAAACACTCAGTAAGAGCAATCTTACATATGGTGGAGAATGCGGGCAACGGTCCAGGAGGCATACGTAGAGTTAATTGCTGTGGCTCGGCTGGGCCACGAAGATTGTGTCTGGCTGTAACTCAGCGGGGTTACAAAGCTGACAAGCGGCTTGCTGTGGATCGGCGGGTCCACGAAGGGGACAAGCAGCTTGCTGTGGATCGGCGGGTCCACGAAGTCTGTGGTAAGAGCCTTGTGGAGTGTAGCCACGGTTGCAGCAAGAGGTTCCGCAGCAGCCGGAGCTGCAGTGGCAGCAGCAGTGGCTTGAGGTCAGCACCCGGAGGTGCCGGTTGTATGTGACTGCAGTGGGAGCTGCAGCAGTACCAGCAGGAGCTGGTGAAGGGACATATAAAGAAAAAAAATATATATATGTATATATATATATTTTTTTTTTCTCAAGTCGTGCAGACTCTTAAAGTGCCAGTACAAGCCCAGAGACATAGGGGTGTACTGTGCGAACTGGGGCCTGAGTGCCGTGGGGAAGTCCACGGGGTGTACCCCAGGGAAGGGGTGGTGTCCCTAAAAGGGGTGGTGTCCTTAAAAGTGGGCGGTGACCCAAACGGGGATGATTGCCCAGAAGGGGGCGGAGTCCCCAAAAGGGGCGGTAACCCGAAGAGGGGTAGTAGCCCAAAAAGAGGTGGAATCTTGGGAATAGGAGGTTTCCCAAAAAGGGCAGCAGCATCCCAAAGAGGTACCGCAGACAAATTGGTGCCCGGAGCCTGTAAGTTATGTGTGTCCGGTATGCTGTGTGAACTATCCACCTGGTGAAAGTTTACGGGGGTGTGACCTGTGAATGCATGAGAAGGAAATGTACGGACTGATTGATTCTGGGAGCCCGGTGACTCTAGTGAGGGTTGCACCTGAGGGATTCGAAATACCCGGTGGGAAGGTCAGGGTCACCTGCATCCATGGGCATACTAACGGCTATCCAGTGGCCAGATTGGTCCTCGAGACGGCCAGGGATAGTGTAATACATGATGTTGCCATAGTCTCAAACTTACCCTGCCCGGTGGTAGTTGGCCGGGACTCTAGGTTGTTCACAGACTTGTGGGAGAAGGGAGCTTCTTTACAACAGGAGAATGGAGGGCTCTCAGCTGGTGGGGTTGCATACCTTAAAGAATTTATATCTCCCAAAGTTGATGGGTCAGACGACGGGTTGAGCAGTGGGGAAGGTGCGTCTGCCCAATTTACGGACATGTCACCTGATGTGTACCCCAAGAAGACTGTAAGTGACGTGGTTAATAAAGCCCCTGAAGCTGACACCCGGTTAGGGAGCAGCAGGAAGGTTCACCATGTTGTAGGGTGTTAGACTGACTCTGGGGGTGACTGTGACATGTCATGGCCAGTAACAAGTGCTAGAGCGGAGTATGACGCTGTGCTAACAGAGGTATTGACACAGAGAAATGACAGGGCTCCACAGGCTGAAGTCATGATAGCGGTGGCAGCCATTCCAGAAAATGTGACCTGTTTAGATAGGGACGGCTGGTTCCTGGATGACCGATCGGGTGGTGGTGACTCCCATTCAGACGGTGACAAAAGCGGAAAAGATGGCAGTAAGACTGACTCTGGTATAAATAGCAAAACTTCCTCCCGTCGCCGAAGACGTAAAAGAGGCAAAGGGGCTGAACCAGTTGCACCTTGTGAAGATTTGATGGGAGATGTGGAGGACCTGGAGTGTGTGAAGTACTCTGAAGTCCCTGTGAATGTGGACGAGGCTAAGGTTGTCACTACTGAAGCCCAAGAGAGGGTTGAACCTGTTAATGAAGAGATAGGTAAAACTCTGAAGCGGCAGAGTGTGGGTGAGCAAGCTGGCCCATCTGAAAATATATTTAAAGAAGTGATAATGCAACATATTTTAGCCAAAAGAGAACAGGATCATGAAATAGAGCTGATTAAAGAGACAGTGAAAGAACATATCGAACGAGAAAGGGTCCTGAGACAAGCGGCTGAGCACAGGGTGGATGAGCTGGAGAAGGAAGTCTCTGAGCTCAGAGGTCACCTGTTCACATGGCAAAGTATGTATAAGTCCCTAAAGGAAGACATGGAAGTGCTCAGAGAAGCACTAAAAGGCCCTCTACAAGAGAAAGAGGTGGTGGTCGCAGACTTACCGTGCCAGAACCAGAGTGGTAACGAGGTGAAGCTGCTAATGCCCATCTTGACCAGGGGTCTGGAAGAGGGTAAAGCTGAAGAAGAGTGTGCGCTAAGAGCCGAACAAGATAGTCACCCGGTTGTGGCAGATGTCTTGATGGAAAGGTCGATGGCAAAGCAGGAGCCATCCGTTCCTGAGGAGAGTGAGACTCAGCTCTTCAAGTGCGTGATAGACGTACCCGAAGAGGCGCAAGATGCATGCACCAGAGAGGGTGTGCATGAGGCCTTTAAAAAGGCAGTAGAAGCGTGTAGTGTGCATTGGGCACTAGAGACTAAACATTTGGTGATACTGTCGACTAAGGAGGTCACAGTGAAGCGGGTGGCTGTCCTGAAGGATATGCACCTACAGTGCCTCCGCACAAAACAGATGATCCTGTTGAGGAATAATGAGGCCACTCGATGTTTGGAGCAAGCCAGGAAAGCTCAAAGTCGTCTGCGCTTGGTGGAAGACACAGTCCAAGTGCCCAAAGCTCTGGTGGCGAAAGTCATTGGGAGATTTGGGAAAGTGATGCAGGAGATTGTGAATATATCCGGTGTGAAGAGACTGAGGATTCCGGCTGATGACGAGGCCCAGATGGGTGAAGATGGGATGTTCCATTCCTTGTTGTCGGGTCCAAGGAGAGTCTAGGGAATATCCGTGTGCTCCTGGAATATCGCATCGCATACCTAAGAGAGGTAGAGCAGCTGAGACATGAGAGACTGCAAGTTAGTAAATAGATGCAGAACATGAGATGGCAGCCGCCTTCTTCCCAAGGAAAAGGGAACAAAAGGGACCCTCCAAATAATGAAATGGCAGGTAGCCGAAGACTTTCAGCAAGACAAGAACGTCGAGAATCTGCAAGTAGCAGTTCTACTCTCAGTATGAGACTGAGAGACTTGGACAGAAGTTCCTGTCATGTACTAAGTGGGTCAGACTCAGACCAGACAGTCGGTTTGACCGTTATGACAGTACTAACTGGGGAAGCCGGCCATGGAGAGAAAAGTCGGGTGACGGGGCGTACAGGAAAAATGTGGTGACCAAAGGTTTGGTGACACAGACAGACTGTGACTTAAGGGCCAAAACTCAAAACATACACATTGACCGCTGGGGGCGGGAAAACCTTAACAAAGGTATGATGATGAGGGATGCTAAAACCCGACTAAGAGGGCTCTCTCAACGGGTAAGGCAAGGTGACTTGGGTACCCGGTCTCGAGGCCCTTGGGTTAAGACAAATGTTCAACCCCACAGGTGTGAACAGAGTGGGGGATATGTGATGCAGTGACCCCTGTGACAGGTAGGGGGCGCTGCATGGTCTCTCCAGTATATGCACGAAGGCATATTGAGGCCATGGGTATGCATGGATGTGGTAGTGAGACAGTGTCCGGCATTGTGGTTAATGGGAGGTATGTATCACAGGGATGGATGCTCCCTGCGATGCAACCCGGAGTATCTTGTCATTAGAGCACGTAAGCACTGAAGATGTCATTTAGTGCACCTGGGTCTGGGTTGCGGGTAGCTATAAGAGATGGGAGGGTCTGGCTACCCACATACCTCACCACTGGGTGAGGGTACTCACTGTACCTTTTTCCCTGCAGGAGTATGAGGACCTGCAGTGATGTCATGATCACGTGATCAGCCCATGTGATGTACCTCACCTATGGGGTGTGGTTACAAGGTACATAATGTGACCAGGGTGTGGGTCACATGTCCCTGTGTATGTTCCTGTGTTGGAAGACCTGGGAGGAGGCTTCCTGAAAGCACATGCTGGTGTTGGGAGGTCCTGGGAGTAGGACCGGATCCCTGAGCAGCGTGGGAGGTCCTGGGAGTAGGACCAGATCCCTGAGCAGCGCACAGTGAAACTTGGGGAAGCTACCGTCCTCCGGTGGGTCTGGACTGACTAAGATATGCCGCAAAGGCAAGTTGGTGATTCCCGTGAGGCAGCTTTCCCAGTGGATTGACAAGATTGACAGCAGGTGGAGCAGGAGCTCCCTTAAGGTACCTCCATAAACTGTTGGTGCTTATTGTATCATGAACCATGTGGTAACCCACGGCAACTGGTCAGAGAGGACCAGCATGTTTAGTTGCCACAGACTAAGGATGTGAAACTTGATGTGATGTCCTGGTACAGTGTGTAAATGGACTGCTCATGATATGGTTTATGAGGCTTAATAAACCGTATGGACTGCTTTGTTTGAAAAAACATGCCCGTGTGCTGAATATTGCGGCCAAGCGAGTGTCCCCCAATACACTCAGTAAGATCAATCTTACAATATACAGTGCCTACAAGTAGTATTCAACCCCCTGCAGATTTAGCAGGTTTACACATTTGGAATTAACTTGGCATTGTGACATTTGGACTGTAGATCAGCCTGGAAGTGTGAAATGCACTGCAGCAAAAAAGAATGTCATTTCTTTGTTAATTTTTTTTTTTAAATTGGGAAAAGTTTTTTCAGAGGGTCATTTATTATTCAACCCCTCAACCCACCAGAATTCTGTTTGGTTCCCCTAAAGTATTAAGAAGTAGTTCAGGCACAAAGAACAATGAGCTTTACATGTTTGGATTAATTATCTCTTTTTCCAGCCTTTTCTGACTATTTAAGACCCTCCCCAAACTTGGGAACAGCACTCATACATGGTCAACATGGGAAAGACAAAGGAGCATTCCAAGGCCATCAGAGACAAGATTGTGGAGGGTCACAAGGCTGGCAAGGGGTACAAAACCCTTTCCAAGGGGTTGGGCCTATCTGTCTCCACTGTTGGGAGCATCATCCGGAAGTGGAAGGCTTATGGAACTACTGTTAGCCTTCCACGGCCTGGACAGCCTTTGAAAGTTTCCTCCCGTGCCGAGGCCAGGCTTGTCCGAAGAGTCAAGGCTAACCCAAGGACAACAAGGAAGGAGCTCCGGGAAGATCTCATGGCAGTGGGGACATTGGTTTCAGTCAATACCATAAGTAACGTACTCCACCGCAATGGTCTCCGTTCCAGACGAGCCCGTAAGGTACCTTTACTTTCAAAGCGTCATGTCAAGGCTCGTCTACAGTTTGCTCATGATCACTTGGAGGACTCTGAGACTGACTGGTTCAAGGTTCTCTGGTCTGATGAGACCAAGATCGAGATCTTTGGTGCCAACCACACACGTGAAGTTTGGAGACTGGATGGCACTGCATACGACCCCAAGAATACCATCCCTACAGTCAAGCATGGTGGTGGCAGCATCATGCTGTGGGGCTGTTTCTCAGCCAAGGGGCCTGGCCATCTGGTCCGCATCCATGGGAAGATGGATAGCACGGTCTACCTGGAGATTTTGGCCAAGAACCTCCGCTCCTCCATCAAGGATCTTAAGATGGGTCATCATTTCATCTTCCAACAAGACAACGACCCAAAGCACACAGCCAAGAAAACCAAGGCCTGGTTCAAGAGGCAAAAAATCAAGGTGTTGCAGTGGCCTAGTCAGTCTCCTGACCTTAACCCAATTGAAAACTTGTGGAAGGAGCTCAAGATTAAAGTCCACATGAGACACCCAAAGAACCTAGATAACTTGGAGAAGATCTGCATGGAGGAGTGGGCCAAGATAACTCCAGAGACCTGTGCCGGCCTGATCAGGTCTTATAAAAGACGATTATTAGCTGTAATTGCAAACAAAGGTTATTCCACAAAATATTAAACCTAGGGGTTGAATAATAATTGACGCACACTTTTATGTTTAAAATTTATAAAAATTTAACTGAGCAACAAAACTTTTTGGTTTGTAAGATTTATTCATCTGTTAATAAATCCTGCTCTTGTTTGAAGTTTGAAGGCTCTAACTTATTTGCATCTTATTAAACCTGCTAAATCTGCAGGGGGTTGAATACTACTTGTAGGCACTGTATATATATATATATATATATATATATATATATATATATAATTAGCCCTTTCCTTTAATAATATTCCTGAAGTGATGTTCTCCATCCTATCTGCTATTCTATTATATCCTATTGTACTGTCCCCCATTCTGACTCCTAATAAATTCCAACAACCTGAACCCTTAGGCTGCCGTCACACCAGCAGTATTTGGTCAGTATTTTACATCAGTATTTGTAAGCCAAAACCAGGAGTGGAACAATCAGAGGAAAAGTATAATAGAAACATATGCACAACTTCTGTATTTATCACCCACTCCTGGTTTTGGCTTACAAATACTGATGTAAAATACTGACCAAATACTGCTAGTGTGACGGCAGCCTTATTGAAATAACCTACCATGTTCTGGCCCCATCCAGTAATACTCCCATCCTGGCAATAATATATATTAAATTCGGGAGCAAATACAAATTTAAATAGAATTTTCCAATTTATATTTTCTTTGTGGTAACATACCCTCTTTGGGAAATAATAGCTCATCTAGTTTTTGGCTTTTAATCAAATTGAAACTCATCAGTAAATGATGAAAGGCACTTTTGCAACAAGGTCAACAAAACAACCTTTTCTTCTATAATAACAAATTTTAATGATCACGACACGTGAATTCTGCTTTCATTTATCATATACCATATATTGAATTGGATTGTATTCTCTCAGTGTATAAACCGAAAATCAAGGTCAGAAGCGCATTGTGTTCATTCAAGCCACAGATTTCTCAGCTTTTCTCTTCTCTGTAAAATGCAGTAAACCATAAAAATCATGTCACAATATTGAGACTCCTGAAATATTCCACTGGAATATGATCCATTATTACTACACTTCCAAAACACTAGGAAATATCCAAAATCAAGATTGACAATGTGGGCAATTGCCCTAGTCTCTATTTTTTGGAACATGCCATACCACCAACTGTTTTAACAGTTTAAAAGACATTTACTCTGTGCAGTTTGTATAAGCTGTGGTTCTTGTATAATTTAAATTGTAGCATTATGTTGGATCTTCAGGCATTCTTATTTGGATAATAGAAATTATAAATTTAACTTTCACTTTCTGTTATCAACACCCTCTGTCCACTTTCTCAGTTTCAACTGAGATAAATGTTTTTACAACCATGCTATGTGAGTATGAGCATTAAATACCAAAATCAAAATTAAAAAACTGCTTAGTATATATAAATATGACAGAGATCATTGCACAAGTGTTTCTCACCGTACTCCGTTTATTTGCATTGATCAAAACATAATAGTAAAAACACATGAAATCATAACAGCATTTTTTTGCGTTCTTTGGAGCATCTTCAGGGATTAAAGAAGTGAAACTTTAAAGATTGAAACGTAGGTTGTTGTCTATTAGTAACGAGCGAATTTGTGAAAAAATCGGTAACATTCGGAAAAAATACTGGAAATTATTTGCGTTGCAATTAATTTCAGCACTTTGGCTATGATAATGGTGGTGTATCATGAGCGTGGGGCACATGTTTGAGGGGAGGGGGTTTGAAGAGCTCAGAGGCACGGCGTTCCTGTAAACAGTATTTTGTTTTTTTCTAACTTTATGTGTGCACGTTGCGGCTTGCCAATCAGGGCGCAGGAAACATCCACAATGTCCTGACACAAAGGCTTGTGTTATTGGCTGCTGAAATCATGTCTCTCCTTATAAAGAGCAGACATCTTGTTTTAGTGCCATTTTGACACTGTAACAGCACAGAGAGGCTGCTCCTGATATTGGCACTGTTAGCAGCTAGATTTTGGACAGTTAGCTAGGTGATTGTTTCTTACACAGATAGTTTAGCTAGGTAGTGTCTTGTGTGGCTGTGGAATCGTCTTTCCAGAAATATATACTGTATATATTTTTTGCCATTACTGAGGTCCACCGACAAAGACAGCAGGGCACATGTCATACAAGTGTGTTGTGCTCTGCTTTTATTGTGCTCAATGCACAAGTATAGCATTCTAAATCTTATTTTTTTTCACTAGTTAAAAGTGAAACAGCATGTCATATCACACTTTGTCATTTAGTGCTGTGGTGACATCGTTCTGTGATTTGAGCTATTGTGCATGAAGAAATATTTTGGGGGCAATATCTCACCTTGTTATTTAATGGCAGTGAAATTTCACAGTGTGCATTGCTGATACACTAGAAAAAATTTACATTATTTATATATAAATATATATATATATAGCCTGCCATATTCCATGTTGTCATTATGATGCTGTTTGCATATCTAACGCACATTAAAAAACAAAAAATTATCATTGTTTCTAATGCAAAACGTGATTCAGCCCGCTATATTCAGCCTTGTCATATAGTGGCGTCAAAGTTTTTCTGTGTGCAGAGCAGTTGCACATTAACATTTTTATTTAAACTTATACAGGCCTCAATCACAGGCCCCAAAAAATTTTGTCGGTTAATAATGTCATACAGTACGGGACATCTAATGAAAACTTTTTTGGAGCATATATTCTTTGTCATCCAGCCATCATGTACACCAAAACAATTTTTTCTTCTGTTACTAACATCATACAGTAGGGGACATCTCACTTTGAAATTGTTTAGAGCATGTAGTCAATGTTCTACAGGCCTCAAAAATATTCTTCTCTTACTAACGTAATGCAGTAGAGGACATCTCACTTTGAAATTGTTTGGGGCATGTAGTCAATGTTATGCAGGCCTCCAAAAAATTATTCTGTTACTAAAATATACTGTAGGGGTGTTAGGAGTCGAGTTTCCTCTGCTGCACAGGGGGAATCTCGATCCGTGTCTGCTGTGGTCTCCCATTCTCCATCGGCCGCAGTGGAGCCTGCTCAGCGGAGACGTCGGTCCCAGCATCGCACTGAGTCTGATTCAGTGCAAAGGGTTATTGCTGCCTCTCCAGGCTCTGCTATTGTACCCTGCACTGATCTACAGCGAACAGGCTTTTCTGGGACTAAGTCCTGCTTTGCACACACTGAGCATGCCCAGGGTAAGATCTCTCACTGGAAATCAAGGGTCACATGTTCAGGTACTGCAGCCTAATCTATTGGTCTTTCTAGGAAGGTCCTGTAGGTACGCAGGCTCTGTAGAAGTTTCTCATTGGTCCTCTTTTGGAAGGTCCTGTACGTGCTGCTGCTATTTAAGGCTTGCATGGCCGCACGGCCATGCGCTAGTATCTTCTAAAGTTACATGCTTTGCGCCACTGTGGTCATATGTGTGAATGTGTTCAGGGACCCGGCTTATATAAGCCCCTAGAATGCTGGCACCTCCGGCCAGGAGATTGTGTATGAAAGTATTCAGGGACCCAGCTGAAATAAGCCCCTAGAATGCTGGCACCTCCGGCGAGGAGTGTTGTGTGCATGCATGACCACTGACTGCTCTCTTCTGGGTAGTTAGCCTGTGTCTCTGTGAGAGTTAACAGGGCACAGAGCTTTGCTTTCTCAGCCGCTCTGTGAAGCTAACAGAGCTGGTTAATACCGCCATATTGAGCCACCATTCACTTAGCGGCAGGATATTTCCTGCACGGTCGACCCCGGGTTTCGAACGCACCAATCACATCAATAAATATATTCGGTGCGTTCCGCAAACCCTAACAAGGAGACATCTCACTTAAAAAATGTTTGTAGCATCTAGAAAATGTTATACAGGCCTCATTCACAGGCCCCTTTGTCGGTTACGAATAGCATACAGTAGAAGACATCTAATTTAAAAAAATTTGGAGCATATCTTCTTTGCTATCCCACACAGAGATCAAAGGCCATGAGTCATGTAGAAACAAGCGCTGTGATCTTTGCAGCAAATAGCTCTCAGCTGGCCCATATCAATGACATGATTGGGCAAAAATCATCGGAGGAAGCCGCAAGCTGTTCACAAAATTAGTACTCTGGAAAGTAATAGTGAGCGTACAGCTTATCCACTTCTGGATTAAAACGCACGAAATATGTGTATATCCCTCCATAAGATCACTGTTATATCCACGATAACTCTACACTCCTCGCTGCCAACAACAATCCTGTTTATAACCAGCTAAATAAATTCAGGCTGATTGGAAGCCATTCTTCTTTTGAGGTTCACACCATGAGGGTGTTCCATCTGTAAGGAGGTTGCTTTCCCTGCTCCATGCCTGGAACCACATAGTCAGACAGCTGGGTTGTTGGGGGGAAGACGTTCTGCCCTGGACAGAGGGGACCAGGGGACTGCTGGGAAGAGAGAGGGGAGTGGTCAGAAAAGAGCGGGAGAGCAGAGAAAAGGAAGCGCGCCAAAGAGAGGGCAGGCTGCAGTGCCGTGCTCCCCTAAAAGTAATGCTCCCCATGAGGGCACTGAGGCTGAGATACCCACCAGAGTGAAGGCTGGATGCGGGGGTGTAGATTTGGAAGCCTCCTGAATCAGAGACAAAGAATGTGCAGCCCTGATGACCGCAGTGACAAGCAAAGATCCCTGAGTGTGATAAGTAACTGCCCAGTGTGTGTGTGACAGCGTTATTACAGAGAGACTGTCAGCCTGGTACACAGAGGCTCCTGCAGCAGCGATGGAGGCTGTGCTATTTCCTGGTTCCAGTTTCACTTTGAGAAGAACAGGCTGCAGAGGCTTAACCCCGGACTTTCCAGGAGACACAGAAGAGACTTCAGGATCTCAAGCCCTGCTGGTGACTGTATCCACATTGGGAAATAAGGACCCTCCAGTCAGGACCTCCCTGGGCTGATAAGTTACCAGAACACTCGTTAACCCTTTTGATTCCGCTTAATTGTTTACTGTTTACTGTTTGACTCCATTAACCCCCTGTTTACTCCCTGCGAGGAGAATTTTACCCCTGTTAATAAATCCCCTTCAACAGTTGGTCTGTCTGTTCCGTGGTGACATACGCAACACTGCACTCTATTACACTTGGCGTAGTCGGCAGGATGTCACACGGTAGCGCGGAAGGGGGAGACCGTGACGCAATATATGAACGCACTGCAGGAGATTCATACTGCCATTATACGGAAGGACGGCGTAGGTGTGGGGTCAGTTGACGTTGTGCTGCGAGACCAACTGGTGACAGGCTTGCGAGATGTGTTGATGAAACAGGCCCTGCGAGAGCGCATGCGCGTAAAGCTAGATATGACTTTCTCTGAGGTCAGGAGTGAGGCACGCATGCGTGAGCAAGAGCAAGGGGTGGTAGGGCCAGTGGGAAAGGTATGGAGCAGGGAGGTAACAGCCCCTCAATGGGTAGAAGACTTGAAGAAGGAGGTTAAACGAGTCCGTGAGGAGGTGGCTGAATATAAGAAGATCTCTGCTGCAGAGTACAGCCCTCCGGTGTGAGAAAGAGATACCGCCCCCCAAAGTGAGACTGGTGCCGCTCGGCAAAGAAGACTGCCTAGATGCTACAACTGCAGAGCACCCAGTCACAATGAAGAGGAGGCGATGTGGACCCGAGATTCCCAGCTGAAGATAAGAAGAATCTGGGAGGAGATTGAGAGTCTGGGGAAAGCCCTTACTGCCGTTTTGGGGACCAGCGGCATACCCCGAGGCAACGTGCGGAAGCCACCAGAAAGAGATAGAGGAGAGGTGAGCAGCATGAAGAAGGCTTCGGTGGTGGCCCCAGGGTGTAACTCCATATCCAGGGGTGAAGAGCAGCCGCAGATGAGAGATGTCCCCCGCCGAGGTCGACGATCCAGACTGAAGCGCCCTCCAGACCGTCGCAGACGTGAGTGCTGGTCGTGCAGAAAGGTGGGACACATGTCCAGAAATTGCCCTACCCGAGAAGAGCGGTGGCAGAGATCTGCTCACCCCTCTGAGGGTCCTGCTAACTGGAGGGAACGTCGCCCCTGGAGGGAATGGTACGGCAGAAAGAGAAGAGTTCCACCTAGGACAAGACAGTATCACAATGTCAGACGCCAAGGAGAGGTGGAGAAGGTGTCCAGCATCTCTGGTGAAATGACAGCGCTGTCCCAATGCGTAAAGGCGAACCTGGTGGATCTACAGCCTGGGTCTGAAGGTTTTGTTGGTGAGACTCAGTCCGGAGGAAAGAAAGTGACGTTCACTCAAGAAGACCACCGAAGTGCTTTACTACCTTGCCCAGCACGAGTTCCCGAAGAAGGAGAGAAAGTGCCAAGTGTTCCTGCGACACTCGTTTTCAAGGTCCGAGCCAATGAGAAGGAGAAACCACTGATGTCATCCCCTGAGGTGAAGAATGTGCTGGCTGTCAGCTCACCAGTTCCTGATCGGACAGGGGAAATGGAACAGCTGTGTGAGACAGGGTGTGTGGTTGAGAAGCCCTGGGAAGTGATGTCCGCAGAGCCCGGCGAAGATGACAAAGAGTCCGGCCTGCATGGTCTTAATTCATCTGACTCAAGCTTCGACGAGAATGCTCCTGTCAAAGAGAGGGGGAGATATGGAGAAGAATTACCTGTACTAAGCCCCCAGACTGAGGAACCCGAGCAAGAAGCCCCTACGCAAACACCTGCTACCGGCAAGGCTAAGAAGAAGAAGAAAAAGAAGAATAGGACAGCAGTTGTTGATGAAGCAGAGAAAGCATATCTCAACCTGACTGATGAACAGCTCCTAAACCATTTAGTTTGGGAGTATGTGCAAGAAGAAAGGCAGAAGGAGATGCAAGGATTGCCAGTATCTGACTCCCCTCAGAAGAACAAAGAGAAGCACGAAGAGACCTCGCCCGTGGAATGGCGAGCTTTAAGAGAGGGGGAATGTAAGGAGGTTGCTTTCCCTGCTCCATGCCTGGAACCACATAGTCAGACAGCTGGGTTGTTGGGGGGAAGACGTTCTGCCCTGGACAGAGGGGACCAGGGGACTGCTGGTAAGAGAGAGGGGAGTGGTCAGAAAAGAGCGGGAGAGCAGAGAAAAGGCAGCGCGCCAAAGAGAGGGCAGGCTGCAGCGCCGTGCTCCCCTAAAAGTAGTGCTCCCCGTGAGGGCACTGAGGCTGAGATACTCACCAAAGTGAAGGCTGGATGCTGAGGGGGGGTAGAGTTGGAAGCCTCCTGAATCAGAGACAGTGACTGTGCAGCCCTGATGACCGCAGTGACAAGCAAAGATCCCTGAGTGTGATAAGTAACTGCCCAGTGTGTGTGTGACAGCGTTATTACAGAGAGACTGTCAGCCTGGTACACAGAGGCTCCTGCAGCAGCGACGGAGGCTGTGCTATTTCCTGGTTCCAGTTTCACTTTGAGAAGAACAGGCTGCAGAGGCTTAACCCCGGACTTTCCAGGAGACACAGAAGAGACTTCAGGATCTCAAGCCCTGCTGGTGACTGTATCCACATTGGGAAATAAGGACCCTCCAGTCAGGACCTCCCTGGGCTGATAAGTTACCAGAACACTCGTTAACCCTTTTGATTCCGCTTAATTGTTTACTGTTTACTGTTTGACTCCATTAACCCCCTGTTTACTCCCTGCGAGGAGAATTTTACCCCTGTTAATAAATCCCCTTCAACAGTTGGTCTGTCTGTTCCGTGGTGACATACGCAACCCTGCACTCTAATACACATCCACTTACCCTTAGAGTGGCAGTCTTATACAGGCACCCAGGCTCACCCACCCACTTCTTTGACCAGTTTTATGTCTTGCTGCCACATTTCATGTCCTCAGAATTTCCAACCCTTATCCTGGGAGATTTCAACAACCCTACCTCCCCAACTGTATCAAAGCATCTATCTCTAACCACTTCTCGTGGTCTCTCACAACTTTCAACCTCTAAGACTCACAAAGATGATGACACCCCAGATCTGGTCTTTGTTCAGTTCAATATCCTACCTAGATAACTTACCTCCTATTCTTGGTACCCATCAAATTAGGAGTAGTGATGAGCGAACGTGCTCGCCACTACTCGTTACTCACCTGAGTATCACTATGCTCGGTGTACTTGGAGAGCACTGATCATTTCCGGGATTATTCGGCGGTAACTTGTGTCTCCACCAAGCATTTTTGGCTGACTTTAGAGACCCAATCACGCTGCAGGGATTGTCTGCCAGGCCAGGAAACGCCACAGCCATCTTTGTTGTGGTCATGCAGTGATTGGATTGGCCGCACAGCATCATCCCGAGTATAAGAGACCTGGCGCCGCCCTGCTCGCTGCATTCTGCTCCAGATTCAGTGAGAGTAGGGAGAGCTGCTGCCAAGATAGGGTCAGAATCGTGGTTTTTATAGTTAGTGTAGGTCTTCAACTGTTAAATCCACAACCCTCAGAAACCATTGCAGCGCTAGGTAGGCAGGGCACAGCATATCCATATCAGTGCAAGGCCTGCAGGCACTGTATGTACGTATATTGCTCACACTGCATCCCCCCAAAGCTCCATAACTGCCTGCTGCTGCAGCTTCTTTACTACATACCTAGTTGGATTTTTTTTCCCAAAAATTCACCCCCCCAAAAAAATATACAGTGTGTTCTGTCAGACTGAGGCCTGTTTAAAAATCATAGTTTGTCAGGCGTACGTAGCATAGTTGTGTGTGCTAGCCTTGTGCCACTGTTTTTTATTTTTTGTGTTTTAAATCCACCAAAAAAGGCCTTGCGTGCCCCACGTTTGGGCATTGTAGGCTGGTTTACCATTTTTTTTCCTGTCTGTTACTCAACTTATATACAGCACTATTTTGTATTAAGGCATGTTAGGGCATGTTTTGTTAGGGCATGTTAGGTTAGGCTATGGGTTGAACTAGATGGACTTAAAGTCTTCCTTCAACCTTAATAACTATGTAACTATGTAACTATGTAAAAAAACAGGCCACATATTTGGCAGTGTGGTATTTCCGTGACAGACCTCATATATCTGCGCGATCCAAGTTTGGGCATTGCAGGCCGGCTTTCCACTTTTTTTGCTGTCTATTATTCTAGTTATAAACAGCACTATTTTGCATTTAAAAAAAAAACAGGCCACATATTTGGCAGTGTGGTATTTCAGTGACAGGCCTCATATATCTGCGTGCTCCAAGTTTGGGCATTGTAAGCCGGTTTACCACTTTTTTTCCTGTCTGTTACTCAACTTATATACAGCACTATTTTGCATTAAACTAAAAAGCAGGTCACATATTTGGCACTGTGGTATTTCAGTGACAGGCCTCATATATCTGCGTGCTCCAAGTTTGGGCATTGTAGGCTGGTTTACCACTTTTCTTGCTGTCTGTTACTCTAATTATATACAGCACTATTTTGCATTAAACTAAAAAAACAGGCCACAAATGTTAGGTGTGGAGTTATCGCCGCTGCACAGGGGGAATCTCGAACCATGTCCGCTGCGGTCTCCCATTCTCCTCCAGCCACGGTGGAACCTGCTCAGCAGAGACGTCGATCCCAGCATCTGGCTCAAGCTGATACTGTGTGCTTGGTTACTGCTGCCTTTCCAGACTCAGCCTTTGTAGCCAGCACTGTTGAGCGGCGAGCAGATGTTCCAGGGACTAAGACCTGCTTTTCTCCTACTGAGCATGCCCACAGGTCGAACTCTCATTGGAGGTGGGGGGTTACATTCTCAGGTCCTGTAGCAGCTCCTATTTGACCACTTGGAAGGTCCTGGAGAGCTACAGCTATAAAAGGTTTGCATGACTGCTCGGCCATGCGCTAATATGAAATCTAAATTGTGTGTGTGAGCTTCTATGATTGTATCTGGTGAATACTCCTTAATGATCTCTTCCCTCCGGTTGTTGCTTGGGTATTAGGGTGAGTGGAGCCAACATACAGCGCCAGTCAGTGGCTAAGCCTCTGCCACACACTAGATCAGCATCAGCAGCGCTGTACGCAAATGTGACGCTGCGCGCACTCCGTGTGCTATTGCTTTCCATTAGCAGTTTTGCAGTCGCGTCCACATTAATAATCTTAGCACAATACCATTATTAGAGTAGGGTGGGAATTCCTGCTTGAACCCAGCATCTGTCTCCGGGCGTCCTCAGGTGCGGGATCAAAAGCCACTGCGTGACAGAGCAAGTTCAACCACCATTATAGTGGGGGTGAGCATTAGGGATCCCACTACATCCTACTCTGCTGAACTCTGTGTCAGCTTACAGGGTGCAGCGTTCTATTGTGCCCTGCGGCTCTGTGAAGTAACTGAGTTTGCATCTGACATTAACCCATGTGTACTTTGATGTAATACCAGAATATAGTGCCGCCATTCCCGAGCAGCAGGTGACATCTCTGCACGGTGGACCACGGGCTGAAAACGCACCTTATTCCTTATTTATTATTTGGTGAATTTCGCTAGCCCTAACATTATACTAGTGCCAGGGTCTGGCTAGTAATGGTGGACAAACAGTGTCAGGACTCTGAACATTTTTTTATTAACTTTTGTGCATTACTGCCCTTTTCCAAGATGGCATCTTTGGTCTCATGTGCACTGTGTCTTCCTGCCATAAAACTCCACCCCAGCCTTCAGTCTGTGCTAGAGTATTCTGCCTTGCATCCAGCTCCTGATCTCTGGTGACTCCCTGGCTATATACCTGCTCCTGTGAACCTGTGGGGTTATCCTGCTACTCTGCTCTGAGTTCCTGCTGCATACACCAGTTCCAGTAATCCTCCTTCATCTGCTGCTCGTGTTTACTTCCATCTGCATTTGCTGGACATGTAAGCTGTTTCTGCTCTGCAAGAACCTGAGACTATTACCCAGGCCTCCCTGGTTGAGCTAAGATATTATTTGAACTACCTTATAAGCATATCTATCTGTGTTTTGGACTAAGCAAGGACTTATTCATGTCAAGTATCCTCATGAATAATTGTGCTTCATAGACTTTCTGCGTGATTGCATTTTCCTCTGAAGTTTCCTATAGACTGCTAAGCTGCATTTAATATTTACTCCAAGCGTTGTGGACTTGAGTTTCTCTCTGCACCTGTTTGAATCACCGTGTGATAATATAGACTATACCACTTATAAAACTGTGTCCTGTAGTTGTCTTGTTCCACGCAAAGAGTCTCCCCTATAATTATTACAGGATACTCTAGCCTAAAAAAAAAAAGGAGACTACTGGAACAATGACTGCAGAAAGCAGACTAGAGCAGGTGTTTTCCATAATTAGATCACTGCAGAAAGATGTGGAAGGTCTGCAAAAGAAGTTTGAAAGCTTTGACCACAATCAACAAGTGTTTGGACAGACTTTGCAGGACTTAAGCACCCGCATGGCAGCCCAGGAAAACAAACTTGCTGGCAAAAAGTCCCAATATGGACGGGCTTTTCAGGACATAAGCTGCACAAGCGACTTTTCCCTCTGGGCAACCGCCACCAGCTAGCCCACCTAAGTTGCCCCATTCAGATTTAATGGTGATCGCGACAAATTCCGTGGCTTTGTGAATCAATGTATGCTATATTTTGATGTGCATGCTGACTGTTTTCCTAATGATAGATCCAAAGTATTGTGTGTAATAATACTTCTGACCGCATGAGCGCTCGCCTGGGCGAATCCGATGATTGAGTCTCGTGATTCACGATTAAATAACGTGGATGATTTCTTGGCCGCTATGGCTTTAATGTTTGATGATCCGTGCAACCGCTGAATCTGCTTTATTGTCTTTATGCCAGGCAAAACGTTCTGTTATTGAGTATGCTACTGAATTCAGGAGATTAGCGGTAGATACCAATTGGGACAGTTATACACAATTGCCTATTTTTAAAAGGGGTCTGTCTAGTATTGTAAAATATGAACTAGCTCGCTCTGAGTCACCACAAGAGCTAGAGACATTTATACAGCATTGTGTGCGCATTGACATTCGCCTTACTGAGCGTAGGCAGGAGAAGTTTGCTGCATATAACCGTATTTCTAACTTTTCCCTTCCTTCCAAAGAGCCTGCAGGTAAAACATCTCGGGAGGTGGAGGAGGTGCCCATGCAAATTGATTCCATTCAGAGGCGTGAGATCAATGAGCGCTGTGAGCATTGCCTTCGTGAAAGTCTATGTTTCTACTGCGGCCAATCTGACCACTTCTTGATCAATTGTCCTAAGTGTCCTAGACGGCCTAACAAGGTACTAGCAGCAGTAGGGGAGTATAAACAACTGTGATGATGAATCTGACATCTCTGAATGTAGAATGCTTTTAAATGCTGTATTCCATTCACTTTCTATGACTTCACCCCCCAAGGAGCTGAAGGAAAATAACTCTCACTGTTCTCTCCCTATTAAGATCCTGTGTTCAGGACAGTGGATTTCCAGTGCAGCTATGATTGACTCTGGTGCAGGTGGCAATTTAATGGATATCGCATTTGCCAAGGAACATGGTATTGAAATTCAGTAAAGAGCCTCTCCAGTTACTATGGAAACAGTGGATGGGTCACCTTTAATCTCTGGGCCTGTGGATCAGGAGACCGTACCCCTTGAAATTTTGTTGGAGCCTGATCATCAGGAGCAACTTTCTTTCTTGCTAATTTCTTCTCCTCATTTTCCTGTGATTTTAGGCATTCCTTGGTTGCATTCTCAGAACCCAATTATCAACTGAGAGAAAAAGGAAATTATCTTTCCAACAAGGAGCAACTCAGCATTAACAGAAGCTGTCCCTGAGTCCACGGCTACGGAACCACATGTACAGGTATTTTCTTTACCTCCAGCATATAAAGAGTTCTCTGACATCTGTGACAAGAAGAATGCAGATCAGCTTCCTCCACACAGGCATTATGACTGTCCCATTGAGTTGCTTCCTGGGGCAGCTATTCTTTTTGGTAATGTATACCCTTTGGCAGCACCTGAGCTTCAAGCCTTAAAGGAGTATATTGATGAAAATCTGGCCAAAGGCTTCATATGTCCTTCTTCCTCACCAGCAGGGGCACCTTTCTTTTTTGTAAAGAAGAAGGATGGGACCCCAAGACCCTGTGTTGACTATCGGGAACTCAATAAGGTAACCGTACGAAACCATTACAATTTGCCTCTGATTCCCGAATTACTGGAAAGAGTCCGCCATGCTAAGGTGATCTCTAAACTGGATCTTCGTGGGGCTTGTAATTTGGTGCGTATTCGTCCAGGGGATGAGTGGAAGACAGCATTCAGATGCCGGTATGGACACTTTTTTTTTTGATAGAGCATTGAACAACAAGGTGGATTGTTCCTGAAGGGGAAAAAAAACAAAATCTTTAAATCTTCAGCTTAGCGAGTGTGAGCGAGCTGAGTGTGACCTGAGCGTAAGTGTGAACGGCGGTAAGTGTGACTTGTGATTCAGTGAAGAGGTATTTGGAAAGCCTTTAACAAATACCTGTGTGAATTGGTGTGAGTTGCTGAATTGGGAGTAGCTATATTCACAAGGGGTTAACTTAGGGTCGGGGCTCATAATTAAGGGGTTATAAGGGGCAGCTGTTTGGGACTCAAGTTCTTTTTGGTAGAGCATTGAACAGCAAGGTGGATTGTTGCTGAAGGGAAAAAAAAATCTTTAAATCTTCAGCTTAGCGAGTGTGAGTGAGCTGAGTGTGACCTGAGCGTAAGTGTGAACAGCGGTAAGTGTGACTTGTGATTCAATGACTTTGGAATCAGGGAGTTTCCAAGGGAGGAATTGCTGTCTGTATTTTATGAATACTTTGTATTTATTTTTATTTAACGTTTCTGTCTGGTGCAATCCCCATTAGGAAATGTGCTCCACTATTGATAATGCCATCCAGTGCACATCTTGCCACATGTATGCAGTCCTTGTTCAGCCGGTCGAGGGTGCATACTGCTGTGCGAGATGTGAGCACATTGTGCATTTGGAAACCCAGATTCTGGATCTAAATGTGCAGCTGGCAACACTGAGATCCATAGACAATATGGAGAGGAGTCTTCTGCTCACTGAGCAGACGCTCAATGGGATAGATGAGGGGGGATGGTAGGATGGAGCTGCAGGACAGTGAAGTAGGTAGCTGGGTGACATTCAGAAAGCGGGGTAGAGGGAAGAGTGCCAGGGAGGCTAGTCCTGATCTGACACACCCCAATAAGTTTGCTAAGTTGGTAGATGAGGGGGGTGCCAGTACAGGGGTAGCACTGCTGCAGCCAGGCATGCCCTCTGAAAGCCGGAGGAGTGACTGCTACAGTAAGGAGGGAAATAGGAGAGCAGTACAGGCCAGACAGGTGCTGGTAGTGGGGGACTCAATTATTAGGGGAACAGATAGGGCAATCTGTCACAAAGACAGGGATCGTCGGACGGTGTGCTGCCTACCTGGTGCTCGAGTCCGACACATCGCTGATCGGGTTGACAGATTACTGGGAGGGGCTGGTGAGGACCCAGCGGTCATGGTGCAGATTGGCACAAATGACAAAGTTAGATGTAGGTGGAAGGTCCTTAAAGATGATTTCAGGGAATTAGGCTGCAAGCTGAAAGCAAGGACCTCCAACGTGGTATTTTCCGAAATACTGCCTGTACCACGTGCCACGCCAGAGAGGCAACGGGAGATTAGGGAGGTTAATAAGTGGCTCAAGAATTGGTGTAGGATGGAGGGATTTGGGTTCCTGCAGAACTGGGCCGACTTCTCAGTGGGCTACAGGCTCTACGCTAGGGACGGGCTGCACCTCAATGGGGAAGGTGCAGTTGTGCTGGGAGAGAAAATGGCTAGAAGGTTGGAGGAGTGTTTAAACTAGGGATTCTGGGGGAGGGTATTCAATTTATAGGAGGGGAAGATAGGGCAGATAGAGTCCTGGGCACAAATAAGGAAGTTGGGGGTGGCGGTGGCATGGGGGGTGGGGTTAGAACAGTTAAATAATTTAAGAAAGAGGTACAGAGAGGAACATCAAGTGCATGTATACTAATGCCAGAAGCCTCGCCAACAAAATGGACGAATTAGAATTAATGTTGTTGGGGCATAATTATGACATGGTGGGGATATCTGAAACATGGCTGGATGAGAGCCATGACTGGGCTGTTACTTGCAGGGCTATAGCTTTTTCAGAAATGACCGTACAGATAACGAGGGGGTGGGGTGTGTCTGTATGTAAAATCTTCCTTAAAACCCATCCGGCGTGATAATATAGGTGAATTTAATGAAAATGTAGAGTCCCTGTGGGTGGAGATAAGGGGAGGGGGAAAAAATAATAAATTACTGATAGGGGTTTGCTATAAATCTCCAAAAATAATGGAATCAATGGAAAATATTCTCGTAAAACAAATAGATGAAGCAGCGACTCAAGGAGAAGTCATTATTATGGGGGACTCCAACTACCCTGAAATAGATTGGGGAACAGAAACCTGCAGTTCCAGCAAAGGTAATCGGTTTTTGACAACTATGAGAGACAATTACCTTTCACAACTGGTTCAGGACCCAACAAGAAGGGGGGCACTGCTAGACCTAATATTAACCAACAGGCCAGACCGCATAGCAAATATAAGGGTTGGGGGTCACTTGGGGAATAGTGATCACAAAATAATAAGTTTTCGTGTATCCTTTAATAAGATGTGTAGTAGAGGGGTGACAAGGACACTAAACTTCAGGAGGGCAAATTTCCAACGGATGAGAGATGATCTTGGTGCAATTAACTGGGACAATATCCTGAGACATAAAAATACACAAAGAAAATGGGAGACGTTTATTAGCATCCTGGATAGGACCTGTGCATAGTATATACCGTATGGGAATAAACATACTAGAAATAGGAGGAAACCAATATGGCTAAATAGAGCTGTAAGGGGTGCAATAAGGGACAAAAAGAAAGCATTTAGAGAATTAAAGGAAGTAGGTAGTGATGAGGCATTAAATAAATACAGAAAATTAAATAAATTCTTTAAAAAGCAAATCAAGGCAGCAAAAATTGAGACAGAGAGACTCATTTCCAGAGAGAGTAAAAATAATCCCAAAATATTCTTTAACTACATAAATAGTATGAAACTAAAAAATGAAAGTGTTGGCCCCCTTAAAAATAGTCTGGGTGAAATGGTGGATGAGGATGAGGAAAAAGCCAATATGCTAAATGACTTTTTTTCATCAGTATTTACACAAGAAAATCCCATGGCAGACAATATGATCAGTGATAACAAAAATTCACCATTAAGTGTCACCTGCTTAACCCAGCAGGAAGTACGGCGGCGTCTAAAAATCAATAAAATTGACAAATCTCCGGGCCCGGATGGGATACACCCCCGAGTACTGCAGGAATTAAGTACAGTCATTGATAGACCATTATTTTTAATCTTTAAAGAGTCCATAGTAACAGGGTCTGTACCACACGACTGGCGTATAGCAAATGTGGTGCCAATATTCAAAAAGGGGACAAAAACTGAACTCGGAAATTATAGGCCAGTAAGCTTAACCTCTACTGTGGGTAAAATCCTGGAGGGCATTCTAAGGGATGCTATACTGGAGTATCTGAAGAGGAATAACCTCATGACCAGATATCAACACGGGTTTACTAGGGACCGTTCATGTCAGACTAATTTGATCAGCTTCTATGAAGAGGTAAGTTCCGGACTGGACCAAGGGAACCCAGAAGATGTAGTGTATATGGACTTTTCAAAAGCTTTTGATATGGTGCCACACAAAAGGTTGATACATAAAATGAGAATAATGGGGATAGGGGAAAATATATGTAAGTGGGTTGAGAGCTGGCTCAGGGATAGGAAACAAAGTGTGGTTATTAATGGAGCACACTCGGACTGGGTCGCGGTTAGCAGTGGGATACCACAAGGGTCAGAATTGGGCCCTCTTCTTTTTAACATATTTATTAATGACCTTGTAGGGGGCATTCAGAGTAGAATTTCAATATTTGCAGATGACACTAAACTCTTCAGGGTAATCAATACAGGGAAGGACATTTTTATATTACAGGAGGATTTATGTAAACTAGAAGCTTGGGCTGATAAATGGCAAATGAGCTTTAATGGGGATAAATGTAAGGTCATGCACTTGAGTAGAAGTAATAAGATGTATAACTATATGCTTAATTCTAAAACTCTGGGCAAAACCGTCAATGAAAAATACCTGAGTGTATGGGTGGATGACAAACTCACATTCAGTGGCCAGTGTCAGGCAGCTGCTACAAAGGCAAATAAAATAATGGGATGTATTAAAAGAGGCATAGATGCTCATGAGGAGAACATAATTTTACCTCTATACAAGTCACTAGTTCGACCACACTTAGAATACTGTGCACAGTTCTGGTCTCCGGTGTATAAGAAAGACATAGCTGAACTAGAGCGGGTGCAGAGAAGAGCGACCAAGGTTATTAGAGGACTGGGGGGGTATGCAATACCAAGATAGGTTATTACACTTGGGGCTGTTAATTTGGAAAAACGAAGACTAAGGGGTGATCTTATTTTAATGTATAAATATATGAGTGGGCAGTACAAAGACCTTTCTGATGATCTTTTTAATCATAGACCTGAGACGTGGACAAGGGGGCATCGTCTACGTCTGGAGGAAAGAAGGTTTAAGCATAATAACAGACGCGGATTCTTTACTGTAAGAGCAGTGAGACTATGGAACTCTCTGCCGTATGATGTTGTAATGAGTGATTCGTTACTTAAATTTAAGAGGGGACTGGATGCCTTTCTTGAAAAGTATAATGTTACAGGGTATATACACATTCCTTGATAGGGCGTTGATCCAGGGAACTAGTCTGATTGCCGTAGGTGGAGTCGGGAAGGAATTTTTTTCCCCAATGTGGAGCTTACTCTTTGCCATATGTTTTTTTTTGCCTTCCTCTGGATCAACATGTTAGGGCATGTTAGGTTAGGCTATGGGTTGAACTAGATGGACTTAAAGTCTTCCTTCAACCTTAATAACTATGTAACTATGTAACTTTGAATCTCTTGTGATGCCCTTCGGGCTTTGTAACACCCCTGCAACATTTCAACACCTTGCTAATGACATTTTCAGAGATTTGTTGGACCAGTTTGTAGTGATCTATTTGGAAGATATACTAATCTTTTCTGACTCTCTACAGGAACATGAAGAACATGTCAAACCTGTTTTAAGACATCTGAAAGAGAACCTTCTGTATATTAAGCTGGAGAAATGCGAGTTCCATCATTCTGAAATACAGTTCTTAGGTTATATCATCTCTCCCCAGGGGCTGAACATGGAATCTGGTAAGATTCAGGCTATCCTTGACTGGCCGGTACCCAAGAACGTTAAGGAGGTCCAACGTTTTATTGGTTTTGCAAATTTCTACAGACGCTTCATTCAAAATTTTTCTGATATTGTCCGCCCCATTACTTCCTTGACAAAGAAGGAAAAGCCCTTTAAGTGGTCATCACAGGCTCAAGAAACTTTTGATCGGCTTAAGATCTGTTTCACATCAGCACCGCTGTTGATACACCCAGATCCAACACTTTCTTTCATTGTGGAGGTGGACGCTTCTGATAATGCTTTGGGGGCTATTCTCTCCCAAAGAACTGGAGAGAAGGGTCTGCTACATCCTTGTGCTTTCTTTTCCCATAGACTAACCTCAGCAGAGAAGAATTACGATGTGGGAGACAAGGAATTGCTGGCTGTTATTGCGGCTTTCAAAGAATGGAGGCATCATCTGCAAGGAGCTGCACAACAGATCATAGTGCTAACTGACCATCGCAATTTAGAGTTCCTTAGATCCGCTAGATGTCTTTCTCCTCATCAGGCTCGTTGGAACTTATTTTTAAATCAATTTAATTTTGTTATCTCTTACCGTCCAGGTTCTCATAATGGGAAGGCTGATGCTTTATCTCGAATCCATACTGCGGATTCCGTACCTGGCGCCCCATCCAAGACCATTCTATCTGATGCCAATTTCATCGGAGTTATCCATGATCAGGACTTGTGGAAGGAGTGCAGGGAGGCCTATGACGGTGATGTATTTCTGGCCAACCCACCTGTGGATATTAATCTTGTCTTTAAGGGTGGCATGTGGTTCAGAGATCGACATATCTACGTCCCTGAGGTCGTCCGTCTGCAGATCCTCAAGTTGGTACATGACTCCAAGTTGGCTGGTCACAGGGGGGTACAGAAGACACAAGAGTTCCTGAGCCGATTCTTCTGGTGGCCAACTTGCCTGAAAGATACCCAGGACTATATTCTCTTTTGCGAGGTATGTGCTCGTTACAAGACTCCTCATGTGGCACCTACAGGTCTTGTACAACCATTGCCTGTTCCGTCCCACCCTTGAGGGTCTGTATCAATGGACTTTATTGTGGAGCTGCCTACATCGGGGGGGGCATGAATACAATCATGGTGGTAGTTGATCGCCTGACTAAAGCTGCTCATTTTGTTCTGTGCACCGGCCTCTCCTCAGCTAAAGATACAGTGAACTTGGTAATACAGAATGTCTTTCGGTTGCATGGGGTTCCGGATGAGATCATCTCTGACCGTGGAGTACAGTTCACTTCAAGATTCTGGAAAGGGTTTTGCTCTGCACTCAATATTAATGCCTGTCTCTCTTCCGCTTACCATCCCCAGACAAATGGTCAGATTGAGCGTACCAACCAGACGCTGGAACAATATCTAAGATGCTATGCCAGCCATCTCCAGGATGATTGGTTGGAGTTGCTGCCATTAGCCGAATTTTCATATAACAATTCACAGAGCGCCTCCACTAAATTTACACCTTTCTTTGCCAATTTGGGTTATCATCCGTGTATCTTACCTAGGGCTCCAATTAATTCTCCAGTTCCGGCAGTGGAGGAAAAGTTGACTGTGATGAGGCAAAATCTGGAGGTTCTGAAGGAATCCCTGAGCACAGCTCAAGAACATTATAAGAGATCGGCTGATAGATTCCGTAAACCTGCACCCATGTTCAAGGTAGGAGATTCCGTGTGGTTAGCAACTAAGAATCTGAAGTTAAATGTTCCTTCACAAAAACTTGGACAGAAATTCATTGGCCCTTTCAAGATCAACGGTATTATGAGCTCTGTGGCCTGCCAGCTGAAGCTGCCTAGGACTATGAAGGTACGCCCAGTTTTTCATGTATCTTTACTAAAGCCTGTATCTCCTAATACCTTCCAGGGATGTGTTGTGCCACCTCCGCAGCCTGTGGTGATTGATGGGCAAGAACAATTTGTGGTGGAGAAAATTGTTGATTCCAGGATTCGCAGGAATCGGCTCCAATATCTGATAAGATGGCAGGGATATCCCCCTGAGGAAGACTCTTGGGAACCTGAGGAAAACATTAATGCCCAACAGAAGATTTCTCGTTTTCATCAGAGATTCCCTGAGAAACCAGGTCCAGGATCGTCCTGAGGCCGCTTCTAAGGAGGGACTCTGAACATTTTTTTATTACCTTTTGGCATTACTGCCCTCTTCCAAGATGGCGTCTTTGGTCTCATGTGCGCTGTGTCTTCCTGCTATAAAACTCCACCCCAGCCTTCAGTCTGTGCTACAGTATTCTGCCTTGCATCCAGCTCCTGACCTCTGGTGAATCCCTGGTTATATACCTTCTCCTGTGAACCTGTGGGGTTATCCTGCTACTCTGCTCTGAGTTCCTGCTGCATACACCAGTTCCAGTAATCCTCCTTCATCTGCTGCTCGTGTTTACTTCCATCTGCATTTGCTGGACATGTAAGCTGTTTCTGCTCTGCAAGAACCTGAGACTATTACCCAGGCCTCCCTGGTTGAGCTAAGATATTATTTGAACTGCCTTATAAGCATATCTATCTGTGTTTTGGACTAAGCAAGGACTTATTCATGTCAAGTATCCTCAAGAATAATTGTGCTTCATAGACTTTCTGCGTGATTGCATTTTCCTCTGAAGTTTCCTATAGACTGCTAAGCTGCATTTAATATTTACTCCAAGTGTTGTAGACTTGAGTTTCTCTCTGCACCTGTTTGAATCACCGTGTGATAATATAGACTAGACAATTGAGTGCATTTTTCATGTGGAACATCATTGATGCTTCACCCTGTGACGGGTTCCACAGGACAGCGGGTAAGTGCTACTCCCCCTGGCAGCTGCAATATCTATTCCTGCAGCTTATGAAAATTCCAATCATAACAGCAGCAGGCCCAGCATGTCTACAAGGACCAAGACTCATACGGTTTTATATGCCACATGTGTGGCCTGTCGATCTGCTTTTCTGCATGCCCATAGTAACAGTCTCTGTGGGGCCTGCGATTCCGAGTGCATTCAGGAGCTCTCCCCTGTGACTCAGCACAGTGTGTCAGGAGCAGAAAGTGTGGTCTCTCCCCCGGAATGGGCCTTGTCTTTGTCGCAATCTTTGGCGTCCCTAACAAAGGCAATCGAGTACCTTCAGAGCCCAGCTGGGGCCAGGGGCAGTGGTTCACCTGTCTTGGAGAGGTCCTCCAGCTCACAGGAGCCTCCAGCCTGCAGGGACTGATCTCTCACTAGGCAGACCCGGGGGAAACGAACCCACACAGCGTTTCCCGGTCCTTCAGGTGCATCTGCATCCTTGAGTTCTGTCTCTCATTCACCCTCACCAGCGGAGATTAGTGGACATGGTTCGGGCTACGATTCCAAAGGGTCCCTCAATTTAGAGATGCCTGATTACCAGGAGTCAGTAGACAGCCTCATTGAGGCCATCAACCAAACCCTGGGAGTAGATGACGAATCCACCTTGGCCTTCGGTCATAAGGTGTCTTTTAAGCGGATTAAACAGACCCATAGAGTATTTTCCACTCACCCTGAGTTTGAGGACTTAGTCCAACATCACAGGGAGCAGCCGGACAGGCGTTTCTAGGGACAGAAGGCTCTGAATGCAAGATACCTTTTCACCCATGAGCTCCGTAAGAAGTGGGCACAATCCCCTTCGGTAGACCCTCCTGTTTCATGTTTGGCTTCTAATATGCTGTTATCCCTTCCCAATTGCTCCTCTATTAGGGATCCAACTGATTGACTCATAGAAAGCCTGGCTCGCTCAGTTTTTGAGGCCTTAGGTTCAGCCCTCTCGCACTCTTTTGTGGTGACTTGGGTAGCTAAGGCCATGATATCCTGTTCAGAATCTTTGACTTAAGGTACCTGTCATGATCTCCATGGCCAGAGAACTAGCATAAGCCTCAATAGGAACAAGCTCTTGGAAGATGTAACTGTACTGACCATGAACTAAACCTACCGCATCATCTAGAAGTAGCCAGGTAGCATGTCCTACTTTTTATCCCTATATGCCCAGCGCCGGCCGGAGAACTAAATAATGCTAGCAGAGGGAAATATAAGACCTGACTCACCTCTAGAGAAATGCCCAAAAAGGAGACAGAAGCCCCCCACGTATATTGGCGGTGATATGAGATGAAACAACAAACGCAGCAGGAAAATAGTTTTAGCAAATTTGAGGTCCGCTTTCTAGATAGCAGAAGACAGAAAGCATACTTTCATGGTCAGTAGAAAACCCTAACAAAACACATCCAGAAATTACTTTAGGACTCTGGCATTAACTCATAATACCAGAGTGGCAATTCCTGATCAACAAGAGCTTTCCAGACACAGTAACGAAACTGCAGCTGTGAACTGGAACCAAAATACAAAAACAAAACATGGACGAATGTCCAACTTATCTAGTAGATGTCTGGGAGCAGGAACAAGCACAGAGAGGCTTCTGATAACATTGTTGACCGGCAAGCATCTAACAGAGAAGCCAGGTTATATAGCGACACCCAGATCTAATCAGAACAGGTGAACAGGGAAGATGATGTCACAAGTTCAATTCCACCAGTAGCCACCGGGGGAGCCCAGAATCCAAATTCACAACAGTACCCCCCCCTCAAGGAGGGGGCACCGAACCCTCACCAGAACCACCAGGGCGATCAGGATGGGCCCTATGAAAGGCACGAACCAGATCAGAGGCATGAACATCAGATGCAGTGACCCAAGAATTATCCTCCTGGCCGTATCCCTTCCACTTGACCAGATACTGGAGTCTCCGTCTGGAAACACGGGAGTCTAGGATTTTTTCCACAACGTACTCCAACTCACCCTCAACCAACACCGGAGCAGGAGGCTCAACGGAAGGCACAACCGGTGCCTCATACCTGCGCAATAACGACCGATGAAAAACGTTATGAATAGAAAAGGATGCAGGGAGGTCCAAACGGAAGGAAACAGGGTTAAGAATCTCCAATATTTTATATGGACCGATGAACCGAGGCTTAAACTTAGGAGATGAGACCCTCATAGGGACAAAACGAGAAGACAACCACACCAAATCTCCAACACAAAGCCGAGGACCAACACGACGGTGACGGTTGGCAAAAAGCTGAGTCTTCTCCTGGGACAACTTTAAATTGTCCATCACCTGCCCCCAGATATGATGCAATCTCTCCACCACCGCATCCACTCCAGGACAATCCGAGGATTCCATCTGACCGGAGGAAAATCGAGGGTGGAACCCCGAATTACAGAAAAACGGGGACACCAAAGTGGCAGAGCTGGCCCGATTATTGAGGGCGAACTCCGCCAATGGCAAAAAAGCAACCCAATCATCCTGGTCAGCAGACACAAAACACCTCAGATATGTCTCCAGGGTCTGATTAGTCCGCTCGGTCTGGCCATTAGTCTGAGGGTGAAAAGCAGATGAAAAAGACAAATCTATGCCCATCCTAGCACAGAATGCCCGCCAAAATCTAGACACAAATTGGGTTCCTCTGTCAGAAACGATATTCTCAGGAATACCATGCAAACGAACAACATTTTGAAAAAACAGGGGCACCAACTCGGAAGAAGAAGGCAATTTGGGCAGGGGAACCAAATGGACCATCTTAGAAAAACGGTCACACACCACCCAGATGACAGACATCTTCTGAGAAACAGGCAGATCTGAAATAAAATCCATCGAGATGTGTGTCCAAGGCCTCTTAGGAATAGGCAAGGGCAACAATAATCCACTAGCCCGAGAACAACAAGGCTTGGCCCGAGCACAAACGTCACAAGACTGCACAAAGCCTCGCACATCTCGTGACAGGGAAGGCCACCAGAAGGATCTTGCCACCAAATCCCTGGTACCAAAAATTCCAGGATGACCTGCCAATGCAGAAGAATGTACCTCAGAGATGACTCTACTGGTCCAATCATCAGGAACAAACAACCTATCAGGCGGACAACGATCCGGTCTATCCGCCTGAAACTCCTGCAAGGCCCGCCGCAGGTCTGGAGAAACGGCTGACAAGATAACTCCCTCCTTAAGAATACCTGTGGGGTCAGAGTTGCCGGGTGAATCAGGCTCAAAACTCCTAGAAAGGGCATCCGCCTTAACATTCTTAGAACCCGGTAGGTACGATACCACAAAATTAAACCGAGAGAAAAATAATGACCAGCGCGCCTGTCTAGGATTCAGGCGCCTGGCGGTCTCAAGATAGATCAAATTTTTGTGGTCAGTCAATACCACCACCTGATGTCTGGCCCCCTCGAGCCAATGGTGCCACTCCTCAAACGCCCACTTCATGGCCAAAAGCTCCCGATTCCCAACATCATAATTCCGCTCAGCGGGCGAAAATTTACGGGAAAAGAAGGCCCAAGGCCTCATCACGGCGCAGTCAGAACTTTTCTGCGACAACACTGCCCCAGCCCCGATCTCAGAAGCGTCGACCTCAACCTGAAAAGGAAGAGTCACATCAGGCTGACGCAACACAGGGGCAGAAGAAAAACGGCGCTTAAGCTCCTGAAAGGCCTCCACAGCATCAGGGGACCAATTAGCAACATCAGCACCCTGTCTAGTCAAATCGGTCAATGGCTTAACGACATCCGAAAAACCAGAAATAAATCGACGATAAAAGTTGGCAAAGCCCAAAAATTTCTGAAGACTTTTAAGAGAAGAGGGCTGCGTCCAATCACAAATAGCTTGAACCTTGACAGGATCCATCTCAATGGAAGAGGGAGAAAAAATATATCCCAAAAAGGAAATTCTCTGAACCCCAAAAACGCACTTAGAACCCTTGACACACAGAGAATTAGACCGCAAAACCTGAAAAACCCTCTTAACTTGCCGGACATGAGAGTCCCAATCATCCGAAAAAATCAGAATATCATCCAGATACACTATCATAAATTTATCCAAAAAATCGCGGAAAATATCATGCATAAAGGACTGGAAGACTGAAGGGGCATTAGAAAGACCAAAAGGCATCACCAAATACTCAAAGTGGCCCTCGGGCGTATTAAATGCGGTTTTCCACTCATCCCCCTGCCTGATCCGCACCAAATTATACGCCCCACGGAGATCAATCTTAGAGAACCACTTGGCCCCCTTTATGCGAGCAAACAAATCAGTCAGCAACGGCAATGGGTATTGATATTTAACCGTGATTTTATTCAAAAGCCGATAATCAATACATGGTCTCAAAGAGCCGTCTTTTTTTGACACAAAGAAAAAACCGGCTCCTAAGGGAGATGACGATGGACGAATATGTCCCTTTTCCAAGGACTCCTTTATATATTCTCGCATAGCAGTATGTTCAGGCACAGACAGATTAAATAAACGACCCTTTGGGTATTTACTACCCGGAATTAAATCTATAGCACAATCGCACTCACGGTGCGGAGGTAGCGAACCCAGCTTGGGTTCTTCAAAGACGTCACGATAATCAGACAGGAACTCAGGGATTTCAGAGGGAATAGATGATGAAATGGACACCAAAGGTACGTCCCCATGAGTCCCCTTACATCCCCAGCTCAACACAGACATAGCTCTCCAGTCAAGGACTGGGTTGTGAGACTGCAGCCATGGCAATCCTAGCACCAAATCATCATGTAGATTATACAGCACCAGAAAACGAATAGTCTCCTGGTGATCCGGATTAATACACATAGTCACTTGTGTCCAGTATTGTGGTTTATTATTAGCCAATGGGGTGGAGTCAATCCCCTTCAGAGGAATAAGAGTCTCCAAAGGCTCTAAATCATACCCACAACGATTGGCAAAGGACCAATCCATAAGACTCAAAGCGGCGCCAGAGTCGATATAGGCGTCCGTAGTAATAGATGACAAAGAGCAAATCAGGGTCACAGACAAAATAAATTTAGACTGTAAAGTGCCAATGGGAACGGATTTATCAAGCTTTTTAGTACGCTTAGAGCATGCTGATATAACATGAGTAGAATCCCCACAATAGAAACACAACCCATTTTTCCGTCTAAAATTCTGCCGCTCGCTTCTGGACAGAATTCTATCACACTGCATGTTTTCTGGCGTCTTCTCAGTGGACACCGCCAGATGGTGCACTGGTTTGCGCTCCCGCAGACGCCTATCGATCTGAATGGCCATTGTCATGGACTCATTCAGACTTGCAGGCACAGGGAACCCCACCATAACATCCTTAATGGCATCAGAAAGACCCTCTCTGAAAGTAGCCGCCAAGGCACACTCATTCCACTGAGTAAGCACAGACCATTTACGGAATCTTTGGCAGTAAATTTCAGCTTCATCTTGCCCCTGCGATAGGGACATCAAAGTTTTTTCTGCCTGAAGTTCCAAATGAGGTTCCTCATAAAGCAAGCCCAAGGCCAGAAAAAACGCATCCACATTGCGCAACGCAGGATCCCCTGGTGCCAATGCAAAAGCCCAATCTTGAGGGTCGCCGCGGAGCAAGGAAATCACAATCCCAACCTGCTGTGCAGGGTCTCCAGCAGAACGAGATTTCAGGGACAAAAATAACTTACAATTATTTCTAAAATTCTGAAAGCTAGATCTATTCCCTGAGAAGAATTCCGGCAAAGGAATTCTCGGCTCTGATACCGGAGCATGAACAACAAAATCTTGCAAACTTTGTACTTTCGTGGCGAGATTATTCAAACCTGCAGTTACACTCTGTAGATCCATTATAGACAGGTGAACATAGAGCCATTCAAAGATTAGAAGGAGAGAGAAAAAAAAGAAAGACTGCAGCATAGACAGACTGGCAAGTGATCCAATTAAGAGCACACTAACTACTAGAGAAAAAAAAAAAAAAAAAAAAAAAAAATTTTCAGCAGACTTCTTATTTCTCTCCTTTCTCAGCCAAGGATTTTAACCCTTTAGTGGGCCGGTCAAACTGTCATGATCTCCATGGCCAGAGAACTAGCATAAGCCTCAATAGGAACAAGCTCTTGGAAGATGTAACTGTACTGACCATGAACTAAACCTACCGCATCATCTAGAAGTAGCCAGGTAGCATGTCCTACTTTTTATCCCTATATGCCCAGCGCCGGCCGGAGAACTAAATAATGCTAGCAGAGGGAAATATAAGACCTGACTCACCTCTAGAGAAATGCCCAAAAAGGAGACAGAAGCCCCCCACGTATATTGGCGGTGATATGAGATGAAACAACAAACGCAGCAGGAAAATAGTTTTAGCAAATTTGAGGTCCGCTTTCTAGATAGCAGAAGACAGAAAGCATACTTTCATGGTCAGTAGAAAACCCTAACAAAACACATCCAGAAATTACTTTAGGACTCTGGCATTAACTCATAATACCAGAGTGGCAATTCCTGATCAACAAGAGCTTTCCAGACACAGTAACGAAACTGCAGCTGTGAACTGGAACCAAAATACAAAAACAAAACATGGACGAATGTCCAACTTATCTAGTAGATGTCTGGGAGCAGGAACAAGCACAGAGAGGCTTCTGATAACATTGTTGACCGGCAAGCATCTAACAGAGAAGCCAGGTTATATAGCGACACCCAGATCTAATCAGAACAGGTGAACAGGGAAGATGATGTCACAAGTTCAATTCCACCAGTAGCCACCGGGGGAGCCCAGAATCCAAATTCACAACAGGTACCGTTACACCAAACGACTTACCAATAGTGTTGAGCATTCCGATACTGCAAGTATCGGGTATCGGCCGATATTTGCTGTATCGGAATTTCCGATACCGAGATCCGATACTTTTGTGGTATCGGGTATCGGGTATCGCAACAACATTAATGTAATAATGTGTAAAAGAGAGAATTAAAATAAAAAATATTGCTATACTCACCTCTCCGACGCAGCCTGGACCTCAGCGAGGGAACCGGCAGCGTTGTTTGTTTAAATTTCGCGCTTTTACTTGGTTACGTGAAGTCCCGGCTTGTGATTGGTCAGGGCGGCCATGTTGCCGAGACGTGGACCAATCACAGCAAGCCGTGACGAAATTACGTCACGGCTTGCTGTGATTGGTCTGCGTCCCGGCAACATGGCCGCCATTAACCAATCACAAGCCGTGACATCACGGGAGGCTGGACATGCGCGTATTTTAAAAAGCGCGCGTGTCCAGCCTCCAGTGACGTCCCGGCTTATGATTGGTCACGGCGCCATGTTGCCGGGACGCGGACCAATCACAGCAAGCCGTGACGTAATTTCGTCACGGCTTGCTGTGATTGGTCCGCGTCCCGGCAACATGGCCGCCCTGACCAATCACAAGCCGGGACTTCACGTAACCAAGTAAAAGCGCGAATTTTAAACAAACAACGCTGCCGGTTCCCTCGCTGAGGTCCAGGCTGCGTCGGACAGGTGAGTATAGCAATATTTTTTATTTTAATTCTTTATTTTACACATTTATATGGATCCCAGGGTCTGAAGGAGAGTTTCCTCTCCTTCAGACCCTGGGAACCATCAGGAACACCGTCCGATACTTGAGTCCCATTGACTTGTATTGGTATCGGGTATCGGTATCGGATTGGATCCGATACTTTGCCGGTATCGGCCGATACTTTCCGATACCGATACTTTCAAGTATCGGACGGTATCGCTCAACACTACTTGCCAACGATCACGACCAGCGATACGACCTGGCCGTGATCGTTGGTAAGTCGTTGTGTGGTCGCTGGGGAGCTGTCACACAGACAGCTCTCTCCAGCGACCAACGATCAGGGGAACGACTTTGGCATCATTGAAACTGTCTTCAACGATGCCGAAGTCCCCCTGCAGCACCCGGGTAACCAGGGTAAACATCGGGTTTCTAAGTGCAGGGCCACGCTTAGTAACCCGATATTTACCCTGGTTACCATTGTAAAAGTAAAAAAAAAAACACTACATACTCACATTCTGATGTCTGTCACGTCCCCCGCCGGCGTCCACAGGGTTAAAACTGCTTTTGGCAAGAGCGCTGCTAAAGCACGCACTGCTGCCGAGAGCTTCCCTGCACTGATTGTGTCAGCGCCGGCAGTAACAGCGGTGATGTCACCGCTGTGCTCTGCTTTATGGCCGGCGCTGACACAGTCAGTGCAGGGAAGCTCTCGGCAGCAGCGCGTGCGCAGCGCTCCTGCCGAAAGCAGTTTTAACCCTGTGGACGCCGGGGGACGTGACAGACATTATAATGTGAGTATGTACTGTTTTTTTTTTTTTACTTTTACAATGGTAACCAGGGTAAATATTGGGTTACTAAGCGCGGCCCTGCGCTTAGTAACCCGATATTTACCCTGGTTACAGGTGAACACATCGCTAGATCGGTGTCACACACGCCGATCCAGCCATGACAGCGGGTGATGAGCAACCAAAAAATGGTCCGGATCATTCCCCAACGACCAACGATCTCCCAGCAGGGGCCTGATCGTTGGTCGCTGTCACACATAACAAGATCGTTAGCGGGATCGATGCTACATCACCAAAAGCGTGATGTTGCAACGGTATCGGTAACGATATTATTATGTGTGACTCAGCCTTAAGGCTCTACAGGATAGGCACCTGCCATCTGAGGTGACTGAGATTTCTAATCAGATAGCTCTAGCTGGAAGCTACCTGATTAATATGTCCTTGGATGCAGCAAATTGTGCAGCATTGGCGGCTGCAAACACAATTTCCATTAGAAGGGCTCTGTGGTTGAGGACATGGCGGGCGGATTCTACCTAAAAAAAAATCCCTCACAACTCTGCCCTATCAGAGCGGCCGATTATTCGACGAAAAATTGGATCAGCTCATTTCTGACACCACAGGAGGGAAAAGCAATTTTCTTCCACAGCAAAAGATTAAGCAGCCATTTTGTCACCAGTTTCAAGCACGGCTTAAGCCCTTTTGTAACACCAGGTGGACTGCAGCGGCAAACCCTGTTGGCCCAGGTCGACCTCATCAGGACAGAGATCATCAGATCTCCTACAGAGCCAACCCGTTGGGAAGAATGCGGTCCCACTTGCCAAGATCAAGGGGATCTAGGTCCCACAGGTTTTCGGCCAAATAACTGGAGGCAGGCTCCGGTCATCACCAACAGAGTAGGCGACCGTCTGCTCTGGTTTCATCAGTCCTGGCTCTCTGTTGTTCACGACAGATGGGTATGTGAACTGGTGTCCTCAGGGTACAAGATAGAGTTTATCAGCCACCTCCGAGTCATTTTTTTCTCTCCTGTCTTCCCAGTTCAGAATCCCGTGTACGAGCCTTGTTCAAAACTGTCAAATCCCTTCGGCACAGCAGAGTCATCATTCCCGATCCGAGGGAAGAGAGATTTCAGGGGTTCTATTCCAACTTGCTCTTAGTTCCCAAAAAGGACGGAACTGTAAAGCCCATTTTGGACCTGAAATACAGGTTTGTCAGTGTTCGTCACTTCCGAATGGAATCTCTCCGCTCGTTAATTGCGGCTATGGAAGAGGGAGAATTCTTAGCTTCAATAGATATTCAAGATCCCTATCTTCACATCCCCATATTTCCTTTGCATCAAAGATTTCTACGTTTTGCCATAGGCAACCTACATTTTCAGTTCACAGCCTTACCTTTCGGGCTCGCCACCTCTCCCAGGGTGTTCACAAAGGTCATGGCAGTAGTTGTGTCCATCCTGCATTCCCAGGCATAGTCATCTTGCCATATCTAGACGACCTCCTTGTCAAGGGTCCATCTATTCAGGCCTGCGAGGAAAATGTCAGCATTACTCTGGATACTCTTTCTCGCCTAGGGTGGCTGGTGAATTTTAAAAAGTTATCCCTTGTACCATCTCGGAAAATCTCCTTTCTAGGGATGATGTTTTACACCTCCCGAGTAGGGTTGAGCGAAACGGGTCAGCCATTTTCAGAAGTCGCCGACTTTTGGCAAAGTCGGGTTTCATGAAACCCGACCCCTGTGTGGGGTCAGCCATGAGGTCGGCGATCTTCTGAATCTGGGATCGGAATTCCGATACCGAGTTCCGATATGTTTGCGATATCGGGAATCGGTATCGGAATCCATATTTAAGTGTAAAATAAAGAATCAAAATAAAAAATATTGATATACTCACCCTCTGACGTGCCCTGGTACTAACCGGCAGCCTTCCTTCCTAAGAATCAGCGCGTGAATGGCCTGCGGTGATGTCACGGCTTGTGATTGGTCGCGTGGCGGTCACATGGGCCGTCGCGACCAATCACAAAGCCGTGACGTCATGGAAGGCCCTGGACGCGCTCATTTTAACCAAAGCAGGCCGCCGGTTCCCTCGGTAAGTTGTAGGGGCCGCCAGACAGGTGAGTATATCAATATTTTTTATTTTAATTCTTTATTTTACACTTAAATATGGATCCCAGGGCCTGAAGGAGAGTTTCCTCTCCTTCAGACCTTGGGAATCATAGTATCCCATTTGAGTGCATTGGGTTTCGGGTTTCGGCCGACCCCGACCCCGACTTTTTTATAGGATCGGCCGATTTCACTGGACCCGACTTTTGAGAAAGTCGGGTTTCGTGAAACCCGACCCGATCCTATAAAAGTTAAGGTCGCTCAACCCTACTCCCAAGGTTTGACAGTCCTCCCCTGGGACAAGGTCCTGACCCTCCTGCAGGAAGCGCGGGTCCTTCACCAGCCGGCCTCTCATACAATCTGGTTTTACATGAGAGTCTTAGGAAGGATGATAGTGGCAATAGAGGCAGTTCTATTTGCACAACTCCATCTTTGCCCTCTCCAACATGCACTTTTGGCATCTTGGGACAATAATCTGTTCTCTCTCAACTTCAAGTGCCGTCTGTCTCCTCAGGTCAGACAGGCTCTCGCATGGTGGACAATGAGTTCCTCTCTGCAGCAGGGGAAGCCTTTTCCCCCAGTCCATTGGCTGGTAGTCACGACAGATGCCAGTCTCCTCAGTTGGGGAGCAGTGTTTCACCACCACACAGCCCAGGGATGCTGGTCTTTGCGTGAGTCAACCCTCCCGATCAACCTTCTGGAGATTCGGGTGGTTCGGCTAGCTCTGCAGCATTTTCATCATCTTCTGGCAGGCCGCCCTGTCCGGATTCAATCGGACAATGCAACATCTGTGGCATACATAAATCATCAAGGGGGTACCTGCAGCAGGGCAGCCAAGCACGAGGTAAAACAGGTCCTCTACTGGGTCAAGAAAAACCACTCGGTGATTTCGGCAGTCCACATCCCGGGCGAGGAGAACTGGGCGTCGGATTTTATCAGCCATCAGGGTCTTGCGTCTGGGGAGTGGTCACTCCACCCCGACGTTGTCCAGCAAATTTGCCAATGCTGGGGAACTCCGGACGTGGACCTGATGACCTCCAGGATTAATACCAAAGCACCCAGGTTTGTCGCCAGGTATCGAGATCCACAGGCAATCGCCGTGGGCACGTTAGTTCTACCCTGGAACCAGTTTCTTCTCCCATATCTGTCTCCCCCTCTGGCACTGCTCCCGAAGGTAGTCAGGAAAGTCAAGACAGAGGGGGTCCCAGCAATTCTAGTCTCCCAGATTGGCCTCATCGGTCATGGTATGCAGACCTAGTACAGCTGCTCGCCGAAACTCCCTGGCGACTTCCAGAGCACCCGGATGTTCTCTCTCAGGGCCCGATCTACCACCAGAACTCAGGGGCCCTGTGTTTAATGGCCTGGCCATTGAATCTTGGATTCCAATCCAGGCCGAGTTTTCCCAGAAGGTAGCCGCTACTATGATTAGCGCCCGGAAATCCGTCTCAGCACGTATTTATCATCACACCTGGAAGGTTTTCTTTGCATGGTGCAGAAAGCGTGGTCTCTCCCACTTCGTTTCTCTATCCCTAACATTTTAGTGTTCCTCCAAGCCGGCCTGGATTCGGGGCTTGCATACCTTTCCTGGAAGGTTGTGTTCTTAGTGGCCATAACATCCATTAGGCTGGTCTCGGAACTGGCGGTTCTATCCTGCCGGACTCCGTTTTTACGGTTCCATCAGGATAAGGTGCTGCTCAGGCCAGCACCCTCTTTTTTTGCCAAAGGTGGTTTCCTCGGTCCACATTAACGAGGACATTGTCTTACCTTCTTTTTGCCTGGCGCCAACGCACCGTGTGGAAAAGGCTCTCCATATGCTGGGTCTAGTGAGAGCGCTCAGAAGGTACTTTTCACGGATAACATCTTTTCGGCAGACGGATGCGCTGTTCGTCCTTCCTGAGGGTCGCAGGAAGGGACTCGCTGCCTCAAGATCGACCATAGCCAAGTGGATACGATCGACTATTCAGGAGTCCTACCGCATCAAGGGCATGGTAGTTCTGACTGGAATGAGGGCACACTCCACTCGGGCAGTGGGGGCTTCCTGGGCGCTTTGGCACCAGGCTTCGGCAGAACCGGTTTGCAAGGTGGCAACCTGGTCCAGTTTACATACCTTTTCTGAACACTATAATATCCATACTCAGGCTTCTGCGGATGCAAGGCTGGGTAGGAGGGTTCTTCAGGCAGCGGTAGCACACCTATAGGCGGTAGATGCCTAGAATTTACTACGGTGAGTCAATTTCCCAACCAGGGACTGCTTTGGGACATCCCACAGTCCTGTATCCTCCAATGAGATGAAGGAGAAATACTTTTTTTTTGTTACTCACTGTAAAATCCTTTTCTCCGAGACGCTCATTGGGGGACACAGCTCCCACCCCGTTAGCCAGCTGACTCATTTATTTATTTATTTATTTATTTATTTATTTATTTATTTTTCAAGTTTATCAGTCAGTGGAGTTGTTTTCTAGACATGTTGTTCCTATATTAAAGCTGATTTACTTTTTGTTCTCCTACTGCTTTTTGCACCAAACTGGGTTCGCCTACAGCCAGTGTCAAGGTTTATACGGCGGAGGAGGAGCTAAACTTTTTTTTAGGTTTACTTAGTGTCAGTAGCATACACCCACAGTCCTGTGTCCCCCAATGAGCGTCTCGAAGAACAGGATTTTACGGTGAGTAACACAAAAATCCATATTTTATGTCCTCTGCCTTCGCCCAACGGCACGCCATACCTCTGGTGATGCCCGCTAAACCTGTGACTGTACGAGTGGTGAATGGGTCGACACTGCCCTCATAGATAACACACCAGACCATCCCATTTATGTTATCTATGTCTCCATCCCATCAGGAAATTATCTCGCTACTTGTCATTCCTGAGGGAATAGATGAGATCCTTGGGGATACCCTGGTTACGTTACCACTCCCCACATATAGAGTGGTCCTCAGGGAGAATTTTGGGATGGAGTGAATCTTGTGAGGGCAGATGTCTGAGGCAGTGCGTTCAGGTTGCCACTACAGAGGTACCTGCAGATCTTTCCTCTCTCCCCAAGCACTATTGGTCCTATGCGAACATATTATCCAAGAGGGCTGCAGAGATGCTTTTGCCTCACCGCCCCTATGACTGTCCTATTGATCTCTTGCCTGGGTCAGAGCCTCCCCGGGGCCGGGTCTATCCTTGTCTCTCCCAGAGATGGAGGCAATGACTCAATGCATCCAGGAAAATTTGGCAAGAGGATTCATTAGGAAGTCAGTGTCACCTGCAGGGGCTGGATTCTTCTTTGTGCAGAAGAAGAATGGAGAACTACGTCCATGCATAGACTACAGGGGTCTTAACGCCATCACCGTTAAGAATAAGTACCCTCTGCCCATGATATCTGAGCTCTTCGATAGGTTACGGAGAGCAAGGTGTCATGGTTCCCAATGGCAAGGGAACGTAAGAAACATATAAGTAACGAACGAGCTCTCGGGTGATGGAAACTCGAGTTGACCGTGAGCTAAATCTACCACACAACTAACAGTAGCCAGGGAGCATACCTACGGCTTCCTATATGCCACGCGCCAGCCGGAGGACTAACTATGCCTGGTAGAGGAAGAAACAGACCTGGCTTACCTCTAGGGAAATACCCCAAAAGATGATAGCAGCCCCCCACATGTAATAACGGTGAATTAAGAGGAAAAGACATACACAGTATGAAAGTAGATTTAGCAAAGAGAGGTCCACTTACTAGATAGCAGAAGGATACAAAAGAGGACTTCACGGTCAACTGAAAACCCTTTCAAAAACCATCCTGAAATTACTTTAAGACTCCTGTGTCAACTCATGACACAGGAGTGGCAATTTCAGCCCGCAAGAGCTTCCAGCTACAGAGAATTACAAAAACTGCAAACTGGACAAAAGGTACAAAACAAAAGGACAAAGTCCACTTAGCTGATCAGCAGACTAGTAGCAGGAACATGCAACCGAAGGCTCTGGTTACAATGATGACCGGCAAGGAAATGACTGGAGAGCAAGGCTAAAAAGGAAACTCCCAAACACTGATGGAAGCAGGTGAACAGAAGAAGCAAAGTGCAAACAAGTCACCAGTACCACCAGCAACCACCAGGGGAGCCCAAAAAGCGGATACACAACAGTACCCTCCCCTTAAGGAGGGGGCACCGAACCCTCACAAGAACCGCCATGGCGATCTGGATGAGCCCTATGAAAGGCACGAACCAAATCCGAGGCATGAACATCAGAGGCAGTTACCCAAGAATTATCTTCCTGACCATAGCCTTTCCATTTAACCAGATATTGAAGTCTCCGTCTGGAAATACGGGAGTCAAAGATCTTCTCTACGACGTACTCCAATTCACCCTCCACCAGCACAGGAGCAGGAGGTTCAGTAGAAGGAACCACCGGTACCTCATATCTCCGCAACAACGACCGATGGAACACATTATGGATAGCGAAAGATGCCGGGAGGTCCAAACGAAAGGAAACAGGGTTAAGAATCTCCAAAATCCTATAAGGACCGATGAACCGAGGCTTAAATTTGGGAGAAGAAACCCTCATAGGGACAAAACGGGAAGACAACCACACCAAGTCCCCAACGCGAAGGTGGGGACCAACATGACGACGACGGTTAGCAAACTGCTGAGTCCTCTCCTGGGACAATTCCAAATTATCCACCACTTGTCCCCAAATCCGATGCAACCGATCCACCACCGCATCCACTCCAGGACAATCCGAAGACTCAACCTGACCAGATGAAAAACGCGGATGAAACCCTGAATTGCAAAAGAAAGGAGAAACCAAAGTGGCAGAACTAGCCCGATTATTAAGAGCAAACTCCGCCAACGGCAGAAAGGCAACCCAATCATCCTGATCCGCAGACACAAAACACCTCAAATAAGTCTCCAAAGTTTGATTAGTTCGCTCCGTCTGGCCATTGGTCTGAGGATGGAATGCAGACGAAAAGGACAAATCAATGCCCAACCTGGCACAGACTGCCCGCCAAAATCTAGACACGAACTGGGTACCCCTGTCAGAAACGATGTTTTCCGGAATACCATGCAAGCGAACCACATTTTGAAAAAGCAGAGGGACCAACTCAGATGAGGAAGGCAACTTAGGCAATGGCACCAAATGAACCATTTTAGAAAAACGGTCACACACCACCCAGATGACAGACATCTTCTGAGAAACAGGGAGATCCGAGATAAAGTCCATAGAGATGTGCGTCCAAGGCCTCTTCGGAATAGTCAAGGGCAACAACAACCCACTAGCCCTAGAACAACAAGGCTTGGCCCGAGCACACACATCGCAAGACTGCACAAAAACACGCACATCTCGAGACAGGGAAGGCCACCAGAAGGATCTAGCCACCAAATCTCTGGTGCCAAAAATTCCCGGATGACCTGCCAGAGTAGAAGAATGAACTTCCGAGATGACTCTAGTGGTCCACTCGTCAGGAACAAACAGTCTACCAGACGGACAACGATCAGGTCTATCCGCCTGAAATTCTTGCAAAGCACGTCGCAAATCTGGAGAGACAGCAGACAAAACCACTCCATCCTTAAGGACACCAGCAGGTTCAGAATTCCCAGGAGAGTCAGGCTCAAAACTCCTAGAAAGAGCATTTGCTTTCACATTCCTAGAACCCGGTAAGTACGAGACCACAAAATTAAACCGGGAAAAGAACAACGACCAACGTGCCTGTCTAGGATTCAGGCGCCTGGCAGACTCCAAATAAATTAAATTCTTGTGATCAGTCAAAACTACCACCTGATGTCTGGCACCCTCAAGCCAATGACGCCACTCCTCAAATGCCCACTTCATGGCCAAAAGCTCCCGATTACCAACATCATAGTTTCGCTCGGCGGCCGAAAATTTTCGCGAAAAGAACGCACAAGGTCTCATCACTGAGCAGTCGGAACTTTTCTGCGACAAAACCGCCCCCGCTCCGATCTCGGAAGCATCGACCTCAACCTGAAAGGGAAGAGAAACATCAGGCTGGCGCAACACAGGGGCAGACAAAAAGCGGCGCTTAAGCTCCCGAAAGGCCTCCACGGCAGCAGGGGACCAATTGGCAACATCAGCACCCTTTTTAGTCAAATCCGTCAGAGGTTTAGCAACGCCAGAAAAACCAGCTATAAATCGACGATAAAAATTAGCAAAGCCCAAGAATTTCTGGAGACTCTTCAGAGAAGTAGGCTGCGTCCAGTCGTAAATAGCCCGAACCTTGACAGGGTCCATCTCAATAGAAGAAGGGGAAAAAATATACCCCAAAAATGAAATTTTTTGAACCCCAAAAACACACTTTGAACCCTTTACACACAAAGAATTCTCCCGCAAAACCTGAAAAACCCTCCTGACCTGCTGAACATGAGACTCCCAGTCATCAGAAAAAATCAAAATATCATCCAAGTACACAATCATAAATTTATCCAAATATTCACGGAAAATATCATGCATTAAGGACTGAAAGACAGAAGGTGCATTAGAAAGGCCGAAAGGCATTACCAAATACTCAAAATGGCCCTCAGGCGTATTAAATGCGGTCTTCCACTCATCCCCCTGCTTAATTCGCACCAAATTATACGCCCCACGAAGATCAATCTTAGAGAACCACTTAGCCCCCCTTATGCGAGCAAACAAATCAGTAAGCAAAGGCAACGGATACTGATATTTGACTGTAATTTTATTCAGGAGACGATAATCAATACAAGGCCTCAGAGAGCCATCCTTTTTAGAGACAAAGAAAAAACCGGCTCCTAAAGGTGATGAAGAAGGACGAATATGTCCCTTTTCCAGGGACTCCTTAATATACTCGCACATAGCAGCATGTTCAGGTACAGATAGGTTAAACAAACGACCCTTTGGAAATTTACTGCCAGGAATCAGATCTATGGCGCAATCACAATCCCTGTGAGGAGGGAGTGAACCAATCTTAGGCTCTTCAAAAATATCACGATAATCAGACAAAAATGCCGGAATCTCAGATGGAATAGATGACGAAATGGACACCATAGGAGTGTCCCCATGAACCCCCCGACATCCCCAGCTTAACACAGACATAGCCTTCCAGTCAAGGACTGGGTTATGAGACTGTAACCATGGTAATCCAAGCACCAAAACATCATGTAAATTGTACAACACAAGGAAGCGAATCACCTCCTGATGGTCTGGAGTCATACGCATAGTCACTTGCGTCCAGAACTGTGGTTTATTACAAGCCAAAGGTGTAGAATCAATACCCTTCAGAGGTATAGGGACTTCCAGAGGCTCTAAATCAAACCCACAGCGCCTGGCAAAGGACCAGTCCATAAGACTCAGAGCGGCGCCAGAGTCCACATAGGCATCCACGGTAATAACTGATAATGAACAAATCAAGGTTACAGACAAAATAAATTTGGACTGTAAAGTGCCAATTGAAATGGACTTGTCAACCTTCCTAGTATGCTTAGAGCATGCCGATATAACATGAGCAGAATCACCACAATAGAAGCACAACCCATTTCTACGCCTATAACTCTGCCGCTCGCTTCTGGACATAACTCTGTCACATTGCATTTTCTCTGGCGTCTCTTCAGAAGATACCGCCAAATGGTGCACGGGTTTGCGCTCCCGCAAACGCCGATCAATCTGAATTGCCATTGTCATGGACTCATTCAGACCTGTAGGCGCAGGGAACCCGACCATAACATCTTTAACGGCATCAGAAAGGCCCTCTCTGAAATTTGCCGCTAAGGCGCACTCATTCCACTGAGTAAGCACAGACCACCTACGAAATTTTTGGCAGTATATCTCCGCTTCATCTTGCCCTTGAGATAGGGCTATCAAAGCTTTTTCAGCTCGAATCTCCAAATTAGGTTCCTCATAAAGCAACCCTAACGCCAGGAAAAACGCATCCACATTGAGCAACGCAGGATCCCCTGGTGCCAATGAAAATGCCCAATTTTGAGGGTCACCTCGCAGCAAAGAGATTACAATCTTAACCTGCTGGACAGGATCTCCTGAGGAGTGAGGTCTGAGAGAAAGGAATAATTTACAATTATATTTGAAATTCAAAAACCGAGATCTATCTCCGGAAAACACCTCTGGTGTAGGGATTTTAGGTTCAGAAATAGGAGCATGTATAACAAAATCTTGTAAATTTTGAACCTTCGTAGCAAGATTATTTAAACCTGCAGCCAAACTCTGAGGATCCATCTTTAAACAGGTGAGCTCAGAGCCATTCAAGGATTATAAGGAGAGAAAGGCAAAGGCTGTAATTAATGCTGAAATACAACAGATCCAACTATGGAGCAAGCATAGAGGAAAAAGGGGAAAAAAAAAAAAATTACAGACTTCTTTTTTCTCTCCTTTCTTCTGCCAATAAGTTTAACACATGGCCGGTCATACTGTCATGGTTCCCAATGGCAAGGGAACGTAAGAAACATATAAGTAACGAACGAGCTCTCGGGTGATGGAAACTCGAGTTGACCGTGAGCTAAATCTACCACACAACTAACAGTAGCCAGGGAGCATACCTACGGCTTCCTATATGCCACGCGCCAGCCGGAGGACTAACTACGCCTGGTAGAGGAAGAAACAGACCTGGCTCACCTCTAGGGAAATACCCCAAAAGATGATAGCAACCCCCCACATGTAATAACGGTGAATTAAGAGGAAAAGACATACACAGTATGAAAGTAGATTTAGCAAAGAGAGGTCCACTTACTAGATAGCAGAAGGATACAAAAGAGGACTTCACGGTCAACTGAAAACCCTTTCAAAAACCATCCTGAAATTACTTTAAGACTCCTGTGTCAACTCATGACACAGGAGTGGCAATTTCAGCCCGCAAGAGCTTCCAGCTACAGAGAATTACAAAAACTGCAAACTGGACAAAAGGTACAAAACAAAAGGACAAAGTCCACTTAGCTGATCAGCAGACTAGTAGCAGGAACATGCAACCGAAGGCTCTGGTTACAATGATGACCGGCAAGGAAATGACTGGAGAGCAAGGCTAAATAGGAAACTCCCAAACACTGATGGAAGCAGGTGAACAGAAGAAGCAAAGTGCAAACAAGTCACCAGTACCACCAGCAACCACCAGGGGAGCCCAAAAAGCGGATACACAACAGCAAGGGCATTTAATAAACTGGATCTGCGGGGTGCTTGGAACCTGATTCGCATCCGTGAGGGGGACAAATGGAAGACGGCTTTTAACACCAGGGACAGGCACTATGAATACCTGGTGATGCTCTTTTGGGCTCTGTAATGCCCCAGCCATTTTTCAAGACTTTGTGAACGATATCTTCCGGGGTATGCTCTCCACCTAGGTGGTAGTCTATCTGGATGATATTCTCACCTACTCTCCAGATTTAGAATCCCGACCTCCTACAGGTAAACTCCTTCTATGCCAAGTTGGAGAAGTGTGTGTTTGAGCAGGAGTCCTTGCCTTTTTTGGCTATATCATCTCCGCCCAGGGATTGGCTCTGGATCCTGCCAAGCTACAGGCTGTGATGGACTGGCAGGAACCCCATACCCTCAAAGCGGTGCAGCGCTTTATGGGGTTCATTAACTATTATCGCCAGTTCATTCCTCACTTCTCAATTTTGGTAGCTCCCTTGGTAGCCCTCACCAAGAAGGGAGCAAATCCCAAATTGTGGTTGGAGGAGGTCTCCAAGGCATTCCTCTCTATTAAGTCTAATTTTGTTAGCGCTCCCATCCTACATCGCCCCAATGTAGATAAACCATTTATAATGGAGGTGGATGCCTCATCCGGTGGTGCTGGAGCAGTTCTCTTCCAAAAGGATGCTCAAGGTCGGAAGCATCCTTGCTTATTTTTCTCCAAGACCTTCACACCAACAGAGAGGAATTATTTCATCGGGGACAGGGAGTTGATAGCTATGTAGTTGGCCTTCTCGGAGTGGAGACACCTCCTGGTGGGGGCTCATTTTCCCTTCCAAGTGTATACCGACCACAAAAATTTGGTTTATTTGCACACTGCTCAGCGGCTAAACTCTCACCAGGCTAGATGGTCCTTGTTCGTCTCCTGTTTCCACTTCACCCTCCGTTATCTTTCCTGAGAGAAGAACATCCATGCCGACGCTCTCTCCTGCTCCATAGTGTCATCAGTAGAGGAGGAGCCTCGGCTAATTGTCCTTTCAGAGAGCCTGAGGACCGTGGCCCCGGTTTCGCTAGAGTCTGTGCCCCCTGGTAAGACTTTTGTGCAATCTACTTTGCGAACAGAGGTTCTCTCTTGGGCTCACTCATCCAGGGTGGGTGGACATTTTGGGACCAAGATGACATCTGAGCTTCTGGTGAGGATGTACTGGTGGCCGCATATGGCCCGTGACGTTGGAGACTATATTCGGGCGTGTATCACCTGCACCAAGAATAAGTCTCCTCGACAACAACCTGATGGGCTATTTTACCCCCTTGCTGGTGGCGGACAGGCCCGGGAAATGGTCAGGATGGACTTTTTGGTGGGCTTACCCAAGTCCCGTAGTTGCACCATTATTTGGGTATTCACCGACCATTTTTCCAAAATGGTGCACTTGGTGCCTCTTCCACGTCTACCTTCTGCACGGGCCTTAGCGGCGTTGTTTACTAAGCACTAGTGATGAGCGAACATGCTCGCCACTATTCATTACTCGCCCCAGTATCAGGGTACTCGGGGTACTCGCCGAGCAGCGAGCATTTCCGGGATTATTCGGCGGTAACTGCAGTCTCCGCCCAGTGTTTTTGGCAGACTTTAGAGACCCAATCACGGTGCAGGGATTGTCTGCCAGGCCATGAAACGCCGCAGCCATATTTGTTGTGGTCATGCAGTGATTGGCTGGGCCACACAGCATCATCCTGTGTATAAGAGACCTGGTGCCGCCCTGCTTGCCGCAATCTGTTTCTGTTTCAGTGAGAATAGGGAGAGCTGCTGCCGAGATAAGGTCAGAATCGTGGTTTTTAGAGTTAGTGTAGGTATGCAACTCTTACATTCACAACTCCTGAGAAACCAAAAGTCCTTTTTAGGGCTACTTTGTGGGTCCCGATATTGCAGCGCTAGGTAGGCAGGGCACAGCATATCCACATCAGTGCAAGGCCTGCTGGCACTGTACGTGCATCCATTGGTCCCACTGCATCCTTCCCAAAGCTCCATAACTGGTAGTCCAATATATCCGCAGATGCAGGTACCAGCCCGAGCAAGGGCCAGCCTATATTACACACGTGCACAAAGTCCGTATGAGCAGCAGGAGTTCAGGGTAGTAGCAGAAGAATAACAGTAAGAAGCAGAGAGATGCCAGCAAGACACCTTCCAACCAGGAGCCCAGAGATTGCTTCACTCAGTTAGACTGAGCACACAAAATACTCATCAACAGGAAACTGCACAGGGCCAGTTATATATAGCAGGTCCAATCAAGCTCAGTCAGGGAGGAAACAAATCAACAGGGCAGTGATGATCTCTATCAAGATGAAGTTTATATGGTTTCAGACAGAAGTCAAGCAAGTTCCGAATAGCTCCTCACGCAGAGGAACAGACTAACAAACAAAGAGTCACAGGTTCAAATCCTAACACGCCTGCTGCTGCTGCAGCAGCTTATTTACTAAATATATAGTGTATATATATATATACCTTTCTTTTTTTTCCCCAAAAAAATACAGTCTGTTCTGTCAGACTGAGACCTGTGGAAAAATTATAGTTTGTCAGGCATACTTAGCATAGTTGTATGTGCTACCCTTGTGCCACCTTTTTTTTTTTAATGTTTTAAATTCACCGAAAAAGGCCTCATATATCTCTGTGCTCTAAGTTTGGGAATTGGAGGCCGGTGTACTTACTTTGTGGCTGTGTGATACTCAAATTCTATACAGCGCTATTCAGCCTAAAAAAAATTTGAAAGGCCACAGATTTGCCAGTGTGGTATTTCTGTTACAGCCGTCATATATCTCTGCTCCAAGTTTTGCCATTGGAGGCCGGTGTACTTACTTTGTGGCTGTGTGATACTCAAATTCTATACAGCGCTATTCAGCCTAAAAAAAATTTGAAAGGCCACAGATTTGCCAGTGTGGTATTTCTGTTACAGCCGTCATATATCTCTGCTCCAAGTTTTGCCATTGGAGGCCGGTGTACTTACTTTGTGACTGTGTGATACTCAAATTCTATACAGCGCTATTTAGCCCTCCAAAAATTTGAAAGGCCACAGATTTGCCAGTGTGATATTTCTGTTAGAGCCGTCATATATCTCCGCTCCAAGTTTTGCCATTGGAGGCCGGTGTACTTATTTTTTGGCTGTAAGATACTCAAATTCTATACAGCGCTATTCAGCCTAAAAAAAATTTGAAAGGCCACATATTTGCCAGTGTGGTATTTCTGTAACAGCCATCATATATCTCTGCTCCAAGTTTTGCCATTAGAGACCGGTGTACTTACTTTGTGGCTGTGTGATACTCAAAATATATACAGCGCTGTTTAGCCCCCCAAAAACTTGAAAGGCCACAGATTTGCCAGTGTGGTATTTCTGTTACAGCCGTCATATATCTCTACTCCAAGTTTTGCCATTGGAGGCCGGTGTACTTACTTTGTGGCTGTGTGATACTCAAATTCTATACAGCGCTATTCAGCCTAAAAAAAATTTGAAAGGCCACAGATTTGCCAGTGTGTTATTTTTGTAACAGCCGTCATTAGTGTTGAGCACTACCTTCCGATATCAAGAAGTATCGGTATCGGATATTCCAAAAATATTTCGGATATCGCCGATACCGATACCCGATACCAATGCAAGTCAATGGGACACAAATATCGGAATGTAAATAAGCCCTTTCTGTTCTTCTACATCCTGAAGGGTGGAAGAGTATGGGCGGTGCGAGGGCGGACACTGTGTGACACTGTGTGTGCGGGCAGGGTCTGTGCGGGCCTGCCGGGGATCTGTACGGGCATCTCGGGGGTCTGAGCGTGCCTGCCGGGGCTCTTTGCGTACCTGCCGGGCTCTGTGCGTGCCTGCGGGGCTCTGTGCGTGCCTGCCGGGGCTCTGTACAGCGTGCCGGGGATCTGTGTGGCGTGCCGGGGCTCTGTGTGGCGTGCCGGGGCTCTGTGCGGCGTGCCGGGGCTCAGTGTGACGTGCGGGGGCTCTGTGCGGGGCTCTTTGCGGCATGCCAGGGCTCTCTGCGGGCTGCCGGGGATCTGTGCGTGTGTGCAGGCATCGTCCGATGGGACTACAAGTTCCATCGGACGATGCCTGCAACAGTGACAGTGATTGACACATTAGCCAATGATGGGACAGTAGTAGCCCCATCATCCGGCTAATGTGTTGAATGTAAAAAAAAAACAAAACCAAAACATACATACTACATACATACTAAATACATACCACATACAATACATTCATAAATTACATACAATATATTCAGACATTACATACAATACATACAGACAGACATACAGTACATTAAACATAGATTTCATATTCACCATTACTTGTCACTTTGTTCCCCGAAGCCAGTGTCATCTGTAAAAAAGAGTAAAATAACAAACAACCAATATACTCCCTGTCCGCAGAAATCCACGAGTGTCCCACGACGATCTCCCGTGGAGAATGGCAGCATCAGCTGATGCGACTGCTCTTTAGGGGCTTCAGGAACACAATGACGGGAGGAAGGTATCCTTCCACACTGTATTCCTCCGCCGCTGAAAAAAAATAGTTCCTAGTCTCACTTTTGACATTGCTGTGTGAGAAATTTTCCCAGGCAGCAATTACCATAAAGTGAGACTTTGTCCTAAGGTAACCTCTCAGTGATGCACTGCAGGAGCCATTGTCTCCTGTCAGTGTATCACTGAGGGTCCAATAGAGCAGTGACATCACCCGATGTCACTGTTCTATAGGGGAGATCGTCGTGGGACACTCGTTATTAATTGGACTACGGCGGACATGTAGTATGCGGTTTATTATTTTTTTTGTTTTTTGCAGGTGCTGAAGTATGGTAAGTATGGTTAAATGAAGAATATTAAAATACTTTTTTTCCTAATGTGTGTGTGTTTTATTAACCCTTTTTTACTTTTGGATTAATAATGGATAGGCGTCTTATTGACGCCTCTCCGTTATTAACCCGGCTAAATGTCAGCTTACAATAGCAAGGTGACATTAACCCCTTATTACCTTATATCCCACCGCTACACGGGAGTGGGAAGAGAGGGGCTAAGTGCCGGAATTGGCAAGTTTTACAGATGCGCCTTTTATGGGGCGGCTATGGACTGGTATTTGTAGCCAGGGAGGGGCCAATATCCGTGGCCCCTCTCTAGGCTATGAATATCAGCCCGCAGCTGTCTGCATAGCCTTTCTGGCTAGAAAATATAGGGGGACCCCACGTCATTAAAGGCTACGCAGACAGCTGCGGGCTGATATTCATAGCAGGCTTCAAATATTGGCCCCCGGCCGTCGGTTTTCCCCCTCTGGCGCAGAAAATTGAGTGGGAGCCCACGCCGTTTTTTTCCATTTTTTTTAAATTCAACGCTCATTAAGGAATCTTTCACACTTGCGTCGGTACCGGTCCGTCGCACGCACGTTGTGAAATTTGTGTACGATGTGGGCAGCGGATGCAGTGTTTCAACGTATCTGCTGCCCATTCTAAAGTCCGGGGAGGATGAGGCGGAGTTTCGGCAGCATATGCATGGTAGAAAATGGCGGACGCGACGGTCAAAAAACGTTTTGTGCCGACGGTCCACCAAAACACGACGGATCCATTGCACGACGGACGCGACGTGTGGCCATCCGTCGCGATCCGTTGCTAATACAAGTCTATGGGTAAAAAATGCATCATGCGAGCACATTTCCAGATCCGTTTTTTTCCCAAAACGACGGATTGCGACGAATTGCTAAAAACGCAAGTGTGAAAGTAGCCTTAGAAACATCGGCCTTTCTATTATATATCTATGGATATATCTATCTATAGATATATTTATAGATAGATATATCTATAGATACATAGATGTATCTATTTATAGATCTGGCTGCTTTCACACATCAGGTTTTTGCCGTCAGGCACAATCCGGCGAGTTTTGAAAAAAACGGATCCGGAGGAAAAAAACGGATCCGGTGGAAAAAAACGGATCCGGCGGAAAAAAAACAGATCCAGCGGAAAAAAAGGATCCTGCGGAAAAAAACGGATCCAGCGGGAAAAAACCAGATCCTGCGGAAAAAAATGGATCTGGCGGGAAAAAACGTATCCGGCGGAAAAAACAGATCCGGCGGAAAAAAATGGATCTTGCGGAAAAACAGATCCTGCAAATGTGCTCGCAGGATGCATTTTTTTCCCATAGACTTGTATTAGCGACGGATCGCGATGGATGGCCACACGTCGCATCTGTCGTGCAACGGATCTGTCGTGTTTTGGCGGACCGTCGACACGAAAAAACGTTCAAGTGAACGTTTTTTGTCCATCGCGTCCGCCATTTTCTACCACGCATGCGCGGCCAAAACTCCGCCCCCTCCTCCCCGGACTTCAGAATGGGCAGCGGATGCGTTGAAAAACAGCATCCGCTGCCCACGTTGTGCACAAATTCCACAACGTGCGTCGGTACGTCGGCCCGACGCATAGCAACGGACCTGTACCGACGCAAGTGTGAAAGAGGCCTTGATGAGCGTTGAATTTAAGAAAAAAAAACGGAAAAAAACGGTGTGGGCTCCCACGCAATTTTCTGCGCCAGAGACGAAAAGCTGACGCTTGGGGGCCAATATTTGTAGCCTGCTATGAATATCAGCCCACAGCTGTCGGCATAGCCTTTACTGGCTAATAAAATAGGGGGACCCCCCAAAAAATGCCGTGGGGACCCCTATATTTTATAGCCAGAAAGGCTACGCAGACAGCTGCAGGCTGATATTCATAGCCTAGAGAGGGGCCATGGCTACAAATACCAGTCTGCAGCCAGCCCAGAAATTGCGCATCATTAAAGATGCGGCAATTCCAGCACTTAGCCCCTCTCTTCCCACTCCCTTGTAGCGGTGGGATATGAGGTAATAAGGGGTTAATGTCACCTTGCTATTGTAAGGTGACATTAAGCCAGGTTAATAACGGAGAGGCGTCAATAAGACGCCTATCCATTATTAATCCAATAGTAATAAAGGGTTAATAAAACACACACATTAGGAAAAAAAGTATTTTAATATTCTTCATTTAACCATACTTATCATATTTCAGTGCCTGCAAAAAACGTAAAATAATAAACCGTATACTACCTGTCCGCCGTAGTCCAATTAATAACGAGTGTCCCACGATGATCTCCCCTATAGAACAGTGACATCGGGTGATGTCACTGCTCTATAGGACCCTCAGTGACACACTGACAGGAGACAATGGCTCCTGCAGTGCATCACTGAGAGGTTACCTTAGGACAAAGTCTCACTTTATGGCAATTGCTGTTGGGAAAATTTCTCACACAGCAATGCCAAAAGTGAGACTAGGGACTATTTTTTTTCAGCAGTGGAAGAATACAGTGTTGAAGGATACCTTCCTCCCGTCATTGTGTTCCTGGAGCCCCTAGAGAGCGGTCGCATCAGCTGATGCTGCCGTTCTCCACGGGAGATCGTCGTGGGACACTCATGGATTTCTGCAGACAGGGAGTATATTGGTTGTTTGTTATTTTACTCTTTTTTACAGATGACACTGGCTTCGGGGAACAAAGTGACAAGTGATGGTGAGTATGAAATCTATGTTTAATGTACTGTATGTCTGTATGTATGTATTGTATGTAGTATGTATGTATGTAGTATGTATGTAGTATGTAGTATATATGTAGTATGTAGTACGTATGTAGTATGTATGTAGTACGTATGTATGTAGTATGTATGTATGTAGTATGTATGTAGTATGTAGTATGTATGTAGTATGTAGTACGTATGTTTTAAGTATGTATGTAATATGTAGTAAGTATGTATGTAGTATGTATGTATGTAGTATGTATGTATGTATGTAATATGTATGTAGTGTGTATGTATATAGTATGTATGTAGTATGTATGTAGTATGTATATAATATGTAGTATGTATGTAGTATGTATCTTTTTTTTACATTCAACACATTAGCCGGATGATGGGACTAGTACTGTCCTATCATTGGTTAATGTGTCAATTACTGTCACTGTAGCAGGCATCATCTGATGGGACTTGTAGTCCCATCGGATGATGCCTGCACACACGCACAGACACCCTGCAGCCCACACAGTGCCTCGGCACGCCACACAGAGCCCCGCACAGAGCCCCGCCACGCCACACAGAGCCCTAGCACGCCGCACAGAGCCCCGGCACGCCACACAGAGCCCCGCACAGAGCCCTGACATGCTGCACAGAGCCACGCACAAAGCTCCGGCACGCCGCACAGAGCCCAGCACAGAGCCCCGGCACACCGCACAGAGCCCCGGCAAGCCGCACAGAGCTCTGGCAGGCACGCACAGACCCCGTCCGCACACACGCAGTCTCCGCCCACGCACCGCCCACACTCCATTATGGTGCATCATTGCACTATGGGAACTTCCGATTCTGGTATCCGATATCGCAAAAATATTGGAACTCAGTATCGGAATTCCGATACAGCGAATATCGACGATACCCGATATTTGCAGAATGCTCAACACTAGCCGTCATATATCTCTGCTCCAAGGTTTGCCATTGAAGGCTGGTGTACTTATTTTTTGGCTGTGTGATACTCAGATTCTATACAGCGCTATTCAGAGAGGGCCTAGAAGAGTGGGACGCTGGTGTAAAAGTTATCAATGTAGTGGTGATAATCCTTATCTAGCAGTGGGTGCAGCAATTCCCACACAATTTTCCCACTCACCCCCAGGACGGGGGGGGGATTCAGGGGGGTTAATTTGCGTGTCCTTCCCCTCATAGACCCTAAATCTGTGGGTGTATTCTGAGGTACTCTCGCACAGTTTGTTCCGTACCTGGACCTCTTACTGGGCAGGTATTTTTGGAATTTTAGCCTTCCTTTGAAATGAACGAGAGATTCATCAATAGCGATGTCCCTTTGGGGTATGTACGCCTCAGCAAATTTTCTGCTGAAGTGTTCAACCACTGGCCGAATTTTATATAGACGATCAAAGTTAGGATCGTCTCGGGGAGGACACTGTGCATTATCACTATAATGCAAAAATCTTTGGATCCCTTCAAATTGTGTCCTTGTCATGGCCATGCAGAATACCGGTGTACTTTAGAGAATATCAGGACTCCAGTTTTTTTATTATGCCCATATGCAGAACAATTCCCCAAAATGTCATCATCTCTGCTGCATTTATGGGGGTCCATCTGGCATATGATGATGTGGGATTTTGGGTGAAATATTGCTGGGCTTACAGGTTCGTCTGGGCCACCATAAGATTTATTATTTCCTCACTGAAAAAGAATTTGAAGAAGTCAATTTCAGTGAGGCCAGTGGTATCAAACTGGATTCCTGAGCTGCTGCTGAAATCCGGAATGACGGGCTGAAAATTTTAAGGGGGTGCAATCCATACAGGATCGATTGCTGCAGGAGTTGCCTAGGTCCTAGGGCGCCTTGTTGGGGGTCCTTCCTCACCAGATGAGGAGGATGAGGAGGAGGAGGAATAGAGGAATGTGGGATCTTCCTCACTGGCTGTATCCGTGTCGGACGCAAGGATGGTGTAAGCCTCCTCTGGTGAATAGCGCCTTGTTGATGAATGAGCCATTTTTATTTTTTTTCCCAAACCCCGGGGATGTGTTTGTAAGTGGTGCTTTTACACGTGTAATGTGTGGGGCTTGTGTATAGGGTACTCCTTATTATAACAAAACAGAGAAAAAAGAAGTAGAAAGGTAAAATGTAGAAGAAAAAAGGTAAAGAAAAATCAGATTAAAAAAAAAGTTTGTATAAAAAAAACAGACGTTCACTACACTAATGCCCTCCCTATAAATTTATCCAACAAAAATTATTTTTTACAAAAGAAAAACGGACGTCATCAACAATGTGATGTACGCTCCCCTAATGCACTTTTTATGCAAGGAAAAAAAAAGCTACCTCCCTACCTATAAAACTTCTCTGTATTTTTATTTTTCTAAAACAAGATCGGTCGTCACTAACGCTGTGATGATGGCTGTACTAACACGCTACCACTAAAACTACACTGTACAATTTTTTCTCTAAAAGATGATCGGTCGTCACTAACGATGTGACGCCAGCTACACTACCTTGCTATGTCTAAAACTATTCTGTACTAACTACTATTATTTTTTTCTAAAAAAACTTGGAGTCGCTTAGACTGCGAAGTCCGCTACACTAACTAGCTGAAAAACTAAAATTCCCGTGGCGCAGTCTCTGATCAGCAGCGATACTGATCAAAGCTCTGCGGACACAGAAAGAGCACGATTGCTCTGCGCTGGATGCCGCTCACAGAAAAAAAGCACAAAAAAATGCGCTAAAAATTCAATTGGATGGGGGGACGTCACCAAACACTGACGCCGGCTACAGTACTTTGCTATGTCTAAAACTACACTATACTAATTACGATTATTTAAAAAAAAAAAAAAACTTGGACGTTGCTTAGACTGCGAAGTCCGCTACACGAACTAGCTAAAAAAGAAAAATTCCCATGGCGCAGTCTCTGATCAGCAGCGATACCGATCAAAGCGCTGCGGACACTGGAAGAGCACGAATGCTCTGTGCGGGATGCCGCGCACAGGAAAAAAAGCGCAAAAAAGTGCACAAAAAAATCAATTGGAGGGAGGAGAGGGAGGGGGGTACTGGAACAGGGAGGGGGGATGGGAAAGGGGATGTCAAACACTGACGCTGGATACGGTACTTTGCTGAGCCTGAAACTACATTGTACTAACTACATTTATTATTTTTTCTAAAAAAAAAAAATTGGACTTCGCTCAGACTGCCAAGTCCACTACACTAACTAGCTAAAAAAAGGAAAAGTCCTCTGGCGCAGTTTCTGATCTGCAGCAATACTGATCAAAGCGCTGCGGACACAGGAAGAGCATGAATGCTCTGCGTGGGACGCCGCGCACAGAAAAAAGTGCAAAAAAGTGCGCAAAATAAACAATTGGAGGGAGGAGAGGGAGGGAGAGGGGTTTACTGGAACAGGGATGGGGGATGGGAAAGGGGTGGGGGAAGTGCTGCTGCTGCTGTGATCACAGGAGTCACACAGCAGTCAGATCACAGCACACAACACAGCACAGATCGCAGAAGATCAGCACAGGAAGGCAAGGAAATCGCAGTGACGATCGCACTGGCCACCAATGAAATCCTTCGCTCAGGTGACACAAAGGGGTTAAGACCACTGCTCGGCACGCCAAATCTGAGGTAAAGATGGCGTGCAGGGCGGTGATTGCTATTTTAAATTAACCCCTTTGACGCTGATTGGCTAGAAGCTATTGTTCAGCCAATCAGCGCCATAGGGGTTAATCAGGTGAGGTGACGTGGCGATCACCCCACCTACTGTGATGGCTGTGATTGGTGCAACGTCACACAGCACCAATCACAGCCTGTCACATGCTTTTTTTTTTTTTACAACTTTATTTTCAGCTTTGCTGTGATTGGCTGGTGAGAGTTCACCAGCCAAACACAGCGATCGTTGAGGCGGGGGGGTGGATCAGTCCCTCATGGTGACATGCCAGGATGGTCTGCTGTTGGAAACAGCAGCCATCCTCACCCGGTCACCGCGCGATGCAGCGCGGTGACCAGAAATGGCAGCGCCGTACTAGTACTGTGGTTTGCGGGAACGCAGTTCCCGCAAAGCAGTACTAGTACGGTGCATGTCAGGAAGGGGTTAATGTGCTTAGTGATAGACTGAACAGTTGGTTCACCCATGTGAACACACTTCTACAGGATGTGAACAAACGCCTTGACCACCTGGAAGCTGACCTTGAGAGAACAGCGCGTCATTTTTTCTTCAATAAAGCGGGAAGTGTTGGAAAACCTTACGCCTCAATTCCAGCTCATGCAGGCCTGCCAGGTTGCTTACAGCCACGCATTGCAGCAGTCCCAAAGCTACAATCCACAGGCCGGAGGATATTACCTACAGCTAGTGTTGAGTGATACCTTCCGATATTTGAAAGTATCGGTATCGGATTGGATCGGCCGATATCCCAAAAATATCGGATATCGCCGATACCGATACCCGATACCAATACAAGTCAATGGGACACAAATATCGGAACGTAATAGGGAGCAATCCTGGATGGTTCCCAGGGTGTGAAGGAGAGAAAACTCTCCTTCAGGCCCTGGGATCCATATTCATGTAAAAAATAAAGAATAAAAATAAAAAATGTGGATATACTCACCCTCGGACAGCCCCTGGCTGTCTCCGCTGCAAGCGTCTGCCTCCGTTCCTAAGAATGCCGAGTGAAGGACCTTTGATGTCGCCGCGGTCACGTGAGCGGTCACATGAGCGGTCACGCGACCAATCACAAGACCGCGACGTCATCGCAGGTCCTACACTCACTACATTCTTAGGAGTGGAGGCTGCTGATTGCACCGCTGAGAGCCAGGGGCCGTCGGTGGGTGAGTATATCCATATTTTTTTATTTTTATTCTTTATTTTTTACATGAATATGGATCCCGATTCCGATTTCCGATTACGCAAAAATATCGGTATCGGAATTCCGATACAGCGAATATCGGCCGATACCCGATATTTGCAGTATCGGAATGCTCAACACTACCTACAGCCAAACATTTACTTTCAAACTCCCACAGCACCGAACTATCCTTCACCACCACCGCCTCCAGTTCACAGATCCACCACGCTGCCGACTTCATCATCCCTGCAGCCAGCAGCATCCACCATGCTCCCAAGTTCAGCACCCCTGCAGCCAGCAGCATGCACCACACTGTCCAGTCCAACACCATGCCAGAAGACTGCTATAGAGGCCACCACTCTAACTCGGCCAAGAAAACAAAGTTTCAAAACTAAACACATTACCACCAGGACAAAGACCCGGAGGCAAAAACCCCTGCCAAAATTGGACCCACCATCTCCAACCTCACCTACCAATGTGTCTCTGTTGTCAAATGTGTCACTACCTTCCCTTGTGTCTGTCCCTTCCAGTTTGTCTATCCATTCCCATGATTCCATCGATGATCCAATCCTTCAATTTGTTGCCCCTTCCCCTTTAACCCCTCCTTATCAACTACCACCCAATCCTTACAGCTCCACACCCCCGAAGTCCACCTCATCTCACCCTCAGATAGGCCCCGATCCTAAACCCAATTTTTTTGTTAAATAAATATTTATTTTCTTTGCACAATATCTGTCTTCTTTGTCTCTTTAAGCACTGCCGCCACAAACACACACATGTTTGTATTGTTTTTTTGAGGGAACTTGTAATGGGTGTTTTGCTAGAGGTATTTTATTATTTAATTTAGCAAATATTACAGGTATATTTTTACATTACAGGTACATACTTAGCGGCTTAAACCATTCCGTCTTGCCATGCCACACGTCCTTTATCAGAAATAAAGTATGCATCAAGCCTATCCCTCATCTGGGCAATTTTCATTGTAGTCCTCAGAGGGTGATCTTGGTAATCATGCAATGTAACAGGTTCCTCAGGTTCTAAATTGGGTCACTCTTTTGCCAGGATGTAATTGTGCATAACAACACACGCTTTCACAACCTCATCAATTGTCTCAATTTTTAGATTGATTGGTGTTCCCAAAATGCGCAGTTTAGATACCAGCAAGCCAAAGGCACACTCCACAGTTCTTCGTGCTCTTGTCAGTCGGTAGTTCATCCATTTGGTGTGATTCAAGTCCTGACTTGAGTATGGTTTTATGAGTCTGGCATACATTTGAAAGGCCTCATCCCCAACCACAACAAATGACATTGGCGGTCCTTCAGTGTTGGGAAGAGGTTGTGGCTGTGGAAAATTGAAATTATTATACATACATTGGCCCATGTCAGAGTTTTTGAAAGTCTGAGAGTCATTTCCTCGTCCAAATGAACCAGCGTCCACGGAGACAAATCGATATTCAGCATCTGCAATCACCATGAGAACAATCAAAAAGCATTTTTTGTGATTAAAATACTCGGTTCCACTTCCAGCAGGTTTCATAATCTGAATGTGTTTGCTGCCCACAGCCCCACACAGTTAGGAAAATTACAAATGTCAATTTTTCAGCATTTTCAAACCAGAAGTCAGTTGTGGGTTGGGGGAGGAATTCTTGATGCAGAACGTCACATAAAGCCCGGCCCATGTCTCCCAACAATCCCAGAAAGGGGGGACACTCCAATATGGAACTGGAAATGGTGAGATGATAAGGTCTCTCCGGTAGCCAGGAATCTACCAAACAGAAAATGGAAATAAAAAAATTAATACATGGGTTTTCTAACAATAATACTATGAACATGTGTTTGTTTTTCACAATTACGTACCTCAGGGTCACCAACAGATGTTCCTCAGCAGGAATTGCTCTACGTAGTTGTGTGTCCTGCCTGGAAATGGATCCTCGGACACATTGCAGCAAGTCATCAAAACTCCATTCAGACATCCTCGTGCAGTCAAAAAACTTCGGAGGGTTTGCACGCAGCTCGGTGTGCAACGAGTGGTAGGCTCCACGGCTCTCTCGGATTTCAAGGATGGGGTATTGCCATTAGCAACAACGATGTCTTTTCAGTCTTTGTCTTCTTCTTTCTTCTTGACAAGCAAAAGTAAAGGCAACAGCCAATTTCAATTGTAAATCTAGATTATCATAGAAGCTCTCCATGTCAAGATCCATCTTGCAGCTTGATACAGCATCCAAAGATGAGGATTTCCTCAGTGCAGTTTGTCTATATATATAGAATTCCCATGAAAGACACCCATTGGGTGTCTGATGTCAAGGAAAAGCTAATGGACAACATTGGAAATATCGAACGCATGCGCAAAAACAATGCAAATGCATGCACATGCAGCATTTTTTCCGTCATGCATAAGATGATGCGGATAAAAAATGCAGGGTATGAATGCGTTTGCATGCGTTTTTACATGCATTTGCGCATGCGGATGATACGCTGTGGACTCAAACGCTAATGTGAGCCTAGCCTTATCAACAACTTTGCACCCATTATTCAGGATATTACATAAGGTCGCATCCTGATTTTTAACTGGTAGGTAATATAAAACAATCCTTTTGATAGTATTGAATTGAAGGCTGAATGCTTTTGAAAATGTAATGGGAGAGTAGTCACTGTTAGATATGATGTCTCTTTTATATAATAAATCAGCTCTAAGTTTGCAAAACACTTTGGATAGGGCATGTTAGACAGTAGTACTGTTATAACCATGGGTGGTTAGTCTCTTAGACATAACTGCGCCTTCCCAGCGGAACACATCATAGATGGAGCATATACGCCTGGTGCATGTTAATTCCACTGAAGGTATAGCCTGAGTGACATGGCATCGATGGAAAATCATAGCTAAAAGGATAGTATTACTTGAGAAATCCTTCCTAGAAAGGGGTGTCTCCACTGCATGCAAAAGAGAATTACCAATTAGAGTAATGTCTAAGAAGGAAAGCTGTATAGAGTGAATACTAACTGTAAAATGTAATTGTTTGAATTCAAATACAATGGGAACACCTGAAATGTAAATAAAGGACTTTCCATGACAAGGAGGAGATCATCCAGATATTAGCTCAACCATTTAATATGGGAGAGGAAAGAGTTATCATTGGTAAAGATAAATGTTTCCTCTCACCATGACATGTACAATATTGCCAGAGAAAGGATACATTTTGAGCCCATCGTGGCATGTAAGATCTGCAAATCAAATTCCGAATTAAAACTTAAAAAAATTGTGTTTTAAGTAGATAGTAAAATGCAGTAAAGGTACCGTTACACTAAATGACTTACCAACGATCACGACCAGCGATACGACCTGGCCGTGATCGTTGGTAAGTCGTTGTGTGGTCGCTGGGGAGCTGTCACACAGACAGCTCTCTCCAGCGACCAACAATCAGGGGAACGACTTCGGCATCGTTGAAACTGTCTTCAACGATGCCGAAGTCCCCCTGCAGCACCCGGGTAACCAGGGTACACATCGGGTTACTAAGTGCAGGGCCGTGCTTAGAAACCCGATATTTACCCTGGTTACCATTGTAAAAGTTAAAAAAAAAACAGTACATACTCACATTCTCATGTCTGTCACGTCCCCCGGCGTCCACAGGGTTAAAACTGCTTTCGGCAGGAGCGCTGGTAATGCACGCGCTGCTGCCGAGAGCTTCCCTGCACTGAATGTGTCAGTGCCGGCTGTAAAGCAGAGCACAGCGGTGATGTCACCGCTGTGCTCTGCTTTGCGGCCGGCGCTGACACAGTCAACCCTGTGGACTCCAGGGGACGTGACAGACATCAGAATGTGAGTATGTAGTGGTTTTTTTTTTACTTTTACAATGGTAACCAGGGTAAATATCAGGTTACTAAGCGTGGCCCTGCACTTAGTAACCTGATATTTACCCTGGTTACAAGTGAACACATCGCTGGATCGGCGTCACACACGCAGATCCAGCGATAACAGCGAGTGATCAGCGACCAATAAAAGGTCCTGATCATTCCCATCAACCAACGATCTCCCAGCAGGGGCCTGATCGTTGGTCACTGTCACACATAACGAGATCGTTAGCGGGATCGTTGCTTACATCACCAAAAGCGTGACGTTGCAACGATATCGTTAACGATATCGTTATGTGTGACTCAGCCTTAAGAATCAAAGTTTTTTAAGTGCAGGAGTAGGAACTATAATTATCTAAATGATGTTGAATGGCAATTAATGCTAAATAGTGGGGGATGGTAGAGTAAAAGTTAATTACATCACAAGTAACAAAAGGAAATTGTTTATGCCAATTAAAAGAATCAAACACCAGCAGCACTGTGGACATATCTTTTAAATAAACAGGGGTCCTGGCTGCCAAAGTCTGAAGGTGCTCATCTACCTATTGGCTGAGATTCTCATTAATGGACCCCACTCCTGAGATTATCAGGTGTAACGGAGGAGGAAAAATGCCCTTGTTTTGGGTAACCTGTGGAAGATTGGGAAGACAGACAAATCAAGCAGTAACCATCTCTGGATTTTACTTGTAGAGACACCTATACGTGTACCCTCATTTAATAATGCCAATAAAGCACATGTAAAAGTAGGAGTGGGGTCGGCTGTGAGAGACCTGTAGGTGGAAGAATTTGTCAGGATATTATAAGCAAGTAGAATACACAATGAAGTATCCAAAATAATAGCGCAACCCCCCACTTACAATTACGCATACAGTGGAGACATCCCTTTTTAGGAAGAATGTCTCAGGAAATACTATCCTTTATACGAATTGCCATCCACGCCATGTCACTCAGACTATACCTTCAGGGGAATTCATACTCACCAGGCATATATGCTCCACAGATGATGTGATCTGAGAGGGAAGGTGCGGCTATGTCTAGACAGTAACCACCCGTGGTTTAAACAGATCTACTGTCAAACATGCCCTACCCAAAGTGTCTTGCAAACCTAGAGCTGATTTATTGTATAAAAGAGACATCCCAACAAACAGTGACTACTCTCTCAATACGTTTTCAACAGCATTCAGTCCTCAGTTCAATGCTATCAATAGGATTGTTTTATAGTACTGTATTGCAGCGAGGTTGCTGCAGTGTGACAGATATGCAGGCACCACAGGAAAGTTCACAGTAAATGTGTTTAATGTCCAAACAACTCACACAATGCACAGCATTTTCTGGATCACAGCCGGGGCGTCACAATAGTTTCTAAACAAGACCGGTTGCCGAAGGCAACTGCACCACCGTATCAGGCTGTGAGGTACCAAGCTTTTTACTGTTCTTGGTTCTGTGTTAGCTCACCCAGGCTGGACGCTGCAGAGTCACCTGCTCTGCTACTTAAAAACAAACACTGACACCCCCAAACCATATACTACAGTGTATTTAACTGGTAACTGTGGCCATGTGCCACCTGTAAACCAGTAAGACCCGGCTTGGAGGAAGAGGACCGTCCCTCTACCATCCTGTAGCCTGCTTCAAAAATAAAAGCCCTTACCGGGTTTTCATGAACATTGCCTTGGTCAAATAGCTTGAACAGGTCCATACTTACTTTTCCTTTGCCTTATGACTCACAGGCATCCTGCTGTGAATGCAAGGCACTCCAGCAGGTCTAGTAGGACACCGTCCACATCTTGGGGGCTATATAGCTACCCTAGAATTTGATTCCCCTCACTACCTCTTATATCCCCCCTCTGTTTAAACTTGTGGGGTTGAACACTTGTCACCATACAGGGGGCCGTGACAGGGCATCCGCTTTTCCCTGCGATTTCCCTGCCTGATGTTCAACGGGGAAATTAAAATTCTGCAGGTGTAGAAACTGTCTGGTGACACAAGCATTCCTCTTCTTGGCATTCCTCATCCATACCAAGGGTGGATAATCTGTCACCAAACAAAACGGTCGACAGAGTAAATAATAGTGTAGGGACTAGTGTTGAGCGATACCGTCCGATACTTGAAAGTATCGGTATCGGAAAGTATCGGCCGATACCGGCAAAGTATCGGATCTAATCCGATTCCGATACCCGATACCAATACAAGTCAATGGGACTCAAGTATCGGACGGTATCCCTGATGGTTCCCAGGGTCTGAAGGAGAGGAAACTCTCCTTCAGGCCCTGGGATCCATATTAATGTGTAAAAGAAAGAATTAAAATAAAAAATATTGCTATACTCACCTCTCCGACGCAGCCTGGTCCCATGTGGCCACGACGCGACCAATCACAGCAAGCCGTGACGTAATTTTAGGTCCTTCAGGATTTTAAAATTACGTTCTGGCTTGTGATTGGTCGCGTCGCGGTCACATGGGCGACGCGACCAATCACAAGCCGTGACGTCACGGGAGGCTGGACACGCGCGCAATTTAAAATGCGCGCGTGTCCAGCCTCCCGTGACGTCACGGCTTGTGATTGGTCGCGTTGCCCATGTGACCGCGACGCGACCAATCATAAGCCAGAACGTAATTTTAAAATCCTGAAGGACCTAAAATTACGTCACGGCTTGCTGTGATTGGTCGCGTCGCGGCCACATGGGCGGCACGCGACCAATCACAAGCCGGGACTTCACGTAAGGAAGTAAACGCGCGAATTTTAAGCAAACAACGCTGCCGGTTCCCTCGGTGAGGTCCAGGCTGCGTCGGAGAGGTGAGTATAGCAATATTTTTTATTTTAATTCTCTCTTTTACACATTTTTACATTAATGTTGTTTCGATACCGATACCCGATACCACAAAAGTATCGGATCTCGGTATCGGAATTCCGATACCCGCAAGTATCGGCCGATACCCGATACTTGCGGTATCGGAATGCTCAACACTAGTAGGGACTCCAAGGTCCACTTAATGGCAAGGAACTCCTTCTCCACTAGGCTATAATTTTTCACAGCCAGAGTGAATTTCCGACTTAGGTAGGTGAATAGAGTTGAGCATTCCGATACTGCAAATATCGGGCGTCAGACGATATTCGCTGTATCAGAATTCCGATACTGAGTTCCGATATTTTTGTGATATCGGATACCGGAATCAGAAGTTCTCTTAGTGCAATGATGCACTATAATGGAGTGTGGGTGGTGCGTGGGCGGAGACTGTGTGTGTGTGTGCAGGTGGAGTCTGTGCGTGGCTGCCGGGGCTTTGTGCAGGCTGCCGGGGCTCTGTAAGGGCTGCCGTGGCTCTGTGCGGCCTGCCGTGGCTCTGTGTGGCATGCCGGAGCTCTGTGCGTGCCTGCCGGGGGTCTGTGCGGGCCTGCTGGAGCTCTGTGCGGGCTGCCGGAGGTCTGTGTGTGCAGGCATCGTCCGATGGGACTACAAGTCCCATCAGGCGATGCCTGCTACAGTGATAGTGATTGACACATTAGCCAATAATGGGACAGTTGTAGTCCCATCATCCTGCTAATTTGTTGAATGTAAAAAAATAAACATACATACATACTACATTTAAACTACATACATACTACATACTACATACATACTACATACATACAACATACTACATACATACATACATACATATTACATACATACTACATACATACTACATACAACATACATACTACATATATACTACATACAACATACATACTACATATATACTACATACAACAGACATACTACATACATACTACATACATACATACTACTTACATAATACATACATACATACTACATACATACTACATACTACATACAGTACATTCATACAATACATACATACAGACATACAGTACATTAAACATAGATTTCATACTCACCATTGCTTGTGACTTTGTTCCCCGAAGCCAGTGTCATCTGTAAAAAGATTAAAATAGCAAACAAACAATATACTCCGTCTGCAGAAATCCACGAGTCTCCCACGATGATCTCCCGTGGAGAACGGCAGCATCAGCTGATGTGACCGCTCTCCAGGGGCTCCAGGAATCCAATTACGGGAGGAAGGTATCCTTCCGCACTGAATTACTCCGCCGCTGAATAAAACTATTCCCTAGTTTCACTTTTGGCACTGCCATGTGAGATATTTTCCCACACAGCAATTGCCATAAAGTGAGACTTTGAACTATAGTAATCTCAGTGATGCACTGCAGGAGCCATTGTCTCCTGTCAGTGTGTCAGTGAGGGTCCTATAGAGCAGTGACATCACCCGATGTCACTGTTCTATAGGGGAGATCGTCGTGGGACACTCGTTATTAATTGGACTATGGCGGACAGGTAGCATACAGTTTATTATTTTACATTTTTTGCAGGCGCTGAAGTATGGTAAGTATGGTTAAATGAAGAATATTAAAATACTTTTTTCCTAATGTGTGTGTTTTATTAACCCTTTATTACTATTCGATTAATAATGGATAGGAGTCTTATTGACTCCTCTCCGTTATTAACCTGGCTTAATGTCACCTTACAATAGCAATAGCAGGCTACAAATATTGGCCCCTGCCGTCAGCTTTCCCCTCTGGTGCAGAAAATTGCATGGGAGCCCACGCCGTTTTTTTCCATTTTTTTTTTTTTTTTTTTAATATATTCAACGCTCATCAAGGCCTCTTTCACACTTGCGTCGGTACGGGTCCATCGCTATGCGTCGGGCCGACATACCGACGCACGTTGTGAAATTTGTGCACAACGTGGGCAGCGGATGCAGTTTTTCAATGCATTCGCTGCCCATTCTGAAGTCCGGGGAGGAGGAGGCGGAGTTTTGGCCGCCATGCGCGGTAGAAACAGGTGGACGCGACGGACAAAAAAACGTTCACTTGAATGGTTTTTCGTGCCGACGGTCTGCCAAAACACGACGGATCTGTTGCACAACGGACGCAACGTGTGGCCATCCGTCGCGATCCATCGCTAATACAAGTCTATGGGTAAGAAACACATCCTGCGAGCACATTTGCAGGATCCGTTTTTTTCCCCAAAACGACGGATTGTGACGGATTGCTAAAAACGCAAGTGTGAAAGTAGCCTTAGAAACATTGGCATTTCTATTATATATGTATGGATATATCTGTCTATAGATATATTTATAGATAGATATATCTATAGATACGTAGATGTATCTATCCATATATCTGGCTGCTTTCACAAATCAAGTTTTTGCCGTCAGGCACAATCCGGCGAGTTTTTTTTGTCTGTCACGTCCACCATTTTCTACAGCGCATGTGTGGCCGAAACTCCGCCCCCTCCTCCCCGGACTTCAGAATGGGCAGCAGATGCATTGAAAACTGCATCCGCTGCCCACATCGTGCACAAATTTCACAACGTTTGTCAATACGTCAGCCCGACGCATAGCGGCGGACCCGTACCGACGCAAGTGTGAAAGAGGCCTTGATGAGCGTTGAATTAAAAAAAAAACGGAAAAAAATGGCGTGGGATCCTGCGCAATTTTCTGCGCCAGATGGGGAAAGCCGACGGCCAATATTTGTAGCCTGCTATGAATATCATCCTGCAGCTGTCTGCGTAGCCTTTACTGGCTATTAAAATAGGGGGATCCCCCCAAAATACGATGTAGGGTCCCCCTATATTTTATAGCATGAAAGGCTACGCAGACAGCTGCGGAATGATATTCATAGCCTAGAGAGGGGCCATGGATATTGCCTCCCCCCGGCTACAAATACCAGTCCGCAGCTGCCCTAGAAATCTGTAAGATGCGCCAATTCCGGCACTTAGCCCCTCTCTTTCCACTCCCGTGTAGCGGTGGGATATGAGGTATTAAGGGGTTAATGTCACCTTGCTATTCTAAGGTGACATTAAGCCGGGTTAATAACAGAGAGGCGTCAATAAGACGCCTATCCATTATTAATCGAATAGTAATAAAGGGTTAATAAAACACACACACATTAGGAAAAAGTATTTTAATATTCTTCATTTAACCATACTTACCATACTTCAGCGCCTGCAAAAAACGTAAAATAATAAACCGTATACTACCTGTCCGCCATAGTCCAATTAATAACGAGTGTCCCATGACGATCTCCCCTATAGAACAGTGACATCGGGTGATGTCACTACTCTATAGGACCCTCAGTGATACACTGACAGGAGACAATGGCTCCTGCAGTGCATCACTGAGGTTACTATAGTTCAAAGTCTCACTTTATGGCAATTGCTGCGTGGGAAAATTTCTCACACATCAATGCCAAAAGTGAGACACAGTGCGGAAGGATACCTTCCTCCCGTCATTGGATTCCTGGAGCCCCTGGAGAGCGGTCGCATCAGCTGATGCTGCCGTTCTCCACGTGAGATCGTCGTGGGACACTCGTGGATATCTGCGGACAGGGAGTATATTGGTTGTTTGTTATTTTAATCTTTTTTACAGATGACACTGGCTTCGGGGAACAAAGTGACAAGTAATGGTGAATATGAAATCTATGTTTAATGTACTGTATGTATGTATGTATTGTATGTAATGCATGAATGTGCTGTATGTAATATGTATGTAGTATGTATGTATGTAGTATGCATGTAGTATGCATGTATGTATTATGTACGTAGTATGTATGTAGTATGTATGTAGTATGTAGTATGTATGTAGTATGTAGTATGTTTGTAGTATGTAGTATGAATGTAGTTTGTATATAGAATGTGTGTAATATGTATGTAGTATGTATGTATGGTTTTCTTTTTGGTTTTTTTTTACATTCAACACATTGGCCGGATGATGGGACTACTACTGTCCCATCATTAGCTAATGTGTCAATCACTGTCACTGTAGCAGGCATCGTCCGATGGGACTTATAGTCCCATCGGACGATGCCTGCACACATGCTCAGACCCCCGGCAGCCCGCACAGACCCCCGGCAGCCCGCACAGAGCCCTAGCACGCATGCACAGAGCCCCGGCAGGCACGCACAGAGCCGCAACAGCCGCACAGAGCCCGGCAGGCCGCACAGAGCCCCGGCAGGCTGCACAAAGCCCCGGCAGGCCCTTACAGAGCCTCGGCAGTCCACACAGAGCCCCGGCAGGCACGCACAGAGCCCCGGCAGCACGCACAGAGCCCCGGCAGGCCGTACAGAGCCCCAGCAGGCCGCTCAGAGCTCCAGCAGGTACCGCAAAGAGCCCCGGCAGCCCTCACAGAGCCCCGGCAGCCTGCACAGAGCCCCGGCAGGCATGCACAGAGCCCCAGCAGGCACGCACAGATCCCCAGCAGGCCCGTACTGACCTCCGGCAGGCACACACAGAACCCCGGAAGGCACAAAGAGAGCCCCAGCAGGCACGCACAGACCCCCGGCAGGCATGCATAGAGCCCAGGCAGGCACACACAGAGCCCCGGCAGGCACGCACAGACCCCCGGCAGGCACGCACAGAGCCCCGGCAGGCCCGCAGAGACCCCCGGCAGGCACACACAGACCCCCGGCAGCCGCACAGAGCCCCAGCAGGCCGCATAGAGCCCCAGAAGCCTGCACAGAGCACCGGCAGGCACGCACAGAGCCCTGGCAGGCCCACACAGAGCCCCGGCAGGTACGCAAGGATCTTCGGCAGCCTGCACAAACACCTGAGAGGCCCGTACAGATCCCCAGCAGGCCTGCACAGACCCCGCCTTCACACACACAGACACGCACAGTGTCCGCCCATGCACCACTCACGCACCGCCCACACTCTTCCCCCCTCCGGAACAGGATGTAGAAGGACAGAAAGGGCTTATTTACATTCCGATATTTGTGTCCCATTGACTTGCATTGGTATCGGTATTGGCGATATCTGATATTTTTGGGATATCGGCCGATCCAATCCGATACCGATACTTCTGGATATCGGAAGGTATCGCTCAACACTATAGGTGACTGGATGTTCCTCCCCATTCACCTCCTGCGACAACACTGCTCCTAGGCATACATTAGAGGCATCCCATCTGTAAGATGAAGCGTTTCTGGAAGTTGGAGCTACTGAGGATGGGCTTTCTGCACAGCCCCACCTTCATGGATTGGTACGCTTCATCCACTTGGGGGTTCCACCTAACCATGACTGACTTCTTTCTCTTGTGGAGATCTGTAAGGGGTGTTGTTCTCTCCGAAAAATTAGGTATAAACCTCCGGTAATACCCAGTGATTCTGAGAAACGCTCTCACCTGTTTGGTGGTAACGGACCTGGGCCAGTTCTGAATGGTCTAGATTTTATTTATTTGGGGTTTGATAACCCCACGGCCTATGATGTATCCCAAGTACCGGGCTTCCTTGAGCCCCACCACACATTTCTTTGTATTTTATATCAAGCCCACGATTCTGAGCAAATCTTCTACCACTTGCATCTGGGACAAGTGGGTATCTAAGTCAGTACTAAAGATGATGATGTCATCCAAGTACGCTGATGCATACTCCTGATGGGGTTCCAGCACTATGTCCATCAGCCTCTGGAACGTCACCAGAGCCTCATTTAGTCCAAAGGGCAGGACGACATAGTGGTATAGACCCACTATGGTGTTATAAAGGCAGTCTTTTCCTTTGCCGACTCCGTAAGAGGCACCTGGCTCAGTCAGATCAAACATGGTAAATTGCTGGGCCTGACCCAGTTGCTCAATCAGCTCGTTCACTTGGGGCATTGGGAACACCTCATTTAATTTGCGGAAGTCATTACAGAATTTTATTATCCGTCCGGCTTCAGGATTAGCACAATTGGTTAGCCAAGTCAATCCGGGATTCCTCGATTACTCCGAGTTAGAGCATTTGCTTTACTTCACTCTCAATGGCTTGTCTCTGGGCCTCGGGCTCATTGTATGTTTCATTCATACCTGTCATGATCCAGTTCTGTGTTTATGTTCAGCTGTCTTGTCTCTGGATTGGTCATGTGGGAGTTAATTCCCTCTGCCTCACTTTAAAGCTGGCTGAGCTATTTAAGTCCTCTGCAGCCTGTGGCCCAGTGTCTGCTATAGTTCATGCTGCACGGCTTGAGCACCTGACCTGTTCACTTGTACCAGTGTTCCTTTTTGCCTCTGACTGCCTGTACCCGTTTATGACTTGTTCTGACCCTTGGCTTGTATCCTGACTTCATCTTATGTCTCACATTTTGTTACCATGTTCCCGGTAGGCTCTGACTTCTTGTTTGTCCCCGACCATTCTTCTGACTTCCCCTGTGTACTGCGCTTACCTCTATGTGTATGACCTTTGGCTTGTCTGACTTCTCCTGCATTACCTGTGACACCTGTGTTGTTGTTCAGTATTGCTGTGCTGTGTGTACAACCTCTTTTCCTGAACCAGCTCCCCCTGGTGGAGGTTGCACTATACTACACTGCAGCAGCACATTACAATACCATTACGAGAGGCTCGGTGACAATGTCATGCTGGATGACAGAGGTACAACTGGAAAAAAATGAGAATACATCCTTATAGAGTTGAGCGACTTTTACTTTTTTAGGATCGAGTCGGGTTTCGCAAAACCAGACTTTGTCAGAAGTCGGGTCGGGTGAAATCGGCCGATTATTGCAAAAAGTCGGGGGCCGACTGAAACACGAAACCCAATGCAAGTCAATGGGGAATCAAAGTCGGCAGCGAGTGGAGGATAGGAAAACACCTACAGTGCCTATTATAATGCCAAAAGCATCAATTCTTATTACTGAAGCTTGTCAATCTTAATTTACTTTATAATAATAGTTAGGCATTGAAAATTGGGGGTCATTTGGCTAAAGTTGTGGGGGTAGGGCTGGTTCAAGTTTTTCGTGGGCCCAGGAAACGCAGACTACATCACGGCGGTGGAACAGGGAGAGGTAAGTATTTTAACTTTGCAAGTGCTGTGATCCTGAGCAAGCAGGGGGGCCCACTCGATTGCATTGGCACTGGCACAGGGCCCCTCAAAGTACGGCGGTGTGTTTGATGGTGGGGGCGCCTCCCACCGGTTGAGACACTTTTGTGTACTGTGAGGGGCCCTGTGCCACTGACGTTGCCAATGAGTATGCCCCCCACCTGATGAAGTAACCTGCACTTTCGTCTGCACCTTCCTGTTTGTCCCCGTGTAAGGTGGTATAGTATGCGGGAAGGAGAACCTGACTTTCAGCAGGGTCAGATTCTGGCTGTGTAGAGTGCAAGGGGAATGTAGTGGTCTGGGTCAATGTACCAGCAGACTCATCTAGCAGTGGCTGGGCAATGGGCAGGATGAGGAGGAAACACAGATATAGGCCCAAATAATAAAGTGGGCTACATGCAGTTCAAAACTGGTAACAGGAGTAAACTGGCAGCATAGCTTTGTTCAGCCGAGGACAATTGTAAGGAGTGGCAGACACAGTGAGTAGGCCCAAAAAAGTACGTAGGCTAAATGCAGCTCAAAATTGGTAACAGGAGTACACTGGCGGCATAGCTTTTTTCAGCGGATGACAATTGTAAGTAGTGGCAGACACAGTTAGTAGGCCCAAAAAAGTAAGTAGGCTAAATGCAGTTCAAAATTGGTAACAGGAGTAAACAGGCGGCTCAGCTTTGTTCAGTGGAGGAGAAAAACAAGGAGCGGCAGACACCGTTAGTAGGCCCAACCAAACAAGTAGATCAAATGCAGTTTAATATTTGATATAGGCTGAAAATTGAAGCTCAGCTTTGTTCAGTGGAGGAGAATAGCAAGGAGTGGCAGACACCGTTAGTTGGCCCAACCAAACAAGTAGGCCAAATGCAGTTTAATCTTTGATATAGGCTGAAAATTTAAGCTCAGTTTTGCTCAGTGGAAGAGAAAAGCAACGAGCGGCAGACACCATTTGTTGGCCCAACCAACAAGTAGGCCAAATTCAGTTTAATATTTGATATAGGCTGAAAATTGAAGCTCAGCTTTGCTCAGTGGAAGAGAACAACAAGCAGCGGCAGACAGCGTTAGTAGGCCCAACCAAACAACTAGGCCAAATGTAGTTTAATATTTGATATAGGCTGAAAATTGAAGCTCAGCTTTGTTCAGTGGAAGAGAACAACAAGCAGCGGCAGACACCGTTAGTAGGCCAAATCAAACAAGTAGGCCAAATGCAGTTTAATATTTGATATAGGCTGAAAATTGAAGCTCAGCTGTGCTCAGTGGAAGAGAACAACAAGCAGCGGCAGACACCGTTAGTTGGCCAAACCAAACAAGTAGGCCAAATGCAGTTTAATCTTTGATATAGGCTGAAAATTGAAGCTCAGCTTTGTTCAGTGGAGGAGAAAAACAAGCAGCGGCAGACAGCGTTAGTAGGCCCAACCAAACAAGTAGGCCAAATGCAGTTTAATATTTGATATAGGCTGAAAATTGAAGCTCAGCTTTGTTCAGTGGAGAACAACAAGCAGCGGCAGACACCGTTAGTAGGCCCAACCAAACAAGTAGGCCAAATGCAGTTTAATATTTGATATAGGCTGAAAATTGAAGCTCAGCTTTGTTCAGTGGAGGAGAACAACAAGCAGCGGCAGACACCATTAGTAGGCCCAACCAAACAAGTAGATCAAATGCAGTTTAATATTTGATATAGGCTGAAAATTGAAGCTCAGCTTTGTTCAGTGGAGAACAACAAGCAGCGGCAGACACCATTAGTAGGCCCTACCAAACAAGTAGATCAAATGCAGTTTAATATTTGATATAGGCTGAAAATTGAAGCTCAGCTTTGTTCAGTGGAGGAGAAAAGCAAGGAGCGGCAGACACCGTTAGTAGGCCCAACCAAACAAGTAGGCCAAATGCAGTTTAATCTTTGATATAGGCTGAAAATTGAAGCTCAGTTTTGCTCAGTGGAAGAGAAAAGCAACGAGCGGCAGACACCATTTGTTGGCCCAACCAAACAAGTAGGCCAAATGCAGTTTAATATTTGATATAGGCTGAAAATTGAAGCTCAGCTTTGCTCAGTGGAAGAGAACAACAAGCAGTGGCAGACAGCGTTAGTAGGCCCAACCAAACAAGTAGGCCAAATGCAGTTTAATATTTGATATAGGCTGAAAATTGAAGCTCAGCTTTGTTCAGTGGAGGAGAACAACAAGCAGCGGCAGACAGCGTTAGTAGGCCCAACCAAACAAGTAGGCCAAATGCAGTTTAATATTTGATATAGGCTGAAAATTGAAGCTCAGCTTTGCTCAGTGGAAGAGGACAACCAGCAGCAGCAGACAGCGTTAGTAGGCCCAACCAAACAAGTAGGCCAAATGCAGTTTAATATTTGATATAGGCTGAAAATTGATGCTCAGCTTTGTTCAGTGGAGGAGAAAAACAAGCAGCGGCAGACAGCGTTAGTAGGCCCAACCAAACAAGTAGGCCAAATGCAGTTTAGTATTTGATATAGGCTGAAAATTGAAGCTCAGCTTTGTTCAGTGGAGGAGAACAACAAGCAGCGGCAGACACCGTTAGTAGGCCCAACCAAAAAAGTAGGCCATATGCAGTTTAATATTTGATATAGGCTGAAAATTGAAGCTCAGCTTTGTTCAGTGGAGGAGAAAAGCAAGGAGCGGCAGACACCGTTAGTAGGCCCAACCAAACAAGTAGGCCAAATGCAGTTTAATATTTGATATAGGCTGAAAATTGAAGCTCAGCTTTGTTCAGTGGAGAACAACAAGCAGCGGCAGACACCGTTAGTAGGCCCAACCAAACAAGTAGGCCAAATGCAGTTTAATATTTGATATAGGCTGAAAATTGAAGCTCAGCTTTGTTCAGTGGAGGAGAACAACAAGCAGCGGCAGACACCATTAGTAGGCCCAACCAAACAAGTAGATGAAATGCAGTTTAATATTTGATATAGGCTGAAAATTGAAGCTCAGCTTTGTTCAGTGGAGAACAACAAGCAGCGGCAGACACCATTAGTAGGCCCTACCAAACAAGTAGATCAAATGCAGTTTAATATTTGATATAGGCTGAAAATTGAAGCTCAGCTTTGTTCAGTGGAGGAGAAAAGCAAGGAGCGGCAGACACCGTTAGTAGGCCCAACCAAACAAGTAGGCCAAATGCAGTTTAATCTTTGATATAGGCTGAAAATTGAAGCTCAGTTTTGCTCAGTGGAAGAGAAAAGCAACGAGCAGCAGACACCATTTGTTGGCCCAACCAAACAAGTAGGCCAAATGCAGTTTAATATTTGATATAGGCTGAAAATTGAAGCTCAGCTTTGCTCAGTGGAAGAGAACAACAAGCAGTGGCAGACAGCGTTAGTAGGCCCAACCAAACAAGTAGGCCAAATGCAGTTTAATATTTGATATAGGCTGAAAATTGAAGCTCAGCTTTGTTCAGTGGAGGAGAACAACAAGCAGCGGCAGACAGCGTTAGTAGGCCCAACCAAACAAGTAGGCCAAATGCAGTTTAATATTTGATATAGGCTGAAAATTGAAGCTCAGCTTTGCTCAGTGGAAGAGGACAACCAGCAGCAGCAGACAGCGTTAGTAGGCCCAACCAAACAAGTAGGCCAAATGCAGTTTAATATTTGATATAGGCTGAAAATTGATGCTCAGCTTTGTTCAGTGGAGGAGAAAAACAAGCAGCGGCAGACAGCGTTAGTAGGCCCAACCAAACAAGTAGGCCAAATGCAGTTTAGTATTTGATATAGGCTGAAAATTGAAGCTCAGCTTTGTTCAGTGGAGGAGAACAACAAGCAGCGGCAGACACCGTTAGTAGGCTCAACCAAAAAAGTAGGCCATATGCAGTTTAATATTTGATATAGGCTGAAAATTGAAGCTCAGCTTTGTTCAGTGGAGGAGAAAAGCAAGGAGCGGCAGACACCGTTAGTAGGCCCAACCAAACAAGTAGGCCAAATGCAGTTTAATATTTGATATAGGCTGAAAATTGAAGCTCAGCTTTGTTCAGTGGAGGAGAACAACAAGCAGCGGCAGACACCATTAGTAGGCCCAACCAAACAAGTAGATCAAATGCAGTTTAATATTTGATATAGGCTGAAAATTGAAGCTCAGCTTTGTTCAGTGGAGAACAACAAGCAGCGGCAGACACCATTAGTAGGCCCTACCAAACAAGTAGATCAAATGCAGTTTAATATTTGATATAGGCTGAAAATTGAAGCTCAGCTTTGTTCAGTGGAGGAGAAAAGCAAGGAGCATCAGACACCGTTAGTAGGCCCAACCAAACAAGTAGGCCAAATGCAGTTTAATCTTTGATATAGGCTGAAAATTGAAGCTCAGTTTTGCTCAGTGGAAGAGAAAAGCAACGAGCGGCAGACACCATTTGTTGGCCCAACCAAACAAGTAGGCCAAATGCAGTTTAATATTTGATATAGGCTGAAAATTGAAGCTCAGCTTTGCTCAGTGGAAGAGAACAACAAGCAGTGGCAGACAGCGTTAGTAGGCCCAACCAAACAAGTAGGCCAAATGCAGTTTAATATTTGATATAGGCTGAAAATTGAAGCTCAGCTTTGTTCAGTGGATGAGAACAACAAGCAGCGGCAGACAGCGTTAGTAGGCCCAACCAAACAAGTAGGCCAAATGCAGTTTAATATTTGATATAGGCTGAAAATTGAAGCTCAGCTTTGCTCAGTGGAAGAGGACAACCAGCAGCAGCAGACAGCGTTAGTAGGCCCAACCAAACAAGTAGGCCAAATGCAGTTTAATATTTGATATAGGCTGAAAATTGAAGCTCAGCTGTGTTCAGTGGAGGAGAAAAACAAGCAGCGGCAGACAGCGTTAGTAGGCCCAACCAAACAAGTAGGCCAAATGCAGTTTAGTATTTGATATAGGCTGAAAATTGAAGCTCAGCTTTGTTCAGTGGAGGAGAACAACAAGCAGCGGCAGACACCGTTAGTAGGCCCAACCAAAAAAGTAGGCCATATGCAGTTTAATATTTGATATAGGCTGAAAATTGAAGCTCAGCTTTGTTCAGTGGAGGAGAAAAGCAAGGAGCGGCAGACACCGTTAGTAGGCCCAACCAAACAAGTAGGCCAAATGCAGTTGAATATTTGATATAGGCTGAAAATTGAATCTCAACTTTGTTCAGTGGAGGAGAACAACAAGCAGCGGCAGACACCGTTAGTAGGCCCAACCAAACAAGTAGGCCAAAAGCAGTTTAATATTTGAAACAGGAGTAAACAGGCAGCATAGCTTTGTTCAATGGAGGACAGCTGTAATGAGTGGCGCAGACACAGGTTGTATGCCCACATTTAAAAAGTAGGTAACAGGAGTAAACAGGCGGCATAGCTTTGTTAAATGGAGGACAGCTGTATTGAGTGGCACAGACAGACACAGGTAGTAGGTAGGTAGTAGGCCTAAAATAAAAAAAGTAGGCTCAATGCAGTTCCAAACGGGTTACCGGAGTGAACTGGCGGCATAGCGTTGTTCAGCAGAGGACAATTGTAAGGAGTGGCGCAGACAGACACAGGTAGTAGGCCTAAAATAAAAAAGTAGGCTCAATGCAGTTCCAAACGGGTTACAGGAGTGAACTGGCGGCCGTTGTTCAGCGGAGGACAATTGTAAGGAGTGGGCAGACACACACAGGTAGTAGGCCTAAAATAAAAAAGTAGGCTCAATGCAGTTCCAAACAGGTTACAGGAGTGAACTGGTGGCATAGCATTGTTCAGCGGAGGACAATTGTAAGGAGTGTCAGACACAGTTAGTAGGCCCCAAAAAGTAAGTAGGCTAAATGCAGTTCAAAATTGGTATCAGGAGTACACTGGCGGCATAGCTTTGTTCAGCGGAGGACAATTGTAAGGAGTGGCACAGACAAACTTAGTAGGCCTAAAATAAAAAAGTAAGCTCAATGCAGTTTAAAATTGGTTACAAGGGTACACAGGCGGCATTGGTTTGTTCAGCGGAGGACGATTGTAAGGAGTGGTGCAGACAGACTTAGTAGGCCTAAAATAAAAAAGTAGGCTCAATGCAGTTTAAAATTGGTTACAGGGGTACACAGGCGGCATAGCGTTGTTCAGTGGAGGACGATTGTAATGAGTGGCGCAGACAGACTTAGTAGGCCTAAAATTAAAAAGTAGGCTCAATGCAGTTCAAAACGGGTTACAGGAGTGAACTGGCGGCATAGCGTTGTTCAGCGGAGGACAATTGTAAGGAGTGGCAGACACAGTTAGTAGGCCCAAAAAAGTAAGTAGGCTAAATGCAGTTCAAAATTGGTAACAGTAGTAAACTGGCGGCATAGCTTTGTTCAGTGGAGGACAACTGTAAGGAGTGGTTGACACAGTTAGCAGGCCAAAATAATAAAGTGAGGTAAATGTCTGCCAAAAATGTTTTCAAAAATAAACAGGTGGCATAGCTACATACAGGGGTGGGCTCCTCTGCTGAGTAGCAGACAGTGGTAGTTGGCGCAAAGTATTAAATGGTCTAAATGGAGGCCAGGGCCCCTGTATATTTTAACTATCATCTATCATTTCAACAAATTGGTATTGGCAGTGCCATTGAAGGATTTATCAGCACAGACTACACTGTGGTGGAGCAGTGAGAGGTAAGTATTGCAAGTGGTAGAGCACTGTTCGACCAGGGGGGAACACTCTCTCATGGGCGGCGGTACTGGCACAGGGCCCCTCATATTACGACGGTGTGTCTGACGTTGGTTGTGCAGAGACACTTTATTGTACTATGAGGGACCCTGTGCCAGTGCCATCGCCCAAGAGTGGGCACACCCACCTGTCCAGGCAAACGGCACTCGCACGGGTGCTTGCGCTAGGTGGTGACCACGGCCCTGTGGGGGGAGTCAGCCCATTTAGGGAGGTAAACAAATGGCCTATGGTGGACATTCAGCAGCTGCAAATGGAGGAATTGGAGCAGTCAGTAGGGGAAGGTGGGGAAAAATAATTAGAAATCCATGATTGGTTCATTTTAATGAAGGTTAGATCATCAAAATTTTGGGTAGCCAGATAAGTCCTTTTTTCGGTCAGTATTGAACCAGCAGCACTGAAGACTCTTTCTGATAGCACACTAGCAGCTGGGCAAGCGAGCTCCTGTAATGCATATTCTGCCAATTCAGGCCAGGTGTCTATTTTAGATGCCCAGTAATCAAAGGGGAATGACGTGTGAGGGAGAACATCGATAAGGGAGGAAAAATAGTTACTAACCATACTGGACATATGTTGTCTCATGTCACTTTGAATTGATGCAGCAGTACCTGTCGTGTCTGCGGTCATTGCGAAATCTCTCCACAACCTGGTCATAAAACCCCTCTGTCCAACGCCACTTCTGATTTGTGCACCTCTAACACCTCTGCCATGTTGCCCTCTGCAGGTCGTGTGAGAACCATCACCACCGCTGTGTGCTGGGAATGCCTGAACCAAACGGTCTACAAGAGTTGCTTGTTTGATAGCCAATATTTGCTCAAGGTTCTCATGTGGCATGATAATTTGTAATTTTCCTTTATATCGTGGATCCAGGAGGCAAGCCAACCAGTAATCGTCATTGGTCATCATTTTTATAATGCGGGGGTCCCTTTTTAGGATATGCAAGGCATAATCAGCCATGTGGGCCAATGTTCCATGTGTCAATTCACTGCTTGTGCTGGGTTGAGGAGCACTTTCTTGCAAATCAACATCACTTGTCTCCCGCAAAAACCCTGTACCTGACCTTGCAATGCCACCAGTTTCTATTGCCCCCTGAGAAGCATCCTCCTCCCATAAATATTCATCCCCATCATCCTCCTCCTCTTCCTCTTCATCCGCCACCTCATCCAGGAGAGTTCAATGAGCAGACAATGGCTGACTGTCATCAAGGCTTCCCTCATCCTCAGCTGCAGACGCCTGCTCCTTAATGTGCGTCAAACTTTGCATCAGCAGAAGCATTAGTGGGATGCTCATGCTTATGATGGCGTCATCTGCACTTACCAGCCATGTGCATTCCTCAAAACACTGAAGGACTTGACAGAGGTCTTGTAGCTTCGACCACTGCACACCTGACAACTCCATGTCTGCCATCCAACTACCTGCCCATTTATGTGTATCCTCCCACAAATACATTACAGCACGCCTCTGTTCGCACAGCCTCTGAAGCATGTGCAGTGTGGCGTTCCACCTTGTTGCATCGTCGATTATTGGGCGGTGCTGGGGAAGCTTCAGCGATCGCTGATGGTTCTGCATGCGGCTGGAGTGTACGGGCAACCGGCGGATGTGCGAGCAAAGTATTCGCACCTTCAGGAGCAGGGCGGGTAACCCCGGATAACTTTTCAGGAAGCCCTGCACCACCAGGTTCAAGGTGTGAGCCAGGCAAGGTATGTGTTTCAGTTCTGAAAGGGTAATGGCAGCCATAACATTCCTTCCATTATCAATGACTACCTTGCCTGCCTCAAGATGTACACTGCCCAGCCATGACTGAGTTTCTTGCTGCAAGTACTTGGCCAGTACTTCCACGGTTTGTCTATTGTCGCCCAAACACTTCATTTTCAACACAGCCTGCTGACGCTTACCACTAGCTGTTCCATAATGTGACACCTCGTGTGCAACACTGGCAGCTGCGGATGGAGTGGTAGGGCGATTGCGCTCTGTGGACAAGCTTTTGCTTCTGGAGGAGGAGGAGGAGGAAGAGGAGGGGTGTTGAACGCCTACTGCCAACTGTTTCCTAGACCATGGGCTAGGCAGAACTGTCCCACTATGGCTGTCCCCTGTGGACCCTGCATCCACCATATTAACTCAGTGCCCTGTGATAGACACGTAATCTCCCCGGCCATGCCTACTGGTCCATGCATCTGTTGTGAGGTGCACCATTCTACTGACTGATTGCCCGAGAGCATGGACAATGCGGTCTTTGACATGCTGGTGGAGGGCTGGGATGGCTTTTCTTGCAAAGAAGTGTCGACTGGGTAGGTCATAGCGTGGTACTGTGTAGGTCATCAGGGCTTTGAAAGGTTCGCTTTCAACCAACCGGTAGGGCATCATCTCTAATGAGATTAGTCTAGCAATGTGGGCGTTCAAACCCTGTGTACGCGGATGAGAGGATGAGTACTTCCTTTTCCTAACGAGTGTCTCTTGTAGGGTGAGCTGGACTGGAGAGCTGCATATGGTGGAACTAGCGGTGGTGGCGGTGGTGGACATGGCGGATTGAGAGAGGGTTGGTGATGTTATTCTCGATGTTGGCCTACATACAGTGTTTCCTAACAATAACCTTGTGATTCCCTGACTGCTTTGGCCTTGCGACGATACCTCTACATTTGCTGCTGGTGGTGTTCTAACTGGTGGGCTTACAGTGAGGGAAGCAATGTATCGTTGCTGACTACCTTCATTCTGAGCGGGTGCACCAACGGTACGGGACGTTTGGTAGTTAGTCCAGGCTTGCAAGTGCATGCTGGTTAAATGTCTACGCATGCACATTGCATTTAAATTTTGGACATTCTTCCCTCTGCTAAAGGTCTTTGAGCATTTCTTACAGATAACTTTGCACTGATCATTCAGATCTTGGTTAAAAAACTCCCACACTGCACTCTTCCTACTATCGAATACCTTTTCAGGCATTGCACGCTGTGCTACTTTAACCGGATGGCCACGCTGTCCTAAAAGTGTTTTTGGTTTTGTCAAACGTTTTTAGCCAGATACAGGCCTGCCAGATGAAAGCTGTTGCGATGTAGATGCCTGCTGCGGATTATCCTCCTCCGCTTCAGAACTACTGCCATCGGCACCCAGTTCCCCCAATGGCTGCCAATCTGGGTCAACAACTGGGTCATTTATCACCTCCTCTTCAATGTCATGTGCACCTTCCTCTGTGTCACCGTGTAAGGTGCTATAGCGTTCGGGACGGGGCACCATAGTCTCATCAGGGTCACATTCTGGCTCAGTACACTGCGAGGGCAATGTAGTGATCTGAGTCAATGGAACAGCATAATAATCTAGCTGTGGCTGTGCATCTGTGCACTCCATGTCCGATTCATTTTGTAATGGGCTGTTAACTATTTCCCTTTCTAACCCTGGCACGGTATGTGTAAAGAGCTGCATGGAGTAAACTGTAGTGTCCTTCACTTTTGCTTTGGGTAAAGGACACAAGGAAGCGAATTGTTCCTGACTGGGAGCATCCACTGACGACTCGCTGCTTTTATATTTCGAACTTTCTGAAGAGGAGGCGAAAGAGCTAGAGGCTGAGTCAGCAATGAAAGCCAAAACTTGTTCCTGCTGCTCCGGCTTTAAAAGCGATTTTCCTACTCCCAGATAAGGGAGCCTTCGAGGCCTTGTGTAGCCAGACGATTACGCTGTCTGAACAACTCGAGCCTTAGGTGCTATTTTGCTTTTCCCACTACCACCAGATGCTCCACCACCACCACCACCACCATCATTACCAGCTGGCAATGACCGCCCACGGCCTCTTCCACCAGACTTCCTCATTTTTGGGAAAATGTAACCAAACTAACAACCGTTATATGGTACTGTAAAACAAGGTAGAAGGTGTATATAAACTTGTTGACAATTTAAATCTCCCTTTTTTGGGGGGAGACTGCACTGAAACTCAGGCCCTGTGTATTACACTACACAATGTAAGTGGCAGAAAGTGGCTGGCAGATATATGACAAAAATAACTGACGCAGATCCACTTAGTGGCATTTTAAATCTCCCTTTTTTGTGTGGGAGTCTGCTGCAAAACTCAGGCCCACTGTATTATACTACACAATGTAAGTGGCAGAAAGTGGCTGGCAGATATATGACAAAAATAACTGACACAGATCCACTTAGTGGCATTTTAAATCTCCCTTTTTTGTGTGGGAGTCTGCTGCAAAACTCAGGCCCACTGTATTATACTACACAATGCAAGTGGCAGAAAGTGGCTGGCAGATATATGACAAAAATAACTGACGCAGATCCACTTAGCGGCAATTTAAATCTCCCTTTTTTGTGTGGGAGACTGCTGCAAAAATCCGGCCCACTGTATTACACTACACAATGTAAGTGGCAGAAAGTGGCTGGCAGATATACGACAAACAGAACTGACGCAGATCCACTTAGTGGCAATTTAAATCTCCCTTTTTTGTGTGGGAGACTGCTGCAAAACTCAGGCCCACTGTATTATACTACAAAATGTAAGTGGCAGAAAGTGGCTGGCAGATATATGACAAAAATAACTGTCGCAGATCCACTTAGTGGCATTTTAAATCTCCCTTTTTTGTGTGGGAGACTGCTGAAAAACTCAGGCCCACTGTATTATACTACAAAATGTAGGTGGCAGAAAGTGGCTGGCAGATATACGACAAAAATAACTGACGCAGATCCACTTAGTGGCAATTTAAATCTCCCTTTTTTGTGTGGGAGACTGCTGCAAAAATCATGCCCACTGTATTACACTACACAATGTAAGTGGCAGAAAGTGGCTGGCAGATATACAACAAAGAGAACTGACGAAGATCCACTTAGTGGCAATTTAAATCTCCCTTTTTTGTGTTTGGGGACTGCTGCAACAATCATGCCCAGTGTATTACACTACACAATGTAAGTGGCAGAACGTGGCTGGAAGATATATAAAAAATAAGGGACTGTACTACAATAGCAATCTCCCTACAATGATCTCAGGACAAGTATGGCAGCCAGCAATAAAAAGGACTGCTGCACACAAAAGTGTGGACAAATAAACAATAGAACTGTGAAGAAAGGAGCAACAGGATTTTTGCTTTTAAAAAAGCAGTTGGTTTGCACAGCGGCGTACAAACAGCAATGCAGCTATCAGGGAGCCTTATAAGTCAGCCTAATAAGCTACAGAGCTGATGCACAAAAATCTGGCCTCCACTGTCCCTGCAAAGAAAAGGTGGTGTTGGACAGTGGAAATCGCTACAGCACAAGCGGTTTGGGGGTTAATCTTCCCTCCCTAAGTATATTCCTGCTTCTGACAAAGCTGCAGCAACCTCTCCCTATGCTCAGATCGGCAGAATTAAGATGGCGGTCGGCGTGCATGCCCCTTTATAGCCCCTGTGACGCCGCAGAAAGCAAGCCAATCACTGTCATGCCCTTCTCTAAGATGGTGGGGACCGAGACCAATGTCATAACGCTGCCCACACTCTGCGTCCTCCATCATTGGCTGAGAAATGGCGCTGAAAGCGTCATACGAAACGTGACTTTGGCGCGAAGATCACCGACAGCATGGCCGATCCCACACTGGGATCGCGTCGGGTTTCATGAAACCCAACTTTGCCGAAAGTCGGCGATTTTTCAATTTGTCCGATCCATTTCGCTCAACCCTACATCCATATTCTCCAGTACCAATTTCCATACCTCTCGCCGCTGCTGTTTCGAGAGAGTGTCTCCTATCTTTACCTCTCCCTCGGCTTCCATCTGGACTAACATCGCAGGGTCCCCAGATGACATGTCAGGAGTCACCTCCGTAAGCATACACTCCCAGTCCTTCAACGCTTTCATCAAAGTAACGTCATACAACTGTTCGGGTTTCCTTTTTGGGGGCTGGTAAACTTGGTAGTTTACTTCCCCCACTTTTTCCCAAACTTCATACGACCCTTGCCACTCGACCATGAGCTTGCTTTCAGTCGTGGGCACCAAACCCAACACCCAATCTCCTGCTTTAAATTAGCGGGCCGTGGCCTTTTTGTTATTTACGCGGTCCTGTGCTGCCTCAGCATCCACTAAATGCTCTTTTACGATAGGCATGACTGCTGCAATTCGGTCCTGCATAGTGGCCATATGCTCAATGACACTATTATGTGGCGTAGGTTCTTGCTCCCACGTCTCTTTGGCTATGTCCAGCAGACCCCTAGGATGCCTGCCAAACAGTAGCTCAAAGGGTGAAAATCCTGTGGAAGCCTGTGTTACCTTGTGAATGGCGAACATAAAGTAGGGTAACAACATGTCCCAATCCTTTCATCCTTGGAGACTACCTTCTTCAACATGGATTTGAGGGTTTTGTTTATGGGCTCGACTAGTCCATCAGTCCGAGTGTGGTACACCGACGTGTGCAACTGTTTTATCTTGAGGAACCTGTGCAGTTCCTTTGTCACCTTGGACATGAAAAGAGTCGCCAGATCAGTGAGGATCTCCTTCGGTAGCCCAAGGCGACAGAACATGGCAAACAACTCCCGGGCGATAAGCTTAGCCCAGGGTTGCCAAAGCAGAATGGCATCTGGGTACTGGGTGGCGCAGTCTACGACTACTAATATGTGTTGGTGGCCCCAGGCGAATTTTACTATTGGCCCTACCAGATCCATCGCAATCCGCTCAAAAGGTACTTCTATAATGGGCAGAGGCACAAATGAACTCCGGTAGTTCACGGTGGGTGAGGTTATTTGGCACTCCAGACATGTATCACAGTACCTCTGGACCTCAACAGAGACCCCAGGCCAAAAAAATGCCACAATATGCTCTCCTGTGTCTTTTTAGCCCCAAATGCTCTCCCAGCATATGGGTGTGAGCACCGCCCGGATTTTATCAACCCTATATGATAACTCCTGGTTGATTGCCATACGTTGGAACACTGTCTCTGCCCTGGGTGCTGAGCCACCTTATTTACCTCGATTAGCCTTTCCTGTTCCTGGGTCAGAGTGGGATCCTGGAACTGAGCTGTCCCGAATAGTGATGAGCGAGTGTACTCATTGCTCGGGTTTTCCCGAGCATGCTCGGGTGACCTCCTGGGATTTGTTAGTTTTAGGAGATTACATTTTCATCACCACAGCTGAATGATTTACAGCTATTGGACAGCTTAATTACATGTGAAGATTCCCTAGCAACCAGGCAACCCCCACATGTACTCAGCGTGGCTAATAGCTGTAAATCATTCAGCTGTGGCGATGAAAACTTAATCTCCCAACACTAACAAATACTTGGAGGTCACCTGAGCGTGCTCGGGAAAACCCGAGCAACGAGTATACTCGCTCATCACTAGTCCCGAACTCACCAAAGGACACTTCCAGCTCGGGGATTGGTGAGGTCTCCTCGACCTCTCCTACCAATACCTCTAGGGGAATCCTATTGGGGTTACACTGTGTCCCTAGGTTGGCGACCCCTACGGCAGATATCCCTGACTCGGGATCTTCGGGTTCCGCTCCCAGAATAACATTTACCATGGGAGGGTTAACCCTGGTCTCCCACAGGGAACAGAACAGGGGCAAGTCTCTTCCCAACACAGTACCAAATGGAAGGGTCTTCACCGCTCCCACCACATTTTATTCCTCCTCATGGTGTGGAAAATGTAACCTCTGCGTTCGGGTACTCTTGGAGTTCCCCATGTATACACACCATTCCCACTTTCCATCCATTGGCATTGTCCCCGGCAAAAAGAGACACATGGACTAGAGTCAATAAGCTCCCCAAGTCCAAGAGAGCCTCCGTTTAGTATCCATTAACAATTACCTGGCAAAGTTGAGGTTTGCTGCCAGTGGTGCCTGTAGTTGAGTAGTTGAGGTGCAGACAGGCTAGGTGTACATAGATACTCGGCGAATATACCCGCAGTCCATGGATTCAACTAGGGGCAGTTGGTAGCCACATGTCCGGGCCCTTGGCACCGCCAACACTTAATAGCTGTGGCATGACTGGTCTTTGGGAATGATTTAGGGGAAACGGGACTTTTGTCAACCTCACTCTAGATTACCCCCTCAGTACAGGTTTGGTTCTGATTAGCCCCAACATAGGGTCATGGACCTTTGCCAGGCTCCTGGGCTGGCAGGGCCCGTCATGAAAGCTGAAATGGAGCAGTGTCCCGTATAAATTCCTGAGTGGCTGTATACCACTCAACCAGTCCAACCACCTGGTCCAGAGAGCCTGGTTCCTCTTGCCCCACCCAACGATGTATGGCTTCTGGCAAAGCCCTCACCAGCTGGTCAACCATCACCCTCTCTTACATCTGAAAGGGAGTTAAGTTCTCAGGCTGGAGACATTTTTTCATCGTTGCAGCAAGTCATTTGCCTGAGACCTGGCTCCACAAAAGACCATTGGAATATCCGTTGTGCACATACATATGTGTTAACCTCCAGCTGGGCAAGGATCTCACCTTTCAAATTCCCATAGTCCAGGGCATCGTCCCAACTGAGGTTAAGGTAGGCTTTCTGGGCATCTCCAGTCAGGAAGGGGGCCACCACTTCAGCCCACTGGGAACAAGCAAAGCTCTCCCCCTTAGTGGTGCGCTCGGAGACGGTGAGGAAGGCCTCCATTTCATCCTCAGGACCCATCTTTCTCAGCAAAGACCGGACTTTGTACTGTGCCTCCAAATGGACCATCGTCGCTGGGGAGAATGTCTCATGCAGAGCGGCAATCTGTTGCATGATCAAATTGTTGGTTTGCTACTGCTGCTGCTGAAACTCCTGCAACTTCTGCTGTTGTGTTTAAGAGACTGCCAACTGTCTTAGTATTTCCTCCATCTTGTCACCAGGCTTGGGCTGCAGTGTTGCAGGTCTGATCACCGACATGCAGCACTCTTTGGGGTATGCCTCAAGTCACACTGCCCACATTCTCCAACCATATGTAATGCAGCAGGGTTGGTGTAGTGTGACAGATAGGCAGGGACCACAGGAAAGTTTACAGCAATCGTATTTAATGTCCAAACAACTCACACAGTGCACAGCACATGGTATCCTCCGGATTGCTGCCGGGGCATCAAAATAGTCTGTACACAAGACTGGTTGCTGAGGGTGAGTGCACCAGCGTATCATTCTGTGGGGTGCCAGGTGTTCACTGCTCTTGGCTCTGTGATAGCTTACACAGGCCGGATGCTGCAGAGTCACTTGCTCTTCTACTTGCAAACAAACACTGACACCCCCAAACCCTATACTGCAGGATTTTTAACTGAAATCTGTGGCCATGGGCCTTCTGTAAGACCCGGCTTGGAGGTAGCGTACCACCCCACTACCGTCCTGTAGTCCGCTTCAAAAATAAAAGCCCCTACCGGGTTTTCCTGAACATTGCACTGGTCAAATAGCTTGACCAGGTTCACACTTACTTTTACTTTGTCTTGTGACTCACAGGCGTCTTGCTATGAATACAAGGCACTCCAACGGGTCTAATAGGACTCCGTCCACATCCTGGGGGATATATATCGACCATCGCATATGATCCCCCTCACTGCCTCACTGTACTTACTAGTTATGAATCAGGATGCGACCTAACGTGATATCCTGAATAATGGCTGCAGAGTTGTTGCTAAGAGAGGCCTCACCTTAGGTAACGTGTTATCGCCCAGTATGCTGAAATCACCTTCCCCTCCCCCCACATGGTTAGCCACAAAAGGCTTTCATAAATGTGCAGGATCTAGATGCAATGTGTGTCAGTTTGCTATTGATAAAACACGTATGTTTATTATTCCACCTATTACTCCTTATACCATTACCTCTTTGATCAACTGTGACTCTACGTATGTGGTATATTGCATAGTCTGCACCACATGTAAATTAAACTAGGACATACAACTAGAAAAATCAAATAATGAATTGCTAAGCATGTGGCCAATATCAACAATAGGAATAGTTCCTATTCAAGAGCATGCAAGCACTTTGTCACTGTTCACACAGGAGATTTGTCTCACTTTGGCTTCTTTGGCTTGGAGAAGGTACTTTACCCCAAATGGGGTGGCAATTGGCAAAAGGGAGCTCGTTCTCAGGGTAGCATATAACCTACAACATAATTTCCGTGGCCTAAACAGAATTCTACCCCTTAGGCCAATTACATTACACCAAAAAGAAAGAACTTGGATCTCTGTAAAAGAATATCCTGCTATATTATCAAACCGTATACATGTCAGTATATAAATTAGAGACCACAATAAAGAATTAGGGGATTTTTTCAGTGACAAAATACATAACTTTTATTATACACATTTACTAGAACAGATACAATAACAACAAAGGGCATTCATGTGTAAGAAACAGCTAAAAACCACCAGTACCGTATGAGTTGGAAAATATGGTACTAGGAATAAGAAAAATAATCGTGTCTCAATAGGCACTATTGCACATTGTTATATAGGATGAAGAAGAATAATATCTGGTATACTATATTACACCGGTAAATAAGTCAAATTTGATAGTGTGTTGGCTATGCCAGAATAATCACACATTGGAGCAATGAGGAACTTATGTATCATATGTATATAGTCCGCACTATGTAGTTCCCAATTGCTCTCTCTTATAAGCCGGTTATAGATGATGAAACCAGTCCATCCGCGATATCAAGGCATAATAGAATTTAGATATATAATAATTAACCTTGCGACATGATGGTCACCCTGTGTTGAAGTGCCTATGAGACACGCCAAAGCTTCGACGCGCGTTTCACCACCTACGGCTTTGTCAGGAGGCGTGGCTAAAAGGTTTATATGTATGAAAGGATGTGGAATCGGCACATGTGATGCCCCGCCCCTCGGAGAGGAAGGCCGGCTCGCGACATGCACGATGGGAAGGAGGACGTGCGTCATCGCTTTACATCGCCATGACAACACGTCTGAGCCCACCGCGCCGCCGGGAGAGTGCAGCGCATATGTGGAGCTCGTCTGCGCATAGATCAGTATCACCTTACTATGGCGGACCGGTAAGTGCTTAGCACAATATGAAGGCAGTGTATCTCTTAGGTTGTCATAACAACAAACCCAGCCAATCATTGCGCTAGTGCCCTCAAAACAGGTTTATAAATGTTACAGGCTGTCATATAGATGTCATAGAGGCTATACACCAGTATATAGATGCTTAATAAATAAATTTAAATAATCGATGTCTGGATAGTGCCAGTCCATTAGGTAAATAGACGAATGGTATCTAAGATTAGACAGTCATAATGAAGAATTAGAAAAAGTATACAGTGAATATCAATCAATCTAAAATGATTATACATATAGTCAGACATAACTTTCAACAGTGTGATAAATAGGCACATGGAAAAGGATATTATATCAGATAAAATTCATAAAATATCATTATAGTTGAAATTATGTATGGTGCCAATATTATAACACTGTTGGAATCAATAAATATTCATAAAATTTTGCTGACAGTCTATTTATACTGGGAGTATATCTCTCGGACGTAGCTAGGCAAAAGGCTATATACATGCATTACATATAAAGTGATCAGATAGTTCTTAATCTACAATAGAAAAGCTAATCAATCAAATAAATAACACACGATACAGTAATATTAATTATCTCGCAATAATCCAGGGTACAGATCCTGATGCATCACAGGTCTGTATAGTCTGAGTCCCGGACCGTTATCCTAAGATTTTCCATGGAAGGTGGTTAGCACCGGTGATTGATCCAAAATACGGCATGCTAATGATGCATTGTGCCAGTAGATAGGAAAAGTATATCTAGGACATTTAAGACAATTGATTAGTAACTCAAATTACAACTAAAAAACTGCAAAACTAAAAAACCATGCCCCACATAAAATAGTGCACTTATCAAAATTAGAGAAAAGACTAGAAAATGATGGCTTCATTGAGGCGATTGGGTGTCATGGTGTCTGATGTGACTATCCAGCGTGTTTCCTTCTGCAGGAGTTTTTGTTTGAGATTTCCGCCGCAAAAGTAAATTAAACTAGTAAATTAAACTAGGACATACAACTAGGAAAATCAAATAAAGAATTGCTAAGCATGTGGCCAATATCAACAATAGGAATAGTTCCTATTCAAGAGCATGCAAGCGCTTTGTCACTGTTCACACAGGAGATTTGTCTCACTTTGGCTTCTTTGGTTTGGAGAAGGTACTTTACCCCAAATGGGGTGGCAATTGGCAAAAGGAGCTCGTTCTCAGGATAGCATTCTGGATCCTGCATTAAAACACTAAATTACCCAATGGAATAAATTATCGCAATGATTTGTTTTATATTTATTGATTTATTTTTCTCTTATTTATGTCTAAAAGGGTTAAATGTTGTTGTCAGCAGCCTATGTTTTCACCTGCATGCATTTTCTATGTGATTTCTCCTGAGCGGGGATTGGTTATTCTTTCTTTATATGCTTTTTCACATTATTTTTTCTTTGACATCCTATGAATAAGGGTGTGACTTTTGAGCCATAAACGCATCAGGTTTCTTTTAATATGTTTTAGTTTGAGTAAATAAAGTATCTATGTATTTTACCAGAAAGGGTGTGCCAAATTAAATCCTTAGTTTCCTCTACTGTGGCTGTCTTCACCAGCTGGATTGGCACCCTCTGGAGTGATTTCCACAACGCCAGCAGCTCCCCGTCCTCCTTCTAGCCTGTGTTTTACAGTGGTAGCCGGTATTGCTGCTGCTGCTAAGGGTACTGTCACACAGTGCCATTTTCATCGCTACGACGGCACGATCCGTGACGTCGCAGCGTCGTATGATTATCGCTCCAGCGTCGTAGACTGCGGTCACACTTTGCAATCACGGCGCTGGAGCGATGCCGAAGTCCCCGGGTTACCAGGGTAAACATCGGGTTACTAAGCGCAGGGCCGCGCTTAGTAACCCGATGTTTACCCTGGTTACCAGCGTAAACGTAAAAAAAACAAACACTAGATACTTACATTCCGGTGTCTGTCCCCCGGCGTTCTGCTTCTCTCCACTGTGTAAGGACCATAGCCGGAAAGCAGAGCGGTGACGTCACCGCGTCACCGCTTTGCTCGCTTTCCGGCCGGCAGGCGCTCACAGTGCAGAGAAGCAGAACGCCGGGGGACAGACACCGGAATGTGAGTATGTACTGTTTTTTTTTTTTACGTTTACGCTGGTAACCAGGGTAAACATCGGGTTACTAAGCGCGGCCCTGCGCTTAGTTACCCGATGTTTACCCTGGTTACAAGCGAACGCATCGCTGGATCGGTGTCACACACAACGATCCAGCGATGTCAGCGGGTGATCAAGCGACGAAAGAAAGTTCCAAACGATCTGCTACGACGTACGATTCTCAGCAGGGTCCCTGATCGCTGCTGCGTGTCAGACACTGTGATATCGTAACGATATCGCTAGAACGTCACGAATCGTACCGTCGTAGCGATGAAAATGGCACTGTGTGACGGTACCCTAAGCCTGATTTTTCTGACTCTTCACTGCCACTACAAAAATGCAGCAATGTTTGCCACACATCTCCTAGCTGCATTCTGTGTTTTATAATACAGTGTACTGCTGATGCAAAAATGTAGTCTTGTGAGTACACAAACATGAACCAGCTCCAAAAAGGGATTTTTTTTAATGCCTTGCTAATAAAAAGCCATTGCTTTTTCACTTTGAGAGCAGCTAGCCCATTACTGATCCTGAAAAAATGGATACTTTTTGGAAGCCTAGATAAAAATCCTATACAATGGTTTATCCATTTTGAGAATAACAAATCTGTGGCCTAACCAAAAAAAGGAATTTTTTTTCACTACAAGTTGAGAAGCCATTATTTTTTTACTGTCAAAGGTGCTGATTATACCTGTTTACTCTCTAAATAATAATTTATCCATGCCTTATGAAAAAGCTTCTAAAGCTTTTGAAAATCCCCCAAAAGAGCTATTTATGCACCACTCCATGTGAAAAACCCACAGCTTCTTCTGTTTGTACCACCTTTGTGTGGATAATGTTTGGACTGTTTCTACAATTTAAAGTGAATCTGTCAGCAGTTTTGGCCAATACGAGTTACGGCCATCAACTTTCAGGGCTGATATATAGCATTCTATAATGCTGTATATCTGCCCCCAACCCAACCTGCAAGAGAAGAAAAATGCATTTTATTATACTTACCTGTGGGGCAATCCGGTCCGAGGGGTGTAGCTCTTCTTGGTCCGGCACCTCCTATCTTCTTGCAATGCCTTCCTCCTTGCTTCGTGTGAATGGCGCGTCGCTGCATCAGCCACATGGTCTCCTCAGCAACTCACTCCTGCACAGGCATACTTCTCTGCCCTGTTTCTGCCCTCAGAAGAGAAGTATGCCTGTGCAGGAGTGCTGTGCCGAGGAGACTGTGCTGATGATGCAGTGATACGTCATCCACGCAAAGCAAGCAGGAGGACGGCATCGCAAGAAAATGGGAGGCGCCAGACCAAGAAGTGTGACACCCATCGGACCGGACCACCCCGCACTTGAGTATAATAAAAGTTATTTTTCTTCTCTTGCAGGTTGGCTTGGGGGCTTATATACAGCATTAAAGAATGCTGTATAGCAGCTCTGAAAGGGGTTGGCCACATCTTATATCAGCCAAAACTGCTGACAGGTTCACTTTAAGTAGATTAACAATTCTGATACTGCACTATATTTTTAAATAATCTGTGATATTCCATCGCTTTCTATCGGATTTTACCTAGCCAGTCGGAGGACATTTGAACATTGATAAGTCTGTTTTTGCATTAAAAGCTTTAAAAGGTTTCAGTTTATGGTATGTGCACACACTGCAGATTTGCCTGTGGAATTTTCTGCGCAGATTCTGCATCTCTCGGCAGAAAATGCAGGTAAAAATCCATGTGCATTTGATTTGTTTTTGATGCATTTTTTATGCGGATTTCATGCGGATTTGTATGTGTTTTTGTAGGCTAAATAAAGATCTATTATTTAGCAAAAAAAAAAAAAATTACGTCATTTCCTTGTCCAACCTCTTCTTTAACATACTCCGTTGAATAATGTTTACACACAGATAGATAGATAGATAGATAGATCTATAGATAGATAGATCGATCTATAGAAAGATAGATAGATCTATAGATAGATAGATATATCTATAGATAAATGTATAGATAGATATATCTATTTATATATTTATCTATCTATCTATCTATCTATAGATCTGTCGATCTATAGATGCTTCTATCTAGTTCCTTACACAATGCGGATGCTGCTGCCGCTTTGTATAACACCACAATAGCTGCAGCTCTTGAATCGGTCGCCCCTCTCGTGCATAGCAAAGCTCTCAAAATCAACAGACAACCCTGGCACACCAGCCTGACCAAAGAACTGAAGCAGGCTTCCAGGGTTGCTGAGCAGAGATGGAAAAAATCACACTCCAACGAGCACTTCATCGCTTTCAAATAGTCCCTCACTACTTTTATGGCTACACTCGCTGCAGCAAAACAAATATACTTCTCATCTCTGATATCCTCCCTGTTTCACAACCCTAAACAGCTATTCAACACCTTCAATTCTGTCCTCTGTCCCCCAGCACCTCCTCCCTCTCTACTCATCTCAGCTAATGACTTTGCTTCATTCTTCAAACAGAAGATTGATAACATCAAAGAAAGCTTTGGCCTACAACCTCCACAACCCCTATTCCTAACTACTCAGCCCTCCTCCTCCAAAACCAGCTTCTTCACCATTATAGAAGCCAACTTTCCACCCTACTCTCAAGATCACATCTCACTACCTGTGTACTTGACCCGATTTCATCCCACTTCATCCCAAACCTCACCACAGTCTTCATCCCAACTCTAACCCATCTCTTCAACCTATCAATAACAACTGGTGTTTTCCCTTCATGCTCAAGCCTCAATCACACTTACCCTCAAAAAGTCCTTTCTTGACCCATCCTCTGTATCCAGCTATCGCCCAATATCTCTTCTCCACTTTGCCTCAAAACTATTGGAACAACATGTCCATTTCAAACTGTCCTCCCACCTCTCTTCCTGCTCCCTCTTTGACCTCTTACAATGTGGCTTTTGGAGGAATCACTCTACTGAAACTGCCCTAACTAAAGTCACAAGAGTATACAGGACCCCAAGGCTACAGGGTCTAGGGAGAGTGGAGGGAAGCAAGAGATCGGGGTGCAGATCTAAGTGTAAATAGTTTTGTTCACCTCAAATATGTAGGTTAAAAATGCTCACTGTTGTGAATTCTATTTTTGGGCTCCCTCTAGTGGTCACAAGCGGTACTGTGTAGTGTTGTCTTTCTGCAGGTTGGCTGCATCAGCTGGTTCGTTATCCTTGGTTGGTTTCCTATTTAGCTCACCTGGAGACTCAGTTCCTTGCCTGCTATCAATGTATTCAGTGCTCTTCAGATTCCTTGTGTCTACCTTGCTCCCAGTCTCTCCAAGACAAGCTAAGTTTTTGTTTGATCATTTTTTGATTATCAGTGTTCATTATGTTTTTAGTCCAGCTCGCTAAAATGTGATTTCCTCGCTTGCTGGTTGCTCTAGGGGACTGAGTTTCTCCCCCCACACCGTTAGTTGGTGTGGGGGTTCTTGAAATCTCAGAGTGGATATTTTGTAAGGGTTTTTTACTGACTGCATAGATTCCCTTTTCTATTTTCTGCTATCTAGTATTAGTGGGCCTCATTTGCTGAATCTGCTTTCACCCCTGTGTATGTGCCTTCCTCTTACCTCACCGTTATTATCTGTTGGGGGCTTCTATATCTTTGGGGATTATTTCTCTAGAGGCAAGAGAGGTCTTTTCTTTCTCTCTAGAGGTAGTTAGTTCCTCAGGCTGGCTCGAGACGTCTAGGATTTTTAGGCACGTTCACCGGCTACTTCTAGTGTGTTTGGATAGGTTCAGATTTGCGGTCAGTCCAGTTTGCCACCTCCCTAGAGCTTGTCCTATGTTTGTTACTTAGCTGGAGTAATTTGTGATCCTCAACCACTAAGGATCATAACAGTATAGCAGGCCAAAAAGTGTTTAATGCATCGCAGAAGTGGGATAAAAAGAAGACCTGAGTACATTTTTTTTTCCTCCTGCTTTTCCTTTGCTGCAGTCTGTTTAGCTTCTTTCATCCCCTTGAACTCTGGGTGGTTTTGAGCTCAGCTGCAGACATGAATGTTCAGACTCTGACTTCTAGTGTGGATCATCTTACTGCACGGGTGCAAAGTATTCAGGATTTTGTTATTCATAGCCCTATGTCAGAACCAAAGATACCCATTCCTGAGTTGTTTTCTGGAGATAGATCTAGGTTTCTAAATTTTAAGAATAATTGTAAGTTATTTCTATCTCTGAGACCTCGTTCCTCTGGTGATTCCGCTCAGCAAGTTAAAATTGTTATCTCCTTGTTACGTGGCGACCCTCAAGATTGGGCTTTCTCTCTGGCGCCAGGAGATCCTGCATTGCTTAATGTAGATGCATTTTTTCTGGCTCTTGGACTGCTTTATGAGGAGCCTAATCTTGAGAATCAGGCAGAAAAAGCGTTGCTGGCTATCTCTCAGGGTCAGGATGAAGCAGAGGTGTATTGTCAAAAATTTCGGAAATGGTCGGTGCTTACTCAATGGAATGAGTGTGCCCTGGCTGCAAATGTCAGAGAAGGTCTTTCTGAGGCCGTTAAGAATGTTATGGTGGGGGTTCCCACCCCTGCAAGTCTGAGTGATTCTATGGCTTTAGCCATTCAGGTTGATCGGCGTTTGCGGGAGCGCAAATCTGCTCATCCTTTGGCAGTATTTTCCGAACAGAGACCTGAGTCTATGCAATGTGACCGAACTCTGACCAGAATTGAGCGACAAAGTCATAGACGTCAAAATGGGTTGTGCTTTTACTGTGGTGATTCTACTCATGTTATCTCAGCATGCTCTAAACGCTTAAGAAAAAAATCTAAACCTGTCACCATTGGTACTATACAGCCTAAATTTATTTTGTCTGTTACTTTGATTTGTTCTTTGTCGTCCTACCCGGTTATGGCTTTTGTGGATTCGGGTGCTGCCCATAATCTGATGGATTTGTCGTTTGCCAGGCGCTGTGGTTTTGTCCTGGAGCCTTTGGAATTTCCTATTCCTCTGAGGGGAATTGATGCTATGCCATTGGCTGAGAATAAGCCTCAGTATTGGACGCAAATGACCATGTGCATGACTCCCGTACATCAGGAGGTGATTCGCTTTCTTGTTCTGCATAATTTGCATGATGTTGTCGTTTTGCGTCTGCCATGGCTGCAAGCTCATAATCCAGTTTTAGATTGGAAAGCTATGTCTGTGTCAAGTTGGGGTTGTCAGGGAATTCATGGCGATACTCCGTTGGTGTCTATTGCTTCTTCCACTCCTTCTGAGGTCCCTGAGTTTTTGTCTGACTACCAAGATGTATTTGATGAGCCCAGGTCCTGTGCCCTGCCTCCTCATAGGGATTGTGACTGTGCTATAAATTTAATTCCTGGTAGTAAATTCCCTAAGGGACGACTTTTAATTTGTCATACCAGAGCATGCCGCGATGCGGAGTTATATAAAGGAATCTCTGGAGAAGGGACATATTCGACCATTCTCTTCCCCTCTTGGTGCAGGTTTTTTTTTGTGGCCAAGAAGGACGGTTCTTTGAGACCTTGTATAGATTATCGTCTTCCGAATAAAATCACAGTCAAATTTCAGTATCCTTTGCCACTATTGTCTGATTTGTTTGCTCGGATTAAGGGTGCCAGTTGGTTCACTAAGATAGATCTCCGTGGTGCGTATAACCTTGTGCGCATTAAGCAGGGAGATGAATGGAAAACAGCATTTAATACGCCCGAAGGCCATTTTGAGTACTTAGTGATGCCTTTTGGACTCTCTAATGTTCCTTCTGTGTTTCAGTCCTTCATGCATGACATCTTCCGAGAATATCTGGATAAATTTATGATTGTTTATCTGGATGACATTTTGGTCTTTTCTGATGATTGGGAGTCCCATGTGAGGCAGGTCAGGATGGTGTTTCAGGTCCTGCGTGCTAATGCTTTATTTGTGAAGGGCTCAAAATGCCTCTTCGGAGTACAGAAGTTCTTCTTTTTGGGTTTTATTTTTTCTCCTTCTACTGTGGAGATGGACCCAGTCAAGGTCCAGGCTATTCATGACTGGACTCGGCCCATGTCTGTTAAGAGTCTTCAGAAGTTCTTGGGTTTTGCTAATTTTTACCATCGTTTCATCGCTAATTTTTCTAGCGTGGTTAAACCTTTGACGGATTTGACCAAGAAGGGTTCTGATGTGACTAATTGGTCTCCTGCGGCCGTGGAGGCCTTTCGGGAGCTGAAGCACCGGTTTTCTTCAGCTCCAGTCTTATGTCAGCCAGATGTCTCTCTCCCCTTCCAGGTCGAGGTTGATGCTTCTGAGATTGGAGCAGGGGCTGTTTTGTCGCAGAGAAGCTCTGATGGCTCTGTGATGAAGCCATGTGCTTTCTTTTCAAGAAAGTTTTCGCCTGCCGAGCGGAATTATGATGTTGGTAATCGGGAGTTGTTGGCTATGAAGTGGGCATTTGAGGAGTGGCGACATTGGCTCGAAGGAGCTAAACATCGTGTGGTGGTCTTGACTGATCACAAAAATCTGATTTACCTTGAATCTGCCAAGCGCCTGAATCCTAGACAGGCTCGTTGGTCGTTGTTTTTCTCCCGTTTCAACTTCGTGGTCTCATACCTGCCTGGTTCGAAGAACGTGAAAGCTGATGCACTTTCTAGGAGTTTTGTGCCTGACTCTCCGGGAGTTTCTGAGCCGGCTGGTATTCTCAGAGAGGGAGTGATTTTGTCTGCCATTTCCCCAGATTTGCGACGAGTGCTGCAGAAATTTCAGGCGGATAGACCTGACCGTTGTCCACCAGAGAGACTGTTTGTCCCGGATAGATGGACCAGCAGAGTTGTTTCCGAGGTTCATTCTTCGGTGTTGGCGGGTCATCCTGGGATTTTTGGTACCAGAGATTTGGTGGCTAGGTCCTTCTGGTGGCCTTCCTTGTCGCGGGATGTGTGTTCCTTTGTGCAGTCTGTGGGATTTGTGCTCGGGCTAAGCCTTGCTGTTCTCGTGCCAGCGGTTTGCTTTTGCCTTTGCCTGTTCCGAAAAGGCCTTGGATGCACATTTCCATGGATTTTATTTCGGATCTTCCAGTATCTCAGAAAATGTCTGTCATCTGGGTGGTGTGTGATAGTTTTTCCAAGATGGTCCATTTGGTGCCCTTGCCTAAGTTGCCTTCTTCCTCCGATTTGGTTCCTCTATTTTTTCAGAATGTGGTTCGCCTGCACGGCATTCCTGAAAATATTGTGTCTGATAGAGGATCCCAGTTTGTGTCCAGGTTTTGGCGGACTTTTTGTGCTAAGATGGGCATTGATTTGTCTTTTTCGTCGGCCTTCCATCCTCAGACTAATGGCCAAACCGAGCGAACTAATCAGACGTTGGAAACTTATTTGAGATGTTTTTTTCTGCTGATCAGGATTATTGGGTGACTTTTTTGCCATTGGCCGAGTTTGCCCTTAATAATCGGGCTAGTTCTGCTACTTTGGTTTCGCCTTTTTTCTGCAATTCTGGTTTCCATCCTCGTTTTTCCTCTGGTCAGGTTGAGCCTTCTGACTGTCCTGGGGTGGATTCTGTGGTGGATAGGTTGCAGCAGATTTGGAACCATGTGGTGGACAATTTGAGGTTGTCACAGGAGAAGGCTCAGCGCTTTGCCAACCGCCGCCGCGGTGTGGGTCCCCGACTTCGTGTTGGGGATTTGGTGTGGCTGTCTTCTCGGTATGTTCCTATGAAGGTCTCCTCTCCTAAATTTAAGCCTCGCTTCATCGGTCCTTATAAGATCTTGGAAATCCTTAACCCGGTGTCTTTTCGTTTGGATCTCCCAGCATCGTTTGCCATTCATAATGTGTTCCATAGGTCTTTGTTGCGGAGGTATGTGGTACCTGTGGTTCCTTCTGTTGAGCCTCCTGCTCCGGTGCTGGTCGAGGGCGAATTGGAGTACGTGGTGGAGAAGATTTTGGATTCTCGTATCTCTAGACGGAGGCTTCAGTATTTGGTTAAGTGGAAGGGCTATGGTCAGGAGGATAATTCCTGGGTTGTCGCCTCTGATGTTCATGCGGCCGATTTGGTTCGTGCCTTCCACGCGGCTCATCCTGATTGCCCTGGGGGTCTTGATGAGGGTTCGGTGACCCCTCCTCAAGGGGGGGGTACTGTTGTGAATTCTATTTTTGGGCTCCCTCTAGTGGTCACAAGCGGTACTGTGTAGTGTTGTCTTTCTGCAGGTTGGCTGCATCAGCTGGTTCGTTATCCTTGGTTGGTTTCCTATTTAGCTCACCTGGAGACTCAGTTCCTTGCCTGCTATCAATGTATTCAGTACTCTTCAGATTCCTTGTGTCTACCTTGCTCCCAGTCTCTCCAAGACAAGCTAAGTTTTTGTTTGATCATTTTTTGATTATCAGTGTTCATTATGTTTTTAGTCCAGCTCGCTAAAATGTGATTTCCTCGCTTGCTGGTTGCTCTAGGGGACTGAGTTTCTCGCCCCACACCGTTAGTTGGTGTGGGGGTTCTTGAAATCTCAGAGTGGATATTTTGTAAGGGTTTTTTACTGACTGCATAGATTCCCTTTTCTATTTTCTGCTATCTAGTATTAGTGGGCCTCATTTGCTGAATCTGCTTTCACCCCTGTGTATGTGCCTTCCTCTTACCTCACCGTTATTATCTGTTGGGGGCTTCTATATCTTTGGGGATTATTTCTCTGGAGGCAAGAGAGGTCTTTTCTTTCTCTCTAGGGGTAGTTAGTTCCTCAGGCTAACTCGAGACGTCTAGGATTTTTAGGCACGTTCACCGGCTACTTCTAGTGTGTTTGGATAGGTTCAGATTTGCGGTCAGTCCAGTTTGCCACCTCCCTAGAGCTTGTCCTATGTTTGTTACTTAGCTGGAGTAATTTGTGATCCTCAACCACTAAGGATCATAACAGCTCACCTTGTGTGTAGCTTGTATCATAGCATATCGACCTAAAAAGTCCGAACAAGATGCCTGGTTTCCCTGGTATGCAGCAGCAGTCTGGATACAATGGATCTCTCAGCCAGGAGACCGTGAAGTGAAGTGAAAAAGGAGGGATCATCCAGTCTATTCAGCGCTCCCAGGTAACATGCACCAAGCAACGATATTGCAAATCTTGGACAATTTATTCAGAATAGTGTTTCGGCTATATATATGTTAAAAATAGAACAACATAAGAAAAACACCAGTATACTGTGCCAATTTATACTAAATAGCTTTTATTGAATATAAATACACTAAAATCACATAACAGGGTGACTACTAGGAAAGCAGGGACAGAACTACGATAGAAAAATAACCAAAGATCCAGTAAGATGCCTGTATTACTACTAAATTTGCTGAAAAATTAATGTCCACAGTGCTAGCCACTAGTGAGTATAGGGGCACAACAAAAATACCCTGCACAATTGCTGGTAGCAGTGGAGAAATAGAATAACAAACAGCACTTACATGAGATCATATGAAGTTTCCGTGATGTCCCTGCCGCCTCAACGCACGTTTCGCTTCTTCGTCAGGAGGCGTGCGTTGGGGAGGGGTGGACACGGTATTTAAAGCAAGGCCGGCCAATAGTAAACAAGCGTTACAGAGATCTATTGCGGCACCACAGCTGATATGGAGCTGCCAGTAAGTAGCTTCCGGGATTGCCGTTGCGCGTGCGCAGCCGCCACCGCCCATCACTGAGACGCATGGATGCAATGGCCGTGGAGCGCAAGCTAGCACGGGCCGTCTGTTGACGGCGCATGCGCGAGTCTCCAAAGTGGCCATCAATCCAAGCGTAAGAGAGTGGGGCAGCCGCGCACGCGCTGAATCCATGGAAACACACTACGGAGACTAGGAACACAAAGAATAGCACCCTGAAGGATGCCTGTATATAAATATACTATTGTAAGTGCCTTTACATACTAAATGAATAAAGCATGTGAATAAATAGCATATATTGTATTGTGCTAGAATAATTAAAGTGCACGGTGCTAGGTGAAAAGTACATATTACATAAACTAACGAAAACATATATTAATGATGAAAGTGCTATGAATGGTTGTTGACAAATGCCAATACAATAAAAAGTATACAAAAAATATGATAAAAAATACTAGTGATAAATGAACAAAGACTTATAGACGCTAAGTCATGAATACTCCAAAGCTTTAGATACTATCGCGCTTAACAACAATACGTGATTACTAATGCAAAAAAGTGACAGTGCGACATAAATACAAGATAAAAAGACACCAACATAAATACTGTGTAAAAAAGTGCCAGTTGCATAAAAATTCTTGTTTCAAGTGTCCATAGTTTTCAGGCTTATTCAAAGATGTGGATAGCCATTATAAACTGACAGGCAATATAAATCTGTCCGCAGATTTCGGTGCAGGCGGTCCAACACTGTCATACTCCAATACCGTGATAGATAAATTAAATACTAAAAAACTAGGATAAAAAGAGACATTATTTAGTATAAAGAAATAAAAACAGTAATACACAAAACAGCAAACCCACCCTACCCAACAACACTGAAAATAAAAGTACCAATTCAGAGAAAAGAACTAAACCCAAAGTTCTCGTTGAGGCCTAACGGAGCCACCGTTTGGAGCCGGTAGATCCACCTACTCTCAATTTGCGCAAGTTTCTTGAATAGATCCCCACCTCTCTGTCCCATTGACACCTGATCGATGGCTTTCAGAACAAGTTTGCTAGAATCTGAATTATGGAATTCCCTAAAATGTTTAGGCAGAGTTTTTAGGGGTTCATCAGGACGCATCGTCTTAGACTTGTCGATGTCCCTTATGTGCTCCCTAACCCTAATCTTGAACTCTCTGGTAGTCATGCCAACATATATTTTCGCACATGGGCACTGGGCATAGTATATTACTCCTACTGATGAGCATGTTAGTCTATGCCAAATCTTGAAGTTGCGTGTTCCTTTAGAATTGCTAAAATCCTTTGACTTCACTAGATTTCTACATGCTTTGCACAATCCACAAGGAAAAAAGCCTTGTGGAGAGCCCTGATCAGCCAAATTCATTCTATTAGGGATAGGAGCATAATGGCTCTCAACCAAAAAATCCCGAAGATTTCTGCTCCTTTTTGCTGTCACAAGTGGTTTTGCTGGAATTATTTTGCGTAGAATGGGATCCGTCTCTAGTACCTTCCAATGTTTTTTCAGGATATCAGTCAATTGATCCCACTGGTTGTTATATGTCGTTATTAATCGGACCTGTTGGGACTCACCATTTTGTCGTATTGAGGGTTTGTAGAGCAGATCATCCCTTGAGACTTCTTTTGCCCTGTGATAACCACGACGAATGGACCGATGGCTGTAGCCTCTTTCCCGAAATCTAGAGTACAATTCCCTTGATTGTTTTTGAAAATCTTTTTCCGTAGAACATATCCGTTTGATTCTAAGATGTTGGCCGATAGGTATCCCTCGGATTGTTGATTGAAGATGAGAAGACTGGGCGTGGAGCAAAGTATTAGTCGCTGTTGGTTTACGATACACGTCTGTGTTCAGAATACCTTCCTTTACCTGTATGTCAACATCCAAGAAATTCAAATGATGACCATATTGATAAGTCAGTTTGATGTTCATGCCGTTATCATTTAAATCATCCATCAGATGTCTAAGCTCACTCACAGAACCCTCCCAGATAAACCATATGTTGTCAATATAACGAATCCAATGGTGTATCTTATCAATGTATCTGGGAGGGTTGCTTTGGAATATGTCTCGTTCCCAAGCTCCAAGGAACAAGTTGGCGTACGAGGGGGCACAAGTGGCCCCCATCGCAGTCCCCTGGAGCTGGAGATATACCTGATTGTTAAATATAAAACAGTTATGTTTCAATATAAATTCCAACAGGTTGATAATAAAGTCAACCAGAGATTTATCCAAATTGCTGGATCTGAGAAACCAGGATCTTGCCTTTAATCCGTCATCATGTTTTATTGATGTATATAAACTTTCTACATCGGCCGTTACCATAATCATATTCTCCTGAAGCACAAGGCCATCAAAATGACCCAAGGCCGAGGTAGTATCTCTAATATATGATGGTAAAGATGATACTAACGGTTTTAAATAGAAGTCAATCACTTGGCCTGCAACCTCACAGGGGCCCCCAATCCCTGACACTATGGGTCTCCCAGGGGGATCCATACAGTTCTTATGAATCTTCGGGATTAAGTAGAACGTAGGCATACGTGGTTTTACTTTTATAATAGCTTCCATCATTTTTTTGGGAATAACATTTTCCTCAAATGCTTTGATGACAATAGCTGATAGTTCATCATGAAATCTTTCAACAGGATTGAAAAATAATTTTCTATAACAGTTTTTATCAGATAGTAATTTATATGCCTGTTTCTCATAAAGCGTGTTGGGCCATATCACAAGATTCCCACCCTTGTCGGCGGGTTTGAAGGACACGTCCGACCAGGACTGCATTTCTTTGATTGCTGCCATAGTCTCTTTATTGGAAAAATCCCCATGTGTTCTCCCCAGGCTTTCTATCTCAGATGTAACCAATTTTACAAAAATTTCCACCGCAGGGCAGGAATTTAAACTGGGAAAGTTTTTAGATTTAGCATATAGGTGTGTAGGAAAATTACTTACCGTACTCAAATGGTCACCTTCAGCAAGGGATTCTAGTATAGCCAGAACCTCCTGATCATCCATTTGAACACAGGGGGTTTGTGTATCTGATTTCTCAAAAAACCCGTTTCAATATAAGCTTCCTTGCAAATAAATGTACGTCTTTTATGGCTGTGAAGACATCTAGGGGGGCACCAGGAGAAAAAGTTAGCCCTTTTTCAAGAATACTTACTTGTAAGTCAGTAAGTGTATGGGTAGACAGATTCAATACCTTAGATTGGTCATTTCTCTTGCGGTAAGGGTGGAAAAAATTCCTATTACTTCCATTTCCGCCGGACCTTGTCTTCATTGTCCTATAGTTAGAATTGTCCATACCCGAATTTGAAGATGTATTACTCGCTGCTGAGGATAATGATGAATTGGAGGGATTCCTAAGTAGAGGTTTTTCATGCTGTGATGTTTTTCGTTGCCAACGATAGATTTTTTGAGTCTCATAGTCTCATAGTCATTTACATCCCTCTGATATTTTTTCAATTTAGTTGCACTTATATCTACGTGTATCGTAAACCAACAGCGACTAATACTTTGCTCCACGCCCAGTCTTCTCATCTTCAATCAACAATCCGAGGGATACCTATCGGCCAACATCTTAGAATCAAACGGATATGTTCTACGGAAAAAGATTTTCAAAAACAATCAAGGGAATTGTACTCTAGATTTCGGGAAAGAGGCTACAGCCATCGGTCCATTCGTCGTGGTTATCACAGGGCAAAAGAAGTCTCAAGGGATGATCTGCTCTACAAACCCTCAATACGACAAAATGGTGAGTCCCAACAGGTCCGATTAATAACGACATATAACAACCAGTGGGATCAATTGACTGATATCCTGAAAAAACATTGGAAGGTACTAGAGACGGATCCCATTCTACGCAAAATAATTCCAGCAAAACCACTTGTGACAGCAAAAAGGAGCAGAAATCTTCGGGATTTTTTGGTTGAGAGCCATTATGCTCCTATCCCTAATAGAATGAATTTGGCTGATCAGGGCTCTCCACAAGGCTTTTTTCCTTGTGGATTGTGCAAAGCATGTAGAAATCTAGTGAAGTCAAAGGATTTTAGCAATTCTAAAGGAACACGCAACTTCAAGATTTGGCATAGACTAACATGCTCATCAGTAGGAGTAATATACTATGCCCAGTGCCCATGTGCGAAAATATATGTTGGCATGACTACCAGAGAGTTCAAGATTAGGGTTAGGGAGCACATAAGGGACATCGACAAGTCTAAGACGATGCGTCCTGATGAACCCCTAAAAACTCTGCCTAAACATTTTAGGGAATTCCATAATTCAGATTCTAGCAAACTTGTTCTGAAAGCCATCGATCAGGTGTCAATGGGACAGAGAGGTGGGGATCTATTCAAGAAACTTGCGCAAATTGAGAGTAGGTGGATCTACCGGCTCCAAACGGTGGCTCCGTTAGGCCTCAACGAGAACTTTGGGTTTAGTTCTTTTCTCTGAATTGGTACTTTTATTTTCAGTGTTGTTGGGTAGGGTGGGTTTGCTGTTTTGTGTATTACTGTTTTTATTTCTTTATACTAAATAATGTCTCTTTTTATCCTAGTTTTTTAGTATTTAATTTATCTATCACGGTATTGGAGTATGACAGTGTTGGACCGCCTGCACCGAAATCTGCGGACAGATTTATATTGCCTGTCAGTTTATAATGGCTATCCACATCTTTGAATAAGCCTGAAAACTATGGACACTTGAAACAAGAATTTTTATGCAACTGGCACTTTTACACAGTATTTATGTTGGTGTCTTTTTATCTTGTATTTATGTCGCACTGTCACTTTTTTGCATTAGTAATCACGTATTGTTGTTAAGCGCGATAGTATCTAAAGCTTTGGAGTATTCATGACTTAGCGTCTATAAGTCTTTGTTCATTTATCACTAGTATTTTTTATCATATTTTTTGTATACTTTTTATTGTATTGGCATTTGTCAACAACCATTCATAGCACTTTCATCATTAATATATGTTTTCGTTAGTTTATGTAATATGTACTTTTCACCTAGCACCGTGCACTTTAATTATTCTAGCACAATACAATATATGCTATTTATTCACATGCTTTATTCATTTAGTATGTAAAGGCACTTACAATAGTATATTTATATACAGGCATCCTTCAGGGTGCTATTCTTTGTGTTCCTAGTCTCCGTAGTGTGTTTCCATGGATTCAGCGCGTGCACGGCTGCCCCACTCTCTTACGCTTGGATTGATGGCCACTTTGGAGACTCGCGCATGCGCCGTCAACAGACGGCCCGTGCTAGCTTGCGCTCCACGGCCGTTGCATCCATGCGTCTCAGTGACGGGCGGTGGCGGCTGCGCACGCGCAACGGCAATCCCGGAAGCTACTTACTGGCAGCTCCATATCAGCTGTGGCGCCGCAATAGATCTCTGTAACGCTTGTTTACTATTGGCCGGCCTTGCTTTAAATACCGTGTCCACCCCTCCCCAACGCACGCCTCCTGACGAAGAAGCGAAACGTGCGTTGAGGCGGCAGGGACATCACGGAAACTTCATATGATCTCATGTAAGTGCTGTTTGTTATTCTATTTCTCCACTGCTACCAGCAATTGTGCAGGGTATTTTTGTTGTGCCCCTATACTCACTAGTGGCTAGCACTGTGGACATTAATTTTTCAGCAAATTTAGTAGTAATACAGGCATCTTACTGGATCTTTGGTTATTTTTCTATCGTAGTTCTGTCCCTGCTTTCCTAGTAGTCACCCTGTTATGTGATTTTAGTGTATTTATATTCAATAAAAGCTATTTAGTATAAATTGGCACAGTATACTGGTGTTTTTCTTATGTTGTTCTAGTACTGTTCAGTTTTGTGTGCTCTTCTATTTATTGGGGCTCGATGTTGTGGATATGTTAAAAATAGCCTTCCTCAGGTATTGATCTATTGGAGTATTGGTATTATTGCACCTGTGCATCTGTCATCCACCATCTTAACTTGGGTCCGCTGCACTTTGGTTAGTGTAATTGGTTGGAGGCCTCAGACAGGTAAGCATCTCTGCCTGTGTACTGGTTTTTTGTCTTGAATAGTGGAGTTTTTTTCTCCTCTTATGTTTTTTTTTGTTGTTAGCGTAGGACCAGCAATATGTGAGGACCCTTGACGTGGGTTGCCGGCTTAAGTATTGTGGCCATAATACCAACTACCGTATTTTTCCGACTATAAGACGCACTTTTTTTCCTCCAAATTTGGGAGGAAAGTGTGGGTGCGTCTTATAGTACGGATATAGCATGTGGGGAGGGGGGCAGCAGTGAGTGGGATCGCAATGATATCCCACTTCAGGATGTCCCCGCTGCCCGGAATCAGCTGCTGTGGAAACCACATGGCCCCGCTAATTAAGTGCAGTGAATATTTATTAGCTGCTCCCCGCCCACCGATCAGCTGAGCGGTGAGCCGGGAGCAGCAAATGAATACTGCACTTAAGCAGCGACACACAGTTTCCCCAGCACTGATTCCAGGGAGAATCTGTGTGTCCGGGGGGAGGAGGAGGCAGCAGCAGGGGCCAGGAGATCGCTGCATACCTGTCTGTGCTGGACGAGTGCTGTGCAGGAGGACCTGTGTGATGTCAGAAGTGGGCGGGCTGGAGCATCACATGGCAGCTCAGAGCCCTCCCTCTTCTGACATCATCACAGGTCCTTCAGACTCCCACCTAGAATCTGCAGCTTCCTCTTATGTCCTGCGCTGTGGAAAGGCAACAACAACAGGGAGGGCTCTGTGTGTGTGCAGCCATGGGATGCTCCAGCTTTTACCTCACCACAGTGTGGCTGGCTGCCACAATTAAGAGGTCAGTCTTTACAAAACACAATAAAGCACTCTGCCACTCCTTTGGTGAACTATAACTCCCAGCATGTCATATGATCTGCAGGACATGCTGGGAGTTATAGTTCTCCCATGGGATTTTAAAGCAGCACTCCAGTGTTATTTTGCAGTGCTGGAGTGGTGCTTTCACTATAAGCCCTGTGCACCCATTCTTAGGGCTCATTTCCACATGCGAGGCACACGTCCGTATCTCGCATGTGAAAACCAAGCTGTGGAGCCGGCACTCCAGAGCGGAGCATGCGGCCGCATAGGAACACATGGAGCTGCACAGCTCCGCTCCAAAGTGCCGGCGCCACAGCTTGGTTTCCACATGCGAGATACGGACGTGTGCCTCGCATGTGGAAATGAGCCATTATACTCACCCTCCAGCGTCTTCATATCATACCTCACAGACACCACACTGGTCCCGCAGCTTCCAACATAATAACATACTATTAAATATAATAACACCACATATAATAGTATGTTATTTATGTTATTAAATATTTTGCCACATTTTTTTTGCTTCAAATATTTTTTTCCCTATTTTCCACGTCTAAAACCTGGGTGCGCCTTATAGTCCGGTGCGTCCTATAGTCCGAAAAATACGGTAATACCTTACATACATTGTTATGTTTTTGGACACGTCATTTTTTCAGGGTGCAGCTGGGCCCTAGATGGCTCTGTATACTGTGGCCTCTGTTCACACAGGATGCATGATAGCAATGGCTGGCCCGCTATATGGCGTTACTAATAGGCTTGAGCCATATGCTTTGTATTTCTGTGTGAACATGCCACATACAGATCATTTTTGCACAGGTGTGCCAGGCGGCCAAATCCTGATTGTAGGCTGGCTGCAGTATTGGTATTATTGCACCTGTGCATCTGTCATCCACCATCTTAACTGGGGTCCGCTGCACTTTGGTTAGTGTAATTGGTTGGAGGCCTCAGACAGGTAAGCATCTCTGCCTGTGGTTACTGTTTTTTTGTCTTGAATAGTAGAGTTTTTTTGTCCTCTTATGTTTTTTTTTTTGTTAGCATAGGACCGGCAATATGTGAGGACTAGTGTTGAGTGATACCGTCCGATACTTGAAAGTATCGGTATTGGATAGTATTGGCCGATACCCGAAAAGTATCGGATATCGCCGATACCGATACCCGATACCAATACAAGTCAATGGGACACCAAGTATCAGAAGGTATCCTGATGGTTCCCAGGGTCTGAAGGAGAGGAAACTCTCCTTCAGGCCCTGGGATCCATATTAATGTGTAAAATAAAGAATTAAAATAAAAAATATTGATATACTCACCTCTCCGGAGGCCCCTGCACCTCACCGCTGTTAACCGGCAGCCTTCTTTGCTTAAAATGAGCGTGTTTAGGGCCTTCCATGACGTCACGGCTTCTGATTGGTCGCGTGCCGCTCATGTGACCGCCAGGCGACCAATCACAAGCCGTGACGTCATTCTCAGGTCCTAAATTCCTAGAATTAGGAATTTAGGCCCTGAGAATGACGTCACGGCTTGTGATTGGTCGCGTTGCGGTCACATGAGCGGCACGCGACCAATCAGAAGCTGTGACGTCATGGAAGGTGCTGAACGCGCTCATTTTAAGCAAAGCAGGCTGCCGGTTACTACCAGGGTGCGTCAGAGGGTGAGTATATCCCTATTTTTTATTTTAATTCTTTATTTTTTACATGGATAGGTATCCCAGGGTCTGAAAGAGAGTTTCCTCTCCTTCAGACCCTGGTAACCATACACTGGGAACTTCCGATTCCGATTCCCGATACCACAAAAGTATCGGATCTCGGTATCGGAATTCCGATACCGCAAGTATCGGCCGATACCCGATACTTGCGGTATCGGAATGCTCAACACTAGTGAGGACCCTTGACGTGGGTTGCCGGCTTAAGTATTGTGGCCATAATACCAACTAATACCTTACATACATTGTTATGTTTTTGGACACGTCATTTTTTCAGGGTGCAGCTGGGCCCTAGATGGCTCTGTATACTGTGGCCTCTGTTCACACAGGATGCATGATAGCAATGGCTGGCCCGCTATATGGCGTTACTAATAGGCCTGAGCCATATGCTTTGTATTTCTGTGTGAACATGCCACATACAGATCATTTTTGCACAGGTGTGCCAGGCGGCCAAATCCTGATTGTAGGCTGGCTGCAGTATTGGTATTATTGCACCTGTGCATCTGTCATCCACCATCTTAACTGGGGTCCGCTGCACTTTGGTTAGTGTAATTGGTTGGAGGCCTCAGACAGGTAAGCATCTCTGCCTGTGTACTGTTTTTTTGTATTGAATAGTGGAGGTTTTTGTCCTCTTATGTTTTTTTTTTTTTTTTTTTCTTCACAGTTTTTCACTACAGTTTTTTTCAAACGGCTAGGTGCTAAAATGTTTCTGAGTGTTTTTCCCCTTCTAAAAGTAATGCCTGGTCTTTCTGGTAGCACATCTCGTAGGAGAGGATCCTGTCTCAATATATACCAATTTTTTTGTAATATTTTTCTGATTCTTTGATTACCTTTATTAAAAGCAGTGACAAAATTATGTTCCCATCTCTTGGGATTCTGCACTTCTTGAGTGGTTCTATTTTTATGGGCTAAAGAGATAACATTCCCTAAACATTCCTTCTGAGTTTTATTTAAATTAACCCTATATGCCTCATCGACAATTTTTTGGGGGTATTTTTTCATCTCAAATCTTTCTTTTAGGAGTTCAGATTGCTGTATATAGTTCACCTCCTTCGTATTGTTCTTCCTAAGACGGAAGAATTGACCATTGGGGATATTATTTTTCCATTTGGAGTAATGTGAAAAAAATCCCTTTCTTTTTTATTATTTCATAACTTTTCTGAGTATAATCCTGGGTTTTTTTAGTCTCTCAATTTTTATTTTTGTTTTTATTGGAATTATTGCTATTTGAAAAACCTTGCGTTTTTAAAGTACGAAAATCCTCACCTGTTAGCGCGAGGAAAGTTTCTATGTACTCAGAAAAATAATATAATTAGAAAAGAACAAATAGCAATCAAAAAATTAAAAACTAATGGGGAAATTGTAATCCGTGAGGCCGATAAGGGGGGAGGGGTAATTTGTCAGGATAGAGAAACATACATCAATGAAGCATATAAAATTTTATCTGATAATAAATATAAAAAGTTAGATACAGATCCGTCAAAATTTTTTATGAAAGAATATCATGATTTAATTAATAAAGCATTTTCGGTAGGCATTCCGAATAAAAAAGAAAGAGATTTTTTGACCAATAGAGAGGCTTCAACTGCCTTTTTCTACCATTTACCCTAAGTCCATAAGGATCCTATTAATCCTCCGGGATTAATTCCTTGACGAGCCCTCTATCTCACTTCCTTGATCTTCATCTTCAGGAACACATTAAGGAATTACCTTCCTATCTTAAAGATTCCACTCAGCTTATCCATGAGCTAAATGCAATAGAATGGGATTTTAATTATCACTTTATTACATTAGATGTAAATGCATTGTATTCCAATACAGATCATGAACTTGGAAAAAATGCAACCAAATATTATCTGCAAAAGAATAAAAATATGCCTGATGGACAGATAGAATTTCTGGTGACAGCCCTGGTCTTTATACTCGAGCATAATTTGTATGAGTTTGAGGGCCAGTTGTATTTGCAGACGCATGGGACCACGATGGGGACTTGGGTAGCCCCAAGTTTTGCAAACTTGTTTATGGGGCTATTCGAGTCCCTGTCACCCCTGTGCGCCTCTAGATATATGCAAAATATAGTATTATATAGACGTTATATTGATGATCTGATCATCATATGGAATGGAACGAAGGAGGATGCTGATTCATTAGTTAAAGATCTGAATGATAATGCTTGGGGTATATCCCTTGTCGCAAATATAGACAAAGAGAAAATAGTTTTTCTGGATCTTGAGATTACACATGAAAATAATAAAATAATTACTAAGACATATTTCAAACCAGTGGATGTAAATGGGTACTTAGATTACCGGAGTGCACATTACTCCAAATGGAAAAATAATATCCCCAATGGTCAATTCTTCTGTGTTAGGAAGAACAATACGAAGGAGGTGGACTATATACAGCAAACTGAACTCCTGAAAGAAAGATTTGAGATGAAAAAATACCCCCAAAAAATTGTCGATGAGGCATATAGGGTTAATTTAAATAAAACTCAGAAGGAATGTTTGGGGAATGTTATCTCTTTAGCCCATAAAAATAGAACCACTCAAGAAGTGCAGAATCCCAAGAGATGGGAACATAATTTTGTCACTGCTTTTAATAAAGGTAATCAAAGAATCAGAAAAATATTACAAAAAAATTGATATATATTGAGACAGGATCCTCTCCTATGAGATGTGCTACCAGAAAGACCAGGCATTACTTTTAGAAGGAGAAAAACACTCAGAAACATTTTAGCACCTAGCCGTTTGAAAAAACCTGTAGTGAAAAACTGTGGAAAAAATCAAATGTATTTTCAATCTAAAATCACGAACTCCGTAACAGTAAAAAAGACAAGTAACAAAATTTGTGGCACTTACAAATGCCATCAGAAGAAATGCCAATGCTGCCAGGTAATAACTCATAGACAGCAATCTGTTACTTCCAATAGTACAGGAGAGATTTTTCCTATAAAACATCATTTAACTTGTACCAGTAGCTACGTTATATACGTGATTACATGTAGTTGGGGATTGCAATACGTTGGTCGGACTACTCAGATGGTTAGATCACGTTTAAATGCCCATCGACATAATGCGAAAATTGGGCTAATGACACATAGCCTATCAAGACACCTTTTGATAAACCACAATAAGAACTTTGAGATAAGTTTGACTCCTGTTGAAGAAGTACCATGTGATCTGCCAGATAGAATCCATCTATTGAATAGGAAAGAGGCTTTCTGGATGTACAGACTACATTCTTTGCACCCAGATGGCCTTAATGATAGATTGGAGAACGTATAGAGCATGACACTGGGTTAGAATATGTTTGCTGATCTAAATGATGAACCAATAAGCTGTTTTGGGAGTGATATGTTCCTATGTTTGACTCATGCAATGTATTGATTTTTAAAGGGGTTTTTTTTTGTTTTTTTTCTCTATAAAAAATTTTTTTGAAGGTTTTTTTTTTTTTTTTTTTTTTTTTAAAGGGAGAGAAGGAAAGAGAAAAGAAAAAAAAATGTGGATGGCTTTTTTTGTTTGTTTGTTTTTTTTGTTCTGTTGATGTTATTAATATGAATCCGTCTCTATATATACCTTATGTGTGTGATAATTAATAATTCTAGGTGTATTTTATAACATATATTTTTTTATGAAGTATGTTTTATCATGTTCTCTGCTATTTTAGATTCACATATATATGAACTAAAGCTGTGCAATGAAAGCTATTGAATGTTAAATAGACTGGTGAGTCACCTCCATGTGTCTAACAATTAGCATAATTGATTGCTTAGGCTGATATGTGCAGACTATATAACTCTGTTCATTCTTGAAGTAGTATTATACCTGAGGAAGGCTATTTTTAACAAATATATAGCCGAAACGCGTTGTTTTATTCTGAATAAATTTTCCAAGATTTGCAATATCGTTACTAACTAAAGTCACCAATGGCCTGCTGACTGCCAAAGCCAAGCAACACTATTCTGTCCTCCTTCTTCTGGATCTGTCCTCTGCCTTTGACACAGTGGATCACTCCCGATTACTACAAACCCTCTCATCTCTTGGCATCACAGACTTGACCCTATCCTATCGCATCATAAGTAAAAGACCGGACATTCAGTGTCCCCCACTCATAAACCACCTCCTCACCTCGCCCCCTATCTGTTGGAGTCCTGCAAGGTTCAGTCCTAGGGCCCCTGCTCTTCTCCATTTACACCTTCGGACTGGGACAGCTCATTGAATCTCACGGCTTGCAGTACCACCTCTATGCTGAAGACACATAAATCTACCTCTCTGGACTAGATATCACCTCCCTACTAACCAAAATCCCACAATGTCTGTCCACTATTGCATCCTTCTTCTCTACTAGATTTCTAAAACTTAACATGGACAAAGCAGAATTCATCATCTTTCCCCCATCTCACTCAACTCTCCCAACAAACCTATCCATTAAAGTAAATGGCTGCTCACTCTCCGCAGTCCCACAAGCTCGCTGCCTCGGTGTAATCATTGACTCTGATCTCTCCTTCAAACAACATATCCAGGCCCTTTCCACCTCCTGCCGACTTCAACTCAAAAACATCTCCCGGATCCACACATTTCTCAACCTAGAATCAGCAATAACTATAGTGCATGCCCTCATCATCTCCCGTCTTGACTACTGCAACCTACTGATGTGTGGCCTCCCCTTCAATCTATCTTAAACTCTGCTGCCTGACTAATCCACGTATCCCCCCACTATTCCTGGCCTCTCCTCTCTGTAAATCCCTTCACTGGCTTCCCATTACCTAGAGACTCCAGTTCAAAACCCTAACCATGGCATACAAAGCCATCCACAACCTGCCTCCTCCATACATCTGTGACATCATCTCCCGGTACCTACCAGCATGCAACCTCTGATCCTGACAAGATCTCCTTCTCAATTCCCCTCTTATCTCTTCTTCTCACAATTGCATGCAAGATTTCTCCCGCATATCCCCCCTCCTCTGGAACTCTCTATCCCAACATATCAGACTCTCGCCGACAAGCCTACAATCTGCAGTAACCACCGATCCACCAAACTGCTACATGTCCAGCTCTGCCCTCATCTATTGTATCCTCACCCATCCCTTGTAGATTGTGAGCCCTCGCAGGCAGGGTCCTCTCTCCTCCTGTACCAGTCATGACTTGTATTGATTAAGATTATTGTACCTGTTTTTTATTATGTATACCCCTCCTCACATGCAAAGCGCAATCGAATAAATGGCGCTATAATAATAATAATAAATAATAATAATAATACTATATCTATAGATAGATAGATAGATCTATAGATAGATGGATAAATATATCTATAGATAGATGGATAGATATATCTATGGATATATGGATAACTAGACCTATAGATAGATAGATCTATAGATACATCTATCTATCTATCTATAGATATATCTATCCATCTATCTATAGATATATCTCTCCATATATCTATAGATAAATCTATCTATCTATAGATCAATATATCTACAGATAAATAGATAGATATATCTATAGATAGATAGATAGATCAATAGATCTATCTATACAGTAGATATATTTATCTATCTATAGATAGATATATCTATAGATATATCTATAAATAGATGGATAGATAGATAGATAATACCAAGCCAGATGTTTAGCAGTAAACATACTAAAATTGTACATAAAGAGTTAAATAAAGACACACACACAAAATTTGTGTTAGGCCGGGGTCACACTTGCGAGAAACTCGCACGATTCTCTCGCGTCAATACCCGGCACTGCTGCTGGCACTTGGGACCAGAGCGTTCAGCTCCATAGAAATACATGCAGTCCGGAGTGCCAGCAACAGTGCTCCATATTGAGGTGCGAGACTCGTGCAAGTTTCTCGCAAGTGTGACCCCGGCCTTAAATGCAATATCTGTTTAATTTAAAAAAAATTGAAAAAAAAATGGTGTGGGCTCCCGTGCAATTTTCTGCACCAGAGAGGAAAAGTCAGTGACTGGGGGCCCATGTTTATAGCCTAGGAAGGGGTTAATACCCATGAATCTTTCCAGGCTATGAATATCAGCCCACAGCCGTATAATTAGCCTTTACTGGCTATTTAAATAGGGAGACCCAAAAAAAACAACATGGGGCCCCCTATAATTAAGCCTGTGGACTGATATTCGTAGCCTAGGAAGGGACCATGGATATTGCCCCCTGGCTACAAACAGCAGCTCTCAACCGCCCCAGAAATGGTGCATCTCTAAGATGCACCAATTCCGGCACTTAACCTCTCTCTTCCAACTGCCCTGTAGCAGTGGCATATGGGGTAATAGATGTGGGGTTGATGTCACCTTTGTATTGTAACGTGACATCAAACCAGCTTGGTAATGGAGAGGTGTCAATAAGACACCTATCCATTACTAATACTATACATGTTAAAGGTTTAATTAAATACACAGCCAGAACAAAGTATTTTAATGAAATAAAACACTAAACACATTTTTCCCATCTTTATTGTACGCCTAATTCCTGCAACACCGTTGATCGCCTGCAAAAAATAAAATAAGAAACCAACACAAATACTCCCATGTCTGATGTAGTCCATTTAATAATGATTGTCCCACAGCGATCTCCGCTATAGAGCTATCACATCAGGAGATGTGATTGCTCTACAGGGCCTCCAGTGACACACTGACAGGAGACAGCGTTATCACTGAGGGTTCAATAAAGTTCATGTTCTCACTTTATGGCACTGCTGCATGAGAATTTTCTCACACAGCATTGCCGGTGACAGCATGAACTCCAGTGACCTCTGGCAGCTGAGTGATCCACTGCGGGATGATATCTACCGTCAGTGAATCAACAGAGCCCCTGGAGAGCAGTCACATCTGCGGATGTGACAGCTCTACACAGGAGATCATCGTGGGACACTCGTTATTAAATGGTTTACATCAGAACAGGGGGTATACTGTAGGTTTATTATTTTGTTTTTTTACAGGTGATCAAGGGCGTCAGGGATTAGCTTTATGTTGAGTATGTACAGTTTGTGTGTGTATGTGTTTTTTTTTACACAGTAGCCGGATGATGGGATTACTATTGTCACATCATCAGCTAACTGTCACTGTAGCAGGCGTAGCCGGATGGGATTAGTAGCCACATCAGATGATGCCTGCCTACATACAGACCCCCACACACACACTGACACACACACACACACAGCCCGCACAAACACACACACACACACACACACAGATACACACAGACAACCGCACACAGACATGCACATCTTCTCGCCACACACATAGTCTCCGCCCACTCTCCACCCACACACTCCTCCCGATCTGCAGCGTTTTTGTCGCAGGCAACTCCACAGCAAAACCGCAGATCTTTTTAAACCTGCGGTTTTGCTGCGGATTTGCATGACTCAATGGTAGTCAATGGGTGCAGAAACACTGCAGATCTGAAAAAAGAATTGACAAACTGCGGAAAATAAAACACTGCAAATCCGAGTATATTTTTCCGCAGCTTGTGCACAACAATTCTCATTTTCTCATTGACTAACATTGGTGGTGCACTACACTGCAGATTTGATGCAATTCCGTGCATCCAAAAACGCTGTGGAAACGCAACAAAATCTGCAAAGTGCGCACATAGCCTTAGGAGAACTCCAAGTGTTAATCACCTATTCTGGGATTCAACTTTTGGGGAAAATTTAGCAAAACTGATGAAATTGAATTTCAAAAGATTCAATCTTGTTAGATAGATAGATAGATAGACAGATAGATTTCAGTCGCGAAATCTGCTCTCATTCTTAGCTGCTCTCTTGAACAGGTTTGACAGTGAAATGTGCACATATTAAGCTGATAATTCTGTGCCTCTCTGTGTGCTTTTCCCTCATCCTATTTCCTAAATTCTTCTATGTGACATGATTAACTGTGTAAAGGTTGCTGTCAGCAGTATGAAAAATTGCTATACCCTGCATTTGAAATGCAATTCTCACACTCTCTGCCTACAGAGAAAACTGATTAGCAGTCTCATCATATTTTGACAATCTGATTTCAGTTTTTACTGATAATTATGCAATTAGCGGTAGATCTTGTCTTAGTTGATTTGTTAAATGTCCTATATTTCCATTAATAATAAAATACGATCTACTACAGATCATTGCAAACTTATGCTCCAGTATTAAAATCTAGAATCTTAAAAAAATGATTGATTTTATCAGTGCACAATGCTGGTTATGTGTTAAAATGGAGAGAGCAGGGTTTTAGTTATAGTGGGTGCAAAGGTAACATTTGTTTCCACATTAAGGTACCTTGGGAGCTTATGGTAGGTGGAAGTCTATGCTTTAGATTTTTGGGGGACTTTTGTGCTTTACAGAGACGCAGCTAGGGTTTTGGTTCAGGTAGGGCGAAACTTCTGAGTGGGCCCCTAACCAAGTAACCTTGATCATAACTAGGTGACACAAACTAATAGTGGAGGAGAACCTCAGCAGATGACTGCACTCTTACTGAAAATAATATCTATGCAAAGACCAACATTGATATTGCCGCCATATGGTCAGTGGTAGATACCAGTTCTGTAGAACATATAAGAGATGACAGCACAGTTATAGATGGTGACTTACAGCTGACTTTCTTTCTGATGGAATTGTTCACATTTTCCTACTTTTCCATCTGGCCCAGACCGACATGACAACTTCTTCCCGCCATTGCTTGGACTTACAACAAAGACACATTTCACGTCTCAAATTTTCAGCACTGTCCCCATCTGTGTCCAACCTGCAGAAACTTCTTGTCCTGCTAATAACCCGATGTTGAGCCGCTGCTGCCTAATGTGTCTCTATTACTGGACATACTGTGTGGTACTGTATGCCTTCTAGATGGTAAAAAAACCTTCTAGAATATAATAATGCTGTGTGCAAGTGCCCTAGAAAACAGTACCCACATTTTGCCCCTACAAAGTAATAATGCCCTCTGTGTACCTTCGACAATCACAATAACCTGAGTTCTCCTATAAAAATAAGTGCCCACTTTACATTTAATAATATCTTGAGTCTACCCCTATACAGCTCTCCTCTACACAGTATAATACCAACCACACAGTATGCTAACCCCTTAGTAGCCTCCAAACTTGATGGGTCCAATACTATATGATGGCCACCTCACTGTAATCCGCACACTGTATGATGGCCCCCTAGATAGCCTCCACATAGTATTATGTACCAGATAGTCCTCAATATAGTATAATGCACTCCCCATAAGCCTCTATAGTATAATGAACTCCCCATAGGTCTCTATAGTATAATGCACCCCCATAGGCAGACTCTATATAGTAAAAGGCACCCCCATAGCAAGACTCTATATTGTATAATGCACCCCCATAGGCAGACTTTATATATAGTATAAGACAACCCAAAAGACAGACTCTATATTTTATAATGCATGCCCTTAAGCAGACTTTATATAATATAATGCACTCCCCATAGACAGACTCTATATTGTATAATAAACCCTCATGAACAGACTGTATAGTATAATGATCCCCAAGGTAAACTCTATATTGTATAATACACTCCCCATAGGCAAACTTTATATGGTATAATGCACTCCCCATAGGCAGACTCTATATGGTACATTGCACTTCACATAGGCAAACTCTATATTGTATAATGCACCCCCATAAAAAAAATAAAATAAATACATTACTCACCTCCTCCTTATTTCCCCACTGCTCCTAGAGTTCGCTCAACTCAGGAGAACAGGCACCAAGCAATGATGCAACACATGCTAGGGCCGTGGGGGACTCGGAACCAGGTCAGACGTCTCTTAAAGGGGTGGTCACGGCAGCAGTGTCCCGGTCCCTGACCCTAGTTGTGCAATAAAGGGATGAGGGAAATGTTTGTAGGGGATTATTCGTGATGCCACCTGTGGTGTTTGGCTAGAGATGGCCGATGCTGTTTAAGGGGACCGATGTGGCCGATGGTGTTGAAGCTGAGATGGTTTGACTCCCCACAGGTGGAGTGGGACCCCAGGGTTACCAGGACAGTTTATGAGGGGTTGTGGATGTTGGGGTGCAAGAGTAATTGGAGGAAACAGGGACTGTAGTTTCTTTACATTTAATTGTAGGTGCAGTCCGGAGCACAGGTAACAGGTGGTATATGAGATCATGGCCGCCTGGATGTAGTTCAGAATTCCCCTAGCCAGGTGGGGTTGGAAAACTCCCTACTGCGCTGCTCTCTGGGTTACTGATGATTGTAATTCTCCTCAAGTCCCTCTCTCGGTCTGTCCACTTTGTGAAATGCTACTCGCATGGCAGGCAGCTTGAGCCTTTTGCATGAAAAAAATAAGTGTAGATTCCAGCTCCTTAAAATCTTGAAAGTCTTTATTAGTGCATACAAATGTAAAATATCGCAAGTCCTTACTCCTAGGTGGATGCAGACAGAAGATATGGACAACGCGTTTAGATCTATCTGATCTTACTCATGTCTAACTACTTGTGGGTAGGTGATTCTATTATAGTACTATGTGACCTATCCTAGCAGGATTTTAGGTCACATGATTTCAGGAGCGGAAGGTCCTGATTCCTTGCCGCTCCACAATTCTAATGTATATAGTGAGTTATATTTAAAATAAACTTTTATTAAAATTATTTAGCAAAAGTGATAGAGAATTTCGTTTTTCTTGTTAAGCCCTAGAGGGGATCTTGTTTGCAAATTATAAATCCAGTACGCCTCTCTGGTTAAGAGGCATCTCTTAATATCTCCTCCCCGACTGGGGCATTTAACTTTTTCTATACCCTGGATAGTCATCGCTGCAATATTACCATTATGACAGGTGACAAAATGCTTGGCTACCATAGATACATTTCTGTTGCCACTATTATAATTACTGATATCCCTAATGTGTTCAGATATTCTTGTTTTAAGTTTTCTTGTGGTACATTCCACATATGAAACACTGCATTCTGAGCAATTTATTTTATATACCACATTTTTTGAGTAACAATTTATAAAATCTTTAATCTTATAATTTTTAAGAATTGTCGAAATTAGTAAATGTTTTACTCTGTTGGCTAGATGCACACGTACTGCAAGCGGTTGTGCCGCATTTAAAAAATCCCTTGCATTCTAACCATGGATTGGTTCTCACTTTCGATGTATACTGGCTAGGAGAAATTTTATCACCAATCGTGGGAGCTTTTCTAGCTACTACGTTTATGCCATCTTTTAGTATATTGGACAGTATAACATCCTGTTCCAATATTGGTAAACGTTTATATATACAATCATATAAAAACTAAACACCACAACAAATAATAAGGGTAGCAAAAAGTTTATTGAAAATAATATACAAACAACAAAAAAAGTATAAAATAGGGATATGACAAAATGAACCAGTGGTGGATGGCACCACAGAAACCAGAACCCAGTCAGACATAGACAATAGTGAAAGAAAAAACACTCACAGGCTCCAAATAGTAGTGCATAATCACAAAAGGTGAGGATATATGGGAGAGGCTGTAGACCACCCCTAAGATTGGAAGCAGACTGGAACCGTTGAGGTCTTAAGTAAATATAAAAATAATACCTGACTGAGTGCTGGAGTTCCGGGATGCCACCGTCCCCAACGCGCGTTTCGGCGCTATATGCCTTCTTCCGGGGGATGGCATCCAGACACTCACAGGATCCTTATATGGGGGGAACTACCCAATAGAATTAAAAACAACGCTGCTAGTCACCGTATGCGGCGGCGCATGTAGCCGCCGGCACAACTGGAAGTGGGCGCCAGCGAGGACGTCACCAGGATGTCCCGCCCGCCCGCGAAGCCCCGCCCACTGTGACGTGAGCGAGGCCCAGCGAGCAGGGAGGAAAACCCGAGTGAAGACGCCGTCGCAAGCGTCCAACCACCAGGGGCAGGCGCACATGCGCACAACGGTGAAGGAAATAGGACACTGGCCGGAATAATATGGTAAAGTGCTGTACAGAAATAATTGGATTGTTACATACAAATACATTAAATTTAGTGTATTAAAATGCTTATACTAAATGCATGGTAGTGAAAAAGAATTACTAGCCAAACTAGTATAATAAAGTGCAATGCAAAAGACCAATAGGGATTATATTCATATAACTTTGGAATTAAGTGTATGTAAATATAAATTACTCAACAACAATATATGTAATTCTGATTTTTTAAAGAAAATAGACTCCGTACACATTGATGAGGACATGCTCCTTGTCACATGTGACGTTGAGTCATTATACACAAGTATTCGCCACCAGGATGGCTTGAGGGCGGTCAAGTATTTTTTATCAATGACTAATTTCTCCTCTGGTGACAATGAATTTTTGTTGGAGTTGTTACATTTTCTCCTAACCAAAAATTTTTTTCTTTTTAACGGGTCCTTCTACCTGCAGCTCCAGGGCACTGCGATGGGCGCGGCCTGTGCGCCGGCTTATGCAAATTTGTTCCTGGGGCTGTGGGAGAGGGACCTGTTCTCGTCGGATCGTGGCTCATCAATGGAGCGGGTCATTTTCTGGACCCGCTACATTGATGATATTTTCATGATCTGGCGGGGTACCCCGCTTGAATTACAGAATTTTGTCTCAAGTTTAAATTCTAATACATTAAATATTCATTTGACTTATCAATTTGACTTTTTTTCTATTGATTTTTTAGATGTCACAGTCAAAAGAGGCACTGATGGTATTTTACTTGCCGATGCCTTCCGTAAGGACACTGCGGTTAATTCTGTGTTGCATGCCGCGTCTTCCCACCCTCCCCATGTGATCAATTCTGTTCCTGTAGGCCAGTTCCTTCGGATAAAGAGGATCTGTACAAGTAAAGAGGATTTTGAGGTGAGGGCTAGTGAAATGATGGATCGTTTTCGGGAGAGAGGGTACAGTAAGAGGTGCCTTAAGAGAGCGTATAACAGAGCACGGAACACCGATAGACACCAACTTCTCTATTCCTCTGGCACAAAAAAAGAAGACACACAGGTGAGATTGGTTACACAATACCACTCTCAGTGGAAGAATATGTGTAATGCAATTTTTAAATATTGGCCGATCCTCCTGGTGGACCCTGTTCTCAAACAGTACCTTCCCTCTAAACCCTCCATCACGGCACGTAGATCTAGGAATTTGGGTGATCACCTTGTAAGGAGTTACTTGGTACCCCCCCCTCCACCTCCCATTTTTCTGGGTTTTCCTCCTCGGACCAATACCTGGGGGTGTAAACCGTGTGGTAGGTGTGTGGCGTGCCCCAATATTCTCACAGCCCAAGATTTTTCTTCCTCAGATGGCCGCATTTTCACCATTACTCAGGAAATCACATGTACAACTACAATGGTGATATATCATGCCTCTTGCCCGTGTGGGAAAATATATGTGGGCCTTACCACACGGGCTCTTAAAATTAGAACAAGAGAGCATGTTCGTGATATTCAGGCTGCTGCTGAGGAAGATAATATCGAATTATTAAAAACTATTCCACGCCATTTTAAGAAATTCCATTCATGTGACCCTTCTGGCCTTCAGGTAAAAGGTATTGACCGTATAGTCCTTGGTCTACGTGGGGGTAACTTTGGTCGTCTGTTGTCACAGAAGGAATCTTTTTGGATTTGGAAGCTTCGTACTCTCCAGCCCTCTGGTTTGAACGAAGTTCTAAGCTTCGCTCCTTATTTGAAAACTCCTTGATTCCCTGTTGTATTACTGTTTTTATGGCATCTTTATTTAAGTTTTTTAATCAGTCTTCCTTTTATATGTTTTTTAGTATTGTGACTGCTTGCCCATATTCAGCCTTGGAGGTGAAAATATTCCATCGATTTACCATCCTTCTATGGACTCTCGCTGGATTTTAAATTTTTATGCACTTTTTATAATTATTGTTTATAGTTTGTTGCACATGTTGTGGCTTTAATATTTAATTGTTTTACATATATTGTTGTTGAGTAATTTATATTTACATACACTTAATTCCAAAGTTATATGAATGTAATCCCTATTGGTCTTTTGCATTGCACTTTATTATACTAGTTTGGCTAGTAATTCTTTTTCACTACCATGCGTTTAGTATAAGCATTTTAATACACTCAATTTAATGTATTTGTATGTAACAATCCAATTATTTCTGTACAGCACTTTACCATATTATTCCGGCCAGTGTCCTATTTCCTTCACCGTTGTGCGCATGTGCGCCTGCCCCTGGTGGTTGGACGCTTGCGACGGCGTCTTCACTCGGGTTTTCCTCCCTGCTCGCTGGGCTTCGCTCACGTCACAGTGGGCGGGGCTTCGCGGGTGGGCGGGACATCCTGGTGACGTCCTCGCTGGCGCCCACTTCCGGTTGTGCCGGCGGCTACATGCGCCGCCGCATACGGTGACTAGCAGCGTTGTTTTTAATTCTATTGGGTAGTTCCCCCCATATAAGGATCCTGTGAGTGTCTGGATGCCATCCCCCGGAAGAAGGCATATAGCGCCGAAACGCGCGTTGGGGACGGTGGCATCCCGGAACTCCAGCACTCAGTCAGGTATTATTTTTATATTTACTTAAGACCTCAACGGTTCCAGTCTGCTTCCAATCTTAGGGGTGGTCTACAGCCTCTCCCATATATCCTCACCTTTTGTGATTATGCACTACTATTTGGAGCCTGTGAGTGTTTTTTCTTTCACTATTGTCTATGTCTGACTGGGTTCTGGTTTCTGTGGTGCCATCCACCACTGGTTCATTTTGTCATATCCCTATTTTATACCTTTTTTGTTGTTTGTATATTATTTTCAATAAACTTTTTGCTACCCTTATTATTTGTTGTGGTGTTTAGTTTTAATATGATTGTCTATCAAACTCTGGCACCTTTAGTGACCTTTTCTGCACCATCCTCTGATTTTCTTGGGGTGCAGGCCTTGTGTTTTTGATTAACGTTTATGTATAATAGATTTTATTTCCTTAAAGTGGGCACTATGCTGTAGACATACATAGTTTTTTTTTTGTTCATTTTTTTCCCTTGCCTCCATTATTTTACTAGATTTTAACAGGTTTTCCCTGTCTTTTTTTTTGCACTATACTACGGGCTCTTTTCAGCCACCATTTTGGATACTTGCGTTTATTTAATCGTGCCTCCAATTTTTCATATTCCCTTTCCCTTTCTTCTACTTTGCTACAATTTCTCTTCACTCTTGTGAACTCACCCACCAGAATGGATTTTATTGTATGGGCTGAATGGCCACTATTGGCTTGTAAAATTGTGTTCCCACTAATGGGTTTAATGTATGTTCTACTGCTGATCGACTTATCACTTTCTCCCCCTAGTTCTAAATCCAAAAATGACATATGGCTTTTATGAAATCTATAAGTGAACTTAATTCCAAAATTATTACAATTCAGATATTTGATGAAATCCGGTATGGCAGACACATCGCCCCCCACAAATAATGAGGGTGTCATCGATGTATCTGCCATACCAGATGAGATCAGCCAGAAAAGGATTGTTCACTGCATAAATGAAAAAAGATTCCCAAAACGACATTGTTAGATTCGCCAGCGATGGGGAGTACTTAGCTCCCATGGGAACTCCGTTCTTTGTCTATATACAATGTCATTGAAAGAGAAAATATTATGTTTCAAGAGAAAAAAAGTCACTTGCAATATGTAGTTCATCAAGTCGTGTGAATATTCTAGCCAACAGAGTAAAACATTTACTAATTTCGACAATTCTAAAAATTATAAGATTAAAGATTTTATAAATTGTCTCTCAAAAAATGTGGTATATAAAATAAATTGCTCAGAATGCGGTGTTGCATATGTGGGATGTACCATGAGAAAACTTAAAACAAGAATATCTGAACACATTAGGGATATCAGTAATTATAATAGTGGCAATAGAAATGTATCTATGGTAGCCAAGCATTTTGTCAACTGTCATAATGGTAATATTGCAGCGATGACTATCCAGGGTATAGAAAAAGTTAAATGCCCCAGCCAGGGAGGAGATATTAAAAGATGCCTCTTAACCAGAGAGGCGTACTGGATTTATAATTTGCAAACTAGATCCCCTCTAGGGATTAACAAGAATAACAAAATTCTCTATCACTATTGCTAAATAATTTTAATAAAAGTTTATTTTAAATATAACTCACTATATACATTAGAATTGTGGAGCGGCAAGGAATCAGGACCTTCCGCTCCTGAAATCATGTGACCTAAAATCCTGCTAGGATAGGTCACATAGTACTATAATAGAATCACCTACACACAAGTAGCTAGACATCAAAATGCGTTGTCCATATCTTCTGTCTGCATCCACCTAGGAGTAAGGACTTGCGATATTTTACATTTGTATGCACTAATAAAGACTTTCAAGATTTTAAGGAGCTGGAATCTACACCTATTTTCTTCATGCATGCTGTCTTTTTACGTCTGGGTCAAGACGAAGATTTCCGTGCTTCACAGGTCTGTCGGTGAGCTGGCTGAGGCTATACAAGTCACATTTTATACCTTGAGCCTTTTCCAGGTGTCACTCCCTCGTAGTGACTCCGGGCTCTGATGTGCGGCTATGCCTTTGGGTGTCAGTTGTTGCCAGGAGACCTGCAATCTCCTGTCCTCCAGATTTGGCTATGGGGCATGCAGTTCCCACACAACCACGGACTCCAGTGTACGCTCTATTGCTCTCAATCCTGGGGTGAGCTCAGTCGCCGCTCCACTCCCATGCTTTCCTCACATGCTTCCTCTCCCTTCACTCATAGAGTCATAGAATCATAAAATGAAAAGAGTTGGAAGGGACCTCCTGGGTCATCAGTTTCAACCCCCTGCTCAAAGGAGGATTCACTAAATCATCCCAGACAGATGTCTGTCCAGCCTCTATTTAAAAACTTCCATGGAAGGAGAACTCGCCACCTCTTGTGGCAGCCTGCTCCACTCATTAATCACCCTAACTGTCAAAACATTTTTTCTAATATCTAATCTGTGTTTCAGAGTGGCTTTCCTGAAGCTGAACTCCTTAAGGTACCGTCACATTAAGCGACGCTGCAGCGATAGCGACAACGATGCCGATCGCTGCAGCGTCGCTGTTTGATCGCTGGAGAGCTGTCACACAGACCGCTCTCCAGCGACCAACGATGCCGAGGTCCCCGGGTAACCAGGGTAAACATCGGGTTGCTAAGCGCAGGGCGCGCTTAGTAACCCGATGTTTACCCTGGTTACCAACGTAAAAGTAAAAAAAACAAATAGTACATACTCACCTGCGCGTCTCCCAGCGTCTGCTTCCTGACACTGACTGAGCTCCGGCCCTACAGCAGAGCGGTGACGTCACCGCTGTGCTTTCACTTTCACTTTAGGGCCGGATCTCAGTCAGAGCAGGAAGCAGACGCTGGGAGACGCGCAGGTGAGCATGTACTGTTTGTTTTTTTTACTTTTACGCTGGTAACCAGGGTAAACATCGGGTTACTAAGCGCGGCCCTGCGCTTAGTAACCCGATGTTTACCCTGGTTACCAGTGTAAAACATCGCTGGTATCGTTGCTTTTGGTGTCAAACACAACGATACACGGCGATCGGACGACCAAATAAAGTTCTGGACTTTATTCAGCGACCAGCGACATCACAGCAGGATCCTGATCGCTGCTGCGTGTCAAACTAAACGACATCGCTAGCGAGGACGCTGCAACGTCACGGATCGCTAGCGATATCGTTTAGTGTGACGGTACCTTTAACCCTGCTTCCAGGCCAGAACTTATAGGAAAGCTACCCTGAAACTGGGTTTAAAGCTCCCCCTTCTGGTCTGGAGTCAGGAAAGATGTTGTATGCCATCGTACCTGCTAATACCTTCTTGATTCCAGGCATGACATCAACCCCTATGAGGGAGGCAATGCCACTGTGGCAACTGGACTACTGGGGTGCCACATTCCCCCTAGTGAAGTCCAGTACTCCCGGACTGGGGAAACATAAACAGGATAAACAGAAGAACAATTGTAAAAGTTTACTGGATTTCAAAAATGTAACATTTACAAAAACCCAAAAGAACAATAAGAAATTGCCAATTAAGTTCCTGAAGGAAACACTGGTCCATTTATGTTACTCTCCTGACTTTTGAGCTTCCTCAGTGGGAACCGTCCCAACCCACCTTTGCTTCATTCCCGAGTGTGACTACAGGACTCTGACTTTATCTGGCTCTTCGGCCACGCTGACGGTTTCTATTTATGTGAGGTCGGGAACTATATACAATGAAGGTCCTGACCACACATAGTCCTGTGGCCCAATTGTCCTTCAACAGGTTATAATAGAGTGCTTTCAAAAGTTCATACAGAGTCTCTGTAGGCTCATACACTTAACGATTGCAGTTATATTATTAGCTTATTTGCATTATTAATACTTTTATACTTTAGTCCCTATACCAGGCTGGGATCTGACCTCTGGTTCTATGGGTGGATCTACGCAGTACAGGTATTGATTGCGTCCTGACCGGATTCACCTTGCTTGCTACCACTGATAAATATCAAAATTTCCAGATTCATTTTGGTGACTGATATCAGTCACGGAACAATAGCATATACTTCCATACACTACAGCAGATGCCAATCGAGAGAAACAATGGAAGCTTTGTAAAAGATTTTTATACAAACTTTATTCATGACAATAGCATACTTAAAAAACAGGCACATGTCAAATAATGACAGTGCTAGTAGTTTTTTTACGTTTCCACCCCTGATACCTACGTGTATCACATCAATGCCTCTTACTTTAAACTCTTTGGGGTCACTATTGTGTACTGATCGAAAATGTCAGGGGGGTAGTCTTAAGGGTTGATACATCTTCCACCGATTTGGCCGCGTCAATATCTCTCACGTGTTCTCTAACACGAACCCTCAACTCACGTGACGTGAGTCCCACATATATAAGGGGACAGCTGCATGTTGCGTAGTAGACCACATTCTTCGTGCTACAGGAAATATATTCTCTAATATCAAATGTTTTTTGATCTACTGAGCTGAATGTGGACGTTTGGTAAGTATTGGCGCATGCCAGACAGTGGCCGCATTTATAGAAGCCCTTTCTAGGTTGTGTTACAAAAAAGAAATTAGGACTAGGTGCCACATAATGGCTTTTAACAAGTAAGTCGCTCAAATTTCTGGAGCAACGAGGAGTCATCAGTGGTCTATCAGTCAGGAATGGTCTCAGGGAGGGCTCCGCGCTAAGGACAGGCCAGTATTTTGTCATAATATTCCACATGGTGTCCCATTCATGATTAAATACTGAAATAAAGTGTATCTTCTCATCCTTTATGTCTCTCGTTTTCTTGTGGTATAATAGTGAGTCCCAAGACACCGATTTTGCCCTAGTATAACCATTTTTAATACACCTTTGACTATAGCCACGTTGTTCAAACCTTCTTTTTAAATCCGTGGCTTGGACTTCAAATTTTTGGTCCATGGAGCAGATCTGCCTCACCCTTAGAAACTGTCCAACCGGGACGGCCCTAACTGTGGAATGGCTATGTGCAGTGGTGGCATGTATTAATGAATTAACTGATGTTTCTTTGCGAAAGACATCAGTCTGGACAGCAGAAGAAGAATCTACCTCCAGACTGATGTCCAAAAAATCCATTTTAGCTGCATGATGTCTATATGTAAGTTTGATATTATAATTATTATTATTTAACATAGCCATGAACCCATCAAGCTGCCGCACCGTCCCCCGCCAAAAAAAGCGCCAATACTTACCAAACGTCCACATTCAGCTCAGTAGATCAAAAAACATTTGATATTAGAGAATATATTTCCTGTAGCACGAAGAATGTGGTCTACTACGCAACATGCAGCTGTCCCCTTATATATGTGGGACTCACGGCCAAATCGGTGGAAGATGTATCAACCCTTAAGACTATCCCCCGACATTTTCGATCAGTACATAATAGTGATCCCAAAGAGTTTAAAGTAAGAGGCATTGATGTGATACACGTAGGTATCAGGGGTGGAAACGTAAAAAAACTACTAGCACAACGGGAACTAAAGTGGATAGTGACACTTGGGACCATGAAGCCTGCCGGGCTTAATGAATCGCTTAATTTTGGTCCATATCTGTAAAAGCTATGTGTTTTTTTCTTTTTGATGGGGTTATTGCGATTCTTTGTCTCCTCCCCCTCCCCCCTTCTATTCTCCTGCTCCCTGTGTTTTAATTGTACATAAGTTTGTTTTTAATATGTCTTTGTATTGTGTTTAGATTTTATAATCTGACCGGGATCTGATGTCTTTCTCCCCCTGTTCTGAGAAATATGGCCCTTCCTACTAAAGAGCTGGCAATCGTTCACAAGCGGAGCACAACATTTGCTTGGAAGATATATGTGACTCAGTACAATGTTGCCAGGCATGTTGGGAGGACACCCTCTTGTCAACCTATATACTTATTTATTTGCTGCAAATTACTGTTATATGGGTGTGAGATCATCCCCCCGCCAGCTTACATACTGACTCATTGGCTGCACGGGTATGGGGGGTGGATACAGATCTGAACTGACCGCTGCTTTGGTGCGCGTGCGCGCGTCTTCTTCTTGGCTCCGCCCCCCCACTTCCGGCAACGTCCTGCAGCGGGTGCGGGCGGGAACAGTGCGTTCTCGCCGGTCCCGAGGTTGGATATGTCCGGGCGGGGGTGGGTGGACCCGGACGACGGCGCGCGCATGCGCCGAGTCCACACAGCATTACCATGTGACCGGTCAGGTGTCCTGTTACTTAGACCATTTAAAGGTCCTGTAGGCAGTAAGAAACACACTTCCCCTTGAAGAAGCGAGGCCAAATGGCGGCGAAACGCGCATCGGGCTGCGTGCAGAGGTCTACCTGCACTTAGGTGAGGCATGTTTTCCTGAACCTCTTCATTTCCATGCATTTGATAGGGGGCACCTATTATGGGTTTGGGCCCCATACTGATCTATGCATGGGATCTTTGGTTTATCCACAATAGTACTGACACATGTGTTTGGAGTTTTGGTTGGGATCTCTATGCCTGCACCTTTAAATAGAGTGCACTTTTTCAGCATATATCATTTACTGTGCAGTAGACTTAATTGTCTGGTGTCTTTTGTCATTTTGGTTTGCATTGCACTGTCATCATTTGACATGTGCCTGTTTTTTAAGTATGCTATTGTCATGAATAAAGTTTGTATAAAAATCTTTTAAAAAGCTTCCATTGTTTCTCTTGATTGCTACCACTGATCTAGTGCACTCTCTATTGGCTACGCTACGGATGACGCTACATAGCACATGTATACTGGATTTTCTACAACTACTCCTAGTCACTGTGGGCATGACAGATTCACCTCTGGCAGGGGGTAGATTCTCTTGCTCTGCTGCTGGTGTGGTATCTGCTGCTTGAGCCCACTATTCTTCAGGTTGGTCTTGGGTTGCATCTCTTTCTGACACTACTAGTTGGGGAAAGGTCAGGACGGGTACTACGATGGCTTAATTTACCTGCGTCCATGACTGGGGAAAGTCTCCAAGAACGGTATGAATTTTCTCTTCCTCCTCTTCTATAGGTTGAGGGGCATCTTGGTCTTCCTCTTTGCTTCTTAATTGGTCAGGGCATATCTTCAAATGATCCCTCGACACTGCCACTGAGGTTTCTCCTCCATCTTTACTGACAAGGCATACTTTGGTATTATCAAAGTTTGAAGGCATGATGGTGTATTATTCAGCCTCCAAATGATCATCTAGTTTGTGCATCCTCCTTTTCCTTTTGTGGACCTGCTCTCCAGGTACTAAAGGAGTAGCCAGAGCCTGTTGGTTGTAGCTCTTTTCCTGTCTTTGTCTGGCTTGGGACAAACTTCATTCCACGCACTCTTGCACTTTGCGGTATTGCTGCTGTCGTTCTTTATCCCAGTCTGCATCTGGTGATGTAATTTCAGGCTTAAGAACTCACATGTTCAAGTTTATGGGTAACTTGCCAGTTCTCGCTCTCATCAGGTAGGCTGGAGCGCAGTTGGTGGAATTTACCGGGATATGGTTGTATAGGTCTACCAAGTCTGGCAACTTCTCTGGCCACCGGTTTCTCTCTTCCAGGGGCAAGGTCTTCAACAGGTGAATTACTACCTGGTTCATTTTCTTGCACATGCCATTTGTCTGCGGATGGTACAGTGTTGTCCTGATTTTCTTGCATCCGTACATGTTAGAGATCTCCTGGAACACTTCTGCCTCAAAGGTTGGGCCTTGGTCTGTGAGCACTTGTTCAGGGTAACCGTGCAGTCGACAAAAGTGTTTTTGAAATGTTTTGGCTGCCGTCTTCGCTGTTTGGTCTTTAACAGGCACGACTACCAGGAACCTTGAGTATTGGTCCACTATGTGAGGGCGTAGACATAGCCTGACCGGCTTGGGGCCAGCTTCACGTGGTCCATGGCTACCAGTTTGAGTGGTTGTTTGGTGATTTTTGGCTGTTGCGGTCTTTCCGGTGCAAGTTGCATTGGCCACACTCTCGGCACCACTTCTCAATTACTCTTCTCATGCCAATCCAGTAGAATCTCTCACGAAGTAGGACTTCCAGCTTCTTCCATCCAAAGTGTCCTGCTCCATCATTTTATGCCTCCAAGACCATTGGCACATCCCTCTTCAGGACTACCACCTGCCAGATCAGTTCATGAGTTTGTGAGTTGATGTTCCTCCGACACAGCTTACCCTCATAGATGAACAGCTTGCTCTTCTCATTCCACAACTGCTGGGTCTCTTGTGGAACATCTGGACCAGGGTGTGAATCAGTCTGTGTCAGCAATTCCTTTACCAAGCAGACTGCTGGATCGCTATCCTGCATCTCTGCCCTCTCATGGTGGGGCAATAGGTTTACCGAGGTCTTGCAGTGCTTGTTCCTCACCCACTGGGAGCGTTGGGTCGCAACTGGGCGGCGGAAGGCTGGTAATTCGATTTCTTCGAATGCTTAAGGATCATCTCTCTCATCTAGTAAATTTGGCCTTCTGGGCAGTGCATCAGCATTAGCGTTCTTATGTCCCACTCGGTATCTCATGGTACACTTGTAGTTGGACACCGGGCCATCCATCGCTGCTCCAGTGCACCCAGCTCTACTGTTTCATGGTGGGTTAGCGGATTATTTTCCGCATAGATAGTAGACTTTGCTGACACCAGGTAGTGCTTGAAGCACTCTGTTACTGCCCAGCCTATGGCGAGGATCTCCAGTTTAAAGGAACTTTAGCTGTCAGGGCTCCTTTCAGTGGGATAAAGCTTCCTGCTGGCGGAGGCAATCACTCTCTCCCTGCATTTCTGCATTTGTTACAGAACTGCTCCCAATCCCATGTTGCTGGTGTCTGTGTGAAGTAGAAATGGTTGGTCATCGTCAGGGTAGGCCAGGACTTCATCTCCCATAAGAGCCAGCTTCATCCGAGTGAAGGATTCTTCCAACCTGTTGTTCCACTCGAATGGAGGACTCTTGTTCTTAGCCTTCTTAGATTGGCCCACCAGCAAGTCTTGCAGAGGTTCAGCTATCTTGGTGAAGCCCCTGATGAATCTCTCGTAGTAGCCTACTAACCCGAGGAACTGCCGTACTTCATAAATGTTGTTGGGTTCGGCGCTTACCACATGACCTAGGTACTGCACCTTGGGCTTCAGCAGGTGGCATTCGGATGGCTTCACTTTCAGGCAAAAGTTGGACAGTGCTTTGAACACCTTGACCAGATGCTTCAAGTGGTCTTCATAGCTCTTGGAGAAGACGATGACATCATCCAGGTACAACAGAATGGTTTCAAAGGTCTTGTGCCCGAGGCAACACTCCATCATCCTCTGGAACGTCCCCGATGCTTTGCAAAGCCTGAATGGCATGTAGTTGAACTCGCTTAAGCCCATTGGTGTCATAAACGCTGTCTTCTCTCTATGCCCCTCTGCCACGTGAACCTGCAAGTACCAACAGGTGAGATCTAAGGTGGAGAAATACTTAGCAGATCTCAGTGCAGCTAATGATTCCTCAATTGTAGGTAACGGGTAGGCGTCCTTGTGTGTAATGCTGTTAATTCACCTGTAGTCAACACACATTCTCATGGTGCCTCTTTCTTTTTAACAAGGACAAACGGAGATGCCCAGGGGCTACAACTATCTCTGATTATCCCAGCCTCCTTCATCTCCCACAACATAACCTTGGCACATTGATAGTGTGCTGGGGGTACAGGCCGGTGACTTTTTTTAATGCGCAGATGATCTCCAGTCGGGATATGGTGTTGGACCCCTTTTACCTGCCCAAAGTCTAGAGGGTGTTTGCTGAATACCCGCTCATATTCTTGGACCACCCTGCAAACCCCATGCTTTTGGTGCAAAGGAATAGAATCAGTTCCTACATGGAACTGTTGACACCAACCCGCCAGCTGTCCGGGAGAGCCATTGTCCTTCGCCTGGTCGGACGGGACCAAGGGTTCTGTTGCTTGTATTGTATTGTTACTGACAGTGAACAGTTTAGCAAGGGTGGCATATCTGGGTAAATTGACCTCTTTTTTTTCACAATGCAAGATGCGTATTGGTACCCTCCCCTTGCAGACTTCAACTACCCATCTGGCTGTCATGATGGTGGGCCTACTATCCGAATACACAGGTTCTTCGAGGGCCTGGTAGTCTTGACCCCTGAGGCCTATTGCTGCTCGACAACAGATTAACATTTCACACCTGGGGGTATTTCAATGGGGATTGGATCACTCATTCTGACACTGCCTACTTCTCCATCAGACAGTTCTACCTGTTGTCTCTGCATCAGGACTTTCATCTCTTTTTGCAGGACATGCTGCTCACTGGAAGCAGCAGTTTTGGCTACCTGTTGTAACAAAACAATATCCTCACCAAGACAGTTTTCTATCACATTAGTACCTAAGGTCATCATTGGGTTACATTCTCGCCGATCAATATCTGCAATCACCAGACTTTGGACTTTCAACTCTACCTGCCCCAACTTAATGGTCACCTCCTTGTACCCCACTTGTGGCAAAGACTGACCACTGCTGGCGACTATTGTCAGATCATTATCTGGGCCACAGGTAATATCAGAGTTGGCCCAGTACCGTTTGTAAAGAATATATGGCATAGTCGTCATCTGGGAGCCAGTGTCCAGTAAAGCATTCATCGGGATGCCGTCAGTCACAATTGGGAGGACCGGTGGATCTTCTCCTTTAGAGACACTTGCATGGACTGCAAGTTTTTGGCTAGTGCAACCACACTTTTGGTGAGTTCCTGGACCTGGAGGCACAGTCCTGCAGCAGGGTCATTATCTAGGGTCTGTGCATCGGCATCATCGGGGGCCTAAGGAAAGGATGCTGCTTCCTGATGGTATGTAATTGCTGTGCACCTAGGGGGAGCTATGCAGCTGGAATTCGGTTCATGCAGCATCCGGATGGCCCTTTCTTTAAAGTGTGCAAAGTCCAGGTCAGGGTTCTGTAGTGCTAAGATGCCCAACTGTGTCCTGTGGGTGCTGGACAGGAGTCACTCAATAAATTGCTCCTTTAACAATCTGTCCCCATCCTGCATGCTGTCAGGGTCAACCTGCTTAATGGCCCACAGTGCCTCCTGGAGATTAAGGGCATAGTCCCATATACAGCCTACACCCTTTGTTTACACCCAAAGAATCTTAACTTTATCTCTGCTGCAGTGCGGGTGTCAAAGGTGTCCTTCAGCTTGGCCAAGATTTGCGTAACAGTCCTTTTATCAGTGTACTGCCAGGACTTTACCTCCCTCTGGGCCGCACCAGTTAACTGGCCAGACGGATTCTGACCTTTTGATTCTCAGACAGGTACACTTCAAACAAACTGCAGAGTCTCTCCTTAAAATTGCTCAGGGTGTGTGACTCCCCTGAGTACTGCAGTAACCAGGACGCTCCCGGTTTGTATGGCATTATGGGAGCTGTGGCTGGGGCTGCCGCAGGGTCTGGCTGCATCATGAGTGCTGCGGCCACTGCTGGATCTGGTTGTATCATGGGGGCTGTGGCTGCGGCCGCCGCTGAATCCCCACCCTGATTGGACATTTTCTCCCCCCCCCTAGTTAACCTCAGCCAGGCCCTGTGCTTCATTACCGGAGTCAGCTGCTGCTCCACCAGCAGTCTGGATGGTGCTCCTTCCGGTTTTCAAGTCCGGGGCCTCCTGCTTTTTCTGCTGCTAATGGCAGAGCATAGTGTGCAGCTCCTCTTCACGCTCTTTCTCTGCCCACAAAGATACACCTCCTCTGCTTCTCTCACACTGTGTGGCATGACAATGGCAGGAATCAACTCTGCAAAAACTCTTACTGTCTCACTTATTCATTCTCGTCTGGACTATTGTAACTCTCTACTAATTGGCCTACCTTTTACCAGACTCTCCCCGCTCCAATCTGTCCTGAATGCTGCTGCCAGGATCATATTCCTCGCCAACCGTTACACCGATGCCTCTACCTTGTGCCAGTCATTACACTGGCTACCCATCCAATCCAGAATCCAGTACAAAACTACTACCCTCATCCACAAAGCACTCCATGGCTCAGCACCACCCTACATCTCCTCTCTGGTCTCAGTCTACCAACCTACCCGTGCCCTCCGCTCTGCTAATGACCTCAGGTTAGCATCCTCAATAATCAGAACCTCCCACTCCCGTCTCCAAGACTTTACACGTGCGGCGCCGATTCTTTGGAATGCACTACCTAGGTTAATACAATTAATCCCCAATCCCCACAGTTTTAAGCGTGCCCTAAAAACTCATTTGTTCAGATTGGCCTACCGCCTCAACGCATTAACCTAATTATCCCTGTGTGGCCTATTAATAAAAAAACAACAACATAATCACGTTCCTCCATCATGTTCTCATACACTTTATGCAGTTAATAGCCTCTGTGTCTGTACTGTTACATACTTAGGCAGTTAACTGGTTCATGCAGCTTTACATGAACACCCGAGCCTTACACTATGGCTGGTCCAAATAACTAAAGCAATTGTTACCATCCACCTCTCGTGTCTCCCCTTTTCCTCATAGATTGTAAGCTTGCGAGCAGGGCCCTCATTCCTACTGGTATCTGTTTTGAACTGTGATTTCTGTTATGCTGTAATGTCTATTGTCTGTATAAGTCCCCTCTATAAGTTGTAAAGCGCTGCGGAATATGTTGGCGCTATATAAATAAAATTATTATTATTTATTATTATTAATCAAGCAGTTCAATACAGTCTATGGCACACAGGACCAAGTTTGCTGGGTTGGTCCATCCTGTTCGTGATGCCAGAAATGCAACACCCGCTACGGCCGTGGGGTACTCAGAACTGGGTCGGACGGCACTTAAGGGGTGGTCATGGCAGCAGTGTCCCGGTCCGTGGCCCTGGGCACGCAATAAAAGGGATGAGGGAAATGTTTGTAGGGGATTATTCGTGATGCCACCTGTGGTGTTCGACTAGAGATGGCCATCGCTGCTTAAGGGGACCGATGGGGCCAGTGATGTTGCAGCTGATATTGTTTCACTCCCCACAGGTGGAGTGGAGCCCCAGGGTTACCAGAACAGTCTATGAGGGGTTGTGGATGTTGAGTGCAAGAATAATTGGCGGACACAGGGACTGTAGTTTCTTTACCTTTAATTGTAGGTGCAGTCCAGAGCACAGGTAATAGGTGGTATATGAGATCAGGGCAGCCTGGAAGCAGTTCAGAATTTCCCTAGCCAGGTGGGGTTGGAAGCCTCACTACTGCACTGTTCTTTAGGTTCCTGCTGCTTGTAGTTCTCCTCAAGTCCCTCTCTCAGTCTATTCACTTAGTAAAACACTACCCGCATGGCAGGCAGCTTGAACCTTTTCCAGGTGTCACTCCCACTCACTGTGGTACCTTCGGGTGTCAGTTATGGCCAGGAGACATGCAATCTCCTGTCCACCCGATTTGGCTGCGAGGCATGCAGTTCCCACACAACCACGGACTCCAGTGTCTGCTCTGTTGCGCTCAATTTTGGGGAGAGCTCAGTCTCAGCTCCACTCCCAGGCTTTCCTCGCATGCTCCCTTTCCCTACACTGTCTCACACTGATCTCCTTAACCCCGCCTCCAGTTTAAAACTTATAGGGAAGCTACCCTTAAACCTGGTTAAGAGCTACCCCTGCTGGTCTGGAGTCAGGAAACGTGTTGTATGCCAGCATACCTGCTAAGGGAATCCCTTCTTGTTTCCAGGCATGACATCACCCCCTGTGAGGGAGGCAAAGCCACTGTAGCAACTTGACTCCTGAGGTGCCACAATGACGTCATCGTGCCCGCTGTCAGTGTCTGAGTCAGTGACATCAGACACTGAAAAGGGTATTATTTGAGATGGGGTATGACACTCCCACTCTTATCAATGCAGTGTGAGAAAAAACTGGATAACCAGGAGGAAACCCACGCATATATTGGGGGAACATACAAACTCCTTGTAGATGTTGTCCTTTTTGGGATTTGAACACAGTACCTCAGTGCTGCAAATTGCATACTTGTGGTCACATGACTGCTCTAAACACCAGAGAATACTGACCAGACAACTAGGGATGAGCAAACCCGTGAAATATCAAGCTCTGGTACCCAACACGAACTTTAGTCCACAGTTTGATTTCGATGAGACAACTTTACCCGAACTTGAACTAGAGCCCAAACCTTATTGAAAATAATGGAGACCTGACCTTTTCATCTTCTAAGAAAAATATTTCTCTTTTTCTCGTCCGGTCTTCCCTTTGAACTCAAAACATTAAAACGGACATCCAGTAGAAGTCCATGGTGTTTACTTAGGTCTTGTACGATCGCAAAACTTTTAAATTCGGGTTCATCTTTTACAGACAACGTCTTTAAGCACAGTACATGCTTTTTAGATTCAACTGTTATGACAAAATAGCATATTAAGAAGAATTATGACACCTCATGTATAGTTGTTTTAGCGCAGCAGAAAGAAACTTCTTACAAAGAATGAGAGCCTTCAGGGAAACAATGACTGATGGTATGCAGATCTGAGCAAAATGGCTATCTCAGATTATCGGGTTAAACTTTACAAAATTTCCACAAAGCATTGAGTGTAAAGAAGTAACATGGGGTAATTATGGTAAATTGAGCTCACCACTATGTCAAAATAGATCTGTCTGTACAAACCACCAAGTGCCGGGATCATTATGACAGCATATACTCAATTTAGAAAATAGAGATATTTGCAAGAGGCGTCAGTCAATAAATAAAACCTCATACACAATGTCAGCATTAAGGTGACTCCTGGATACCAGCAAGTCAAGAAGGAGTCGAGGGATTTGCATGCAATGAATACGATTCATTTTTCTGTGCTCAGAGCGGTTGCACCTTCAAGGTCACTGTTTGCTTCTGCTGTTGTGCCTGCGCTCAAATTATTTAAAACTGTATCAATTCAGTAATTATTTTAATAATAACTCTGTGAGCCACAGGGTGCACAAACACAGAGCCGGGATGATTAATGCAGCATTCAACAAAGAAACAATGCATCTGCCTTGCTTTATTTGAGCAATTAGCCTTTTAAATTGTTATATAATATGTTAAATGAAAGGCAATATTATGTTCTTTATATTTATTACAAAAAAAAATAGTTGAGCATTTCAAGGCCATAATCCTGCTCCGTATACTGAGATATATATTTATTCCTAGGCAGAAAGCATTAAAAGAGAACCATTATTAATAAATACTCAAATGGGTTATGAAAGTTTAATAATAGTAAACTAGAACAATAAATTGAACCAGATAAAAAGAACAGCTAGTTATTATGACATGTACTGTTTTGGAATGACACACTACTTATATTCCATGCCAAATCTTTAGGGAGTTTTTGGTGACAATGTAAATTATGTTTTTTATTTGCTTTCATTAAGTTAAGTCATTTTACTGCAAAAAAAAATTTCCAAAAAATAAAAAAATTGTTACTAGCAAGCTTTGTTTCAAAATTTGTTACATTGGAACATGTAAGTGGTTATACCAAAAAGGTGAGAAGACAGCCATTACTGCTTCATGCATGTTAGCGTCACAGCTAGTGGGTAGTTCCTGTGGACTCCTGTACTCTGACATCATTTTAATGGTGTGAGGAAAAAACAAGGGTGTATGGTTTGACATTGAACTGTAATGGCTGGAACTGGAAATAACTCTGTTTCTTGGCATTTAAAAGAGACATTAAAAGGGAGAGGGTTTTTTGTTGTAACAAATGTAGTAACATAAAAACTGTTCGTACCTTGTGTCAGTGTAAACTTCTGACCACTTGGAATAAAGTTACTTATACAATATCCTTATTAGCTGGTCTACGTACAAATATCCATATATGTGTCACTAAGGCTACTTTCACACTAGCGTTAACTGCATTCCGTCACAATGCGTCGTTTTGCCGAAAAAATGCATCCTGCAAAAGTGTTTGCAGGATGCGTTTTTTCACCATTGATTAACATTAAGCGACGCATTGTGACGAATTGCCACACGTCGCACCCGTCGTGCGATGGATGCGTCGTGCAGTGGCGGACCGTCGGGAGCAAAAAACGTTGCTTGCAACGTTTTTTGCTCCGTCGTAAACGTCTTTTCCGACCGCGCATGCGCGGCCGGAGCTCCGCCCCCACCTCCCCGCACCTCACAATGGGGCAGCGGATGCGCTGGAAAAATGCATCCGCTGCCCCCGTTGTGCAGCGGAGACAACGCTAGCGTCGGGAACGTCGGCCCGACGCACAGCGACGGGCCGAGCCCGACGCTAGTGTGAAAGTAGCCTAAGGCTTTGTGCTTTCTTGCTTGATGCGGAGCCATGGTGTATGCTTTTTTGGCTGCCTGTACAAGAAAGCACAGCCTACTGCACTTCACAATTTACTTAAACACTATGCAGATATATAAGTAAGATGGAGGTGACAGAACACACTTTTATGCCGGGGTCACACTTGCAAGTGCAATGTGAGAAACTCGCATGAGTCTCTTGCCTCAATACCCGGCACTGCCACTGGCACTCAGGACCGGAGCGTGTGGCTACATGTTTTTCTATGCAGCTGAATGCTCCGGTCCCGAGTGTTGGCAGCAGTGCCAAGAATTGATGCGAGAGACTTGTGCGTGTTTCTCGCACTGCACTCACAAGTGTGACCCCGGTCTTAGCCTTCATCTGGCAAATAAGACCTTATGGTAGCATCTAAGTATATGTAAGGAAAAGCTCTCAATATATGCTGCGGATTAAGTGCATGAATGCAGTGTGCACTTAGCCAAAGGTTGTTAATAGGGCATGTAATAGCGGAGGTGACTTGGGATTACTATCTATGACTCATAGAGGGGAATTTCGATAAAGATAGTCTCTCCTATCAATGGCATCATAGCCCTTCACTGGCCCAGTTTTTTTAAATTTTAATATGCAGCATGTAATGGTTCATTTTTGGGGAAATTTTATGTGACATGTAAACTCTCTGGATGCTTTCCTAAGCTGAAGATTCACCCACCATCAAATTATGGGGAACCCTTTATATAATCTAATAATGACAACATTTTAAGAGGAAGGAGTAGACTTTAATGTTTAATGAGTGTATTAATTCCAGGAAAATAAGATACAAATAGGTACATTATAACTTTCTCGCAAAAGCTGGTAATTGGATAATGCTTGCGAATGGATTATTGGTAAATTTGCTCTTATTCAGAACTACAGCTTGAGCCCACATCCTATTTATTATTTATTTATTTATTAGGCTTTTCTTATATAGGGCCATCATATTCTGCAATGCTTTACATACACTATCATTGCTGTCCCCAATCAGGCTCACAATCTAAGTTCAATATCAATGTCTTTGAAATGTAGCATAAAACCAGAGAACCTGGAGAAAACCCACACAAACATTTGGAGAACATGCAATCTCCTTGCATTGATCAGTTTCTTAAAGAGACTCACCAAAATTCCATCTTTATTCTACTTTTACTAAAAAGCCTAATAGCATAAAAACCCAACAAGAAAAGAGTAAGCAAAGTGAATTCTATGATCAACGGTACTAGGGTTAACTCAAAGGCTAAAAATGGAAAAATGTGTGCCCTTATTGTATTGTGGCAAGTTTGGGCACCTATGATTAAAAAAATTACTGTTGTGAACAGTTAAGCAAGTAGAAAAGGAAATTATCTGTAAAAGGCTTAAAGTTAAATATGACACATTTCATTTGTATGTTAGGAAAAAAAAATATAAATGTTCATATTTTACATTTTAAAAATTACAAAAAGAATAATGGACTGATGCAAAAGTTTGGGTACCCTACCTGGCTATTATATATTAGCACACACACCCCCCCCCTTTTGCAGGTATTACACCTTGTAAACGCTTTTTGTAGCCAGTCAAGACTATTTCAATTCTTGTTTGAGAGATTTTCATCTATCCTTCCTTAGAAAATTCTTCCAGTTCTGTGACATTCCTGGGTCGTCTTGCAAGCACTGCTATTTTGAGATCTAGACACAGATTTTCAATGATGTTCAGATCAGGGGACTGTAAGGGCATTACAAAACTTTCATTTTGCGGCTTTTGAGGCAGTCTATTGTGAATTTTGATTTGTGTTTAGTATCATTGTCCATTTGTAGAAGCCTTCCTCTTTTAACTTCAGCTTTTTACAGATGGTGTTATGTTTGCATCAAGAATTTGTTAACATTTCATTGAATCCATTCTTTCCTCTACCCATAAGATGTTCCCCGTGCCATTGGTACAACACAAACCCAAAGCATGATAGATCCACTCCCATGCTTAGTGTTGGCGATATGTTTTTTTTTTCCTGAAATGTTGCGCCCATTTTTCTTCTCACATACAGCTGCATCTCACAAAATTTGAATATCATCAAAAAGTTAATTTATTTCAGTTCCTCAACACAAAAAGTGAAACTCATATATTATATAGAGTCATTACAAATAGAGTGATCTATTTCAAGTGTTTATTTCTGTTAATGTTGATGATTATGGCTTACAGCTAATTAAAACCCCAATATCATTATCTCAGTAAATTAGAATACTTTATGACACCAGCTTGAAAAATGATTTTAAAATCTGACATGTTGGCCTACTGAAATGTATGTTCAGTAATTGCACTCAATACTTGGTTGGAGCTCCTTTGGCATCAATTGCTGCATCAATGCAGCATGACATGGAGGCAATCAGCCTGTGACACTGCTGAGATGTTATCGAAGCCCAAGTTGCTTTGATAGCAGCCTTCAGCTTGTCTGCATTGTTGACATGGCTCCACAAACCATCACTGATTGTGGAAATGTCACACAAGACTTTAAGCAGCTTGGATTGTGTGCCTCTCCATTCTTCCTCCAGACTCTGGGAGCTTGATTTCCAAGGTCTAGTGTGGAATATCCACAATCATTGATGGCTTTGGGAACCATGTCATCTGCTGGTGTAGGTCCACTGTATTCTATCAAGACCAAAGTCAGTGCTGCCGTCTACCAGGAAATTTTAGAGGTAGGTAGTGGACCACCACTTTCAAGGTGACACAGATCTGACTTTAAACTTTCCTTGTTAGGTCATAAGACTTTATAGAATTGCAAGCAAAAAATTCAAAAACACATTTCTATACGCAAGGTGTTAACAACCTCTCTTAAATGTCTCCCCATTTTCTTGTCTCCGAACTGTGAGTGTGCTTTGGCTAAAGGCAAATAAGGGAGAAGTGACATATTTTTGTTTTGGTGGGGGTATTGGATAGTGATGAAGACCCAAGGAGTTACTGCTATTATATTGTGCTTTGACAAATATGCATGTTTATGGTAAAAGAGGTGTTTGTCAGACAGATGTAAATCAGCAGATTTAGGATATAGGATTGATGACAGTATAAGCAGGTTATGAGATGCAGTGACATACAGGAGGCAGAGCAAGGGTTAACAAGGTGTACAAATTTAATAAAACAAGGTATTCACTCCTCACAGGGAGATTAATGGTTAAAGGAGGGAAAATAGGGGTAGCAACTGTAAAACAATAGCAGTCCAATGAAAGAACTTATCATGTCCTGTATAGTCCTCTGCAGCAGATGATCCCACAGGGGGGGTTATAGAACCAGCAGTGGCTGGGCGATGTCCTCAGATGGGGTCCTTTAAGCGATGGTTCATTTCTGGCCTCAGCAGTCGGTCTCTGGTACCTTCCGCTGAACCTGTAGTCCATAAGCACATGCTGTTGAAACAAATTAGGCCGTGGTGCTCTCAGAGTCAAACATAAACGGGTGGGAAGCAAGTGGCAAGTTAGGCCGAAAAAGTCTGTCCAGGACTCGGCCATCTCTCCTCTACATGTGTGCGGTACTCACAGTCACTGAGCGCACAGCACTTCTGTCTCTGGCAGCTACTGCGCGTATGGCACTTTTCTCTACAGCAGTCCCGCTGGAGGTGGCGGGGACCAAACATTGCAGCCCATTGCAGTATTGGTGCTCAGAGGAAGGAGCACGCTGCTCACCTGGCTTCGCACTGCTGTTGATTCGTGTCAAACTGCTGCTTGCGCTTTGCTATTTAAGCTGCCCCTCCTACCCGGGTTATGAGGTGATTCTGGCTCCTCATTTCTTCCCCAAGGCAACAAGGGAGGCAGCCTCAACAGTTCCGATCCCGTCTTGGTACAGGTACCCGCAGCCCAGTCTTCCTCCTTACAACAGTAATGCATGCTACTACCAAATGCATGCTACTGACCAAATGCTTTTTCACTCTCTATTTCATTATGCAACTTCCACAGAACATATCATAGCCAACACAATGCTGCTCTTTGTTTTATATGTATTCTGCTCCAAGTGCCTTACAATAGAGATCAATATAAATGATATTTACTGTATCATAATTTGTTCTACAGCCATACACTGTCCTGTCAAATTAAGAATTACTTATACTGTGTTAGATGCTTAAGAAAGATTAAACTGCTAATTTTCTTTGGAAAATAACCATAATGAAAACCTATTTAACCTTCACTTTTTGGACTTTGGTTATATCCAGCACTAGTAGCGAAAGGATTAAAAAGCACCGTGACGTGAAATCAATTGTTATAGATTTGGTATATCATTATGCGCAGCTACAACCTTCTACAATATGTATGGATTCTCTTAGTGCTAAATAAACATGTATACCAGCTGTTTATGGTATTTTTCTCCATCCCCATGTACGCTGACACACAAAAAATCATGCATTTGATACTTTTTCATTTTTGCCTATTTTCTTATTCTATGAAATTATCACAACTAGAGTACTGTTACAGAAAACTGGAAATTACAGGTAACATACAGTACTAGCATGAAAAACATGTGGATGCTTGTGAGTTTAGCACCTATAGTACTATGTCTATGTCATATTGCTGTTTTAACTGTTTCTTTTCTACATTTTCTTTATGGCTATTTTCTTTTCTACATTTTCTTTATGGCTAGATTACATACTATATGCTACAATCTTATAATACAATTAAAGGGTATAATTTTTTACAATTAAAGAATCTGACACCTAATCTGAGAGCAGTAAAATGTAGGGACATAGACACTTATTCCAGCAATGTTTCATTAACTGGGCTGCCTGCTAGAATTTTGTTAAAATCACTATTTTATCAGCAGGAGATTAATCGCTAGAGGACTAGTACAGTGGCATGTGAATGTATGGGTACCCTTGGTCAAAATTACTGTTATTGTTATTGTGAACAGTTAAGCAAGTTGAAAATGAAATTATCTCTAAAAGGCCTAAAGATAAAGATAGCACATCACCTTTGTATTTAAGGGAAAACATTTTTTTAATCTTTTACATTGTAAAAAAATCCAAAAAATAAAATGGACAGATGCAAAAGTTTGGGAACCCGTGGAGATTTGTGTGCTCACATAACTTTGACCAAGATTTTAGACGTAAATTAGCCTGTTGGGTTATGGCTTGTTCAATATCATAATTAGTTGATGCACATTTCCCAGCTTTATAAAATCCCAGCGACCTTTAACCCTGTGGCAAAAAAGTAGTCCTGGGTTCTTCTAAACAGCTTCCTAGCACTCTGAAAATGAAAATGGTGGAGTCCAACAAAGCAGGAGAAGGCTATAAGAAGAACGCAAATCATTTTAATTGCCTTTTAGTGAGATTTAAATGTAATTTTAAGGCAGTAAATAGGAACAGTGGAGGTGAAGATAAGGTCTGGAAGACCAAGCAAAATTTCAGTGAGAGTTGCTTGTAGGATAGCTAGAGAGGCAAATCAGAACCCCCTTTATTTCAAAAGACCTTCAAAAAGATTTATCAAACTCTGAAGTTGTGGTACATTGTTGTACTGTTCAGGGACACCTGCACAAATATGGACTTCATGGAAGAGTCATCAGAAGAAAACCTCTCCTGCATCCTCACCATAAAATTCAGCTTCAGGAGTATTCAAAAGAACATTTAAACAAGCCTGATGCATTTTTGTAGCAAGTCCTGTGGACTGATGAGTTTAAAATAGAACTCTTTAGCCACAATGATCAAATGTGTGAAGATTAATAATTATCATAATTATTGAAGCTACCCATGGTGATCATGGCAGTCAGAGGATCAAAGACAATTTGATACCATCTTAGTTCTGACCAAAAATGATGTCAACTGGTGATCCAGTGGTGTTATTCCTTTGATCGCTGTAGACAGCTATTATAATTATGAAAGGAGTGGAAGCAATACAATGCAGTGAACCTAGGGAAGCAGCCTGTGACTATCAGCTGCTCCAAACCTAGCTTTGTAAATGGTCCACCCAGGAGTCTATATGAGAGCAGTATTGTAGATTGACCGAGCTACTAATAATTGACAAATGAAAGGATTATTTTGATTTATTTTGCTCTGAATTGGTCTATGATGAATCTATTGTTATCATAATAACCTTTAGGGCAAAGTGCAATATCCATGATATAACAATAGTAGCAGGTAAAGTGCAATATACACTGCTCAAAAAAATTAAGAAAAAAACACTAAAATCCCACATCCTAGATATCACTGAATGAAATATTCCAGTTGTAAATCTTTATTCATTACATAGTGTAATGTGTTGAGAACAATGAAACCTAAAAATTATTACCGTAAATCACAACTAATATCCCATGGAGGTCTGAAGTTGGAATGATGCTCAAAATCAAAGTGGAAAATGAAGTTACAGGCTCATCCACTGTCAGTGGAAATGCCTCAAGACAAGGAAATGATGATCAGTAGAGTTGAGCGACTTTCACTTTTTTCGGATCGAGTCGGGTTTCGCGAAACCCAACTTTGTCAAAAGTCATGTCGGGTTAAATCGGCCGATTATTGCGAAAAATCGGGGGCCGACTGAAACAGGAAACCTAATGCAAGTCAATGGGGAATCAAAGTCGGCAGTGAGTGGAGGACAGGAAAACACCTACAGTGCCCATTTTAATGCCAAAAACATCAATTCTTATTACTTAAGCTTGTCAATCTTAATTTACATTATAATAATAGTTAGGCATTGAAAACTGGGGGTCATTTGGCTAAAGTTGTGGGGGGGTAGGGCTGGCTCAAGTTTTTCGTGGGCCCTGGAAACGCAGACTACGTCACGGCAGTGTAGCAGGGAGAGGTAAGTATTTAAATTTTGCAAGTGCTGTGATCCTGAGCAAGCAGGGTGGGCCCACTCGTTTGCATTGGCACTGGCACAGGGCCCCTCAAAGTACAGCGGTGTGTTTGATGGCGGTGGCGCCTCCCACCGGCAGAGACACTTTTGCGTACTATGAGGGGCCCTGTGCCAGTGACGTGGCCAACGAGTATGCCCCCCCACCTGATGAAGGAACCTTCACTTTCATCTGCACCTTCCTCTTTGTCCCCGTGTAAGGTGGTATAGTATGCAGGAAGGGGAACCTGACTTTCAGCAGAGTCAGATTATGGCTGTGTAGAGTGCAAGGGAAATGTAGGTGTCTGGGTCAATGTACCAGCAGACTCATCTAGCAGTGGCTGGGCAATGGGCAGGATGAGGAGGAAACACAGCTATAGGCCCAAATAATAAAGTAGGCTAAATGAAGTTTAAATGTGTTAACAAGACTAAACAGGCGGCATTGCTTTGTTCACTGGAGTAAAACTGTAATGAGTGGCAGACACAGTTAGTAGGCCCAAATAATAAAGTGGACTAAATGTCTGCCAAAAAATTGTTCATAAATAAACAGGCGACATTGCTTTGCTCAGTGTTAGAAAATTGTAATGAGTAGCAGACTAAGTTAGTAGGCCCAAATAATAAAGTTGGCTAAATGACTGCCAAAAAATTGTTCATAAATAAACAGGTGGCATAGCTACAGGAATCACATATTGTACAAGCTGGACAAAAAAATATGAACAATGCAAATGATCAAGAGTACGAAAGCAGAACTTAGCTTATCTTGCAAAGAACCAGGACCTGAAGACAGGAGCAAACAGAAGTGAACTGATTACAACGATGCCAGGCACTGGACTGAGAATCCAGGAAGTTTAAATAGCAACACCCCAGGCCTAACGAAGCAGATGAGCACCAACCTGGTAAAAGACAATCCAAGTGCCAAATCACTAGTGACCACAAGAGGGAGCCAAAAAGTATAGTTCACAACAGTACCCCCCCTTTAAGGAGGGGTCACCGAACCCTCACCAAGACCACCAGGGCGACCAGGATGAGCAGCGTGGAAGGCACGAACCAAATCGGCCGCATGAACATCAGAGGCGGCCACCCAGGAATTATCCTCCTGACCATAGCCCTTCCATTTGACCAAATACTGGAGCCTCCGTCTAGAGAGACGAGAATCCAAGATCTTCTCCACCACGTACTCCAACTCGCCCTCAACCAACACCGGAGCAGGAGGCTCAACAGCAGGAACCACAGGCACAACGTACCGCCGTAACAAAGACCTATGGAACACGTTGTGAATGGCAAACGACACCGGAAGATCCAAACGAAAAGAAACCGGGTTAAGAACTTCCAAAATGTTATAAGGACCAATAAAGCGAGGCTTAAACTTAGGAGAGGAAACCTTCAGAGGGACATACCGAGAAGACAACCAAACCAAATCCCCAACACGAAGTCGGGGGCCCACACCGTGGCGGCGGTTGGCAAAACGCTGAGCCTTCTCCTGTAACAACTTCAAGTTGTCCACCACATGATTCCAAATCCGCTGCAACCTATCCACCATGGAATCCACCCCAGGACAGTCAGAAGACTCAACATGACCCGAGGAGAAACGAGGATGAAAACCAGAGTTGCAGAAGAATGGCGAAACCAAAGTAGCGGAACTAGCCCGATTATTAACCCCTTAATGACAGCCAATACGTCTTTTAACTGACCTGAGATATAAGAGAATAGCCTCCCCATACAGGTGACAATCCAGCAGCTGTCGGCTGTACACTATAGCTGACAACTTGCTGCATCAGCCACTCTCAGTGTTGGCAATGTCCATATCTATTTAACCCCTTAGATGCTGCTGTCAACAGTGACTACATCATTATAAATGGTTAACAGAGTGTGGGGGCTTCCGCTTTATCCCAATTGGTGCCCTCAGTTCATGATTTTGTGGTCCTGATGTTTGCCATGGCAATTCACAACCAAATAGCGGCCTTACAGTCTGACAGCTATAATAATCTGTTGAGAAGTTAACGGCTTTTAGGTGGTAAAAATACACATTTTCATTTCTGTCATGCCACTTTGCATTAATTCCTGAAAAGCACCTGAAGGGTTAATAAACTACCTGACAGCAGTTTTCAATATGTCAGGGGGTGCTGTTTTTAAAATGGTTTAACTTTTGGGAGCTTCCCAATATATAGGACCCCTAAAGTCACTTCAAACCTGGCTAGGTCCCTAAAAAAATAAATTTTGTAAATTTCCTTGAAAAAATTAAAAATTGCTGCTAGATTTTTAAACCTCCTAAAATGCTAGCAAAGTAAAATAACATTTTACAAATGGTGCTGATGTAAAGCCGACATGTGGGAAATGTTATTTATTAATGGTTTGCTGTGGTATGACTATCTGGATTAAAGGGATAATCATTCAAAGTTTGAAAATTGCTAATTTTTTTACATTTTTCTCACATTTCTGATATTATTTATAAATAAACACAAAACATATCGACCTAAATTTACCATTATTGTAAAGTACAATGTGTCACGAAAAAACAATCTCAAAATCACTGAGATTTGTTGAAGCGTTCCAGAGTTATTACCACATAAAGTGACACTGGTCAGATTTAAAAAATTTGGCTCCGTCACTAAGGGGTTAAGGGCAAACTCCGCCAATGGCAAGAAGGTCACCCAATCATCCTGGTCCGCAGAAACAAAACATCTCAAATAAGCCTCCAGTGTCTGATTAGTTCACTCCGTTTGTCCATTAGTCTGAGGATGGAAGGCAGATGAAAACGACAAATCAATGCCCATCTTAGCACAAAAAGATCGCCAGAATCTGGACACAAACTGGGATCCTCTGTCGGACACGATATGCTCTGGAATGCCATGTAAACGAACCACATTCTGAAAAAACAAAGGAACCAGATCGGAAGAGGAAGGCAACTTAGGCAAGGGCACCAAATGGACCATCTTGGAAAAACGATCACACACCACCCAGATGACAGACATTCCCCGAGACACCGGAAGATCAGAAATGAAATCCATGGAAATGTGCGTCCAAGGCCTCTTCGGGACGGGCAAGGGCAAAAGCAACCCGCTAACATGAGAACAACAAGGCTTAGCCCGAGCACAAGTCCCACAGGACTGCACAAATGACCGCACATCCCGTGACAAGGAAGGCAACCAAAAGGACCTAGCCACCAAATCTCGGGTACCAAAAATTCCCGGATGCCCTGCCAACACCGAGGACTGAACCTCGGAAATGACTCTGCTGGTCCATTTATCAGGAACAAACAGTCTGTCGGGTGGACAAGAGTCAGGTCTACCAGCCTGAAATCTCTACAACACACGTCGCAAATCCGGAGATATGGCCGACACGATCACTCCCTCTTTAAGAATACCAGCTGGCTCCGAGACTCCCGGAGAGTCAGGCACAAAGCTCCTAGAGAGAGCATCAGCCTTAACATTCTTCGAACCAGGCAGGTATGAGACCACAAAGTCAAAACGAGAGAAAAACAATGACCATTGAGCCTGTCTAGGATTCAGGCGCTTAGCAGACTCGAGATACATCAGATTTTTGTGATCAGTCAAGACCACCACACGATGCTTAGCACCCTCGAGCCAATGACATCACTCCTCAAATGCCCACTTCATGGCCAACAACTCCCGATTACCAACATCATAGTTCCGCTCAGCAGGCGAAAACTTCCTAGAGAAAAAGGCACATGGTCTCATCACAGAACAACCAGAGCCTCTCTGTGACAAAACAGCCCCAGCACTGATCTCAGAAGCATCCACTTCAACCTGAAAGGGAAGTGCGACATCAGGCTGGCACAAAACAGGCGCCGAAGTAAACCGGCGCTTCAGCTCCTGGAAGGCCTCCACGGCTGCAGGAGCCCAATTAGCCACATCAGAACCTTTCTTGGTCATATCCGTCAAAGGTTTAACAACGCTAGAAAAATTAGCAATAAAGCGACGGTAGAAATTAGCGAACCCCAAGAACTTCTGAAGACTCTTAACAGACGTGGGCTGAGTCCAATCATGAATAGCTCGGACCTTGACTGGGTCCATCTCCACGGCAGAAGGGGAGAAAATAAAACCCAAAAAGGAAACCTTCTGCACTCCAAAGAGACACTTTGAGCCCTTCACAAACAAAGCGTTATCACGCAAAACCTGAAACACCATCCTGACCTGCTTTACATGAGAATCCCAAACATCCGAGAAAACTAGAATATCATCAAGATACACAATCAAAAATGTATCCAGATACTTCCGGAAGATATCATGCATAAAGGACTAAAACACTGAAGGGGCATTAGAGAGCCCAAAGGGCATCACCAAGTATTCAAAATGACCTTCGGGTGTATTGAATGGAGTTTTCCATTCATCTCCCTGCCTAATGCGCACAAGGTTGTACGCACCACAAAGATCTATCTTGGTGAACCACTTGGCGCCCTTAATCCGAGCAAACAAGTCTGACAATAGCGGCAACGGATACTGAAACTTAACAGTGAATTTATTCAGAAGCCGATAGTCTATACAAGGTCTCAAAGACCCGTCTTTCTTGGCCACAAAAAAGAATCCCGCACCGAGAGGGGAAGAGGATGGATGAATATGCCCCTTCTCCAAAGACTCCTTGACATAAGAACGCATCGCGGCATGCTCGGGTACAGACAAATTAAATAATCGTCCCTTAGGAAATTTACTGCCAGGAATCAAATCTATAGCGCAGTCACAGTCCCTATGAGGAGGAAGAGCACTGGACCTGGACTCACTGAATACATCCTGATAGTCACACAAATACTCAGGAACTTTTGAAGGAGTAGAAGTAGCAATAGACACCGGCGGAGAATCGCAATGAATTCCCTGACAACCCCAACTTGAGACAGACATAGCCTTCCAATCCAAAACAGGATTATGGGTCTGTAACCATGGCAGACGTAAAACAACCAAATCATTCATTTTATGCAGAACAAGAAAACGAATCACCTCCCGATGTTCAGGAGTCATGGACATGGTCACTTGTGTCCAATACTGCGGTTTATTTTCCGCCAGTGGCGTAGCATCAATTCCTCTGAGAGGAATCGGAAACTTTAAAGGCTCCAGGACAAAACCGCAGCGCTTGGCAAACGACAAGTCCATAAGACTCAGGGCAGCACCTGAATCCACAAATGCCATAACAGGGTAGGAAGACAATGAACAAATTAAAGTCACAGACAAAATAAATTTAGGCTGCAAATTACCAATGGTGACAGGACTGACAACCTTGGTTAGGTGTTTAGAGCATGCTGATATAACATGTGTAGAATCACCACAGTAAAAACACAGCCCATTCTGACGTCTATGATTTTGTCGTTCGGTTCTAGTCAGGATTCTATCGCATTGCATTGAGACAGGTGTCTGTTCAGACAACACCGCCAGAGGTTTAGCGGATTTGCGCTCCCGCAAACGCCGATCAATCTGAATAGCCAGCGCCATAGAATCATTCAGACTTGTAGGAATTGTAAAACCCACCATCACATTCTTAATGGCTTCAGAAAGGCCATTTCTGAAATTTGCGGCCAGAGCACATTCATTCCATCGAGTAAGCACGGACCATTTCCGAAATTTTTGGCAGTACACCTCAGCTTCATCCTGGCCCTGAGAGATGGCCAGTAGAGCTATTTCTGCCTGAATTTCAAGATTAGGCTCCTCATAAAGCAATCCGAGCGCCAGAAAAAACGCATCAACATCCGCCAATGCAGGATCTCCTGGCGCTAACGAGAAAGCCCAGTCCTGAGGGTCGCCACGCAAGAAGGAGATAATAATTTTGACTTGCTGAGCTGAATCTCCAGACGAACGAGGTTTCAAAGATAGAAACAATTTACAATTATTCCTAAAATTCCTAAATTTAAATCGATCTCCAGAGAACAGCTCAGGAATAGGTATCTTAGGCTCTGACATAGGACTGCTAACAACAAAATCCTGAATGCCCTGCACACGTGCAGCAAGCTGATCCACACTAGTAATCAAGGTCTGAACATTCATGTCTGCAGCAAAGCTTCAAGCCACTCAGAGATAAAGGGGAGGAAGAAAAAAAAACAAAAAAAAACTCAGAACTTCTTTTCTTTTAATCCCACTTCAGCAATGCATTAACTATTTATAGGCCTGGCATACTGTTATGATCCCAATGGCAGGGGACCTCAAAGATTACAGCAAAGTCTGCAAAACATAAATACCAGCTCATAGGGAAGTGGTAACTAGGCTGACCATATACCTGATCCTAGCGCAAACACTAACAGCAGCCGGGGAACGTGCCTACGTTGGTCCTAGACGTCTCGCGCCAGCCGGAGAACTAACTACCCCTATCAGGGAAGATAAGACCTCTCTTGCCTCCAGAGAAAAGACCCCAAAGTAATACAAGCCCCCAACAAATAATAATGGTGAGGTAAGAAGAAAAGACAAACGTAAGAATGAACTAGATTTAGCAAAGAGAGGCCCACTGACTAATAGCAGAATATAGTAAGAAGACTTATATGGTCAGCAAAAAACCCTGCAAAATATCCACGCTGAATATCCAAGAACCCCCAAACCGACTGACGGTGTGGGGGGAGAATATCAGCCCCCCTAGAGCTTCCAGCAATAACAGGAATCACATATTGTACAAGCTGGACAAAAAAATATGAACAATGCAAATGATCAAGAGTACGAAAGCAGAACTTAGCTTATCTTGCAAAGAACCAGGACCTGAAGACAGGAGCAAACAGAAGTGAACTGATTACAACGATGCCAGGCACTGGACTGAGAATCCAGGAAGTTTAAATAGCAACACCCCAGGCCTAACGAAGCAGGTGAGCACCAACCTGGTAAAAGACAATCCAAGAGCCAAATCACTAGTGACCACAAGAGGGAGCCAAAAAGTATAGTTCACAACAGGGAACACTCTCTCGTGGGCGGCGGTACTGGCACAGGGCCCCTCATATTACGATGGTGTGTCTGACATTGGTTGTGCACCACCACCGTGAGAGACACTTCATTGTACCATGAGGGACCCTGTGCCAGTGCTGTCGCCCAAGAGTGGGCACACCCACCTGTCCAGGCAATCGGCACTCGCACGGGTGCTTGCGCCAGGTGGTGACCACGGCCCTTTGGGGGGAGTCAGCCCATTTAGGGAGGTATAAAAATGGCCTGTGGTGGACATTCAGCAGCTGCAAATGGAGGAATTGGAGAAGTCAGTAAAAGGACGCCAAAAGCAAGACATTTTTCAGGCAAGCTATGTGTCAGCAGGGGAAGGTGGGGCAAAATAATTTGAAATCCATGATTGGTTCATTTTAATGAAGGTTAGATCATCAACATTTTGGGTAGCCAGACGTGTCCTTTTTTCAGTCAGTATTGAACCAGCGGCACTGAAGGTTCTTTCTGATAGCACACTAGCAGCAGGGCAAGCAAGCTCCTGTAATGCATATTCTGCCAATTCAGGCCTGGTGTCTATTTTAGATGCCCAGTAATCAAAGGGGAATGACCTGTGAGGGAGAACATCGATAAGGAAGGAAAAGTAGTTAATAACCATACTGGACAAATGCTGTCTCCTGTCACTTTGAATCGATGCAGCAGTACCTGTCATGTCAGCGGTCATTGCAAAATCACTCCACAACCTGGTCATAAAACCCCTCTGTCCAATGCCACTTCGGATTTGTGCACCTCTAACACCTCTGCCATGTTGCCCCCTACGGCTCGCGTGAGAACCATCACCGCCGCTGTGTGCTGGGAATGCCTGAACCAAACGGTCTACAAGAGTTGCTTGTTTGGTAGCCAATATTTGCTCAAGGTTCTCATGTGGCATGATATTTTGTAATTTTCCTTTATGTCATGGATCTAGGAGGCAGGCCAACCAGTAATCGTCATCGGTCATCATTTTGATAATGCATGGGTCCCTTTTTAGGATACGCAAGGTATACTCAGCCATGTGGGCCAATGTTCCAGGCATCAATTCACTGCTTGTGCTGGGTTGAGGAACACTTTCTTGCAAATCAACATCACTTGTGTCCCGCAAAAACCCTGTGCCTGACCTTGCAACGCCACCAGTTTCTATTGCCCCCTGAGAAGCATCCTCCCATAAATATTAATCCCCATCATCATCCTCCTCCTCCTCCTCCTCTTCATCCACCACCTCGTTCAGGAGAGTTCCCTGAGCAGACAATGGCTGACTGTCATCAAGGCTTCCCTCCTCCTCAGCTGCAGATGCCTGCTCCTTAATGTGTGTCAAACTTTGCATCAGCAGATGCTTTAGTGGGATGCTCATGCTTATGATGGCGTCATCTGCACTTCCCAGCCATGTGCATTCCTCAAAACACTGAAGGACTTGACAGAGGTCTTGTAGCTTCGACCACTGCACACCAGACAACTCCATGTCTGCCATCCAAGTGCCTGCCCGTGTATGTGTATCCTCCCACAAATTAATTACAGCACGCCTCTGTTCGCACAGCCTCTGAACCATGTGTAGTGTGGAGTTCCACCTTGTTGCAACGTCGATTATTAAGCGGTGCTGGGGAAGATTCAGCGATCGCTGATGGTTCAGCATATGGCTGGAGTGTACGGGCGACCGGCGGATGTGCGAGCAAAGCCTTCGTACCTTCAGGAGCAGGGCTGGTAACTCCGGATAATTTTTGAGGAAGCCCTGCACCACCAGGTTCAAGGTGTGAGCCAGGCAAGGTATGTGTTTCAGTTTTGAAAGGGCTATGGCAGCCATAAAATTCCTTCCGTTATCACTGACTACCTTGCCTGCCTCAAGATGTACACTGCCCAGCCATGACTGAGTTTCTTAACCCTAGAACGCATACCCATAGAAATCTACACATTCACGCACCTGGGGCCTTTTAGGCCTGTTTACAATTATCATGGAATAACTCAAATAAAAATACTTTTCAAAATTTATTTTACAATTGCTAGGTAAGGATGCATTCCAACTAGCGCTGGGGTCCGCCAGGAGGGGATCCGTAATGGATCTGACCTCCTGGTCACCCCAGCTAAGCCTGGCGGAATCCCACCATTCCGGCAGCCTTAGCTGGAGTTACCAGGAGGTCAGATCCATTATGGATCCCCTTCTGGCGAACCCCAGCGCTACTGGGAACACAGCCTAAGATGTGTATATTTCAAAACATAATTATGTGCATAAAACAACAAAAAAGTAAGTAAACGGGCACGCCAAATATAGGCATTCTATATGCAATTTTTTTATGAAAACATTTTTTGGTTGTAGCAAACTTAGTGCAGGAATATTTATTTGTAACTTTACATATTCCCCCGACAATTCTCGCATATTATTTTTTCGGCTGAATGTTCCTTGCATACATTTTGTCTGCAAGTAGAACAGAAATGCTCCGATTTTCTTTCCTTCTTTGCTGGACAAATATAGCAGCGCTTTCTTTTTTTTTTCTCTTTGCTCTGGATGTTCCAGAAAGCGCATTCCACATCAGATCTTTGCCTCCGTAATTTACCTTGATAAGCATATCATGCTGCTTCTCTCCATCATAGTAGGCATCAAAAGTTCATAACAAAGTTCTGTCAAAAATAGATGTCTTTTTGAAAAATAATCCCAAAGACATTCTTCCTACAAAAATACCATGCATGAAGTAGCATTAATGCTAAATTGCATATTATAAAGAGCAGAGCAACTCAAATATATATAATAATACAGGAGAAAAGATGAGTCAGAAGCTCACAATATACAAACGTACACAAAACTTTTATTAAATATCCATATACATAAAACTAGAACTGTTAGTGTGCAAGTGCATACAGTTCTTGGAGCAATCAGTAATGTTTATAACAATATGAGGTACATGACAAAAATTCCAAACAAGTGAGTGCCGGTAGGTCCCGCCTACACAATTGGGCCAGCACAATATGGTAAATATACCAAATCAGAGTGCCATAGTAAATTTATAAAAATATCACAGCAGTAAAAATAAATTTAAAGCCTATCTGTATGCTGGTAGCACAAAGGGTTAAATTTGGAAGCACATTTTACATCCCTGTGAATGCCAACCACTCCCATTAGCTCCTAATAGAGCCTGCATAGCATGCCGAAAAAGCTGAGAGCAATAGAGGAGTTAAAGGATACCATATGTCCCTGTGGACTCCCACCACTCCCACCTACTCCCAGATAGTTCAGCATGTGCACATACCAGACTTGTCAAATCATGCCAGCTACTGATGCAAGAGACATGAATAAAACAGTGGCACTGCAGTTAAACGTGATATTTACCCATAACGTGTTAGGCAGGTGTCCCGGGACTCACTCCCCAATGCACGTTTCGGTGCGAGTCCACCTTCTTCAGGGGGCATGGCTTTGGAGGCAACTCATCCCACCTTAAATACCCGGCATGTGTGGTCATATGGTACAAGCGATCCAATCGTAGTGATCGCATAAGTGCAAGCACTCAGCATAGGTGCAGCAAAGTACCGTATATGCATGAATAGAAGCAACCATACAGTGAGATCGATGCAGCAAAGTACCGTATATGCATGAATAGAAGCAACCATACCGTATATGCATGAATAGAAGCAACCATACAGTGAGATCAATGCAGCAAAGTACCGTATATGCATGAATAGAAGTAACCATACAATGAGATCAGTGCCATAAGGCGCAAGGAAAGCCCAATGTCAGGCAAAATGCCAGACATAACAGATAAAAACATGCCCACACATCCGTCTGCAATGCAAGACAGGTCACATGAAGCGGCTGGCGCCAAACCGCCACCATGCACCAAAACAAGCAGGGCAGATGGAGGGGGTACAATGAGCCGTGAATACAAAAATATACCTTTCTTTTTTGATCGCCATTGTATAGAAAGCCATAATAAAAAATATGCTGAAATATTAAAAAAAAAAAAAAAGAAAAGGGGACATCACAGCAATATCACTAGATACACTTCAGTTGACAAAATGCTGATCATCAATACTTTAGAATATCAAAGAAGTGGTTAAATAAAGTCCATATTGAAGTTCACAGCATCCTGATAGATATTAGGCTAAATGTATTCAGGAACCACTCTTCATATCCATCAAAGTCCAGGTAATCCGCCGGGTATGGGGATACATCTTGAAAAGGGCATGTAACAGATGTTGGAACATATATGCTATATATGATTGATCACTAAAGAAATAAAAATAAAAAACATAAATATCAAAATATAAAAATAGTGATTAAAAAACCAAAAAGCCATTAAAAGACATACAACAGCAGAAGGCAGGATAATCTCAGGGAAAACATAAAAAGACAACCAATATCTCATAAAGCGCATATGAGCTATGGTCAGAGGAATGAAGCAAGCCCCTGTGATTCATTGAGACCGTGAGGGGACATTGTACCCAAGATGGTAATCCATCTGCATTCTTTTTAGGCAAGTAGTCATTTAATGTCCCCACCACAGATCCCCAGTTGGATGTGCTGAATCCCTCTGACCAGAAAGGATTTCGGATCACATTGGTGGAAATTTCGAAAGTGCCTAGGTATGGTCTTTAGCAAAGTTTGGTCAGTGACCGATGCCGCTGCAAGTATGTCATGCACGTGCTCACGAGTAAGTGTTTTGAGCTGTTTTGACGTTAACCCTATATAGATTTTATTGCAGTCACACTTAGCATAATAAATCACCTGTGCAGTTGCACAGGTGATATGCTGTCTAATATTAAAGTTATGTGTTCCATCCAATGAAGTAAATGTGTTTGTTCTTAAAATATTTTTACAAGCTACACATCTACCACAGGGAAAGCACCCCTGTGGCGGTCCTCGAGAATTAAAGGGGCTTTTAATATCTGGTATGTAGTGACTTCTTACCAGCATATCTCCCAAATTCTGGCTGCGTCTTGCTGTCATTAGTGGATCCCTAGGTAAGTACTGTATTTTGACAATATTGGATCCGTCTGTAACACGTTCCAATGCCGTTTTAGGCTCTCCCTCATCTGCATCCACTGACCATTATAGGTGGATATGAATCTAACTTGGTCATCACCTTTTTTGGTTTTTAGTTGGCCATGTAGAAGGGTGGAGCGGCTACTCCTCTTCACCCGCATATATCCCCGCTTGATGCAATGTTCACTGTACCCACGCATCCGAAACCTGTCACGTAAATCCGTCGCCTGAGCCTCAAATCTTTCCTCAGACGAGCAAATTTGTCTCATTCTGAGGAATATTTTTATACTTTACTATGGCACTCTGATTTGGTATATTTACCATATTATGCTGGCCCAATTGTGTAGGCGGGACCTACCGGCACTCACTTATTTGGAATTTTTGTCATGTACCTCATATTGTTATAAACATTACTGATTGCTCCAAGAACTGTATGCACTTGCACACTAACAGTTCTAGTTTTATGTATATGGATATTTAATAAAAGTTTTGTGTACGTTTGTATATTGTGAGCTTCTGACTCGTCTTTTCTCCTGTATTATTATATATATTTGAGTCGCTCTGCTCTTTATAATATGCAATTTAGCATTAATGCTACTTCATGCATGGTATTTTTGTAGGAAGAATGTCTTTGGGATTATTTTACAAATTGATGTTTTCTGTGTTCTTCACAGCTTCCAGTTCCAAAGCAGCTACGGATTATAAAGCATGTGAGCAATCATGGTTGACACGTATTAATGAGGTGTTCAATGACAGTTCCAGGCCATTAACAGCAGATGGCAGTAGGGATACATATGAGACAACTAAGAAACTTAAAGATTTACTACATAGGCGCACTCGGATCTGGTGGAATCGTGCCTTTTTAAATAAATATATTGAAACTGGCCTCACGCCCAGAGGGTTGAGATTCCAGGTGTTCCCGTCCTTCGAGGTGGAGGATATAGTGTTTAAACAGAAATGGGAGGAATATGCTACTACATGCTCAAAGGGCTTTATGGTACTATTAGCCCAATTAAATAAAGATACCATAGACTCTCTGGACAAAGAAATTAACTCACTTAAGCGAGAGCTATCTGAGGTAGAATTACAAGCACTCAATTGTGAAGTTGAAAAAGAATTCCAGAAGTGGGAAAAGGAGATTTGTGCCACTAAGACAGCGAAGTTCCAGCGAGATGTTCGGGACAGACAGTCCAATATGGTGTATAGGTGGAATCGGAAATCACGTATACACATGAAGGGATCTAGGAGATCTATATCTGCATCTATGACCTCATGCGCATCAAGTGAGGAATCATCTAAACCGCATTCGAAGGCTGTTGAACCTTATAAGATGTTATCCAATTAGGATATTCAGGTTAAGCGTAAAGTGGTATATTCCATCAAACAAGATAAAAAGCACAAAACCAACCAACTAGAGGTAATTAATTTATCTACACATGTTCTGACTCAGGCTCAGCTGGAGGTTCTGTCCATGGGTTTAACCTTCTCACCAACTAATAATTTTGATTTTTTTTACAGCAATAAAGGATTTGTTTTTGTTTTCAAGAAAATTAATTCTTAAAAAATTACACAATAAAGGAAATGATGGGCAATCACATAACGATCAAGCAGAAATGGAAGCTCTTAGAGCCTTGGAGGAACTTCTAGCTGAGCAGGACTCAACATGTGCAGGTACGTTCCCACGTTTCATATATCCACGGTCCACTCATTTCCCCCCCCTTGTCGGTGTGTCCAGCTGTGGACATATTTACTAGGTTAGTTATGAATGACTTTCAACACATGTCCACCATTCATAAAACTGATAATCTAACAGCACGGCAGAGATTAGCCCTGAGAGATCTCAGAGGCTATAGGGATATTGTTATTAAGCCAGCCGACAAGGGGGGGAACATAGTGATATGGCCACAGTGGATGTATGAGAGGGAGGCCTATAGGCAATTGAAAGATAGAAAAAAATATGATCGTCTTGATCATAACCCTATAGCTACTTTCTCTGCAGAACTTGAAATAATCTTACAACAGGCCTTTGAGAAAGGCATTATTCCCAAAATAGTAATGGAGGGTCTGCTCACGAAAACCCCAAAAGTTCCGACCATCTATTTTACACCGAAAATTCACAAAGACTCTTTGAACCCACCCGGTCGGCCCATTGTGTCCGGCTTGGGTGGACTCTGTGAACCTACTTGCAAATTCATAGATTACTACCTTAAGCCGCTTGTGGAATCCTTACCCTTGTACGCACGGGACACAATGGATGTTTTATCTAGAATTGACGGTATGCCCCTGGATACGGATATGTTACTTGTGACGGCAGATATCGAATCACTGTACACATGCATCAGACACAGTGATGGCCTTCAAGCCTGTCGGTTTTTTCTTGATAACAGCAACTGGGATGGCCCTATGCGTGAGCTTATCCTGGAGCTGCTCCAGTACATCCTGACCCACAATTTTTTTGTCTTTCGTGACGTATTCTACCTACAGCGGTGCGGCACTTCCATGGGGGTGGCCTGTGCGCCTTCTTTTGCCAATCTCTTCCTAGGATTTTGGGAGAGGGAGGTCTTTGGAGGAGAGGGCGTTCAGGCTGTGGACCATGTGCAGTGCTGGTTACGATATATCGATGACATTTTTATTGTGTGGCGGGGTGGCGAACAGCAGCTCCGGGATTTTATGGATGGCCTGAACTCCAGTATGTATAATATCAAATTGACATATACATGTAGCAGGACTGAGGTGGACTTTCTGGATGTCAAAATATTGGTGGATGAACACTTGCAGTTGCAGACTGACGTATACCGTAAGCCCACCTCGGTCAATGCTCTGTTACATGCGAGTTCGGGCCATCCATAGCCACCATTAGGGCCATCCCAGTGGGCCAATTCCTCAGAATGAGATGTATTTGCTCGTCTGAGGAAAGATTTGAGGCTCAGGCGACGGATTTACGTGACAGGTTTCGGATGCGTGGGTACAGTGAACGTTGCATCAAGCGGGGATATATGCGGGTGAAGAGGAGTAGCCGCTCCACCCTTCTACATGGCCAACTAAAAACCAAAAAAGGTGATGACCAAGTTAGATTCATATCCACCTATAATGGTCAGTGGATGCAGATGAGGGAGAGCCTAAAACGGCATTGGAACGTGTTACAGACGGATCCAATATTGTCAAAATACTTACCTAGGGATCCACTAATGACAGCAAAACGCAGCCAGAATTTGGGAGATATGCTGGTAAGAAGTCACTACATACCAGATATTAAAAGCCCCTTTAATTCTCGAGGACCGCCACAGGGGTGCTTTCCCTGTGGTAGCTGTGTAGCTTGTAAAAATATTTTAAGAACAAACACATTTACCTCATCGGATGGAACACGTAACTTTAATATTAGACAGCATATCACCTGTGCAACTGCACAGGTGATTTATTATGCTACGTGTGACTGCAATAAAATCTATATAGGGTTAACGTCACGCCAGCTCAAAACACGTACTCGTGAGCACGTGCGTGACATACTTGCAGCGGCATCGGTCACTGACCAAACTTTGCTAAAGACCATACCTAGGCACTTTCGAAATTTCCAGCAATGTGATCCGAAATCCTTTCTGGTCAGAGGGATTCAGCACATCCAACTGGGGATTTATGGTGGGGACATTAAACGCCTACTTGCCCAAAAAGAATGCAGATGGATTACCATCTTGGGCACAATGTCCCCCCACGGTCTCAATGAATCACAGGGGTTTGCTTCATTCCTCTGACCATTGCTCATATGCGCTTTATGAGATATTGGTTGTCTTTTTATGTTTTCCCTGAGATTATCCTGCCTTCTGCTGTTGTATGTAGTGTTGAGCGATACCGTCCGATACTTGAAAGTATCGGTATCGGAAAGTATCGGCCGATACCGGCAAAGTATCGGATCCAATCCGATACCGATACCCGATACCAATACAAGTCAATGGGACTCAGGTATCGGACGGTATTCCTGATGGTTCCCAGGGTCTGAAGGAGAGGAAACTCTCCTTCAGGCCCTGGGAACCATATTAATGTGTAAAAGAAAGAATTAAAATAAAAAATATCGCTATACTCACCTGTCCGACGCAGCCGGGACCTCAGCGAGGGAACCGGCAGCGTTGTTTGTTTAAAATTCGCGCTTTTACTTGGTTACGTGAGGTCCCGGCTTGTGATTGGTCAGGGCGGCCATGTTGCCGGGACGCGGACCAATCACAGCAAGCCGTGACGAAATTATGTCACGGCTTGCTGTGATTGATCCGAGTCCCGGCAACATGGCCGCCATTAACCAATCACAAGCCGTGACGTCACGGGAGGCTGGACATGCGCGTATTTTGAAAAGCGCGCGTGTCCAGCCTCCAGTGACGTCCCGGCTTATGATTGGTCACGGCGCCATGTTGCCGGGACGCGGACCAATCACAGCAAGCCGTGACGAAATTACGTCATGGCTTGCTGTGATTGGTCCGCGTCCCGGCAACATGGCCGCCATTAACCAATCACAAGCCGTGACGTCACGGGAGGCTGGACACGCGCGCTTTTCAAAATACGCGCATGTCCAGCCTCCCGTGACGTCCCGGCTTGTGATTGGTTAATGGCGGCCATGTTGCCGGGACGTCACTGGAGGCTGGACACGCGCGCTTTTCAAAATACGCGCATGTCCAGCCTCCCGTGACGTCACGGCTTGTGATTGGTTAATGGCGGCCATGTTGCCGGGACGTCACTGGAGGCTGGACACGCGCGCTTTTCAAAATACGCGCATGTCCAGCCTCCCGTGACGTCACGGCTTGTGATTGGTTAATGGCGGCCATGTTGCCGGGACGCGGACCAATCACAGCAAGCCGTGACGTAATTTCGTCACGGCTTGCTGTGATTGGTCCGCGTCCCGGCAACATGGCCGCCCTGACCAATCACAAGCCGGGACTTCACGTAACCAAGTAAAAGCGCGAAATTTAAACAAACAACGCTGCCGGTTCCCTCGCTGAGGTCCCGGCTGCGTCGGACAGGTGAGTATAGCAATATTTTTTATTTTAATTTTCTTTTTTACACATTATTACATTAATGTTGTTGCGATACCCGATACCCGATATCACAAAAATATCGGATCTCGGTATCGGAAATTCCGATACAGCAAGTATCGGCCGATACCCGATACTTGCAGTATCGGAATGCTCAACACTAGTTGTATGTCTTTTAATGGCTTTTTGGTTTTTTAATCACTATTTTTATATTTTGATATTTATGTTTTTTATTTTTATTTATTTAGTGATCAATCATACATAGCATATATGTTCCAACATCTGTTACATGCCCTTTTCAAGATGTATCCCCATACCCGGCGGATTACCTGGACTTTGATGGATATGAAGAGTGGTTCCTGAATACATCTAGCCTAATATCTATCAGGATGCTTTGAACTTCAATATGGTCTTTATTTAACCACTTCTTTGATATTCTAAAGTATTGATGATCAGCATTTTGTCAAGTGAAGTGTATCTAGTGATATTGCTGTGATGTCCCCTTTTTTTTTTATATTTTAGCATATTTATTGTTATGGCTTTCTATACAATGGCGATCAAAAAAGAAAGGTATATTTTTGTATTCATGGCTCATTGTACCCCCTCCATGTGCCCTGCTTGATTTGGTGCATGGTGGCGGTTTGGCGCCAGCCGCTTCATGTGACCTGTCTTTTGCGTTGCAGACGGATGTGTGGGCATGTTTTTATCTGTTATGTCTGGCATCTCCTTGTGCCTTATGGCACTGATCTCATTGTATGGTTGCTTCTATTCATGCATATACGGTACTTTGCTGCACTGATCTCATTGTGTGGTTGCTTCTATTTATGCATATACGGTATGGTTGCTTCTATTCATGCATATACGGTACTTTGCTGCATCGATCTCACTGTATGGTTGCTTCTATTCATGCATTTACGGTACTTTGCTGCACCTATGCTGAGTGATTGCACTGATGCGATCACTACGATTGGATCGCTTGTACCATATGACCACACATGCCGGGTATTTAGGGTGGGATGAGTTGCCTCCAAAGCCATGCCCCCTGAAGAAGGTGGACTCGCACCGAAACGTGCGTTGGGGAGTGAGTCCCGGGACACCTGCCTAACACGTTATGGGTAAATATCACGATTAACTGCAGTGCCACTGTTTTATTCATGTCTTTTGCATCAGTAGCTGGCAGGATTTGACAAGTCTGGTATGTGCACATGCTGAACTATCTGGGAGTAGGTGGGAGTGGTGGGAGTCCACAGGGACATATGGTATCCTTTAACTCCTCTATTGCTCTCAGCTTTTTCGGCATGCTATGCAGGCTCTATTAGGAGCTAATGGGAGTGGTTGGCATTCACAGGGATGTAAAATGTGCTTCCAAATTTAACCCTTTGTGCTACCAGCATACAGATAGGCTTTAAATTTATTTTTACTGCTGTGATATTTTTATAAATTTACTATGGCACTCTGATTTGGTATATTTACCATATTGTGCTGGCCCAATTTTGTAGGCGGGACCTACCGGCACACACTTATTTGGAATTTTTGTCATGTACCTCATATTGTTATAAACATTACTGATTGCTCCAAGAACTGTATGCACTTGCACACTAACAGTTCTAGTTTTATGTATATGGATATTTAATAAAAGTTTTGTGTACGTTTGTATATTGTGAGCTTCTGACTCATCTTTTCTCCTGTATTATTAAAAATTGATGTTTCTTGTCTTTCCAGTTGTCATGGAATTCTGGATTAGTTTGACAATAAACAATGTAGCTATTGAGGGCTGACACATCAAGGATATTGGAAAAAAGGGAATGCAGAATCCACACTCTTCCCAGCACCAGCAGCAATAGCAGAGTCATAAAAGTTCTTCCCCAGCAACAATACAGACAAAAAGACTGAGTATCACATGTAAACCTAGTACAGGACTAAAAGGCCCCAGGTGCGTGAATGTGGGGTAGTCCCAAAAAAAGGTTGTTATACCGAAATGTCTGTAACATAAAAATATATGAATAACTGGAAATTACAAACAACTATATACCTGAGGATTACCTAGATTTTCAAAATTCTAACTAAAGTACTTTTACAGAAAAGAGAAAACAAGTAACCTGGCAGGCCTTCGAGGCCCCAGGTATACATACTAGGGTTAATGCAAGTACTCGGCCAGTACTTCCGCGGTGTGTCTATTGTCACTAAAACACTTCATTTGTAACACAGCCTGCTGACGCTTACCACTAGCTGTTTGATAATGGGACACCTCGTGTGCAACACTGGCAGCTGCAGATGGAGTGGTCGTGCGACTGTGGACGAGCTTTCGCTTCTGGAGGAGGAGAAGGAGGAGGGATGGCGAACACCTACAGCCAACTGCTTCCTTGACCGTGGGCTAGGCAGAACTGTCCCACTATGGCTGTCCCCTGTGGACTCTGCATCCACCACATTAAAGGGAACCTGTCACCTGAATTTGGTGGGACCAGTTTTGGGTCATATGGGCGGGGTTTTCGGGTGTTTGATTCACCCTTTCCTTACCCGCAGGCTGCATGCTGGCCGCAATATTGGATTGAAGTTCAATCCGTGTCCTCCGGAGTACACGCCTGCGCAAGGCAATATTGCCTTGCGCTGGCGTGTACTCCGGAGGACAGAGAATGAACTTCAATCCAATATTGCGGCCAGCATGCAGCCAGCGGGTAAGGAAAGGGTGAATCAAACACCCGAAAACCCCGCCCATATGACCCAAAACTGGTCCCGCCAAATTCAGGTGACAGGTTCCCTTTAACCCAGTGCACCGTGATGGACACGTAATGTCCCTGGCCATGCCTACTGGTCCATGCATCTGTTGTGAGGTGCACCTTTCCACTGACTGATTGCCTCAGTGCATGGACAATGCGGTCTTTAACATGCTGGTGGAGGGCTGGGATGGCTTTTCTTGCAAAGAAGTGCCGACTGGGTAGGTCATAGTGTGGTACTCCGCAGGCCATCAGGTCTTTGAAAGCTTCGCTTTCAACCAACCGGTAGGGCATCATCTCTAACAAGATTAGTATAGCAATATGAAGGTTCAAACCCTGTGTACATGGATGAGAGGACAAGTACTTTCTTTTCCTAACGAGAGTCCCTTGTAGGGTGAGCTGGACTGGAGAGCTGCATATGGTGGAACTAGCGGTGGTGGTGGTGGACATGGCGGATTGAGAGAGGGTTAGTGATGGTATTCTTGATGTTGGCGTACATACAGTGTTTCCTACCAATAACCTTGTGATTCCCTGACTGCTTTGGCCTTGCGACGATACCTCCACATTTTCTGCTGGTGGTGTCCTAACCGGTGGGCTTACAGTGAGGGAAGCAACGTAGCGTTGCTGACTACCTTCATTCTGAGCAGGTGCACCAACGGTACGGCACATATGGTAGTTAGTCCAGGCTTTCAAGTGCATGCTGGTTAAATGTCTAAGCATGCACGTTGTATTTAAATTTTGAAGATTCTTCCCTCTGCTAAAGGTCTTTGAGCATTTCTTACAGATAACTTTTGACTGATCATTCGGATCTTGGTTAAAAAATTGCCACACTACACTCTTCCTACTATGGAATACCTTTTCAGGCATTGCACGCTGTGCTACTTTCACCAGATGGCCACGCTGTCCTAAAACTGTTTTTGTTTTTGACAAATGTTTTTGGCCTGATACAGGCCTGCCAGATTACAGCTGTTGCGATGTAGATGGCTGCTGCGGATCATCCTCCTCCGCTTCTAAGCTACTGGCAGCGGCACCCTCTTCCCCCAATGGCTGCCAATCTGGGTCAACAACTGGGCATCTATCACCTCCTCTTCGATGTCATGTGCACCTTCCTCTGTGTCACCGTGTAAGGTGCTATAGTGTTCGGGACGGGGCACCATAGTCTTATGAGGGTCAGATTCTGGCTAAGTACACTGCGGGGGCAATGTAGTGATCTGAGTCAATGGAACAGCATAATAATCTAGCTGTGGCTGTGCATCAGTGCACTCCATGTCCGATTCATCTTGTAATGGGCAGTTAACAATTTCCCTTTCTAACCCAGGCACGGTATGTGTAAAGAGCTCCATGGAGTAACCTGTAGTGTCGCCTGACGCATCCTTCACTTTTGGATTGGGTGAAGGACACAAGGAAACGTCTTGTTCCTGACCGGGAGCATCCACTGACGACTCGCTGCTTTTATATTTGGAACTTTCTGAAGAGGAGGCGAAAGAGCTAGAGGCTGAGTCAGCAAGGAAAGCCAAAACTTTTTCCTGCTGCTCCGGCTTTAAAAGCTGTTTTCTTACTCCCAGATAAGGAAGCCTTCGAGGCATTGTGTAGCCAGACCATGACGCTGGCTCAACACCTCCAGCCTTAGGTGCTATTGTGCTTTTGCCACTACCACCAGATGCACCACCACCATCAGTACCAGCTGGCAACCACCGCCCACGGGCTCTTCCACCAGACTTGTGTAACCAAATGTAACCAAAATAACAACCGTTATATGGTACTGTAAAACAAGGTAGAAGGTGTATATAAACTTGTTGAGAATTTAAATCTCCCTTTTTTTTTTCGGAGACTGAACCAAAGCTCAGGCCCTGTGCATAAAACAACACAATGTAAGTGGCAGAAAGTGGCTGGCTGATATACGTCAAACTAACAGGACTGAAATATATCCACTTTGTGAGAATTTGAATCTCACTTTTTTGGGGGGAGACTGAACCAAAACTCAGGCCAGTGTATAAAACAACACAATGTATATGGCAGAAAGTCGCTGGAAGATATATGAAAAAATACAAGGACTGTAGTACAATTTCAATCTCCCTACAATGATCTCAGGACAAGTATGGCAGCAATAAAAAGGACTGCTGCACACAAAAGTGTGGACATTTAAACAAGATAACTGTGCATAAAGGAGCAACAGGATTTTTGCTTTTAGAAAAGCAGTTGGTTTGCACAGCAGCGTGCAAACAGCAATGCAGCTATCAGGGAGCCTTATAAGGCAGTCTAATAAGCTACAGAGCTGATGCACAAAAATATAGCCTCCACTGTCCCTGCAAAAAAAGGTGGTGTTGGACAGTGGAAATCGCTACAGCACAAGCAGTTTGGGGCTTAATCTTCCCTCCCTAACTATATCCCTTCTTCTGATGAAGCTGCAGCAACCTCTCCCTATGCTAAGATCAGCAGAAGAAAGATGGCGGTCGGCGTGCACGCCCCTTTATAGCCCCTGTGATGCTGCAGAAAGCAAGCCAATCACTGTCATGCCCTTCTCTAAGATGGTGGGGACCGAGACCTATGTCATCACACTGCCCACACTCTGCGTCCTCCTTTATTTGCATGAAAAATGGCACTGAAAGCGTCATATGAAACGCGACTTTTGCGCGCAGATCGGCGACCTTATGGCTGATCCCACACTAGGATCTGGTCGGGTTTCATGAAACCCGACTTTGCTGAAAGTCGGCGGTTTTTGAATTTGTCCGATCCATTTCGCTCAACCCTAATGATCAGTAATGTGTTTGGCCTCCATGTGCCTGTATGACCTCACTTAGAACACCTGGGCATGCTCCTGATGAGGAGGCGGATGGTCTCCTGAGGGATCTCCTCCCAGACCTGGACTAAAGCATCCGCCAACTCCTGGACAGTCTGTGGTGCAATGTGACGTTGGTGGATAGTGTGAGACATGATGTCCCAGATGTGTTCAATCGGATTCAGGTCTGGGGAACAGGTGGGCCAGTCCATAACTTCAATGCACTCAACTTGAAGGAACTGCTGACACATTCCAGCCACATGAGGTCTGGCATTGTCCAGCATTAGGAGGAACCCAGGGCAAACTGCACCAGCATATGATCTCACAAGGGGTCTGAGGATCTCATCTCGGTACCTAATGGCAGTAAAGCTACCTCTGGCGAGCACATGGAGACCTATGCGTCCCTCCAATGCAATGCCACCTCACACCATTACTGACCTACTGCCTAACTGGTTATGCCGAAGGATGTTGCAGGCAGCAGATCACTCTCCACTGCGTCTCTAGACTCTGTCACGTCTGTCACATGTGCTCAGTGTGAAACTGTTTCATTTGTGAAGAGCACAGGGCGCCAGTGGTGAATATGCCAATCCTGGTGTTCTGTGACAAATGTCAAGTGTCCTGCATGGTGTTGGGTTGTGAGCACAACCCCCATCTGTGGACGTCGAGCACTCAGACCATGCTCATGGAGTTGGTTTCTAACCATTTGTGCAGACACATGCACATTTGTGGCCTGCTGGAGGTAATTTTGCAGGGCTCTGGCAGTGCTCCTCCTGTTCCTCCTTGCACAAAGGCTGAGGTAGCGGTCCTGTTCCTGGGTTGTTGCCCTCCTAAGGCCTCCTCCACATATCCTGTTGTACTGGCCTGTCTGCTGGTAGCGCCTCTAGCCTCTGGACACTATGCTGACAGACACAGCAAACCTTCTTGCCACAGCTCACATTGATGTGCCATCCTGGGTCACCTACACTACGTGAGCCACTTGTGTGGGTTGTAGAGTCCGGCTTATGCTACCACGAGTGTGAAAGCACAACCAACATTCAAAAGTGACCAAAACATCAGCCAGAAAGCATTGGTACTGAGATGTTGTCTGTGGTCCCCACTTGCAGAACCACTCCTTTATTGAATGTGTCTTGATAATTGCCAATAATTTCCACCTGTTGTCTATTCCATTTGCACAACAGCATGTGAAACTGATTGTCAAACAGTGTTGCTTCCTAAGGGGACAGTTTGATTTCACAGAAGTTTGATTTACTTGGAGATATATTCTGTTGTTTAAGTGTTCCCTTTATTTTTTTGAGCAGTGTATATTGATTAATAGCTTCAGGCAAGGAAAGTTGGCATATTATAGCCTTGCAGAGCCATTAATGAAAGCAACAATGAAGGAATAAATATATACGGTCAAGTTTATTAATATTATTTTATTCAATATCAGTATCCATGTCTGATCCAAATTGGTCAGATTGGATAAAACTGCCAAACAAGTACCATGGAAACATAATTTTCAGAGTTTCTAATGAAAGTTATATTTTAATTCAGTTATTTCACCCAAGTCAGTGAATTGTTAAACTAGTGGACTCTAATATATGGAGTCTTAAGATCCCCAATCAGTGATTTTTTTTCCTGACACCCTATAAAACAGAATAATAAAAATGTTTGAGCAATTTCGTTAGTTGTCTTAAATTGCTCTAAAATAATTAAAAGCGTATACCTATCAATATAATTAACATCTTTATTATTGCTAAGAGTATACTCACATGAGCATATGAAAAATTGTCCGATTATCACCCAGAAAAAAATTGTCAAACCTATGCCATCTGTGTGCATTCCGCATTTCGGTATTTAACATCCTTATGCCATCTGATTGGCATCATTTTTTAAACATCAGAAGTTCATAAAATTTATAAGACCAATGTTATCTTTGTTAAAAATAGCATTATATCAGATAATCCTAATAATCAGGTTGTATACTGTTGTTTTAATTGACATCTGATTTTTTTCATACATACATTAGGTTCATCTGTATAAATGGCCACCTGAACAACCTATTTGAATAGCATTGGTCCTAGTGCCATCCATGTGAGGTAGCTTTTTTACATGGACAGCAATCGGACTAAAAATACATACTGAAATACTTGTAATTGCTCAGAAAATACACATGGGAGAAAAGAGAGAGCCCTGCTGAGCCTAACGGCTTATATTTTACGTGAGAGAGGACTCCGGTGAGCTGACCGTAAGAACTTACACTCTACAGAAGAGAGAGATTTAAAGGGGTTGTCTGGTCCTAATTAATAAGACTGCACTCTCTCTGTGTGACTGCAGACTTATGAATCCCTCCAGCACATGTAATGTGCACTCCAGGAATTTGCTGCTTTCTGACCTGGGAACGGAAGGTATGTATGCATTATATATACTCCTGGCTAGTGTCACTCCCATACACTAGTCAGCCATGCCCAATGAACTACCACATCAAAAGAATTGGCACAGCCTTGTTCTATACGAAAGTATCGCATACATACCCTGCAACTCATATATACCCTCCAGCCCCGACTCACAAAGAGTGAGTGCAGACTTACTGATTTGGATTGAACAGCCCCTTTAATGAATGACTGGAGATGGAAAACGATTCTGCCATGCAAACTGTGCTCCACTGGGAATAGCTGGTCTATGATGGCCCAGATACTGACCACCACTGTATAAGGTATCAGTAAGATGTCGTAGTTACAGGGCATTATAGGGAGGCCTGACCGACAGTGCAAAATGACGCTAGCCTGCTCTCTGATGCTCCAGTAGTGTGAGAAATGATACCAAGGATTCTTTTTTGCAAACAGCAAATTGAATCTAAAAATGTTTGAATCTGCATGAAACCTCCAAATTCCGAAAATTGGACTCGATATCGGTAGTGATGAGCGAACGTGTTCACTCGAACCTGGTGTTCGATCGGACATTAGGGCGTTCGAAGGTGTTCGGTATTCGGCCAAACATCTCGCGGTACTCGAGTGAAATCTCGTTTTTGTTTTTCTCATTTTTGGCGGTTTTTCAAGGAGCCAATCATGTTAGGTGAGCCTTCTAAGCTACTAGCATGACGTAGGGACATGTACAAGACGAGAGCAGTGAGTGGCTGGCCAGATCAGGTGACCTGACCAGCCAATAGACTGCTTTCATTATGTTCGGCGCTTTCAGCCATTTGCAGTGTGAAAGAGCATAGGGACAGACGTGCTGGGGGGACTGGGAATTGATAGGGACTAGAGCAGGGACAAAGACCAGAATTAATCAGGCAGGCAGGGTGCAGAAATCAACAGCCCTTGTCAGGGCTAATCTACGTTTACTACTACTAGTCCTCTCTTGTATTTGCTGGCTAGCTGTGTGGCAGCTGGGACCAGGAGTGCAGCGGCCGCCATCTTAGCTGCGCACTCACTGTCTCAGTGCCAAGTCTCAATCTCAGTCTCCAAGTCAATCTTTATAGGCATTAGGCATTAGGCAGGGATCGTGTGTGCATTAGGCTGGGCTTTATAGTGCGGCGTCCGCCATTTTGGGCGAACGCCGCACTATTAGAATATCGGCTGCTGGATGTTCCTCAGACTCCATTTAGCCTCCAGCACACGCTGTCTGTAACCTCATTTGTGCTGCTGTCTGGGACTTGTAGTGCCTCAGACTCCAGCACACGCTGTAACCTCATTTGTGCTGCTGTCTGGGACTTGTAGTGCCTCAGACTCCAGCACACGCTGTAACCTCATTTGTGCTGCTGTCTGGGACTTGTAGTGCCTCAGACTCCGTAGAGTGGTACAGCACACGCTGTCACCTCATTTAATAATAATAATATTAATTAATAACAATAATTAATAAATTAAAAAAGGAAATATTTGCGGCCTAAAAATAAAACCGCATAAGATATAAAAATGCATTTTTGAGTGATACAGATATACCACACCTGGCCCAAAAATATTTGTTTAGCGTACACATAAGCGCAGTGTACAGAATACGCAATTCTGCCACATATATAGTATATATATATATAGTATAGAATACCCTACATTCTAATCCAAGGTTTTGTGTGTCCAAAAAACCGCATTAGATAAAAATTGCATTTTTATAGCACGCCATATCTAATAGTTAAAGAAATAAAGGGTATTTGATGTGAAGAAATACCACAAATATAAACACAGTTTTATATCTGTTACTGGTACCCAAGTTTTGTGGTTCAAAAATACGCTCTGTATTTAGTGACTAGGCCTGTTGCCAGATTTGTGCACGCCATATCTAATAGTTAAAGAAATAAAGGGTATTTGATGTGAAGAAATACCACAAATATAAACACAGTTTTATATCTGTTACTGGTACCCAAGTTTTGTGGTCCAAAAATAAGCTCTGTATTTAGTGACTAGGCCTGTGGCCAGTTTTGTGCACGCCATATCTAATAGTTACATAAAGAAGGGGTATTTGATCTGAAGAAATACCACAAATATAAAACACAGTTTTATATCTGTTACTGATACACATCAGTTTGCTGTAAACCAAGGTTTGGTTGCATAAAATACGCTCTTTACCGAATAGTCCTTTTTGCAACATGCAATATATCCTCTGTTTGGACAAATAGAGTGTATTTCACCTTCATAACTAGCTTTTCTAGCATAACCTTTACAATGGTGAACCCCAGGGGTAAGGGACGAGGACGTGGTCGTGGGTGTCAAAGTGAGGTTGCAGGCAGAGGCCGTAGTCCTGGGCAGGGTGACACAGTACCTGCTTCTGATGGAGCACTGGATCGCCGCAGAGTACCCTTTTCTAGCTTCCTGTCCCAATTTACAGTGTCACGTGGCACACCCCTATTGGATCCCCAGCAGTGCGAACAGGTGATCAACTGGATAGCGGATAATGCATCCAGTAGTTTATCCACCGCCCAGTCTTCCACGCAGTCCACCAACGCTAGCCAAGGGAGTGGACCTCAGGATCTTTCAGCTCAACCTCCTCCCGCCCAGCCTGGCCCCTCCTTGGAAATTAGTGATTCAAATCCTGCATACTCCCAGGAACTGTTTTCCCAACCCTTCCTAGATTCACAAAGCACTGCTGAGCAGCAACCTGACCAGTGGGTCTGTCCCGATGCCCAAAATAGAGAGCTTTCCCAGTCTGTGGGTGATGAAAGTGGGGATTTACAAATAGTCTGTGGAGAGGTGTCTGAGGATGAGACACGGGTGTCAGACAGTGAGGTGCTTGTCAGTGCAGTAATTCCCAGGGGGGTGCAGGCTGATGAATGGGAGGAGGAGGAGCCGGTGGATGATGAGGTGACTGACCCCAGCTGAGTTGTTAGGCCTAGTCAAGAGAGTGCTTCGGAGGGGGAGGCAAGTGTAACATCAGAAAACGTTGCAAGAGGTAGACGTGCGACCAGAGGGAGAGGCAGGGCCAGAGTAATTTCATCAGACAGAGGTTCAACAAGTGAACCAGTTTGGTCGAGGCCTCGGTGTTCTAAAGTCTGGAGCTTCTTTAAAGAAAGTGAGGAGGACCGACGGACTGTGTTGTGCAACCTGTGCCACACCAAGCTCAGTAGGGGAGCCACCACTAGCAACCTAAGCACTACCAGCATGCGCAGGCATATGAGTGCTAAACACCCAACTCATTGGAATCAAGGCCGTTCACCTCCTTCTGGTCGCACCGCTGCTCCTTCCCCTGTGTCACATGCTGGCTCTGCCAGTAACTCCCCAGCCCAGGAGCCCGGCACCAGCGACTCCCGCCATGCAACCACCCCTGCACCTTCACCATCCCCCCCACAATCCACCAATGTGTCCCAGCGCAGTGTTCAGCTGTCTTTGCATGAAACATTTGAGCGCAAGCGCAAATATGCCTCCACCCACCCACATGCACAGGCCTTAAATGTCCACGTCTCCAAACTCCTGAGTTTGGAGATGCTGCCCTACAGGCTGGTGGAGACGGAGGCATTCCGCAACCTGATGGCGGTGGCTGCCCCTCGCTACTCCGTCCCAAGCCGCCACTATTTTTCTCGATGTGCCGTCCCAGCACTACACCAGCACGTGTCTCAGAACATCAACCGTGCCCTGACCAACGCGGTTACAGAAAAGGTCCACTTAACCACAGACACGTGGACCAGTGCTGGCGGGCAGGGACACTATATCTCCCTGACGGCACATTGGATTAATTTGGTTGAGGCTGGGACAGAGTCTGAACCGGGGTCAGCTCATGTGTTGCCCACACCCAGGATTGCGGGGCCTACCTCGGTGACTGTTTCCCAGGATTACTATACTTCTCCCCCCTCCTCCTCCTCCTCCTCCTCCTCCTCCTCCACAAACACCACTTGTAAATTTCCATCCGTGGACACGCCACCTTCAGTCGGCAGCTGCAGTCGCAGCAGGACCGCAGTGGGCAAGCGCCAGCAGGCGGTGCTAAAACTGCTGAGCTTAGGTGACAAGAGGCACACTGCCCAGGAGCTGTTACAGGGCATGACGGCTCAGACGGATCTTTGGCTGGCGCCGCTGAACCTGAAAGCAGGCATGGTCGTGTGTGACAACGGGCGTAATCTGGTGGCGGCTCTGCAACTGGGCAGACTCACACACGTTCCATGCCTTGCCCACGTGTTCAATCTGGTGGTTCAGCGGTTCCTCAAGACCTACCCCAATCTGTCAGATTTGCTCACCAAGGTGAGACGCATCTGTGCCCATTTCCGCAAATCCACCACTGATGCTGCCACCCTGAGGGCAGTGCAACGGCGCTTACAACTGCCAGCTCACCGACTGTTGTGCGACGTGCCAACGAGATGGAATTCCACCCTACACATGTTAAACAGGGTTTACCAGCAGCGCAGAGCCATTGTAGACTGTCAGATGACCACTTCCACCAGAACCGGTAGTCAAGTTAGTCAGCTTCCTCAAATCTACAATGAGGAGTGGACGTGGATGTCTGATATATGTAAGGTGTTAAGCCACTTTGACGAGTCAACACTGATGGTCAGCGGGGATGACGCCATAATCAGCGTCACCATCCTGCTGCTTTGTCTGCTGAAAAAATCATTGCTCAGCATGAAGTCTGAGGCGCATCGATTGTCACAGGAGATGGGGGAAGAAGAGTTGACTGAGAGCCAGAACACCAGCCAGTCTGTTTCTCAGAGTGTAACTGAGGAGGGGGAGGAGGAAGATGAGGATGAAGAGGAGGAGACTGTGGGCGAGACTGAAGACGGTACCCATTCCCTCTTCTCAGTTCAGCGTGTTTGGGCTGAGGAGGAGGAGTTGGAGGAGGAGGAGGAGGAGGAAATGGAGAGTCGGCCTGTTGCGGAGGGGGAATTCTTACGTGTTGGGACTCTGGCGCACATGGCTGACTTCATGTTAGGCTGCCTTTCCCGTGACCCTCGCGTGAGAAAAATATTTTCCACCAGCGATTACTGGGTGTTCACCCTCTTGGACCCCCGGTACAAGCACAACTTTTCCACTCTAATTCCTATAGAGGAAAGGAGTATGAGACTGCATCAATACCAACTGGCCCTGGTGCACAAGCTGAAAATAGCCTTCCCATCTGACACCGCTAGCGGCAGAGGACGTGGTTCTGAGGGCCAACAAGCGAGGGAGAGGAGGGGAGCAGGCAGCTTGTCAAGCGCTGGCAGAGGATCAATCTCCAAGGCCTTTGCCAGTTTTATGTCACCCATGCAAGAGTATGCCACCAATCCACAGTCTAGACAGAGTAGAGGCGAGATTTACAGAAAGATGGTGAAGGACTACCTAGGTGACCATACCAACGTCCTGCATGATCACTCTGCTCCATACAACTACTGGGTTTCAAAGCTGGACACGTGGCCAGAACTGGCACTGTACGCCTTGGAGGTGCTGGCTTGCCCTGCCGCTAGCGTGTTGTCAGAGCGGGTCTTCAGTGCAGCTGGTGGCATCATCACCGATAAGCGTACACGCCTGTCAACTGACAGCGCTGACAGGCTGACGCTTATCAAGATGAATAAAGCATGGATTTCTACAGATTTCCACTCGCCACCGTGTTAAAGCAGCTCAAACTGAAGTCTGTCATGTCACCGTGCCACTCTCCGTGCTGATGCTGCTGAAGCCTCCACATGCTGGGTCTTCACTACCTCCAAACTATGTAATTGTGCCACTCTGTGGCCTCAATGTGTAAGGAATGATGCTGCTGCCGCCTCCTCAAGGGTCCGTCACCGTGCCACTCTCCGTGCTGACGCCTCCACATGCTGGGTCTTCGCTACCTCCAAACTATGTAAATGTGCCACTCTGTGGCCTCAATATGAAAGGAATGATGCTGCTGCCGCCTCCTCAAGGGTCCGTCACCGTGCCACTCTCCGTGCTGACGCCTCCACATGCTGGGTCTTCGCTACCTCCAAACTATATAATTGTGCCACTCTGTGGCCTCAATGTGTAAGGATTAAGGAATGATGCTGCTGCCGCCTCCTCAAGGGTCCGTCACCGTGCCACTCTCCGTGCTGACGCCTCCACATGCTGGGTCTTCGCTACCTCCAAACTATGTAATTGTGCCACTCTGTGGCCTCAATGTGTAAGGAATGATGCTGCTGCCGCCTCCTCAAGGGTCCGTCACTGTGCCGCTCTCCGGCCTGATGCTGCCTCCGCATGCCGTGCCCATAGCTGCCATGCTGTGTCAGGCTCAATTTCGGTGTGTTTCACCTGCTACCTCATCAAAGTGGGTCACTCTGTCACCACAAAGCTGTTGGCCATAATTTGGCGTAATGGTGCATTTGGGCAGCCTCAGAGGCAACTATGCATGCTGCCCCTGCTGTTTCCTGTCCATTCCAGTGTTGTTTCCATCATTTTCTGAGCTTCCCAGGTTTTTAGGCGACCTTCCCTGTGCAGAGCTTTGGTCCCGCTGAAAAATGTTCGAGTCTCCCATTGACTACAATGGGGTTCGTTATTCGAAACGAACACTCGAACATCGGGAGATGTTCGACTCGAACAACGAGCACCCGAACATTTTAGTGTTCGCTCATCACTAGATATCGGTTCTCCGCGAATCGATCCGCTCAACTCTTGTATTAAATTCAAGACTTGCATCAAAATTACATCTATTTTTGTGAACACAGACACTTTTCTAGTCACATATCTTACCACTACATTTTGTACATCACATATATGGGGTAAAATGTTTAATGGCTGCTATGTTTTTCTCATTAATCACTTTTTGCATTTTAATATTAATTTGTAATACATACCTTGTAACTATATTGTCTCTAAAAGTAAAACTTTGAACTCTTTATCTTTTTTTCCCATGAGATAGATTTCAGAGGTATAATTGGGTTATACCCACACATAATAGATAGGTAGTGGTTCATATTCGAGATTATAGAACATTTTGTCTAATATTTGTCTTCAGTGTCATGATCTCTGGTGTTCTGCTAAACCACAGCAAGTTCTCCTTTAGGATCAGATTGCCCAGATGGAATAAACCATTCAGATCTTATTATTGTGGCAGAGATTGGTTGTTAGGAATCTGTTCCCTGACAAGCATATATAAAAGGCTATATCAGTGATGTACTGTAACTAGTGAACTAGTAACCTGGTGTGTCTTAGATAGCTACGCTAAATTGACACTGTGCTGACAGTGTTATTCCAGATATATATAGCTACTCAACTCAGCCAGTAGTAAATTGAAAATTTTGAGCAGATATATGTTGAATTAAGATATTCACAATTTGCAAGTATATTCACACCCATAAATGTCGCAGTGGCTCTTCTGTGATGACACTAACTGAAATGCAATCCATTTCTACTAAAGCTTAGTTCCTAATTCTACAATCACGTTAATAAATCCTAAACCACTGCATGAGTCTTCAGTAGAGATGAGTGAATACTTTTTAGCAGAAAAAAATTTTAATCAAATTTTACAAAATCTGCATTCACCAATTTTTTTTTGTCATTTGCTTCTGCACAGTTTCTGCAAAATGACATCAACTAGCCACAAAGGGTCATTAAAATGTTAACAAATAAAAAATAATCCAAATACCTCACCACTCACCTCCCTTGCTCCTCTGCAATTCATAATCACCCATCTGGTACACACTGTATCCGCAAAATGTCCTGAAATCCAAGCGTGCACACATTATTGTGTCAAGGTGTCATGGCGTGTGCTATGACAATGTGCACTCTTGCACAGAGAGCTCACTGGGACTCCTGAAAGCCAGAAGCTTTTTTGGGGGGGGATGGAAGGCATTACTGAGGTTTACAGAGGTAGCCAGCAGGGCACATGTCCTACAAGTGTGTTGTGCACTGCTTCTATTGTGCTCCATGGACGAGTATAGCATTCTAGATAATATATTTTCACTAGCTAGATGTGAAAAAAGCCTGCTGTATCCCACATTTTAGATAGGTGGTTACATTTCAGTCACATAGTGTAGCTAGTGTCCAGTGTGACTGTAAAATTTACCTTCCTGAACTTTTTTTTGTGGGGGCATTACTGAGGTTCACAGAGGAAGCCAGCAGGGCACATTTGCTACAAGTGTGTTGTGCACTGCTTCTATTGTGCTACGATTTTGAGTATAGCATTCTATTTCATATGCAGCTAGTGAAAAAATATAAAACAACCTGCTGTATCCCACCTTGTCATTTAGTGCTGTGGTGATATAAAACTGCAGACCTAAGGCACATTAAAAAAGTTATATTTTTTCCTGTTGCTTAACGTGAAAAAGCCTGCTGTATCCCACGTTATCATTTTGTGGTGGTGATATGAACCTGTCTGCAGACCTAAGGCACATTAAAAAAAATTATATTTTTTCAGTTGCAAAAAGTTAGACAACCTGTCATATTATACTTTGTCAATTGTTTGGGTTGAAATTAAAGGGAATCTGTCACCCCAAAATTTGCCTGTAAGCTAAGGCCACCGGCATCAGGGGCTTATCTACAGCAATCCGTAATGCTGTAGATAAGCCCCTGATGTAACCTGCAAGATAAGAAAAACAGGTTATATTACAGTATACTAACCCAGGGGCGGTCTCGGAGCGGTCTGGTCCAATGGGCGTCACGGTCCGGGTCCAGGCGTACTTTATCTGCCCTCAACAGGAGCTGTGGCAGGAAGAAAAGAAGAGGACGTCATCATATGAAGATGGGAGGCGTCACTGCAACACCCATCGGACCGGACTGCAACGGGACCGCCCCTGGGTGAGTATAATATAACCTGTTTTTGCCTATTACATCCAGGGCTTATCTACAGCATTACAGAATGCTGTAGATAAGCCCCTGAGGCTGGTGGCCTTAGCTTAAAGGCAAATTTTTGGGGTGGCAGATTCCCTTTAAGCTGTAAAGGCCTGATCCTTGGTCCCCCCAAAAAAATCTGTTTTTAACATCATACAGTAAGTGACCTGACTTTAAAAATAGTTTATTAATACAAAATTTATAATAACACTGGAATGGATAGGTACAGTAGCAGAAGCGGGGAACAATGTACACACTCAGTGGCAACACATAAAAAAAAGGGATGATGACAACAGCCACCCCAGCATCCACAAAATAGCATATAGCTGTAGAAGCAAATAGACTCCAAGTGCATTAAGGCTAGTGCCTAAACAATACAATGGTTAATACCATACAGGCGATCCCACAGAACTAATCATGGTCAAATACCTGGTGTATGCAGAAGTGGAGGACCGTCAGTCCACCCCGACGTGTTTCAGAGCACCATCTATTCCAGTGTTATTATAAATTTTGTATTAATAAAGTTTGTATGTTTTTATGGGACTCTATGACTGCTAGTTTGTTGTTGTTTGGCATTTGTATGTGCAGTAGGCCCTGATATGATCCTTGTATGAGACATGTGACATTAGTCTTTTGACAAATTGAATTTTCATTCCTTTACATGTAATATGCTTGCTACAATTGTGTTATGTTTAAAAATAGTTTGTAGCATCAAGTGTGTTATAGAGGCCTGATACTTGGTTAAAAAAAATTCTTGTGTTATTAACGCCATACAGTAAGGGACCTAACTTTAAAAATAGTTTGCAGCATCTAGCATGTTATAGAGGCCTGATCCTTTCAGGGTGCAGCCAAGCCCAGCACGTTGGGTTTGGTATACACAAGTGTTCACATGGGATGCATTGAGAATAGGGTTGAGCAAAACGGGTCGACCATTTTCAGAAGTCGCCGACTTTTGGCAAAGTCGGGTTTCATGAAACCCGACCCGACCCCTGTGTGGGGTCGGCCATGAGGTCGGCGATCTTCTGAATCTGGTATCGGGGTTCCGATATGTTTGCGATATCGGAAATCGGTATCAGAATCCACATTTAAGTGTAAAATAAAGAATTAAAATAAAAAATATTTATATGCTCACCTCTCCGACGCAGCCTGGACATCGGCGCTGGTAACCAGCATCTTCCGTTCCTAAAAATGGCGCTTGAAAGACCTTTCGAATGCTTCACGGCTTGTGATTGGTCGCGGCGGCCCACGTGACCGCTGAGCGACCAATCACAAGCCGGTGACGTAATTCTCAGGTCCTGTTATGGTTCTCAGGTACATGAGAATTACGTCACGGCTTGTGATTGGTCGCTGAGCGGTCACATGGGCCGCCGCGACCAATCACAAAGCTGTGACGTCATCGGAAGGTCCTTCACGCGTTCATTCTTAAGAAGGAAGGCTGCCGGAAAGAAGCCGAGGGTGAGTATATTCCTATTAGGTATATACTCACCCTCGTACGCGCCCTGCTTCTTTCCGGCAGCCTTCCTTCTTAAGAATGAACGCGTGAAGGACCTTCCGATGACGTCAAGGCTTTGTGATTGGTCGCGGCGGCCCACGTGACTGCTCAGCGACCAATCACAAGCCGTGACGTAATTCTCATGTACCTGAGAACCAGAACAGGACCTGAGAATTACGTCACCGGCTTGTGATTGGTCGCTCAGCGGTCACGTGGGCCGCCGCGACCAATCACAAGCCGAGAAGCATTCGAAAGGTCTTTCAAGCGCCATTTTTAGGAACGGAAGATGCCGGTTACTACCAGGGTGCGTCAGAGGGTGAGTATATCAATTTTTTTTATTTTAATTCTTTATTTTACACGTAAATATGGATCCCAGGGCCTGAAGGAGAGTTTCCTCTCCTTCAGACCCTGGGAACCATAGTATCCCATTGCACTGCATTGGGTTTCGCGTTTTGGCCGACCCCGAGCCCGACTTTTTTATAGGATCGGCCGATTTCACTTGACCCGACTTTTGAGAAAGTCGGGTTTCGTGAAACCCGACCCGATCCTATAAAAATAAAACTCGCTCAACCCTAATTGAGAATGCTGGCCAGCCTGCCAAAGTGAATAGTATGGGCATGACCAATAGACTGAGATCCAGAGACTATGCATTACTTATATATGAAGAGCACCCTATACAGGCTTCTATTGTGCAAATGTATACTCGGGAAGTCACCCCCTCCATGAACTGGTAGGTAGTGAGTGGTGTCTATTTAGTATTTTGCACCAGTGTTTTGCAACATCTTTGCTATATGGGTTGGCTGCATCCTGTAGTGCATTTGTTCAGAGACCTAGACAGTTAAGTAGTGCTGCCATTTTTCAGCTGTATTTCTGAATTTTTGGGTCTTGTATACAGGGGTGTTCACATGGATGCATTGAGAGAGTTCTGGCCAGGCCACCTAATCGAATAGTATGGGCATGACTAATAGGCTGAGAACCAGATACTATGCATTACATACATGTGAAATGAACCCTATACAGGCCTCTATTGTGCAAATGTATACTAAGCATTCATCCCCTCCATTAACTGTTAGGTAGTGAGTGGCTGTCTATTTAGCACTTTGCATATATGGGTTGGCTGCAACCTGTAGTGGATTTGTTCAGAGACTTGGGCAGGTAAGCGATGCTGCCCTTTTATAGCTGTATTTTAGGCCTGATCCTTGGTCCAAAAAAAATTCTTCTGTTATTAACGTCATGCAGTAAGGGACCAAACCTTAAAAATAGTTTGTAGCATCTAGGGTGTTATAGTGTTCGGGCAGGCTGAACACATCAAATAATAATAAAGATGAAATAAGGTGCGTTCACAGCCCGAGGTCCACCGTGCAGAGATGATACCTGCTGCCAGGTAATGGCAGACAATAATTGGCGGTATAATGAAAACACACACTGGTTAGCTACACCCGGTATTAAGAAAGCAAACCCTGTTGCGTCACAGGGCCGCAATACTGCAGAGGAAATGCAAGTATAGAGTCACAGAACTCTGCCCCTAGACGTGGGGTTAGAGTCCCTCTAGACCACTTGCGTTCAGCATCAGAACTGTGGTGCCAGGGAAAAATAAATACAAAATAGATTTAGCGCACTGGGTGCATGCAGAACCGTTCTGGCGGACACCACTAACCGCCCTACCTAGGGACAAGTAAGCGCATTGGTTGATCATGGTGCTGCACTGGCTAACGCTGCTGATAGACGCTATTAGATTGTGCCTGGTGCTGGATGGCACTAAATGGCGCTAGACAGCTTCAACATTTGTGAGCATTCATCAACACTAGGGGTGGGTATGATTCAGAGCTTTCACCAGAACAGGCATACATCCCCCCACACACACATACACACACACACACACACACAATAACTGATTTATAATAGCACCTGGCCGTGTGGCCATGCAAACCTTTTATAGCGGAAGTTCTCCAGGACCTTCCTAGTGGTCCAATAGGAGCTGCTACAGGATCTGAGCATGTGACACCCGTCCTCCAATAAGAGGTCGTCCCTTAGGCATGCTCAGAAGAAGAAAAACAGGACTTAGTCCCAGGAGCACCTGCTCGCCGCTGTTCAGTACTGGTTACAATGGTTGAGCCTGGAAGGACAGCAGTAACCAGCCACACAGTTTCAGCTTGAGCCAGATGCTGGGTCTGACGTCTCTGCTGAGCAGGCTCCACTGTGGCTGAAGGGGAATGGGAGACTGCAGCGGAGATGGTTCGAGATTCGTACTGTGCAGAGGTGGGGACTCGACACTTAACATTATCCCCCTTCTAGGGCCCCCCTCCTTGGTCCTCGCTATGCTCAAAGGCCACAATGAGCTGTGGAGCCTGAATGTGCACCTGTCCTCTGGGCCATGACCCTTCCAATCCACCAAATAGAATCTTTTGCCGTGTACCACCTTACACCCCATGATGAATAGTTTAACAACATTGGGGCGATGTAAAATGGGTGCACTATCGAAATGTGACTTCATAGAAAGGAAGGCCTTAGAGACCTCCTCCAACCACAATTTGGGATTAGCTCCCTTCTTGGTGAGGACAACCAGGGGAGCTACCAAGGTTGAGAAGTGGGGAATGAACAGGAGATAATAGTTGATGATAGAGTTGAGTGACTTTTGCTTTTTTCAGATAGAGTCAGGTTTCGCGAAACCTAACTTTGTCAAAAGTTGGGTCTGGTGAAATCGGCCGATTATTGCGAAAAGTCGGGGGCCAACTGAAACACGAACCTAATGCAATTCAATGGGGAATCAAAGTCAGCAGTGAGTGTAGGTCAGGAAAACACCTACAGTGCCCATTTTAATGCCAATAACATCAATTCTTATTACTGAAGCTTGTCAATCTTAATTTACTTTATAATAATAGTTAGGCATTGAAAACTGGGGGTCATTTGGCTAAAGTTGTGGGGTGGTACGGCTGGCTCAATATTTTCGTGGGCCCATTAAACACGGAATATGTCACGGCGCTGGAGCAGGGAGAGGTAAGTATTTCAACTTTGCAAGTGCTGTGATCCTGAGCAAGCAGGGGGGGCCCACTCGTTGCATTGGCACTGGCACAGGGCCCCTCATAGTACGGCGGTGTGTTTGATGGCGGGTGGCGCCTCACACTGGCAGAGACACTTTTGCGTACTATGAGGGGCCCTGTGCCAGTGATGTCGCCAACGAGTATGCCCCCACCTGATGAAGGAACCTGCACTTTCATCTGCACCTTCCTCTTTGTCCCCGTGTAAGTTGGTATAGCATGCGGGAAGGGGAACCTGACTTTCAGTAGGGTCAGATTCTGTCTGTGTAGAGTGCAAGGGGAATGTAGTGGTCTGGTTCAATGTACCAGCAGACTCATCTAGCAGTGGCTGGGCAATGGGCAGGATGAGGAGGAAACACAGATATAGGCCCAAATAATAAAGTGTGCTAAATGCAGTTTAAAATTGGTTAACAGGACTAAATTGGCGGCATTGCTTTGTTCAGTGGAGGACAATTGTAATGAACGGCAGACACAGTTAGTAGGCATAAATATTAAAGTAGGCTAAATGCAGTTCAAAACTGGTAACAGGACTAAACAGGCGGCATTGCTTTGTTCAGTGGAGGACAACTGTAATGAGCGACAAACACATTTAGTAGGCCCAAATAATTAAGTGGGCTAAATGCAGTTCAAAAGTGGTTACAGGACTAAACAGGCGGCATTGCTTTGTTCAGTGGAGGACAATTGTAATGAACGGCAGACACAGTAGGCCCAAATATTACAGTAGGGTAAATGCAGTTCAAAACTGGTAACAGGACTAAACAGGTGGCATTGCTTTGTTCAGTGGAGGACAACTGTAATGAGCGGCAGACACAGTTAGTAGGCCCAAATAATTAAGTGGGCTAAATGCAGTTCAAAATTGGTTACATGACTAAACAGGTGGCATTGCTTTGTTCAGTGGAGGACAATTGTAATGAACGGCAGACACAGTTAGTAGGCCCAAATATTACATAGTTACATAGTTACATAGTTACATAGTTATTAAGGTTGAAGGAAGACTGTAAGTCCATCTAGTTCAACCCATAGCCTAACCTAACATGCCCTAACATGTTGATCCAGGGGAAGGCAAAAAAAACCCATGTGGCAAAGAGTAACTCCACCATGGGGAAAAAAATTCCTTCCCGACTCCACATACGGCAATCAGACTAGTTCCCTGGATCAACGCCTTATCAAGGAATCTAGTGTATATACCCTGTAACATTATACTTTTCCAGAAAGGTATCCAGTCCCCTCTTAAATTTAATTAATGAATCACTCATTACAACATCATACGGCAGAGAGTTCCATAGTCTCACTGCTCTTACAGTAAAGAATCCGTGTCTGTTATTATGCTTAAACCTTCTTTCCTCCAGACGTAGAGGATGCCCCCTTGTCCCTGTCTCAGGTCTATGATTAAAAAGATCACCAGAAAGGTCTTTGTACTGTCCCCTCATATATTTATACATTAAAATAAGATCACCCCTTAGTCTTCGTTTTTCCAAACTAAATAGCCCCAAGTGTAATAACCTATCTTGGTATTGCAGACCCCCCAGTCCTCTAATAACCTTGGTCGCTCTTCTCTGCACCCTATTAAAGTAGGCTAAATGCAGTTCAAAACTGGTAACAGGACTAAACAAGGCGGCATTGCTTTGTTCAGTGGAGGACAACGGTAATGAGCGGCAGACACAGTTAGTAGGCCCAAATATTAAAGTAGGCTAAATGCAGTTCAAAACTGGTAACAGGACTAAACAGGCGGCATTGCTTTGTTCAGTGGAGGACAACGGTAATGAGCGGCAGACACAGTTAGTAGGCCCAAATATTACAGTAGGGTAAATGCAGTTCAAAACTGGTAACAGGACTAAACAGGTGGCATTGCTTTGTCAGTGGAGGACAATTGTAAGGAGTGGAAGACACAGTTAGTAGGCCCAAATATTAAAGTAGGCTAAATGCAGTTCAAAACTGGTAAAAGGACTAAACAGGCGGCATAGCTTTGTGCAGTGTAGGACAACTATAATGAGCGGCAGACACAGTTAGTAGGCCCAAATATTATAGTAGGCTAAATGAAGTTCAAAACTTGTAAAATGACTAAACAGGCAGCATTGCTTTGTTCAGTGGAGGACAACTGTAATGAGGGGCAGACACAGTTAGTAGGCCCAAAAAAGTAAGTAGGCTAAATGCAGTTCAAAACTGGTTAAAGGACGAAACAGGTGGCATTGCTTTGTTCAGTGGAGGACAACTGTAATGAGCAGCAGAGACAGTAAGTAGGCCCAAAAAAGTAAGTAGGCTAAATGCAGTTCAAAATTGGGAACAGGACTAAACAGGCGGCATAGCTTTGTTCAGCAGAGGACAACTGTAATGAGAGGCTGACACAGTTAGTAGGCCCAAAAAAGTAAGTAGGCTAAATGCAGTTCAAAATTGGGAACAGGACTAAACTGGTGGCATAGCTTTGTTCAGCGGAGGACAACTGTAATGAGAGGCTGACACAGTTAGTAGGCCAAAAAAAGTAAGTAGGCTAAATGCAGTTCAAAATTGGTAACAGGAGTAAACAGGCGGTATTGCTTTGTTCAGTGGAGGACAACTGTAATGAGAGGCTGACACAGTTAGTAGGCCCAATTAATAAAGTGGGCTAAATGTCTGCCAAAAAATTGTTCATAAATAAACAGGCGACATTGCTTTGCTCAGTGTTGGAAAATTGTAATGAGTAGCAGACTAAGTTAGTAGGCCCAAATAATAAAGTGGGCTACATGTCTGCCAAAAAATTGTTCATAAATAAACAGGTGGCATAGCTAGGTACAGGGGTGGGCTCCTCTGCTGAGTAGCAGACAGTGGTAGTAGGCGCAAAGTATTAACTGGTCTAAATGGAGGCCAGGGCCCCTGTATATTTTAATTATCATCTATCATTAAAACAAATTTGTGTTGGCAGTGCCATTAAAGGATTTAACAGCACAGACTACACAGTGGTGGAGCAGGGAGAGGTAAGTATTGCAACTGGTAAAGCACTGTTCGAGCTGGGGGGAACACTCTCGTGGGCGGCGGTACTGGCACAGGGCCCCTCATATTACTATGGTGTGTCTGACGTTGGTTGTGCACCACCACCATCAGAGACATTTCATTGTTCTATGAGGGACCCTGTGCCAGTGCCATCGCCCAAGAGTGGGCACACCCACCTGTCCAGGCAAACGACACTCGCAAGGGTGCTTGAGCCAGGTGGTGACCACGGCCCTGTGGAGGGATTCAGCCCATTTAAGGAAGTATAAAATGGCCTATGGTGGACATTCAGCAGCTGCAAATGGAGGAATTGGAGAAGTCAGTAAGAGGAGGCCAAAAGCAAGACATTTTTCAGGCAAGCTACGTGTCGGCGGGGGAAGGTGGGGCCAAATAATTTAAAATCCATGATTGGATCATTTTAATGAATGTTAGATCATCAACATTTTGGTTAGCCAGACAAGTCCTTTTTTCGGTCAGTATTGAACCGGCAGCACTGAAGACTCTTTCTGATAGCACACTATCTGCAGGGCAAGTGAGCTCCTGTAATGCATATTCTGCCAATTCAGGCCAGGTGTCTATTTTCAATGACCAGTAATCAAAGGGGAATGACCTGTGAGGGAGAACATCGAGAAGGGCGGGAAAAGTAGTTCGTAACCATACTGGAACAATGCTGTCTCCTGTCACTTTGAATCGTTGCAGCAGTACCTTTCGTGTCAGCTGTCATTGCAAAATCACTCCACAACCTGGTCATAAAACCCCTCTGTCCAATGCCACTTCGGATTTGTGCACCTCTAACACCTCTGCCATTTTGCCCCCTACGGCTCGTGTAAGAACCATCACCGCCACTGTGTGCTGGGAATGCCTGAACCAAATGGTCTACAAGAGTTGCTTGTTTGGTAGCCAATATTTGCTCAAGGTTCTCATGTGGCATGATAATTTGTAATTTTCCTTTATATCGTGGATCCAGGAGGCAGGCCAACCAGTAATCGTCATCGGTCATCATTTTGATAATGCGGGGTGTCCCTTTTTAGGATACGCAAGGCATACTCAGCCAAGTGGGCCAATGTTCCAGGTGTCAATTCAATGCTTGTGCTGGGTGGAGGAGCACTTTCTTGCAAATCAACATCACTTGTGTCCCACAAAAACCCTGTACCTGACCTTGCAACGCCACCAGTTTCTATTGCCCCCTGAGAAGCATCCTCCTCCTATAAATATTTATCCCCATCATCATCCTCCTCCTCCTCTTCATCCGCCACCTCGTCCAGGAGAGTTCCCTGAGCAGACAATGGCTGACTGTCATCAAGGCTTCCCTCCTCCTCGGCTGCAGACGCCTGCTCCTTAATGTGCGTAAAACTTTTGCATCAGCAGATGCATTAGTGGGATGCTCATGCTTATGATGGTGTCGTCTGCACTTACCAGCCATGTGCCTTCCTCAAAACACTGAAGGACTTGATAGAGGTCTTGTAGCTTCAACCACTGCACACCAGACAACTCCATGTCTGCCATGCAAGTGCCTGCCCGTGTATGTGTATCCTCCCACAAATAAATTACAGCACGCCTCTGTTCGCACAGCCTCTAAAGCATGTGCAGTGTGGAGTTCCACCTTGTTTCAACGTCGATTATTAGGAGGTGCTGGGGAAGATTCAGCGATCACTGATGGTTCAGCATACGGTTCGAGTGTACGGGCGACCGGCGGATGTGCGAGCAAAGTCTTCGCACCTTCAGGAGCAGGACTGGTATCTCCGGATAATTTTTCAGGAAGCACTGCACCACCAGGTTCAAGGTGTGAGCCAGGCAAAGTATGTGTTTCAGTTCTGAAAGGGCTATGGCAGCCATAAAATTCCTTCCGTTATCACTGACTACCTTGCCTGCCTCAAGATGTACACTGACCAGCCATGACTGAGTTTCTTGCTGCAAGTACTCAGCCAGAACTTCCACGGTGTGTCTATTGTCGCCCAAACACTTCATTTGTAACACAGCATGCAGATGCTTACCACTAGCTGTTTGATAATGGGACACCTCGTGTGCAACACTGGCAGCTGCGGATGGAGTGGTCGTGCGACTGCGCTCTGTGGATGAGCTTTCGCTTCTGGAGGAGGAGGAAGAGGAGGAGGAGGGGTGGCGAACACCTACAGCCAACTGTTTCATAGACTGTGGGCTAGGCAGAACTGTCGCACTATGGCTGTCCCCTGTGGACCCTGCATCCACGACATTAACCCACTGTGCCATGATGGACACAAAACATCCCTGGCCATGCCTACTGGTCCATGCATCTGTTGTGAGGTGCACCTTTCCACTGACTGATTGCCTCAGTGCATGGACAATGCGGTCTTTGACATGCTGGTGGAGGGCTGGGATGGCTTTTCTCGCAAAGAAGTGCTGACTGGGTAGGTCATAGCGTGGTACTGCGTAGGCCATCAGCCCTTTGAAATCTTCGCTTTCAACCAACCGGTAGAGCATCATCTCTAACTAGATTAGTCTAGCAATGTGGGCGTTCAAACCCTGTGTACACGGATAAGAGGATGAGTACTTTCTTTTCCTAACGAGAGTCTCTTGTAGGGTGAGCTGGACTGGAGAGCTGCATAGGGTGGAACTAGCGGTGGTGGTGGTGGACATGGCGGATTGAGAGAGGGTTGGTGATTGTATTCTTGATGTTGGCCTACATACAGTTTTTCCTACCAAAAACCTTGTGATTCCCTCACTGCTTTGGCCTTGCGACGATACCTCCACATTTGCTGCTGGTGGTGTCCTAACGGTGGGCTTACAGTGAGGGAAGTGATGTAGCGTTGCTGACTACCTTCATTCTGAGCAGGTGCACCAATGGTATGGGACGTTTGGTAGTTAGTCCAAGCTTGCTAGTGCATGCTGGTTAAATTTCTAAGCATGCACGTTGTATTTACATTTTGGAGATTCTTCCCTCTGCTAAAAGTCTTTGAGCATTTCTTACAGATAACTTTGCACTGATCATTCGGATTTTGGTTAAAAAATTGCCACACTCCACTCTTCCTACTATGGAATACCTTTTCAGGCATTGCACGCTGTGCTACTTTCACCGGATAGCCACGCTGTCCTAAAACTGTTTTTGTTTTTGACAAACGTTTTTTGGCCAGATACGGGCCTGCCAGATGAAAGCTGTTGCGATGTAGATAGCAGCTGCGGATCATCCTCCTCCTCTTCTGAGCTACTGGCAGCGGCACCCTCTTCCCCAATGGCTGCCAATCTGGGTCAACAACTGGGTCATCTATCACCTCCTCTTCAATGTCATGTGCACCTTCCTCTGTGTCACCGTGTAAGGTGCTATAGCGTTCGGGACAGGGCACCATAGTCTCATCAGGGTCAGATTCTGGCTCAGTACACTGTGAGGGCAATGGAGTGATCTGAGTCAATGGAACAGCATAATAATCTAGTTGTGGCTGTGCATCAGTGCACTCCATGTCCGATTCATCTTGTAATGGGCAGTTAACAATTTCCCTTTCTAAACCAGGCATGGTATGTGTAAAGAGCTCCATGGAGTAACCTGTAGTGTCACCTGCCGTATCCTTCACTTTTGGTTTGGTTGAAGGACACAAGGAAGCGACTTGTTCCTTACCGGGAGCATTCACTGATGACTCGCTGCTAGTGTTGAGCATTCCGATACTGCAAATATCGGATATCGGATATCGGATCCAATACCGAGTTCCAATTTTTTTGCGATATCGGAAATCAGAAGTTCCTATAGTGAAATTATGCAATATAATGAAGTGTGGGAGTTGCGTGGGCAGAGACTGCGTGTGCGCGTGTGCAGGCGCTGTCTGTGCATGACCGTGGGGCTCTCTGCGTGTGTGCCGGGGCTCTATGCAGCATGTGGGGTCTCTGTGCGGCATGTGAAGTGTCTCTGTGCGGCGTGGCTCTGTGCGGCGTGTCTCTGTGTGGCGTGCAGGGTGTCTCTGTGTGGCGTGCCAGGTGTCCCTGTGCGGCGTGCGGTGTGCCTCTGTGCGGCGTGTGGGGTGTCTCTGTGCAGCGTGCGGGGTCTCTGTGCGGCATGCGGGGTGTCTCTGTGCAGCATGTGGGGTGTCTCTGTGCGGTGTGTCTGCAGCGTGTGGGGTCTCTGTGCGGCATGCAGGGTGTCTCTGTGTGGCATGCGGGGTGTCTCAGTGTGGGCATCGTCCGATGGGACTGCAAGTCCCATCGGACGATGCCTGCTACACTGACAGTGATTGCCACATTAGCCAATGATGAGACAGTAGTAGTCCCATCATCCGGGTAATGTGTTGAATGATGAAAAAAAATAAAAAAATACTCCATACTTACTCCGTACATACATACTCCATACATGAACACAGGGAATACAGAGCAAGCAGGCAGATAGAAACAGTAAGACCATGGTAGAATAAACAGGTCAATAAAATATAAAGAACAGCCTGCTAGCTATGAATATAATAGGACAACACCATGCTGAAACAGCAAAAACCAACCAAAAGAACCAATGATGCAACACATCCACGTATAAAAAGATATAAACTTTATTAAATAAATAAATACAATAGATAAGGAGAACTGACAGTAGTGGGTAAAACAGCAAAATAGCCACCATAAATCGCATGGAGACCCTAGACCGCTCCTCATATGGATCAATGCATAATATGGATGAACAGGGATTCTCCCATTTAATAATGAAATCTACTACAGCATATAAGTAAAGTAATGTAAACTAAAATAAACATATATAGCGTGTAGATAAATGGTCAATAACGAAGGGGACATACCCAAGATGTGACTGAGGAGAGGAAACGGCTCCAGCTTACCCCTACGCGCGTTTCGGCGATCCTTCTTCAGGGGGTGTGCCATGACATACAGAGGCTTGTTTAAATAGTAGCCGCAGGGCCAGTGAGCCAGTAATATCCCTGCTATGCTAGCGGTAACGCCGCACAACGCCGGGGGGCACGGGCCCATGCACACCAGCGTGAGACGGCGCACCGGAAGTGAAGCCGGGCAGACGTGCGCAAAACCGGAAATGGACATGCGGCCATCTTTAAACAGGGCAACAGGCCTGAAATACATCGCATACAATATAAAAAAGATATCACGGACATGACAGGGATTACAATGGTAAAAATACCTATACCCGGGCATATAACTGAATAAACAGAAAGATAATGACAATACAAATATCCACATATCAAAGATGTAACTATACAAGGAATATAAAGTGATATTACATAAAGTGAACGACCCTTGCAACAAATACAGATGCATGCCCAGAGCTATCATGTCAGATTATATTATCAAAATAACAACTCCATATTAAGTTGTAACTTGATGATTACATACAAATACCCTTTATCACGTCGCAGAATATACCAAAGACTATACACAGGAACACATATAAAGAAATACCTATATATATATAATAACAGAAAAACACTACAAATAATAAACACAAGGTATATCAAACAGAAGTTCATCTTGATCCTCTCAGATGGTATGGAGTACGGGTAAAGCCGATGTACAGATGTCAAGGCAGAATGATGGACTAGAGCTAAGAATAAAAAAGTAATATGTGAATACAAAAAGAATAAAAACAAATAAAAAACAGTCCCCATGCGAAAAGGCAAATAATGTTGCTCAGTAATACACAAACTATAGGAATGCAGCAAAGGAGAGACACTCATTCAGGCCATAGGGATGTACCGTATTTAACTGCCAGATCCATCTCGCCTCCAGCCTGCACAGTTTTTTTGTTAATTCGCCACCACGTTCATTTATTTTTATGATATCAATTCCCCGCACCTTCAAGAGCGTATCATTACAATTGTGAAAGCTCTTGAAGTGGCGGGGGATCGTCTTGAGCGAGGCTAAGTCCTCGTGGCCGGCTGCCGCCTGAATGCCCAGGACATGCTCTCGAATGCGGACCTTAAGCTGGCGTGTGGTGAGCCCAACGTATATTAAACCACATGGACATGTGGCGTGATACACCACATATCTAGTTGTACATGTTATGTGGTGCCTGATTTTAAAGGACTTGGTCCCATCAAAATTAGAGAACATGTCACTGCGCATGATGTTAGGACAGGCGACACACCTGCCACAAGGAACACAGCCCACTCTCCTAGGAAAAACGTCAAGAAACGTAGATTTCTGATAATTAGTGTAGTGGCTGGAGACGAGATGATCCCTCAAATTTCTCCCTCTTCTGTAAGCGATGGAAGGCCTATCCGGGATCAATTTGGATAGAATGGGGTCTACCCTCAGAATTGGCCAAGCATCCTGTAAAGCAGTCCGAACCCTATCTGACTGAGAGTTATAGGTAGTAATAAACCTAATAACTTGCCCACTGGAGGATCGAGACTGGGAATGATTATATAGAAGTTCAGGACGGGGGGAATGTTTGGCCCTATGATATGCTCGTTTGATCATCCGACGACTATATCCCCTTGAAAGGAAACGTTCCTTCAGTTCCTCTGCCCTATGCTCAAAATCAGAGTCCGAAGAGCATATTCTACGAATACGAAGGAACTGGCCGATAGGAACAGATGCAATCATATGACGTGGATGACCAGACGTAGCATAAAGCAGTGTGTTAGTGGCTGTAGCCTTTCTGAAAATGTCAGTATGCAAACCACCCGAGGGGTCCCTCTTTATAGTAACATCCAGAAAATCCAATACTGACCCATCGTAACAAAATGTAAGATGGATATTGCGATCATTGCTGTTTAAAGTGGCAATAAGCTGCGCAAGGTCGATAGGAGTGCCCTGCCAGATGAAGAAGATATCGTCAATGTAGCGTGTCCACAAGGGGACACGCTCCATAGACCCCAATACATCCGACTGGAAGAGGTCCCTCTCCCACAGCCCCAGGAAGAGACCCGCGTAGGCCGGCGCAAAGGCCGCCCCCATAGCGGTCCCCTGGAGCTGTAGGTAGAAGCACCCCTAAAACACAAAAAAATTTGTGAGTGAGGGTGAACTCCAATAATTCCAGCAGAAGGACACGAATACCTGTGGATAAAGAAGACGACGCGAGAAAAAACCTCACCGCCTCTAATCCGTCCTTGTGTCGAATATTGGTGTAAAGGGACTCCACATCTGCCGAAACCATTAGAGAATCACCCTCTATATACAGTCCGTCGACCCTGCGCAGTAAATCCCCAGTATCCCTGAGAAAGGAGGGGAGGTCCGAGACCAAGGGTTGGAGATAGTAATCAATCCATTTATTAACGTGCTCCAAGAAATTCCCCCTACCAGAAACTATAGGTCTGCCAGGTGGTGTGGAGGAATTTTTATGAATTTTGGGGAGTAAGTATAAGGTAGAGATAGTTGGTTCAGTAACCAACAAGGCCGATGCTAACTCCTTGGAGATAACGCCGTCCCCATGAGCCCGTTTAATGATGGTATCAAGTTGAGCTGAATATGCTGAGAGGGGATTATAGGATAATTTCCTATAGCATGTGGTGTTATTTAATTGGCGAAATGCCTCCCTCTCATACATATTAGTGGGCCAGAGGACGACGTTACCCCCCTTGTCAGCCGGCTTTATGATGACATCAGGTATTCCCTGTAAATATCTCAACCTACTCCTCTCCTCTTTGGATAAATTATCCCTCATTACGAATTTAGGGATCTTATACAAATCCGCCATCACCACCTGGACAAACAACTCAATGTTGGCACAAGCCGATAATGGGGGGAATCTCTTGGAGCGCGGACGGATCGAGGGAGGAATCTTACCTCCATCACCATCATGCTCCATGGCCAACTCCTCTAGAATTCTAAGGGCCTCCTGTTCTTCCTCTGTAGGGAAAGGGGAATTGAGAGCTTTGTTATGAAAATATCTTTTAAACAGCAAAGATCTCGCAAAAATATGTAAATCAGTAATGGTGGAAAAAAGATCAAAACTGGATGTGGGTACAAACGAGAGACCCCTTCCGAGTAAACGCAGATCAACATCAGAAAGTATCACATTGCTTAGATTGATCACCTTTTTATCTCTATATGATGTAGAAGGGGCAGCATTCCTCCTGTATGGATGGTACGAATGGTCCCGAAGTCTAGTGCTTTCTCCCGATCCAACAGTGGACACTGAGGCTCCCGACACATCTGAACGGCCACTATTTGATGCCAAAGATAGATTGGAGGTACTTCTATGTAGATTACCATTGTTCTGTTTTCTCCAGAGATATACCTTCCTGGACTGGTAGTCCCTAGTGTCCCTATTGAATTTAATCATCTGAGAATCTTGAATCTTCTTGATGATTGTATCCATAGATTTGTCAAGTTCTAATTCAAATTTTTGTAATTTATCTAATGGACAATCAGTGCGTATATCAGCCTGAGCAGTATCTATCAATTCATCTAATGCATTGATCTTAGTTGTATTTAAATCGACCAGCAGCTGCATCAGAGTGTCAGAACACTTATTGCATGACTCCTCCCATTTGTCAATAAATGTCTGATCCTCAATGGGGTATGAGGGTATTACCCTCACTCTCAGTCCTCTAGGGATCATTCCGCTTTTTCTATATCTCTCCAGAAACTGACGATTCCACCATAGACGCGATCGTTTAATTATCATATTATTGATATTCTGAAATTTGTCATCCCAAGTTTTATCAATAGGCAACTGAGCAACAGCCCCACCACTGCCAAAAACCTTATCAGCTTCACAGAGCCACGCTTTTTCCTTGGCTCGGAAATCCATATTGTAGACCCAAAGACCTGTGCATAACACAGAAGATAATATATGAACACAGGGAATACAGAGCAAGCAGGCAGATAGAAACAGTAAGACCATGGTAGAATAAACAGGTCAATAAAATATAAAGAACAGCCTGCTAGCTATGAATATAATAGGACAACACCATGCTGAAACAGCAAAAACCAACCAAAAGAACCAATGATGCAACACATCCACGTATAAAAAGATATAAACTTTATTAAATAAATAAATACAATAGATAAGGAGAACTGACAGTAGTGGGTAAAACAGCAAAATAGCCACCATAAATCGCATGGAGACCCTAGACCGCTCCTCATATGGATCAATGCATAATATGGATGAACAGGGATTCTCCCATTTAATAATGAAATCTACTACAGCATATAAGTAAAGTAATGTAAACTAAAATAAACATATATAGCGTGTAGATAAATGGTCAATAACGAAGGGGACATACCCAAGATGTGACTGAGGAGAGGAAACGGCTCCAGCTTACCCCTACGCGCGTTTCGGCGATCCTTCTTCAGGGGGTGTGCCATGACATACAGAGGCTTGTTTAAATAGTAGCCGCAGGGCCAGTGAGCCAGTAATATCCCTGCTATGCTAGCGGTAACGCCGCACAACGCCGGGGGGCACGGGCCCATGCACACCAGCGTGAGACGGCGCACCGGAAGTGAAGCCGGGCAGACGTGCGCAAAACCGGAAATGGACATGCGGCCATCTTTAAACAGGGCAACAGGCCTGAAATACATCGCATACAATATAAAAAAGATATCACTGACATGACAGGGATTACAATGGTAAAAATACCTATACCCGGGCATATAACTGAATAAACAGAAAGATAATGACAATACAAATATCCACATATCAAAGATGTAACTATACAAGGAATATAAAGTGATATTACATAAAGTGAACGACCCTTGCAACAAATACAGATGCATGCCCAGAGCTATCATGTCAGATTATATTATCAAAATAACAACTCCATATTAAGTTGTAACTTGATGATTACATACAAATACCCTTTATCACGTCGCAGAATATACCAAAGACTATACACAGGAACACATATAAAGAAATACCTATATATATATAATAACAGAAAAACACTACAAATAATAAACACAAGGTATATCAAACAGAAGTTCATCTTGATCCTCTCAGATGGTATGGAGTACGGGTAAAGCCGATGTACAGATGTCAAGGCAGAATGATGGACTAGAGCTAAGAATAAAAAAGTAATATGTGAATACAAAAAGAATAAAAACAAATAAAAAACAGTCCCCATGCGAAAAGGCAAATAATGTTGCTCAGTAATACACAAACTATAGGAATGCAGCAAAGGAGAGACACTCATTCAGGCCATAGGGATGTACCGTATTTAACTGCCAGATCCATCTCGCCTCCAGCCTGCACAGTTTTTTTGTTAATTCGCCACCACGTTCATTTATTTTTATGATATCAATTCCCCGCACCTTCAAGAGCGTATCATTACAATTGTGAAAGCTCTTGAAGTGGCGGGGGATCGTCTTGAGCGAGGCTAAGTCCTCGTGGCCGGCTGCCGCCTGAATGCCCAGGACATGCTCTCGAATGCGGACCTTAAGCTGGCGTGTGGTGAGCCCAACGTATATTAAACCACATGGACATGTGGCGTGATACACCACATATCTAGTTGTACATGTTATGTGGTGCCTGATTTTAAAGGACTTGGTCCCATCAAAATTAGAGAACATGTCACTGCGCATGATGTTAGGACAGGCGACACACCTGCCACAAGGAACACAGCCCACTCTCCTAGGAAAAACGTCAAGAAACGTAGATTTCTGATAATTAGTGTAGTGGCTGGAGACGAGATGATCCCTCAAATTTCTCCCTCTTCTGTAAGCGATGGAAGGCCTATCCGGGATCAATTTGGATAGAATGGGGTCTACCCTCAGAATTGGCCAAGCATCCTGTAAAGCAGTCCGAACCCTATCTGACTGAGAGTTATAGGTAGTAATAAACCTAATAACTTGCCCACTGGAGGATCGAGACTGGGAATGATTATATAGAAGTTCAGGACGGGGGGAATGTTTGGCCCTATGATATGCTCGTTTGATCATCCGACGACTATATCCCCTTGAAAGGAAACGTTCCTTCAGTTCCTCTGCCCTATGCTCAAAATCAGAGTCCGAAGAGCATATTCTACGAATACGAAGGAACTGGCCGATAGGAACAGATGCAATCATATGACGTGGATGACCAGACGTAGCATAAAGCAGTGTGTTAGTGGCTGTAGCCTTTCTGAAAATGTCAGTATGCAAACCACCCGAGGGGTCCCTCTTTATAGTAACATCCAGAAAATCCAATACTGACCCATCGTAACAAAATGTAAGATGGATATTGCGATCATTGCTGTTTAAAGTGGCAATAAGCTGCGCAAGGTCGATAGGAGTGCCCTGCCAGATGAAGAAGATATCGTCAATGTAGCGTGTCCACAAGGGGACACGCTCCATAGACCCCAATACATCCGACTGGAAGAGGTCCCTCTCCCACAGCCCCAGGAAGAGACCCGCGTAGGCCGGCGCAAAGGCCGCCCCCATAGCGGTCCCCTGGAGCTGTAGGTAGAAGCACCCCTAAAACACAAAAAAATTTGTGAGTGAGGGTGAACTCCAATAATTCCAGCAGAAGGACACGAATACCTGTGGATAAAGAAGACGACGCGAGAAAAAACCTCACCGCCTCTAATCCGTCCTTGTGTCGAATATTGGTGTAAAGGGACTCCACATCTGCCGAAACCATTAGAGAATCACCCTCTATATACAGTCCGTCGACCCTGCGCAGTAAATCCCCAGTATCCCTGAGAAAGGAGGGGAGGTCCGAGACCAAGGGTTGGAGATAGTAATCAATCCATTTATTAACGTGCTCCAAGAAATTCCCCCTACCAGAAACTATAGGTCTGCCAGGTGGTGTGGAGGAATTTTTATGAATTTTGGGGAGTAAGTATAAGGTAGAGATAGTTGGTTCAGTAACCAACAAGGCCGATGCTAACTCCTTGGAGATAACGCCGTCCCCATGAGCCCGTTTAATGATGGTATCAAGTTGAGCTGAATATGCTGAGAGGGGATTATAGGATAATTTCCTATAGCATGTGGTGTTATTTAATTGGCGAAATGCCTCCCTCTCATACATATTAGTGGGCCAGAGGACGACGTTACCCCCCTTGTCAGCCGGCTTTATGATGACATCAGGTATTCCCTGTAAATATCTCAACCTACTCCTCTCCTCTTTGGATAAATTATCCCTCATTACGAATTTAGGGATCTTATACAAATCCGCCATCACCACCTGGACAAACAACTCAATGTTGGCACAAGCCGATAATGGGGGGAATCTCTTGGAGCGCGGACGGATCGAGGGAGGAATCTTACCTCCATCACCATCATGCTCCATGGCCAACTCCTCTAGAATTCTAAGGGCCTCCTGTTCTTCCTCTGTAGGGAAAGGGGAATTGAGAGCTTTGTTATGAAAATATCTTTTAAACAGCAAAGATCTCGCAAAAATATGTAAATCAGTAATGGTGGAAAAAAGATCAAAACTGGATGTGGGTACAAACGAGAGACCCCTTCCGAGTAAACGCAGATCAACATCAGAAAGTATCACATTGCTTAGATTGATCACCTTTTTATCTCTATATGATGTAGAAGGGGCAGCATTCCTCCTGTATGGATGGTACGAATGGTCCCGAAGTCTAGTGCTTTCTCCCGATCCAACAGTGGACACTGAGGCTCCCGACACATCTGAACGGCCACTATTTGATGCCAAAGATAGATTGGAGGTACTTCTATGTAGATTACCATTGTTCTGTTTTCTCCAGAGATATACCTTCCTGGACTGGTAGTCCCTAGTGTCCCTATTGAATTTAATCATCTGAGAATCTTGAATCTTCTTGATGATTGTATCCATAGATTTGTCAAGTTCTAATTCAAATTTTTGTAATTTATCTAATGGACAATCAGTGCGTATATCAGCCTGAGCAGTATCTATCAATTCATCTAATGCATTGATCTTAGTTGTATTTAAATCGACCAGCAGCTGCATCAGAGTGTCAGAACACTTATTGCATGACTCCTCCCATTTGTCAATAAATGTCTGATCCTCAATGGGGTATGAGGGTATTACCCTCACTCTCAGTCCTCTAGGGATCATTCCGCTTTTTCTATATCTCTCCAGAAACTGACGATTCCACCATAGACGCGATCGTTTAATTATCATATTATTGATATTCTGAAATTTGTCATCCCAAGTTTTATCAATAGGCAACTGAGCAACAGCCCCACCACTGCCAAAAACCTTATCAGCTTCACAGAGCCACGCTTTTTCCTTGGCTCGGAAATCCATATTGTAGACCCAAAGACCTGTGCATAACACAGAAGATAATATATGAACACAGGGAATACAGAGCAAGCAGGCAGATAGAAACAGTAAGACCATGGTAGAATAAACAGGTCAATAAAATATAAAGAACAGCCTGCTAGCTATGAATATAATAGGACAACACCATGCTGAAACAGCAAAAACCAACCAAAAGAACCAATGATGCAACACATCCACGTATAAAAAGATATAAACTTTATTAAATAAATAAATACAATAGATAAGGAGAACTGACAGTAGTGGGTAAAACAGCAAAATAGCCACCATAAATCGCATGGAGACCCTAGACCGCTCCTCATATGGATCAATGCATAATATGGATGAACAGGGATTCTCCCATTTAATAATGAAATCTACTACAGCATATAAGTAAAGTAATGTAAACTAAAATAAACATATATAGCGTGTAGATAAATGGTCAATAACGAAGGGGACATACCCAAGATGTGACTGAGGAGAGGAAACGGCTCCAGCTTACCCCTACGCGCGTTTCGGCGATCCTTCTTCAGGGGGTGTGCCATGACATACAGAGGCTTGTTTAAATAGTAGCCGCAGGGCCAGTGAGCCAGTAATATCCCTGCTATGCTAGCGGTAACGCCGCACAACGCCGGGGGGCACGGGCCCATGCACACCAGCGTGAGACGGCGCACCGGAAGTGAAGCCGGGCAGACGTGCGCAAAACCGGAAATGGACATGCGGCCATCTTTAAACAGGGCAACAGGCCTGAAATACATCGCATACAATATAAAAAAGATATCACTGACATGACAGGGATTACAATGGTAAAAATACCTATACCCGGGCATATAACTGAATAAACAGAAAGATAATGACAATACAAATATCCACATATCAAAGATGTAACTATACAAGGAATATAAAGTGATATTACATAAAGTGAACGACCCTTGCAACAAATACAGATGCATGCCCAGAGCTATCATGTCAGATTATATTATCAAAATAACAACTCCATATTAAGTTGTAACTTGATGATTACATACAAATACCCTTTATCACGTCGCAGAATATACCAAAGACTATACACAGGAACACATATAAAGAAATACCTATATATATATAATAACAGAAAAACACTACAAATAATAAACACAAGGTATATCAAACAGAAGTTCATCTTGATCCTCTCAGATGGTATGGAGTACGGGTAAAGCCGATGTACAGATGTCAAGGCAGAATGATGGACTAGAGCTAAGAATAAAAAAGTAATATGTGAATACAAAAAGAATAAAAACAAATAAAAAACAGTCCCCATGCGAAAAGGCAAATAATGTTGCTCAGTAATACACAAACTATAGGAATGCAGCAAAGGAGAGACACTCATTCAGGCCATAGGGATGTACCGTATTTAACTGCCAGATCCATCTCGCCTCCAGCCTGCACAGTTTTTTTGTTAATTCGCCACCACGTTCATTTATTTTTATGATATCAATTCCCCGCACCTTCAAGAGCGTATCATTACAATTGTGAAAGCTCTTGAAGTGGCGGGGGATCGTCTTGAGCGAGGCTAAGTCCTCGTGGCCGGCTGCCGCCTGAATGCCCAGGACATGCTCTCGAATGCGGACCTTAAGCTGGCGTGTGGTGAGCCCAACGTATATTAAACCACATGGACATGTGGCGTGATACACCACATATCTAGTTGTACATGTTATGTGGTGCCTGATTTTAAAGGACTTGGTCCCATCAAAATTAGAGAACATGTCACTGCGCATGATGTTAGGACAGGCGACACACCTGCCACAAGGAACACAGCCCACTCTCCTAGGAAAAACGTCAAGAAACGTAGATTTCTGATAATTAGTGTAGTGGCTGGAGACGAGATGATCCCTCAAATTTCTCCCTCTTCTGTAAGCGATGGAAGGCCTATCCGGGATCAATTTGGATAGAATGGGGTCTACCCTCAGAATTGGCCAAGCATCCTGTAAAGCAGTCCGAACCCTATCTGACTGAGAGTTATAGGTAGTAATAAACCTAATAACTTGCCCACTGGAGGATCGAGACTGGGAATGATTATATAGAAGTTCAGGACGGGGGGAATGTTTGGCCCTATGATATGCTCGTTTGATCATCCGACGACTATATCCCCTTGAAAGGAAACGTTCCTTCAGTTCCTCTGCCCTATGCTCAAAATCAGAGTCCGAAGAGCATATTCTACGAATACGAAGGAACTGGCCGATAGGAACAGATGCAATCATATGACGTGGATGACCAGACGTAGCATAAAGCAGTGTGTTAGTGGCTGTAGCCTTTCTGAAAATGTCAGTATGCAAACCACCCGAGGGGTCCCTCTTTATAGTAACATCCAGAAAATCCAATACTGACCCATCGTAACAAAATGTAAGATGGATATTGCGATCATTGCTGTTTAAAGTGGCAATAAGCTGCGCAAGGTCGATAGGAGTGCCCTGCCAGATGAAGAAGATATCGTCAATGTAGCGTGTCCACAAGGGGACACGCTCCATAGACCCCAATACATCCGACTGGAAGAGGTCCCTCTCCCACAGCCCCAGGAAGAGACCCGCGTAGGCCGGCGCAAAGGCCGCCCCCATAGCGGTCCCCTGGAGCTGTAGGTAGAAGCACCCCTAGACTAGTGATTGCCACATTAGCCAATGATGAGACAGTAGTAGTCCCATCATCCGGGTAATGTGTTGAATGATGAAAAAAAATAAAAAAATACTCCATACTTACTCCGTACATACATACTCCATACATACATACTACATACATACATACATACTACATACATATTACATACATACATACTACATACATACTACATACATACATACTACATACATACATACATACTTACATACACACTACATACATACATCCTACATACATACATACAACATACATACTACATACATACTACATACATACATACTACATACATGCTACATACATACTACACATACTACATACATGCTGCATACATGCTACGTACATAATACATACATGCTGCATACATGCTACATACATGCTACATACATACTACATGCTACATACATACTACATACATACATATTGCATACATACTACATACACACTGCATACATACTGCATACATACTACATACATAGTGCATACATTCTACATACATGCTGCATACATGCTACATACATACTACATGCTACGTACATACATACTACATACATACTACAAACATACTGCATACATACATACATACTACATACAGTACATTCAAACATTACATACATGACATACATATAGACATACAGTACATTAAACATAGATTGCAGACTCACCATTACTTGTCATTTTGATCCCCGAAGCCAGTGTCATCTGTAAAAAATATGAAAAAAAACAATATACTCCCTGTCCGCAGAAATCCACGAGTGTCCCACGACAATCTCCCATAGAGAACTGCAGCAACAGATGTTGCAACCGCCCTCTAGGGGACCCAGGAACACAATGACGGGAGGAAGGTATTCCTCCGCCGCTGTAAAAAAAGTCCCTAGTCTCACCGATACCGAGTTCCGATATCGGAAATTGGAAGTTCCTATAGTGAAATTATGCAATATAATGAAGTGTGGGAGGTGCGTGGGCAGAGACTGCGTGTGCGCATGTGCGGGCGCTGTCTGTGCATGACCGTGGGGCTGTCTGCATGTGTGCCGGGGCTCTATGCAGCATGTGGGGTCTCTGTGCGGCATGTGGAGTGTCTCTGTGCGGCGTGTCTCTGTGCGGCGTGTCTCTGTGCGGCGTGTGGGGTTTCTGTGCGGCATGTGGGGTGTCTCTGTGTGGCATGCGGGGTGCCTCTGTGCGGCGTGTCTGCAGCGTGCGGGGTCTCTGTGCGGCATGCAGGGTGTCTCTGTGTGGCGTGCGGGGTGTCTCAGTGTGGGCATCGTCCGATGGGACTGCAAGTCCCATCGGATGATGCCTGCTACACTGACAGTGATTGACACATTAGCCAATGATGAGACAGCAGTAGTCCCATCATCCAGCTAATGTGTTGAATGATGAAAAAAATAAAAAATACTCCAAACTTACTCCATACATACATACTCCATACATACATACATACTACATACATACATACTACATGCATACTACATACATACATACTACATACATACATACATACTTCATACATACTACATACATACATACACACTACATACATACACACTACATACATACATCCTACATACATACATACAACATACATACGTACATACTACATGCATACTACATACATACATACTGCATACATGCTACATACATACTACATACATGCTGCATACATGCTACGTACATACTACATACATGCTACATACATACTACATGCTACATACATACTACATACATACATATTGCATACATACTACATACATACTGCATACATACTGCATACATACTACATACATACTGCATACATTCTACATACATGCTGCATACATGCTACATACATACTACATGCTACATACATATTACATACATACATACTACATACATACTGCATACATACATACATACATACTACATACAGTACATTCATACATTACATACATGACATACATATAGACATACAGTACATTAAACATAGATTGCAGACTCACCATTACTTGTCATTTTGATCCCCGAAGCCAGTGTCATCTGTAAAAAATATGAAAGAAAAAAACAACCAATATACTCCCTGTCCGCAGAAATCCACGAGTGTCCCACGACAATCTCCTGTGGAGAACGGCAGCAACATCTGTTGCAACCGCTCTCCTGGGGACCCAGGAACACAATGACGGGAGGAAGGTATTCCTCCGCCGCTGTAAGAAAAAGTCCCTAGTCTCACGTTATGGCATTGCTGGCTGAGAAATTTTCCCAGGCAGCAATTGCCATAAAGTGAGACTTTGAACTCAGGTAACCTCAGTGATACACTGCAGGAGCCATTGTCTCCTGTCAGTGTGTCACTGAGGGTCCTATAGAGCAGTGACATCACCCGATGTCACTGTTCTATAGGGGAGATCGTCGTGGGACACTCATTATTAATTGGACTACGGCAGACAGGTAGTATACGGTTTATTATTTTATGTTTTTTGCAGGCGCTGAAGTATGGTAAGTATGGTTAAATGAAGAATATTAAAATACTTTTTTCCTATTGTGTGCATGTTTTATTAACCCTTTCTTACTATTGGATTAATAACGGATAGGCGTCTTATTGACGCCTCTCTGTTATTAACCCGGCTTAATGTCACCTTACAATAGCAATGTGACATTAACCCCTTATTACCCCATATCCCATTGCTACACGGGAGTGGGAAGAGAGGGGCTAAGTGCCGGAATTGGCGCATCTTACAGATGTGCCATTTCAGGCGTGGCTGCGGACTGGTATTTGTAGCCGGGGGGCAATATCCATGGCCCCTCTCTAGGCTATGAATATCAGCCCACAGCTGTCTGCGTAGCCTTTCTGGCTAAAAAATATAGGGGGACCACACGTCATTTTTTGGGGGGTCCCCCTATTTTAATAGCCAGTAAAGGCTACGCAGAAAGCTGCGGGCTGATATTCATAGCAGGCTACAAATATTGGCCCCCGGCTGTCGGCTTTCCCTCTCTGGTGCAGAAAATTGTGCGGGAGCCCATGCTGTTTTTTTCCATTTTTTTGTGTTTTTTTTAATTCAACGCTCATAAAGACCTCTTTCACACTTGCGTCGGTACGGGTCCGTCGCTATGCGTCTGGCCGACGTACCGATGCATGTTGTGAAATTTGTGCCCGACGTGGGCAGCAGATGCAGTTTTTCAACGCATCTGCTGCCCATTCTGAAGTGCGGGGAGGAGGGGGCGGAGTTTCTGCTGCGCATGCGCGGTAGAAAATGGCAGACGCAATGGACAAAACAACGTCCACTTGAATATTTTTTCGTGCCCACGGTCCGCCGAAACACGACATGCACTTTTTGGTGCAGGTTTTGATGCTGGTTTTTGGTGCAGTTTTTGGTGCGGTTTTTGATGCAGTTTTTGATGCAGTTTTTGGTGCAGTTTTTGGTGCAGTTTTTGATGCGGATTTAGATGCTGTTTTTGATGTGATTTTTGATGCTGTTTTTGATGCAGTTTTTGTTCCGTTTTTTTGACCGGTTTTGATGCATTTTTTGGAAATAAATAAACGGAAAATATTCATGATTTCAATGGAAACATGCATGAAAAAATGGATTCGGAGGCCAGATTCATCATTTCACATCTGTTTCATCTGCTTTTTGCTGGATCCGTCGCTGTGCGTTTTTTCGCCGAACAGAAAAACCGTTCCTCTGTATGTGTTTTCCGTCCGGCGGAAACAGATTTTTTGATGGATCCTGCAAAAAACGGATGAAACGTGTGACCATCAGGCACAATCTGGCATTAATACAAATCTATGAGAAAAAACGGATCTGGAGGAAAAAAACAGATCCGGCGGAAAAAAACGGATCCGGCGGAAAAACAGATACGGTGGAAAAACGGATCCGGTGGAAAAAACGGATCCGGCGGAAAAAAAGGATCCGGCTGGAAAAAAATGGATCCGGCAGAAAAAAAACGGATCCGGTGGAAAAAAATGGATCCTGCAAATGTGCTTGCAGGATGCATTTTTTCCCCATAGACTTGTATTAGCGACGGATCGTGACGGATCGCGACGGATGGCCACACGTTGCGTCCGTCGTGCAACGGATCCGTCGTGTTTTGGTGGACCGTCGGCACGAAAAAACGTTCAAGTGAACGTTTTTTTGTCGCGTCCGCCATTTTCTACCGTGCATGCGTGGCTGAAACTCCGCCCCCTCCTCCCTGCACTTCAGAATGGGCAGCGGATGAGTTGAAAAACTGCATCCACTGCCCATGTCGTGCACAAATTTCACAACGTGCGTTGGTACGTCGGCCCGACGCATAGCGACGGCCCGTACCGACGCAAGTGTGAAACAGGCCTTTATGAGCGATGAATTAAAAAAAAAAAGCGGAAAAAAATGGCGTGGGCTCCTGCGCAATTTTCTGCACCAGAAGGGGAAAGCCGACAGCCGGGGGCCAATATCTGTAGCCTGCTATGAATATCAGCCTGCAGCTGTCTGCGTAGCCCTTGCTGGCTATTAAAATAGGGGGACCGCCAAAAAAATGATGTTGGGTCCCCCTATATTTTACAGCCAGAAAGGCTACGCAGACAGCTGTGGGCTGATATTTATAGCCTAGAGAGGGGCCATGGATATTGCCCCCTCCCCCGGCTACAAATACCAGTCCGCAGCCGCCCCGGAAATGGCACATCTGTAAGATGCGCCAATTCCAGCACTTAGCCCCTCTCTTCCCTACTCAATATGAGGGGAGTGGTACCATAGCCAAGGTATCCCCAACAGGACCTCATCAATTCCCTCGGGCATGACAAGTAAGGAGATAATCTCCTGATGGGATGGCAACATAGAAAGAGTAAATGGGATGGTCTGGTGTGTTATCTGTGAGGGCAGTGTCGACCCATTCACCACTCGTATGGTCACTGGTTTGGCGAGCATCATCAGGGGTATTGCGCGCCGTTGGATGAAGGCAGAAGACATGAAGTTGCCCTCCGCCCCAGAATCCACGCAAAGCTCTACCGTATGAGTGGATGGGCCTATGGTAATTGTCCCCTTGAAGAACAATTTGGAGGAAAATGTCGCCGTGTCTAGTGTACCTCCTCCTACAACCACTAGATGCTGACATTTTCCCGACCACTGGGGACATTTTCTGGCATAATGTCCCGACTGCTGGCAGATAAGACAGACCTTGAGTGCACGAGCAGTCCGGGACTTAGACCTCGCTCGTGTCACCTCCATGGTCTCATGTGGCTCAGACGCCTTGACCGGAGGTTTGGTGAAGGTGGGAGCCAGCCGAAACCTCTGCCTACACTGGGCTCGCTCCAACCTTCGCTCGTTAAAGCGAAGGTCGATGAGGGTAGGTATTGCTATTAGCTCCTCCAGTGTGGCAAGAATCTCTCTAGTGGCCAAGGCGTCCTTCACATAATTAGCTAGTCCCCTCCAGAATACAGGGATGAGGACTTTATCCCGCCACTCCAGCTCAGATGCCAAAGTCCGGAAGTGGAATGCAAAATGGCTGACCATTAACGAACCCTGTGTCAATGCCAGCAGTTGGAGCACCATATAATGGGTGACACAAGGACCCAAAAAGACCTGCTTCAGAGTGCTCAAGAACCGCGGAGCGCTCTGCACCAGATGATCGTCGTGCTCCCCCAGCAGCGTAACTCACTCCAGCGCCTTGTCTGACAGGAGGGGTATAATAAATCCCACCTTAGCCCACTCCATGGTAAAAAGTGCAGCCAGGAGCACAAGATGTTTATCACACTGGCTAACGAATCCCCTACACAGCTTACAGTCACCAGCAAACTTGTCTGGCAACGGGAGACAGGTTAATGTCGGAGCAGGGGTGACAGTGGACAAACTAGCTGCAGCCATGCTAGCAGTCTGAACAGCAACTGTGGTAACATACACAGCTGAGGTTGTGCGCTCAAGAGCTGCCAACCTGCCCTCCAGATGCTGGATGTCCTGCTGTAGTCACTGTTCGTCAGCCATTACTAGCCAGACCCTGGTGCTAGCATAATGTTAGGGCTGTCGGTACGCACCAAATAATTATAAAGATGAAATAAGGTGCATTCTCAGCCTGAGGTCCTCCATGCAGAGATGATACCTGCTGCCAGGTAAAGGTGGACAGTAAATGGCGGTATAATGAAAACACACACGGGTTAGCTACACCCGATATGAAGAAAGCGAACCCTGTTGTGTCACAGAGCCGCAATACCACAGAGGAAACACAAGTATAGAGTCACAGAACTCTGTCCCTATACGCAGGGTTAGAGTCCCTCTAGACCACTTGCGTTCGGCATCGGAACTGCAGTGCCAGGGAAATATAAACTCAAAATAGACTTAGCGCACTGGGTGCGTGCAGCGCCGCTCTGGAGGACAACACTAACCACCCTAACTAGGGACAGGTAAGCGCACTGGTTGCGCATGGTGCTGCACTGGCTAATGCTGCTGATAGATGCTAGTAGATTGTGTCTGGTGCTGGATGGCACTAACTGGTGCTAGACAGCTCCAACATTCGCGACCATTCATCAACACTATGGATGAATATGATTCGGATCTTTCACCAGAACAGGCATTCATCCACACACACACACAATAACTGATTTATACTAGCACGTGGCCGTGCGGCCATGCAATCATTTTATAGTAGCAGTTCTCCACGACCTTCCTAGTGGTCCAATAGGAGCTGCTACAGGACGAGAGCATGTGACCCCCAACCTACAATGAGAGGTCGTCCCTTGGGCATGTTCAGAAGAAGAAAAGCAGGACATAGTCCCAGGAGCGCCTGCTCACCGCTGATCAGTACTGGTTACGATGGCTGAGCCTGGAAGGACAGCAGTAACCAGCCGCACAGTATCATCTTGAGCCAGATGCTGGGACCAACGTCTCTGCTGAGCAGTCTCCACTGCGGCTGGAGGAAAATGGGAGACTGCAGCGGAGATGGTTCGAGATTCCCCCTGTGCAGCAGCGGGAACTCGACAACTAACATACAGTGGTCTGATCCATAGGCCACAAACAAATTATTCTGTTATTAACATCATACATTAAGGGGTGAGGTGGGAAGCTGTGTCTGCTGGAAGGTATTATGTCTCTTGGTCGCATATATATGTAAATAAATAATATATGTATATATATGTGTATATATATGTATTTGATGCATGCTGAGGTAGCTTGTGCTGAACCAGATAAGTGCATGTAGGAATGGTTGCAGTAGATCTTATTGTTGATATAGGTCTTTATCATATAATACTATTCAGCTTCCCATCTTGTGTTAGGGTGCTTGTGCACTATATTGCACTACTGTACATTTTAATTACCTCTTAATAAAGCTTTTTTGATTTTACCTCATTCTGGATCTCTTCATTTCGGCTGTCTTTAAAAATAGTTTGCAGCATCTAGTGTGTTATAGAGGCCTGATCCACAGGACACAAACAAATTTGTCTGTTATTACCGTCATACAGTAGGAGACCTGACTTTGAAAATAGTTTGAGGCAACTAGTGTGTTATAGAGGCCTGATCCGTAGGCCACAAAATAAATTCTTATGTTATTAACATCATACAGTAGGGGACCTGACTTTAAAATTGTTTGTAGCATAACTTCTTTGTCATACAGGCCTCATCCACACTCAAACAATTCTTCATTCTGTGACTAACATGATACAGCATGCCATATTTACTGTCGCTGAATTTCAGCTGTTTGCAGAGGTGGTGCAGAGTTTAAAATCTAATTTTTTGTTGCTAATACTGTGCTCATACCACACTATCTGAGCAACATGACTGGGAAAAAGCAAGGCCATGGTGGAAGGGGAATTAAGCTTGGTGTTCAAGGTGTACGTGGGTAAGGTGGCAATGTTTGTGAAAGCACTAGTGAAGCAACATCACGTCCTATGCAAACACAACTGACAACTTATGTTACTGGACAGGCTACACAACTACCTTTCTTTGACAGACGCACAGCGGTATGCCTTGTCAATGATGCCTAGAAAGAGCATGTGCTCAAGTGGATTGCAAGTGCAGCTTCAAGTGGCCACTCCTCCTCTTCCTTCATCTCAACATCACACCCAGTACAGTGCAAAGATGTGACATCCAAATTCGTCCTGCTTCCCACTGCGTCCCAACTGTCCAACCGTTAAACTGACTGTACGGAACCACAGATGGGTGAGTGTGAAGAGCTGTTCGCACGTTCTATGCCATGTTCATCAGAAGTGTACGCGAAAGCTTTGCAGAGTCAAGAGGAGGAAATCTGCACCGATGCTCAATTTTTTTAGCTTGGATATAGGGCAGGAAGAGGTACAGTCCAAAAAGCATCCTGACCGTCGTCATCAGATATTAACCCCTGGAGGGAAGTGATCTTGAAGAGACTCAGATATCTGAGGCTCATGCAGACTGTACTGTGCTGTCAGGTCAAGAAGAGGAGGAGGGTGACTCCAATTGTGAGGAATGTGATAACACAGAGGATGATGATGATGAGGTGTAGATCCCACATAGAACATAGAGGCACCCAGCTGAATAGGTCATCTGAGGAGGAAGACGAGGAGCTTATGTTGCACTGTGTGTCGCAGACACGTAGTGATTAGTGATGGGCTAGCACTAAAATGTTCAGGTGCTCATTGCTCAGGTCGAGCAAATTGGAATACTCGGATGCTCTACCTGAGCAACGAGCCCAATGTAAGTCTATGGGAAACCAGAGTATTTTTACCACGATTCCCCCGGGGGTCCTTTTAAGGTCTAAAAACATCTGAAAATGATGGAAACACAGCTCAAATGACACGGGGACATCATGGGGATCACTCCTGGAAGTATTTCTGACTCCTAGATCACAGTTATAAGCAATATTGTCAGAGTTTCACGCCATTTTAACAGGTGCACCCAAAAACATACAAAAACAAAACCAAAATGGATTTTGCTGGGAAATATGTTAAGGTGCATCCTTTCAAGGGTAATGACTTGTATATAAGGCAAAATGATTAATCCCAGACCAAAATGTTCCTCCACCACATGGGCTATGTTCACACACAGCGTTTTTGATGCATTTTTCAACTTTAACATTGCTTTCAACCAATGCAAATGCATTCTCTGGGGAATGTCATTGTAACATTTAACAACCGTAGCTTGCCATGTGGTGTGTGACACATAAGGAGACACATCTTTCTTGTTTCATTTCTGAAGGAGGGACTCTTAAAGTCACAAAGCCTATTTTTATTGGGGCATCAGGCAGCATTAATATTCTTAAAAGGCCATTACAGTGGGTCTCCAATGCTGTTATTGCCTATGCAGTGAGTGGCTGGGCTGCCAAGAATTATGATGCACCCCAATACCCCTCTCACGAGAGGTACAGGAGGGCTTCCTGAAAAAATGTTGCATTGAATGCAAGACCTGCCCTTCTATCAAGTCATATGCACCCCAAAAATCCGTTGAACCCAGGTACTGGATGGCACAGGAAAACCCACTTCACATTTTTCAGTTGGTCCTGCCATACTGTTTTCTTATCTATTAACTGCAAGGCCAGCCCTGCTACCAAGTCATATACACCCCAATAAGCCTTTGAACCAGGTACTGGATAGCGACAGGAAAACCCACTTCTCATTCTTCAGTTGATCCTGCCATACTGTTTCCTTATGCATTGAATGCAAGGGCTGCCTTGACCCAAATTTGTACACACCCCAATCTCCCCTTGAAAGAAACATGGAGGAGGGTCTCATAAAAAACGGTCCCATTACAAAGGAGCGGGTCTCCTAGACTCATAATGCCCATACACTAAGTGCATGGGCTGACAAACATTTCCCCATGGGGGTACATTTAAAAAAAATTTTTTATGAGGATCATAGACACCCTTGCCAAAAAATTGACTGGCTGTAGCACAGCAGAGCACGCTAACCCTGGTGATCTGGTGGCGAAGAATGATGAGACATGGAAGAAGGCCTCATTAAAAACTAGGCCCAATTTAATGGAGCTAGTCTCCTAGACTTGAAAAAAAAATATTTTATGGGGATCATAGACATCCTTGACAAAAAATTGACTGGCTGTAGCAGAACGGAATATGTTAACCCTGGCGATCTTTTGGCGGAGAATGATAAGACGTGAAGGAAGTGTTAGGGCTAGCTGAACGCACCAAATAATAAGAAAGATAGAGTAAGGTGTGTTCGCAGCCTGGGGTCCACCGTGCAGAGATGGAACCTGCTGCCAAGTAATGATGGACTATATGGCGGTACAATGTGGATGCACACGCGGGTTAACTTCACCCTGTGTGAAGGAAACGAACCCTGTTGCGTCACAGGGCCACGGTACCACACCAAGAGTGCAATCAAGAAGTCTCAAAACTCAATCCCAAGACACATGATTCGAGTTCATATAGACCTCTTGTGCTCGACACTGCAACTGGGGTGTCAGAGTGAAGGAAATAATAATAATAAAGATGCACGAGAGTGCGTGCGGTGCCGCACTGGCAGACGCCACTAACCACCCAGGCTTGGGTCAGGAAAGTGCTGTGAAAGCACATGGCACCGCACTGGCGTTCACAGCAATTAGACGCTGTTTTGTGTGTTACATGCTGATGGCTAAGTCGGGTGCTAGATAGCAATCATCCACCTTACGCGAGCAGTCATACACAAGGGAGGGGATATCTAATGAACTACTTTCACACATCAACACACACACATTTACACTAGCGCATGGCCGTGCGGTCATGCGAACCTTTTATAGCTGCAGCATGTACAGGACCTTCCCAGAAGGACCAATAGGAGGCTGCCACAGAAGTTGAGCACCTTCAGGACCTTCCGGGAGGACCAATGGGATCTGCTGCAGCATCTGAGCATGTGACCCTCGATCTCCAATGGGAGATCTTGCCCTGGGCATGCTCAGAAGGGGAAAAACAGGATTTAGTCCCAAAAGCATCAGCTCACTGCTGCCCAGCACTTGCATCAATGGCAGAAGCTGGAAAAGCAGCAGTAACCCTATGCACAGAGTGAGACTGAGCAAGATGCTGGGACCGACATCTCCACTGAGCAGACTCCACTGCGGCTGGAGAAGAATGGGATACCACAGCGGAGATGGTTCAAGATTCACCCTGGACCTCGCCACGCTCGAAGGCAGCAATGAGCTGTGGAGCTCAAATGTGTTCAGCAGGCTCCCAGGACCAGTCCTCTGGGCCATAACCCTTCCAATCCGCCAAATAGATTGTTTTGCCACATACCACCTTGCACCCAAAAATAGCATTCACCTCGTAATCATCTGTAGATGAACCCGATGTCCCGGCAGATGCCTCGGAAAAATGGGACATGTATACGGGCTTCAAGAGGGACACATGAAAGGTGTCGGTGATACCCAGGTGTGGAGGAAGGGCCAGACGGTAGACCACAGGGTTAACCTATTCGAGGACCTTGAAAGGACCCAAGTAGCGAGGTGCAAACTTAGTGGACTCAACACGCGGCCTGATGTTATGGGTGGAGAGCCACACTAAGTCGCCAGGAACAAAGGTCGGAGCGGGGCGCCGATGACCATCAGTGGAGGACCTCATTCTCTCCTTGGAGGCCCGAATGGCATCCTGAGTGCGGTCCCAAATATCCCGTGCCTCCATAGCTCAGTCTGCCACCCTGGAATCAGCGGAAGACACGGGCATGTGCACAGGGACACGCGGATGCTGGCCGTAATTTAGGAGGAATGGAGTCTGACCGGTTGAGTATGGCGTTGTTAAGCGCAAACTATGCCCACGGTAGCAAGGATGCCCAGTCATCCTGCCTGGCAGAAACAAAATGTGGTAATGTTACCAGGGTCTGGTTGGCCCTTTCTACCAACCCATTCATCTCGGGATGATGTGCCGAAGAGAGATTGAACTCAATACTGAGTAGACGACAAAGCTCTCTCCAGAATCGAGATGCAAACTGGGGACTGTTATGACCCCAATGGCGAGGGTCTCAGAGGAACAAGTAAGTCTGCGAAGTACAAAAATCCAGCTCATAGGGCAGTGGTAACTGGGTTGACCATATATCTACACCTAACGCCAACACTAGAAGTAGCCGGGGAACATGCCTACGTTGGTCGCTAGATGTCTCGCGCCAGCCGGAGGACTAACTACCCCTAGAAGAGGAAAACAAAGACCTCTCTTGCCTCCAGATAATAGACCCCAAAAGTTGGATACAAGCCCCCCACAAATAATAACGGTGAGGTAAGAGGAAATGACAAACACAGAGATGAACTAGGTTTAGCAAAGAGAGGCCCACTTACTAATAGCAGAATGTAGTAAGATAACTTATATGGTCAACAAAAACCCTATCAAAATTCCACACTGGAAATTCAAGAACCCCCGAACCGTCTAACGGCCCGGGGGGAGAACTCCAGCCTCCCTAGAGCTTCCAGCAAGGTTAGGATACAGATTATGTACAAGCTGGACAAAAATGCAAAAACAAATAGCAAAAAGCAAGAAAGCAGACTTAGCTTAATCTAGCAGGAACCAGGATCAGTAGACAAGAGCACAACAGATTAGCTGATTACAACGTTGCCAGGCATTGAACTGAAGGTCCAGGGAGCTTATATAGCAACACCCCTGAACTAACGGCCCAGGTGAGCATACAAGGGATGACTGACATACCCAGAGTCAAATCACTAGTAACCACTAGAGGGAGCCAAATAGCAAATTCACAACAGTACCCCCCCCCTTAGTGAGGGGTCACCGAACCCTCACCAAGACCACCAGGGCGATCAGGATGAGCGGCGTGAAAGGAACGAACCAAATCGGCTGCATGCACATCAGAGGCGACCACCCAGGAATTATCCTCCTGACCATAGCCCTTCCACTTGACCAGGTACTGAAACCTCCGCCTGGAGAGACGAGAATCTAAGATCTTCTCCACCACGTACTCCAACTCGCCCTCAACCAACACCGGAGCAGGAGGCTCCGCAGAAGGGACCACAGGCACAACGTACCGCCGCAACAAGGACCTATGAAATACGTTGTGAATGGCAAACGACACCGGAAGATCCAGGCGAAAGGATACAGGATTAAGGATTTCCAATATCTTGTAAGGACCAATGAAGCGAGGCTTAAATTTGGGAGAGGAGACCTTCATAGGAACAAATCACGAAGACAGCCATACCAAATCCCCAACGAGAAGTCGGGGACCCACACCGCGGCGGCGGTTGGCAAAACGCTGAGCCTTCTCCTGTGACAACTTCAAGTTGTCCACCACATGACTCCAGATTCGCTGCAACCTATCCACCACAGAATCCACCCCAGGACAGTCAGAAGGCTCCACATGTCCCGAGGAAAAACGAGGATGGAAACCAGAGTTGCAGAAAAATGGCAAAACCAAGGTGGCGGAACTAGCCCGATTATTAAGGGCAAATTCAGCCAACGGCAAGAAGGTCACCCAATCATCCTGATCAGAAGAGACAAAACACCTCAAATAAGCCTCCAGAGTCTGATTAGTTCGCTCCATTTGTCCGTTAGTCTGGGGATGAAAAGCGGACAAAAACGACAAATCAATGCCCATCCTACCACAAAAGGATCGCCAGAACCTGGAAACAAACTGGGATCCTCTGTCCGACACAATATTCTCAGGAATGCCGTGCAAACGAACCACGTTCTGGAAGAACACAGGAACCAGATCAGAAGAGGAGGGCAGCTTAGGTAAAGGAACCAAATGGACCATCTTGGAGAAACGATCACATATCACCCAGATGACAGACATGCCCTGAGACACCGGAAGATCAGAAATGAAATCCATAGAGATGTGTGTCCAAGGTCTCTTCGGGACAGGCAAGGGCAAGAGCAACCCGCTGGCACGAGAACAGCAAGGCTTAGCTCGAGCACAAGTTCCACAGGACTGCACAAATGACCGCACATCCCTTGACAAGGAAGGCCACCAAAAGGACCTGGCCACCAGATCTCTGGTGCCAAAAATTCCCGGGTGCCCTGCCAACACTGAGGAATGAACCTCGGAAATGACTCTGCTGGTCCATTTAGCAGGCACAAACAATCTGTCAGATGGACAAGAGTCAGGCCTACCAGCCTGAAATCTCTGCAACACACGCCGCAGATCAGGAGAAATAGCTGACAAGATAACTCCTTCCTTAAGAATACCCACAGGTTCAGCGACTCCAGGAGCATCAGGCACAAAGCTCCTAGACAGAGCATCGGCCTTCACATTCTTAGAACCTGGTAAATACGAGACCACAAAGTCAAAACGGGAGAAAAACAATGACCAGCGGGCCTGTCTAGGATTCAGGCGTTTAGCAGACTCGAGATACATCAGATTTTTGTGATCAGTCAAGACCACCACACGATGCTTAGCACCCTCGAGCCAATGACGCCACTCCTCAAATGCCCACTTCATGGCCAACAACTCCCGATTGCCCACATCATAATTTCGCTCTGCCGGCGAAAACTTCCTGGAGAAAAAGGCACAAGGTCTCATAGTAGAGCAACCAGGGCCTCTCTGCGACAAAACGGCCCCTGCCCCAATCTCCGAAGCATCCACCTCCACCTGAAAGGGAAGTGAGGTGTCAGGTTGGCACAAAACAGGCGCCGAAGTAAACCGGCGTTTCAACTCCTGGAAAGCCTCCACGGCAGCAGGAGCCCAGTTAGCTACATCAGAGCCTTTCTTGGTCATATCCGTCAATGGTTTAACAACGCTAGAAAAATTTGCGATAAAACGACGGTAGAAGTTAGCAAAACCCAAGAACTTCTGAAGACTCTTAACTGACGAGGGTTGAGTCCAATCATGAATAGCTCGGACCTTGACTGGGTCCATCTCCACAGCAGAAGGGGAAAAAATAAACCCCAAAAAGGGAACCCTCTGTACACCAAAGAGACACTTTGAGCCTTTAACAAACAAAGAATTTTCACCCAAAATCTTAAAAACTATCCTGACCTGCTCCACATGCGAGTCCCAATCATCAGAAAAAAACAGAATATCATCCAGATAAACAATCAAAAATTTATCCAGATACTTCCGGAAAATGTCATGCATGAAGGACTGAAAAACTGAAGGTGCATTAGAGAGCCCAAATGGCATCACCAAGTACTCAAAATGACCTTCGGGCGTATTGAATGCGGTTTTCCATTCATCGCCTTGCTTAATGCGCACAAGGTTGTACGCACCACGAAGGTCTATCTTGGTGAACCACTTGGCACCTTTAATCCGGGCAAACAAGTCTGACAACAGCGGCAAAGGATACTGAAATTTGACAGTGATCTTGTTTAAAAGCCGATAGTCAATACAAGGCCTCAAAGATCCGTCCTTTTTGGCCACAAAAAAGAATCCCGCACCAAGAGGGGAAGAAGAAGGACGGATATGCCCCTTCTCAAGAGACTCCTTGATATATGAACGCATCGCGGTATGTTCAGGTACCGACAAATTAAACAGTCTCCCCTTAGGAAACTTACTGCCAGGAATCAAATCTATTGCACAGTCATATTCCCTATGAGGAGGCAGTGCACTGGACTTAGACTCGCTGAAGACATCCTGATAATCAGACAAATACGCTGGAACTTCCGAAGGCGTAGAAGAAGCAATAGACAAGGGCAGGGAATCTCCATGAATTCCATGGCAGCCCCAACTTGACACCGACATTGCCTTCCAGTCCAAGACTGGATTATGGGTCTGTAACCATGGTAAACCCAAAACAACCAAATCATGCATCTTATGGAGAACAAGAAAACGTATCACCTCCCGATGTTCGGGAGTCATGCACATGGTAACCTGTGTCCAAAACTGCGGTTTATTTTTTGCCAAAGGCGTAGCATCAATACCCCTAAGAGGGATAGGATTTTCTAATGGCTCCAGAACAAAACCGCAGCGCTTGGCAAATGACAGATCCATCAGACTCAGGGCAGCACCTGAGTCTACAAACGCCATGACAGGATACGATGACAGTGAGCAAATCAAAGTTACAGATAGAATAAATTTAGGTTGTAAATTTCCAATGGCGACAGGAATAACAACCCTAGTAAGACGTTTAGAGCATGCTGAGATAACATGTGTAGAATCACCACAGTAGTAACACAAGCCATTCTGGCGTCTATGAATTTTCCGCTCATTTCTAGTCAGGATTCTATCACATTGCATTAAATCAGGTGCCTGTTCAGACAACACCATGAGGGAATTTGCGGTTTTGCGCTCCCGCAACCGCCGGTCGATTTGAATTGCCAGGGCCATGGAATCATTCAGACCTGTGGGAATGGGAAAACCCACCATCACATTCTTAATGGCTTCAGAAAGGCCATTTCTGAAATTTGCAGCCAATGCACACTCGTTCCACTGGGTCAGCACGGACCATTTCCGAAATTTTTGGCAATACACTTCAGCCTCGTCCTGGCCCTGAGACATAGCCAGCAAGGCTTTTTCTGCCTGAATCTCAAGATTGGGTTCCTCATAAAGCAAACCGAGCGCCAGAAAAAACGCATCAATATCAGCCAATGCCGGATCTCCTGGCGCCAGCGAGAAGGCCCAATCCTGAGGGTCGCCCCGTAAAAAAGAAATAACAATTTTCACTTGCTGAGCGGAGTCTCCAGATGAACAGGGTCTCAGGGACAAAAACAATTTACAATTATTCCTGAAATTTCTAAATTTAAATCGGTCTCCGGAAAACAGTTCAGGAATCGGTATCTTAGGTTCTGACATAGGATTTCTGGTAACATAATCTTGTATGCCCTGCACACGAGCAGTAAGCTGGTCCACACCTGTAATCAAGGTCTGGACATTCATGTCTGCAGCAAACACAAGCCACTCAGAGGTAAAGGGGAAAAGAAAAAAAAATGAGAAAAGGAAAAAAAAAAAAACCTCAGAATTTTCTTTCTTATAATCCCGCTTCTGCAATGCATTTAACATTTAATACTGGCCTGGCAAACTGTTATGACCCCAATGGCGAGGGTCTCAGAGGAACAAGTAAGTCTGCGAAGTACAAAAATCCAGCTCATAGGGCAGTGGTAACTGGGTTGACCATATATCTACACCTAACGCCAACACTAGAAGTAGCCGGGGAACATGCCTACGTTGGTCGCTAGATGTCTCGCGCCAGCCGGAGGACTAACTACCCCTAGAAGAGGAAAACAAAGACCTCTCTTGCCTCCAGATAATAGACCCCAAAAGTTGGATACAAGCCCCCCACAAATAATAACGGTGAGGTAAGAGGAAATGACAAACACAGAGATGAACTAGGTTTAGCAAAGAGAGGCCCACTTACTAATAGCAGAATGTAGTAAGATAACTTATATGGTCAACAAAAACCCTATCAAAATTCCACACTGGAAATTCAAGAACCCCCGAACCGTCTAACGGCCCGGGGGGAGAACTCCAGCCTCCCTAGAGCTTCCAGCAAGGTTAGGATACAGATTATGTACAAGCTGGACAAAAATGCAAACAAAAACAAATAGCAAAAAGCAAGAAAGCAGACTTAGCTTAATCTAGCAGGAACCAGGATCAGTAGACAAGAGCACAACAGATTAGCTCTGATTACAACGTTGCCAGGCATTGAACTGAAGGTCCAGGGAGCTTATATAGCAACACCCCTGAACTAACGGCCCAGGTGAGCATACAAGGGATGACTGACATACCCAGAGTCAAATCACTAGTAACCACTAGAGGGAGCCAAAAAGAAAATTCACAACAGTACCCCCCCCTTAGTGAGGGGTCACCGAACCCTCACCAAGACCACCAGGGCGATCAGGATGAGCGGCGTGAAAGGCACGAACCAAATCGGCCGCATGCACATCAGAGGCGACCACCCAGGAATTATCCTCCTGACCATAGCCCTTCCACTTGACCAGGTACTGAAACCTCCGCCTGGAGAGACGAGAATCTAAGATCTTCTCCACCACGTACTCCAACTCGCCCTCAACCAACACCGGAGCAGGAGGCTCCGCAGAAGGGACCACAGGCACAACGTACCGCCGCAACAAGGACCTATGAAATACGTTGTGAATGGCAAACGACACCGGAAGATCCAGGCGAAAGGATACAGGATTAAGGATTTCCAATATCTTGTAAGGACCAATGAAGCGAGGCTTAAATTTGGGAGAGGAGACCTTCATAGGAACAAATCGCGAAGACAGCCATACCAAATCCCCAACGAGAAGTCGGGGACCCACACCGCGGCGGCGGTTGGCAAAACGCTGAGCCTTCTCCTGTGACAACTTCAAGTTGTCCACCACATGACTCCAGATCCGCTGCAACCTATCCACCACAGAATCCACCCCAGGACAGTCAGAAGGCTCCACATGTCCCGAGGAAAAACGAGGATGGAAACCAGAGTTGCAGAAAAATGGCAAAACCAAGGTGGCGGAACTAGCCCGATTATTAAGGGCAAATTCAGCCAACGGCAAGAAGGTCACCCAATCATCCTGATCAGAAGAGACAAAACACCTCAAATAAGCCTCCAGAGTCTGATTAGTTCGCTCCATTTGTCCGTTAGTCTGGGGATGAAAAGCGGACGAAAACGACAAATCAATGCCCATCCTACCACAAAAGGATCGCCAGAACCTGGAAACAAACTGGGATCCTCTGTCCGACACAATATTCTCAGGAATGCCGTGCAAACGAACCACGTTCTGGAAGAACACAGGAACCAGATCAGAAGAGGAGGGCAGCTTAGGTAAAGGAACCAAATGGACCATCTTGGAGAAACGATCACATATCACCCAGATGACAGACATGCCCTGAGACACCGGAAGATCAGAAATGAAATCCATAGAGATGTGTGTCCAAGGTCTCTTCGGGACAGGCAAGGGCAAGAGCAACCCGCTGGCACGAGAACAGCAAGGCTTAGCTCGAGCACAAGTTCCACAGGACTGCACAAATGACCGCACATCCCTTGACAAGGAAGGCCACCAAAAGGACCTGGCCACCAGATCTCTGGTGCCAAAAATTCCCGGGTGCCCTGCCAACACTGAGGAATGAACCTCGGAAATGACTCTGCTGGTCCATTTAGCAGGCACAAACAATCTGTCAGATGGACAAGAGTCAGGTCTACCAGCCTGAAATCTCTGCAACACACGCCGCAGATCAGGAGAAATAGCTGACAAGATAACTCCTTCCTTAAGAATACCCACAGGTTCAGCGACTCCAGGAGCATCAGGCACAAAGCTCCTAGACAGAGCATCGGCCTTCACATTCTTAGAACCTGGTAAATACGAGACCACAAAGTCAAAACGGGAGAAAAACAATGACCAGCGGGCCTGTCTAGGATTCAGGCGTTTAGCAGACTCGAGATACATCAGATTTTTGTGATCAGTCAAGACCACCACACGATGCTTAGCACCCTCGAGCCAATGACGCCACTCCTCAAATGCCCACTTCATGGCCAACAACTCCCGATTGCCCACATCATAATTTCGCTCTGCCGGCGAAAACTTCCTGGAGAAAAAGGCACAAGGTCTCATAGTAGAGCAACCAGGGCCTCTCTGCGACAAAACGGCCCCTGCCCCAATCTCCGAAGCATCCACCTCCACCTGAAAGGGAAGTGAGGTGTCAGGTTGGCACAAAACAGGCGCCGAAGTAAACCGGCGTTTCAACTCCTGGAAAGCCTCCACGGCAGCAGGAGCCCAGTTAGCTACATCAGAGCCTTTCTTGGTCATATCCGTCAATGGTTTAACAACGCTAGAAAAATTTGCGATAAAACGACGGTAGAAGTTAGCAAAACCCAAGAACTTCTGAAGACTCTTAACTGACGAGGGTTGAGTCCAATCATGAATAGCTCGGACCTTGACTGGGTCCATCTCCACAGCAGAAGGGGAAAAAATAAACCCCAAAAAGGGAACCCTCTGTACACCAAAGAGACACTTTGAGCCTTTAACAAACAAAGAATTTTCACCCAAAATCTTAAAAACCATCCTGACCTGCTCCACATGCGAGTCCCAATCATCAGAAAAAAACAGAATATCATCCAGATAAACAATCAAAAATTTATCCAGATACTTCCGGAAAATGTCATGCATGAAGGACTGAAAAACTGAAGGTGCATTAGAGAGCCCAAATGGCATCACCAAGTACTCAAAATGACCTTCGGGCGTATTGAATGCGGTTTTCCATTCATCGCCTTGCTTAATGCGCACAAGGTTGTACGCACCACGAAGGTCTATCTTGGTGAACCACTTGGCACCTTTAATCCGGGCAAACAAGTCTGACAACAGCGGCAAAGGATACTGAAATTTGACAGTGATCTTGTTTAAAAGCCGATAGTCAATACAAGGCCTCAAAGATCCGTCCTTTTTGGCCACAAAAAAGAATCCCGCACCAAGAGGGGAAGAAGAAGGACGGATATGCCCCTTCTCAAGAGACTCCTTGATATATGAACGCATCGCGGTATGTTCAGGTACCGACAAATTAAACAGTCTCCCCTTAGGAAACTTACTGCCAGGAATCAAATCTATTGCACAGTCATATTCCCTATGAGGAGGCAGTGCACTGGACTTAGACTCGCTGAAGACATCCTGATAATCAGACAAATACGCTGGAACTTCCGAAGGCGTAGAAGAAGCAATAGACAAGGGCAGGGAATCTCCATGAATTCCATGGCAGCCCCAACTTGACACCGACATTGCCTTCCAGTCCAAGACTGGATTATGGGTCTGTAACCATGGTAAACCCAAAACAACCAAATCATGCATCTTATGGAGAACAAGAAAACGTATCACCTCCCGATGTTCGGGAGTCATGCACATGGTAACCTGTGTCCAAAACTGCGGTTTATTTTTTGCCAAAGGCGTAGCATCAATACCCCTAAGAGGGATAGGATTTTCTAATGGCTCCAGAACAAAACCGCAGCGCTTGGCAAATGACAGATCCATCAGACTCAGGGCAGCACCTGAGTCTACAAACGCCATGACAGGATATGATGACAGTGAGCAAATCAAAGTTACAGATAGAATAAATTTAGGTTGCAAATTACCAATGGCGACAGGACTAACAACCCTAGTAAGACGTTTAGAGCATGCTGAGATAACATGTGTAGAATCACCACAGTAGTAACACAAGCCATTCTGGCGTCTATGAATTTTCCGCTCATTTCTAGTCAGGATTCTATCACATTGCATTAAATCAGGTGCCTGTTCAGACAACACCATGAGGGAATTTGCGGTTTTGCGCTCCCGCAACCGCCGGTCGATTTGAATTGCCAGGGCCATGGAATCATTCAGACCTGTGGGAATGGGAAAACCCACCATCACATTCTTAATGGCTTCAGAAAGGCCATTTCTGAAATTTGCAGCCAATGCACACTCGTTCCACTGGGTCAGCACGGACCATTTCCGAAATTTTTGGCAATACACTTCAGCCTCGTCCTGGCCCTGAGACATAGCCAGCAAGGCTTTTTCTGCCTGAATCTCAAGATTGGGTTCCTCATAAAGCAAACCGAGCGCCAGAAAAAACGCATCAATATCAGCCAATGCCGGATCTCCTGGCGCCAGCGAGAAGGCCCAATCCTGAGGGTCGCCCCGTAAAAAAGAAATAACAATTTTCACTTGCTGAGCGGAGTCTCCAGATGAACAGGGTCTCAGGGACAAAAACAATTTACAATTATTCCTGAAATTTCTAAATTTAAATCGGTCTCCGGAAAACAGTTCAGGAATCGGTATCTTAGGTTCTGACATAGGATTTCTGGTAACATAATCTTGTATGCCCTGCACACGAGCAGTAAGCTGGTCCACACCTGTAATCAAGGTCTGGACATTCATGTCTGCAGCAAACACAAGCCACTCAGAGGTAAAGGGGAAAAGAAAAAAAAAATGAGAAAAGGAAAAAAAAAAAAAACTCAGAATTTTCTTTCTTATAATCCCGCTTCTGCAATGCATTTAACATTTAATACTGGCCTGGCAAACTGTTATGACCCCAATGGCGAGGGTCTCAGAGGAACAAGTAAGTCTGCGAAGTACAAAAATCCAGCTCATAGGGCAGTGGTAACTGGGTTGACCATATATCTACACCTAACGCCAACACTAGAAGTAGCCGGGGAACATGCCTACGTTGGTCGCTAGATGTCTCGCGCCAGCCGGAGGACTAACTACCCCTAGAAGAGGAAAACAAAGACCTCTCTTGCCTCCAGATAATAGACCCCAAAAGTTGGATACAAGCCCCCCACAAATAATAACGGTGAGGTAAGAGGAAATGACAAACACAGAGATGAACTAGGTTTAGCAAAGAGAGGCCCACTTACTAATAGCAGAATGTAATAAGATAACTTATATGGTCAACAAAAACCCTATCAAAATTCCACACTGGAAATTCAAGAACCCCCGAACCGTCTAACGGCCCGGGGGGAGAACTCCAGCCTCCCTAGAGCTTCCAGCAAGGTTAGGATACAGATTATGTACAAGCTGGACAAAAATGCAAACAAAAACAAATAGCAAAAAGCAAGAAAGCAGACTTAGCTTAATCTAGCAGGAACCAGGATCAGTAGACAAGAGCACAACAGATTAGCTCTGATTACAACGTTGCCAGGCATTGAACTGAAGGTCCAGGGAGCTTATATAGCAACACCCCTGAACTAACGGCCCAGGTGAGCATACAAGGGATGACTGACATACCCAGAGTCAAATCACTAGTAACCACTAGAGGGAGCCAAAAAGAAAATTCACAACAGTACCCCCCCCTTAGTGAGGGGTCACCGAACCCTCACCAAGACCACCAGGGCGATCAGGATGAGCGGCGTGAAAGGCACGAACCAAATCGGCCGCATGCACATCAGAGGCGACCACCCAGGAATTATCCTCCTGACCATAGCCCTTCCACTTGACCAGGTACTGAAACCTCCGCCTGGAGAGACGAGAATCTAAGATCTTCTCCACCACGTACTCCAACTCGCCCTCAACCAACACCGGAGCAGGAGGCTCCGCAGAAGGGACCACAGGCACAACGTACCGCCGCAACAAGGACCTATGAAATACGTTGTGAATGGCAAACGACACCGGAAGATCCAGGCGAAAGGATACAGGATTAAGGATTTCCAATATCTTGTAAGGACCAATGAAGCGAGGCTTAAATTTGGGAGAGGAGACCTTCATAGGAACAAATCGCGAAGACAGCCATACCAAATCCCCAACGAGAAGTCGGGGACCCACACCGCGGCGGCGGTTGGCAAAACGCTGAGCCTTCTCCTGTGACAACTTCAAGTTGTCCACCACATGACTCCAGATCCGCTGCAACCTATCCACCACAGAATCCACCCCAGGACAGTCAGAAGGCTCCACATGTCCCGAGGAAAAACGAGGATGGAAACCAGAGTTGCAGAAAAATGGCGAAACCAAGGTGGCGGAACTAGCCCGATTATTAAGGGCAAATTCAGCCAACGGCAAGAAGGTCACCCAATCATCCTGATCAGAAGAGACAAAACACCTCAAATAAGCCTCCAGAGTCTGATTAGTTCGCTCCGTTTGTCCGTTAGTCTGGGGATGAAAAGCGGACGAAAACGACAAATCAATGCCCATCCTACCACAAAAGGATCGCCAGAACCTGGAAACAAACTGGGATCCTCTGTCCGACACAATATTCTCAGGAATGCCGTGCAAACGAACCACGTTCTGGAAGAACACAGGAACCAGATCAGAAGAGGAGGGCAGCTTAGGTAAAGGAACCAAATGGACCATCTTGGAGAAACGATCACATATCACCCAGATGACAGACATGCCCTGAGACACCGGAAGATCAGAAATGAAATCCATAGAGATGTGTGTCCAAGGTCTCTTCGGGACAGGCAAGGGCAAGAGCAACCCGCTGGCACGAGAACAGCAAGGCTTAGCTCGAGCACAAGTTCCACAGGACTGCACAAATGACCGCACATCCCTTGACAAGGAAGGCCACCAAAAGGACCTGGCCACCAGATCTCTGGTGCCAAAAATTCCCGGGTGCCCTGCCAACACTGAGGAATGAACCTCGGAAATGACTCTGCTGGTCCATTTAGCAGGCACAAACAATCTGTCAGATGGACAAGAGTCAGGCCTACCAGCCTGAAATCTCTGCAACACACGCCGCAGATCAGGAGAAATAGCTGACAAGATAACTCCTTCCTTAAGAATACCCACAGGTTCAGCGACTCCAGGAGCATCAGGCACAAAGCTCCTAGACAGAGCATCGGCCTTCACATTCTTAGAACCTGGTAAATACGAGACCACAAAGTCAAAACGGGAGAAAAACAATGACCAGCGGGCCTGTCTAGGATTCAGGCGTTTAGCAGACTCGAGATACTGACAATTTTGTCCGGCATACCATGTAGGCGAAAGATATGTTTGATGAACAACACAGCCAGGGCCCGTGCAGAAGGTAGCCTTGGAAGAGGCACCAAGTGCACCATTTTGGAAAAATGGTCGGTGATCACCCAGATAATGGTGCAGCTACGAGACTTGGGTAAGCCCACCACAAAGTTCATCCCGACCATCTCCCAAGGCCTGTCTACCACCAGGGGGTAAAGCAACTCAGCTGGCTGTTGCCGAGGAGACTTGTTCTTGGTGCAGGAGACACACGCCCGAACATAGTCTGCGACGTCACGAGCCATATGCGGCCACCAGTACATCCTTGCCAATAGCTCAGATGTCCTCTTGGTCCCAAAGTGTCCACCCACCCTAAACAAGTGAGCCCAAGAGAGAACCTCCGGTTGCAAATTAGATGGAACGAAAGTCTTGCCTGGGGGCACAGACTCTAGCAAAACCGGAGCCACAGTTCTTAGGCTCTCTGAAGGGACAATAATCCGAGGCTCCTCCTCCTCCTCCTCTGATAACACTACAGAGCGAGAGAGAGTATCGGCACGAACGTTCTTCTCCCTGGAAAGAAAATGGAGGGTGAAATGGAACCGGGAGAAGAACAGGGACCATCTAGCCTGACGAGAATTTAGCTGCTGGGCTGTCTGTAAATACACCAAATTCTTGTGGTCTGTGAACACCTGGAAGGAAAGCGAGCTCCCTCCAGAAGATGTCTCCACTATGAGTAAGCCAACTTCATAGCTAGAAACTCCCTGTCCCGAATGGAATAATTCCTCTCCGCTGGTGAAAAGGTCTCAGAGAAGAAGAAGCAAGGATGCTTCTGACCTTGAGCATCCTTTTGGAAGAGGACTGCTCCAGCACCAACGGATGAGGCATCCACCTCCATAATAAATGGCCTATCTACATCGGGGCGATGTAGGATGGGAGCACTAGCAAAGTGTGACTTAATCGAGAGAAAGGCCTTGGAGACCTCCTCCGACCACAACTTGGGATTTGCCCCCTTTTTGGTGAGGGCAACCAAGGGAGCTACCAAAGTTGAGAAGTGGGGAATGAACTGGCAATAGTAATTAATGAACCCCATAAAGCGCTGCACCACTTTGAGAGAATGGGGTTCCTGCCAGTCCATCACAGCCTGTAGCTTGGCAGGATCCATAGCCAATCCCTGGGCAGAGATGATATAGCCAAGGAAAGGCAAGGACTCCCGCTCAAATACACACTTCTCTAACTTGACATAGAGGGAGTTAGCCCGTAGGAGGTCGAAGACCTTGCAAATATCTCTCCGGTGGGAGTCTATATCTGGAGAGTAGATGAGAATATCACCCAGACAAACTATGACGGAGGTGGAAAGCATATCCCCGAAGATGTAATTTACAAAGTCTTGGAAAATGGCTGGGGCATTACACAGCCTGAAGGGCATCATCAGATATTCATAGTGCCCATCCCTGGTGTTAAAAGCCGTCTTCCATTCATCCCCCTCACGGATGCGAATCAGGGTGTAAGCACCCCGCAGATCTAATTTAGTAAATACCCTTGCTCCCCGTAGCCTATCAAAAAGCTCAGAAATCGGGGGAGTGGGTACTTATTTTTAACGGTGATGGCATTAAGACCCCTGTAGTCTATGCATGGACGCAGTTCTCCACTCTTCTTCTGTACGAAGAAGAACCCAGCCCCTGCAGGTGACACTGACTTCCTAATGAATCCTCTTGCCAGATTCTCTTGGATATACTGTGACATTGCCTCCATCTCCGGGAGAGACAAAGGATAGACTCGACCCTGGGGAGGCTCAGCACCAGGCAAGAGGGTCAATAGGACAGTCATAGAGGCGGTGAGGCGGAAGGGTCTCCGTAGCCCTTTTGGAGAATACATCTGCATAGGGCCAATATTGCTTGGGAAGAGAGGATAAATCTGCGGGTACCTCAGTAGTAGCAACCTGAACGCTCTCCCTCTGACATCTACCCCCACAAGATTCACCCCATCCTAAAATTCTGCCTGTGGACCACTCAATATGAGGAGAGTGATACCATAGCCAAGGCATCCCTAACAGGATTGTATCAATTCCTTCAGGAATGATGAGCAGGGATATAATCTCCTGATGAGATGGCAACAAGGACAGAGTGAAAGGGATGGTCTGTTGTGTTATCTGTGAGGGCAGTGTTAACCCATTCACCACTCGTACAGTTACTGGTTGAGCTAGCATTACCAGGGGTTTTGCGTGACGTTGGGTGAAGGCACAAGACATAAAATTGCCCTCCACCCCAGAATCCACACAGAGCTGTACCGAGTGAGTGGATGAGCCTATTGTATTTGTCCCCTTAAAGAACAATTTGGAGGCAAACATCGCCGTGTCTAGTGTACCTCCACCTACTACCACTAGATGCTGATGTTTCCTCAACCGCTGGGGACATCTGGTGGCAAGATGTCCTGAATGCTGGCAAACATGACAAACCTGGAGTGCTCGAGCGGTCTGGGACATAGATCCCGCTCGTAACACTTCCATGGCCTCATGTGACTCAGGGGCCTGGACTGGAGATTCCAAAGGTTTGGCGAAGGTGGGAGCCAGCTGAAACCTCTGCTTACACTGGGCTCGCTCTAACCTCCGCTCGTGAAAATGGAGGTCAATATGAGTGGACACTGCTATTAACTCCTCCAGTGTGGCGGGAATCTCCCTAGTGGCCAGGGCGTCCTTCACGTGGTTAGCCAGCCCCCTCCAAAATATCGGAATAAGGGGTTTATCTGACCACTCCAGCTCAGATGCTAGGGTGCGGAAGTGGACGGCAAAATGGCTGACCAAGGACGAGCCCTGAGTCAATGCCAACAGTTGGAGCGCTGTATCATGGGTGACACGAGGTCCTAGAAAGACCTGTTTCAGAGTACTCAGGAACAACGAAGCACTCTGCACCACATGATCCCAACGCTCCCACAGCGGCGTAGCCCACTCCAATGCCCTGTCCAACAGGAGAGACACAATAAACCCCACCTTAGCCCGCTCTGTAGGGAAACGAGAGGCCAGAAGCTCGAGATGTATAGCGCACTGACTCACGAAACTCCTACAAGATTTACTATCACCAGAAAAATTTTCTGGCAGCGGGAGGCGAGATAGAGTCGGTACAGGGGTGGCAGTGGACAAGGAGGCTGCAGCCACGCTAGCAGCCTGAACAGCAACTGCGGTTACATCCACAGCTGAGGTTGTGAGCTCGAGAGCCGCCAACCTACCCTCCAGCTGCTGGATGTACTGTAAGGATTGCTGTTTGTCCGTCATTACTAGCCAGACCCTGGTGCTAGTGTAATGTTAGGGCTAGCGGAACACACCAAATAATAAGAAAGATAGAGTAAGGTGCATTCGCAGCCCGGGGTCCACCGTGCAGAGATGGAACCTGTTGCCAAGTAATGACGGACTATATGGCGGTACAATGTGGATACACACACGGGTTAACTTCACCCTGTTGCATCACAGGGCCGCGGTACCGCACCAAGAGTGCAAGCAAGAAGTCTCAGAACTCAATCCCAAGACACAGGATTCGAGTTCATATAGACCTCTTGCGCTCAGCACCGTAACTGGGGTGTCAGAGTGAAGGAAATAATAATAAAGATGCACGAGAGTGCGTGTGGTGCCACAATGGCGGATGCCACTAACCACCCAGGCTTGGGTCAGGAAAGCGCTGTGAAAGTGCACGGTGCCACACTGGCGGTCAGAGCAATTAGACGCTGTTTTGTGTGTTACGTGCTGATGGCTAAGTCGGGTGCTAGATAGCAATCATCCACCTTACGCGAGCAGTCATACACAAGAGAGGGGATAATTAATGAACGACTTTCACACATCAACACACACACTTTTACACTAGTGCATGGCCTTGCGGTCATTCGAACCTTTTATAGCTGCAGCATGTACAGGACCTTCCCAGAAGGACCAATGGGAGGCTGCCACAGAAGTTGAGCACCTTCAGGACCTTCCTGGAGGACCAATGTGATCTGCTGCAGTATCTGAGCATGTGACCCTCGTTCTCCAATGGGAGATCTTGCCCTGGGCGTACTTAGAAGAGGAAAAGCAGTCTCAAAAGCGTCTGCTCGCTGCTGCCCAGCACTGGCTTCAATGGCAGAAGCTGGAAAAGCAGCAGTAACCCTATGCACAGAGTGAGACTGTCAGCATTTTCAGTTGACAGGCGAATGCGCTTATCAGTTATAATTAGTGTTGAGTAGGGTTGAGCGAAACGGGTCGGCCATTTTCAGAAGTCGCCGACTTTTGGCAAAGTCGGGTTTCATGAACCCATGTGACCGCTCACGCGACCAATCACAAGCCGTGACATCATCTAAGGCCCTTCACGTGCTCATTCTTAAGAAGGAAGGCTGCCGGAAAGAAGCAGGGCGCGTCCTAGGGTGAGTATATACCTAATAGGAATATACTCACCCTCGGCTTCTTTCCGGCAGCCTTCCTTCCTAAGAATGAGCGTGTGAAGGGCCTTAGATGAAGTCACGGCTTGTGATTGATCGCGGCCGCCCATGTGACCACTCACGCGACCAATCACAAGCCGTGATGTCACCGCAGGTCATTCACGCGCTCATTCTTAGGAAGGAAGGCTGCCAGTTAGTACCAGGGCGCGTCCGAGGGTGAGTATATCAATATTTTTTATTTTGATTCTTTATTTTACACTTAAATATGGATCCCAGGGCCTGAAGGAGAGTTTCCTCTCCTTCAGACCCTGGGAACCATAGTATCCCATTGCACTGCATTGGGTTTCGTGTTTCGGCCGACCCCGACTTTTTTATAGGATCGGCCGATTTCACTCGACCCGACTTTTGAGAAAGTCGGGTTTCGTGAAACCCGACCCGATCCTATAAAAATAAAAGTCACTCAACCCTAGTGTTGAGCTATACCGTCCGATACTTCAAAGTATCGGTATCGGATAGTATCGGCCGATAACCGAAAAATATCGGATATCGCTGATACTGATACCCGATACCAATGTGTTTCAATGGGACACAAAGTATCGGAATGGTTTCCAGGGTCTGAAGGAGAGGAAACTCTCCTTCAGGCCCTGGGATCCATATTCATGTGTAAAATAAAGAATTAAAATAAAAAATATTGATATACTCACCTCTCCGGTGGCCCCTGGATCTTACCGCTGTAACCGGGAGCCTCCGTTCCTAAGAATGAGCCCGTGAAGGACCTTCGATGACATCGCGGCTGACGTCGCGGCTTCTGATTGGTCGCGTGAGCGGTCACATGAGCGGTCACGCGACCAATCAGAAGCCGGGACATCATCGAAGGCCCTTCACGCGCTCATTCTTAGGAACAAAGGCTCCCGGTTACAGCGGTAAGATCCAGGGGCCACCGGAGAGGTGAGTATATCCATATTTTTTATTTTAATTCTTTATTTTACACATGAATATGGTTCCGATACCAATTCCTGATACCACAAAAGTATCGGAACTCGGTATCGGAATTCCGATACCGCAAGTATCGGCCGATACCCGATACTTGCGGTATCGGAATGCTCAACACTAGTTATAACTCCACCAGCTGCACTAAAATCCTGCACTGACAGAACGCTAGCAGTAGGGCAGGCCAGAACCTCCAAGGCGTAGAGAGCCAGTTCATGCCACGTGTCCAGTTTGGATACACAATAATTAAAGGCACAGAGGAATCCTGGAGGATGTTTCTACGATCAGCAAGGTACTCTCTTAGCATCTTCCCAAACATTCTACTTGGCAGCACGGTGCCGCAGTGGATAGCACAGCAGTCTTGCCGCGCTGGAGTCCTGAGTTCAAGCCCCAATAAGGACAACATCTGCAAAGTGTTTGTTTCTGTGTTAGCGTGGGTTTTCTCCCACATTCCAAAGACATACTGATAGGGAATTTAGATTGTGATCCCCAATGGGGACAGCGACGATAATGTGTGCAACCTGTAAAGCGCTGCATAATATGTTGGAGCTATATAAAGAATATTATTATTGTACTTCTTGTGACAGCACCCCTTGCCTCTGTGACGGCGCTATAGGAGGGTCTGAGAAAACTGTCCCAGAACTTTGCCATTGTTCCCTTGGTTATGCTGGATTGTACTTCTGTCTCTATCACTTGTACTCCTTGGTTGTACAACAAACTCTGATGATTGCTGCAACAGTTTGAATTGGGAAAAGTGGGAATTTTTTTAGTAATTCCACTACAAGGGCCCTGTGGTACTGCACCTTCATAAGTCTGGATTATTCAAAAAACAAACACTGCTGCAATGCGTGAGCAAGTTCAAAACACAGCGAAAAAGGTGAAAACAGAATAAGTTAAGTCAATATTCAAATGCACAAACGTGGGTGCAGTACGTGCACAACAGTTCTATTGGACGGCAAACAGGGTTCTTCTTTGGAATAGTTTGTTAGCAGTTCTGCTGCAGGCAAAGTCTTATGGGCGTAGCATTTTCTGGGGAAATGCAGATCATAAGACACAGTTCAAACCAAGGCTGGCAGTACTAGCAAAGAGTCCAGAAGCAATGCAGAGCTTCGAGTACAGAAACAGTCAAATAAACTAGCAGTGGAAACCAAACAAGATTAGCTGTAGCAGGATGAGCTTACCTGTCCCAGTAGGCAGGAGAAAAATGCAGAGTAATGCAGGAGAACCTCAGGTGGATATCCCTAACATTTTATAAGATACTGAAGATGATTTCTGTGGATCCTTGAATCAATGATTTCCTCTACCAAGAATTGCTCTTGCCCATCAACCAGTACGGGTCATGGAGGGGGCACAATGCGTCCCTGAAAGCTATTGGGAGAAACAGGCTTCAATAGAGATGCATGAAATACTGGGTGTACCTTCATAGTCTTTGGCAGCTTTAGACGGCAGGCCACAGAACTCACGATACCATTGATCTTGAAAGGACCTATGAACTTCTGTCCCAGTTTCTGTGAAGAAATGTTCAGTCTTAGATTCTTAGTAGATAACCATACTGAATCTCCTACCTTGAACATGGGCGCCGGCTTTCGGAATCTATCCGCCGACCTCTTGTAACGTTCCTGAGCTGAAGTTAAAGATTCCTTAAGGACTTCTAGAATTTCCTTCATAGTGGTCAATCTCTCCTCCACTGCCGGAATTGGAAAATCCATTGGAGATCTAGGAAAGATGCTTGGGTGATAACCTAGATTAGCGAAGAAAGGCGTTACCATAGTGGAGGCATTCTGAGAATTATTGTAGGAGAATTTCGCTAAAGGAAGCAGTTCCAACCAGTCATCCTGAAGATGTCAGACGTAGCAACGTAGATATTGCTCCAGAGTCTGATTGGTTCGCTCGAGCTGACCATTCGTCTGAGGGTGATATGTGGGTGAAAGACGAATATCAATATTAAGTGCAGAACAAAGCCCCTTCCAGAATCTTGAAGTGAACTGTACTACACAGTCAGAGATAACTTCATCTGGGACCCCATGCAACTGAAAAATATTCTGTATTACTAAGTTCACAGTCTCTTTAGCTGAGGGAAGGCTGGCACAAAGAACAAAGCGAGCAGCCTTAGTCAGACAATCAACTACCTCTAGAATCGTGTTCATGACACCAGAAGTAGGAAGATCCACAATGAAGTCCATAGAGATTGAACCCCACGGACGAGATGGAACAGGTAGTGGTTGAAGCAGACCCGTAGAAGAAACACGAGGAGTCTAATAACGAGCACATACCTCACAAGAGAGCACATAGTCCTTAGTATCCTTCAGGCAAGTTGGCCTCCAGAAAAATCGGCTCAGGAATTCTTGCGTCTTCTGTACCCCCTTATGACCAGCCAACTTGGAGTCATGTACCAACTTGAGTATCTGCAAACATATGGCCTCAGGAATGTAGATCCATCGGTCACGGAACCACAAGCCTCCCAGGGCGAGATTGATATCCACAGGCAGGTTAGCAAGAAATACATCACCATCATAGGCCTCCTTGATCCTTGTCCATAGATCTGAATCATGAATTACTCCAATGAAGTTGGCATCCAAAAGAATGGTCTTGAATGGGGTTCCAGGTACAGAATCAACAGAATGGATTTGGGACAAGGCATCAGCCTTCCCATTATGTGAACCTGGACGGTACAAAATAATAAATTGGTTTAAAAATAAATTACATCGAGCCTGATATGGAGACAGACATTTAGCAGATCTGAGGGACTCTAAATTGCGATGATCGGTGAGCACTACGATCTGTTGTGCGGCCCCTTACAGATGGTGTCTCCATTCCTTAAAGGCTGCAATAATCGCTAAGAGTTCCTTATCTCCCACATCGTAGTTCCTTTCTGCAGGGGTAAGTTGACAAGAAAAAAAAGCACAAGGATCTCTCCTTCTTAGTCAGAGAAGTGATGGGACGGACAATGTCTGAAAAATTTCTTATGAAACGTCTATAAAAATTTGCAAAGCCGATAAAGCGTTGAACCTCCTTAATGTTTTTAGGCATCAGCCAATCCAGGATTGCTTGAATCTTACCAGATTCCATGTTTATCCCCTGAGGAGAGATGACATAACCTAAGAACTGAATTTCAGAACGATGAAACTCACACTTCTCCCGCTTGATGTAAAGATGGTTCTCTTGCAAACGCTTCAAAACCAATTTGACGTGTTCTTGATGCTCCTGTAGAGAGTCAGAAAAAATTAGAATGTCATCCACATAGATTAAAGCAAACTGGTCCAGTAAATCTCTAAAAATATAATTGGCGAGATGTTGAAACATTGCATGGGCATTGCACAACCCAAAAGGCATCACCAAGTACTCAAAATGTCCATACCGACATCTGAATGCCGTCTTCCATTCATCACCAGGATGGATACGTACCAGATTGTATGCCCCGTGAAGATCCAATTTAGAGAATACCTTGACATGACAGATTCTTTCCAACACTTCTGGGATCAAAGGCAAGGGATAACGATTACGGATGGTCACCTTATTGAGCTCCCGATGCAGGGTCTTAGGGTCCCATACTTCTTCTTTACAAAAAAAATAGGCGCCCCTGCTGGTGAGGAAGAAGGACGTATAAAGCCTTTAGCCAAATTTTTGTCAATATACTCTTTCAAAGCTTGGAGCTCAGGAGCTGCCAACGGGTAGACGTTACTGAAAGGAATAGCTGCCCCTATGCGGGAGAAGCTGGTCTGCCTTCGTCTTATCACAGATGTCAGAGTATTCGTATACACAGCAGGTAAAGTAAATACCGGTTCAGGAGGATCCGAATCAAGAGACTCCGGAGCAGTTTCCATTACGACTGAATCACTCCTGGTTGGGAATGTAATCTCCTTGGTCTCTCAGTTGATTGCTGGATTCTGTGAGCACTGCCAAGGAATGCCTAAAATCACTGGAAAATGAGGAGAAGAAATTACTAAAAATGAGAGTTGCTCCTGATGGTCCTGTTTCAACAAAATGATCAACTGGCCCAGAAATTAAAGGTGAGCCATCTACCGTCTCCATAGCAATTGGAGAAGCTCTATGCTGCATCTCTATGTCGTGTTTTTTGGCAAATACAATGTCCATAAAATTACCCCCTGCGCTGGAATCGATCATGGCTGCACTAGAGATCTACTGTCCAGAACATAAGATTTTAATAGGGAGTGAGCAGTGAGAGTCTTTTTCCTTCTGCTCCCTGGAAGGAGTAGTCATAGAGAGAGAATGAAAAACAGCATTCAATGGTAGGCTAAATTCAGAGTCATCAAAGTCATTGTCATCATTATCGTATTCCCCTACCGCTGCTAACACCTTGTTAGGCCGCTTGGGACAGTTGATTAAGAAGTGGTCAGATTGGCTGCAATAGAACCAAAGACTCTCCCTGAGGCGGCACTCCCGACGTTCATTACTTTCACATCTCTGTACTGAGTCAATTTGCATAGGCACTACCTCTGTCTCCCGAGTGGTTTTACCTGCAAGTTCTTTGGGAGAAAGGGAATAATTAGACATACAATTAAATACTGCTGTCTACGCTCAATAAGGCAAATATCTATGTGTTCACAATGTTGGATAAATGTTTCTAGCTCTTGTGGTGGCTCAGAACGAGCTAGTTCATCCTTTATAACACTTGATAGACCTCTCCTGAAAATAGGCAATTGTGCATGAGAATCCCAATTAGTATCCACAGCTAGCCTTCTAAAATCAGTGGCATATTCAATAACTGAACGTTTACCCTGACGCAAGGCGGTCTCAGCAGTGGCGCGTCGGTTAGGGTCATCAAACATTAATGCCATTGCAGCCAAAAAATCATCCAATACATTTAAATGTGGATCACGAGCCTCGATCATCGGATTTGCCCAGGCGAGTGCTCGTGATGTCAATAGCATAATAATACATAACGCTTTAGATCGATAAGTGTGAAAGCGGTCAGCATGCACATCAAAATATAACAGACATTGATTTAGAAAACCACAAAATTTATCATGATCACCATTGTATCGGAATGGCGGCAGCTTAGGAGGACTGACTGCCTGCAGCTGTGCAGGGAGTAAGACCACTTGTGTGGCCATCTGAGCACTTAAGTCCTGAAAGGCCTGTCCATACAGGGACTCCATGTTTTTAAATTTATTTTCCTGAGTGTAATGTAATGCCGGTATGGCACACCAAGAGAATTAATGTCGACTGGGGACCGAGTACCTTGGGAAGGCTGCCGCCATCAGGTTGCGGAAAGCTTCCACCTCAAGAGCTTAAAAGGCAACATTTTGAGCTCAAGCAGACGAGAAATGTGAGAATTTTGTACTGTGGCCTGTGGGGCGTTGGCTGCATATTTCCGCTTGCATTCCAATGACTGGGGTATAGACAACTGAAGGCTCCACTGGGACAAGGATGTGGATGGGTTTGATAATGGTGCTGGATGACTGTGGGCAAAAACAGGTGCAGGGCACGAGGCATCTTCGAATGCACCGTGGAATGGAGATTGGCTTCTATGCAAAACGGTGGAAGAAGCAGTGGTGTCACCTGCAGACAGTGTTCCTGGAGCTTGGGATTCGGCCCACAAAGTCGGGTGCTTTGCTGCTGTGTGCCTGATCATGCTGGTGGTGGTCAAGCTGGTAGTTTTGCTAACCCTGCTGATGCTTGTATGACAGGTGCTGCAAATGGCCTGTTAGGGCTTATCGTCAGAGTCCTAAAAATAACCAGACTCGGGAAGATCTAACAGTTTGAATGGCAACTTCCATCATGTTGGTGTTACGAGGAACGGATGCACGCCTTCTGTCTGCAGCCACCACACTGCTTCTTTCTGCCTGTTGGGGTGCTATGCCTCCTTCCCCATGTGTGCTTCTGTCCTCGCTCTGCATGTCCTCCTGCAAGGTTGAGTCAGTTACTATGTCATCAACCACCTTGTCTTCCACATCTGCACCCTGCTCCTCATGACTTTCTAGCAATTGTGTCTCATCATCGTCCACCTCTTGTGACACTTTCCCACCATTTCCTTTGTGTGACCGTGGCTGCTCAAAGCTTTGGGCATCGCTACATGCAATCTCATCTTGCCCAACTTCAAGTTGACTGGCCAAGAGTCCAGAATCTTTAAAGGGAAATCTGAACAGCTTTTTGGAGTGTCCAAGTGTGGGATCAGTTGTCTCTGGGCACGGCATGATGGGAGGAAGGAGAATCAGGTTGAGTAATATGTGGTCCATACTCACGGCTTCTCAGACTTGAATATGTGGAAGATGTGGTGGTGGCTAAGTGACAAAGCATTATCTGCTATCCAACCAACAACCGCTTCACGCTGCTCTGGCTGCAATAGTGGTGTGCTGTGGTCCCCTAGAAACTGGGACAGGAAGGTCGAGCGAGAAGATGTGGGTCTTCGTTGTGACCCACTTTCAGCTTGTCCACGGCATCATCCTCTGAATGCACCATCAGCATCACATCCACTTCTCTGTCCCTTGCCTTGCCCATTTTAAATGGACTACTGAAATATTTTAAAAGTTCAATACAAATGGATTGATTTTGAGAAAACTTATATGTGATCAGTGTGCCGAAAAAACGCACTTTAAATTCAATGGAATGTGTGTAATATTTGTATCTTGTTTTTAACAAATTTTATCAATACCTAGGGTAAGAAACACCAAAACCAGTTTAACCCCTTCACCCCAAAGCCTGTTTTCACCTAAGTGACACGGCCAATTTTTACAATTCTGACCACTGTCACTTTATGAGGTCATAACTCTGAAACGCTTCAACGGATCCTGGTGATTCTGAGATTGTTTTCTCGTGACATATTGTACTTTATGATAGTGGTAAAACTTCTTCAATATGACTTGCATTTATTTGTGAAAAAAACAGAAATTTGTCGAAAATTATGAAAATTTAGCAATTTTCAAATTTTCGTTTTTATGCCCTTAAATTAGAGAGTTATATCACGTAATATAGTTAATAAACAACATTTCCCACATGTCTGCTTTACATCAGCACAATTTTGGAAACATAATTTTTTTTTGGTAGGGAATTATAAGGGATAAAATTTGACCAGCGACTTCTCAAAATTTGCAAAACCATTTTTTTTACGGACCACCTCACACTTGAAGTCACTTTGAGGGGTCTATATGACAGAAAATGCCCAAAAGTGACACCATTCTAAAAACTGCACCTCTGAAGGTACTCAAAACCACATTCAAAAAGTTTATTAACCCTTCAGGTGGTTCACAGGAATTTTTGGAATGTTTAAAAAAAATTGAACATTTAACTTTTTTTTCACAAAATTTTTACTTCAGATCCAATTTGTTTTATTTTACCAAGGATAACAGGAGAAATTGGACCAAAAAAGTTGTTGTACAATTTGTCCTGAGTACGCCGATACCTCACATGTTGGGGTAACCCATTGATTGGGCACATGGCAGAGCTCGGAAGGGAAGGAGCGCCATTTGACTTTTCAATGCAAAATTGGCTGGAATTGAGATCGGAACCCATGTCGTGTTTGGAGAGCCCCTGACGTGCCTAAACAGTGGAAACCCCCACAAGTGACAACATTTTGGAAAGTAGACCCTCTAAGGAACTAATCTAGATGTGTGGTGAGCACTTTGAACCTTCAAGTGCTTCACAGAAGTTTATAATGTAGAGCCTAAAAAAAATTAATATTAATTTTCACAAAAAATGATTTTTTTGCCCCAAATTTTTTATTTTCCCAAGGGTAGCAGGATAAATTGGACCTTAAAAGTTGTTGTGCAATTTGTCCTGAGTACGCTAATACTTCATATATGGGGATAAACCACTGTTTGGGCGCATGGCAGAGCTCGGAAGCGAAGGAGCGCCATTTGACTTTTCAATGCAAAATTGGCTGGAATTGAGATCGGAACCCATGTCGTGTTTGGAGAGCCCCTGACGTGCCTAAACAGTGGGAACCCCCACAAAGTGACAGCATTTTGGAAAGAAGACCCCCTAAGGAACTTATCTAGATGTGTGGTGAGCACTTTTAACCCCCAATGGTTTCACTAAAGTTTAGAATGTCGCGCTGTGAATATTAAAAAATCATTTTTTCCTTCCACAAAATGATGTTTTAGCCCGCAATTTTTTTTCCAAAGGTAACAGGAGAAATTGGACAACAAAAGTTATTGTCCAATTTGTCCTGAGTACGCTGATACCCCATACATTGGGGGGAACCACTGTTTGGGTGCACGGCAGAGCTCAGAAGGGAAGAAGCGCCGTTTGAAATGCAGACTTAGATGGATTGGTCTGCAGGTGTCATGTTGCATTTGCAGAGCCCCTGATGTACCTAAACAGTAGAAACCCCCCGCAAGTGACCCCATATTGGAAACTAGACCCCCCACGAAACTTATCTAGATGTGTTGTGAGAACTTTGAACCAACAAGTGTTTCACTACAGTTTATCACGCAGAGCCGTGAAAATAAAAAATATTTTTTTTCCACGAAAATTATATTTTAGCTCCCACGTTTTTATTTTCCCAAGGGTAACAGGAGAAATTGGACAACAAAAGTTGTTGTACAATTTGTCCTGAGTACGCTGATACCCCATATATGGGGGGAAACCACTGTTTGTGCGCATGGCAGAGCTCGGAAGGGAAGGAGCGCCGTTTGAAATGCAGACTTAGATGGATTGGTCTGCAGGTGTCATGTTGCATTTGCAGAGCCCCTGATGTACCTAAACAGTAGAAACCCCCCACAAATGTCCCCATATTGGAAACTAGACCCCCCACGGAACTTATCTAGATGTGTTGTGAGAACTTTGAACCAACAAGTGTTTCACTACAGTTTATAACGCAGAGCCGCGAAAATAAAAAATATATTTTTTTCCACAAAAATAATATTTTAGCCCCGTTTTTATTTTCCCAAGGGTAACAGGACAAATTGGACCCCAAAAGTTGTTGTCCAACTTGTCCTGAGAACGCTGATACCCCATATGTTGGGGGGAACCACTGTTTGGGCGCACAGGAGAACTCGGAAGGGAAGGAGCACTGTTTTACTTTTTCAAAGCAGAATTGGCTGGAATTGAGATCGGACGCCATGTCGCGTTTGGAGAGCCCCTCATGTGCCTAAACTGTGGAAACCCCCAATTGTAACTGAAACCCTAACCCCAACTCTAACCCTAGCCCTAACCCCAACCCTAAAGATACCTTCACACGAAACGACGCTGCAGCGATAGCGACAACGATGCCGATCGCTGCAGCATCGCTGTTTGATCGCTGGAAAGCTGTCACACAGACCGCTCTCCAGCGACCAACGATGCCGAGGTCCCCGGGTAACCAGGGTAAACATCGGGTTGCTAAGCGCAGGGCCGCGCTTAGTAACCCGATGTTTACCCTGGTTACCAGCGTAAAATGTAAAAAAAACAAACAGTACATACTTACATGCGTCCCCCGGCGTCCGCTTCCTGCACTGACTGACTGACTGAGCGCCGGCAGTAGCAGGGCACAGCGGTGACGTCACCGCTGTGCTTTCACTTTCACTTTGCGGCGCTCAGTCAGTGCAGGAAGCAGACGGCGGGGGATGCGAATGTAAGTATGTACTGTTTGTTTTTTTTACATTTTACGCTGGTAACCAGGGTAAACATCGGGTTACTAAGCACGGCCCTGCGCTTAGTAACCTGATGTTTACCCTGGTTACCAGTGTAAAATATCACTGGTATCGTTGCTTTTGCTGTCAAACACAACGATACACGGCGATCGGACGACCAAATAAAGTTATTATTATTATTTATTGTTATAGCGCCATTTATTCCATGGCGCTTTACAAGTGAGGAGGGGTATACATAATAAAAACAAGTACAATAATCTTGAACAATACAAGTCATAACTGGTACAGTAGGAGAGAGGACCCTGCCCGCGAAGGCTCACAATCTACAAGGGATGGGTGAGAATACAGTAGGTGAGGGTAGAGCTGGTCATGCAGCGGTTTGGTCGATCGGTGGTTACTGCAGGTTGTAGGCTTGTCAGAAGAGGTGGGTCTTCAGATTCTTTTTGAAGGTTTCGATGGTGGGCGAGAGTCTGATGTGTTGTGGTAGAGGGTTCCAGAGTAGGGGTGATACGCGAGAGAAATCTTGTATACGATTGTGGGAAGAGGAAATAAGAGGAGAGTAGAGAAGGAGATCTTGTGAGGATCGGAGGTTGCGTGTAGGAAAGTACCGGGAGATGAGGTCACAGATGTAAGGAGGAGACAGGTTGTGGATGGCTTTGTACGTCACGGTTAGGGTTTTGTACTGGAGTCTCTGGGCAATGGGGAGCCAGTGAAAGGATTGACAGAGGGGAGAGGCTGGAGAATAGCGGGGGGACAGGTGGATTAGTCGGGCAGCAGAGTTTAGAATAGATTGGAGGGGTGCGAGAGTGTTTGAGGGGAGGCCACAGAGCAGGAGGTTGCAGTAGTCGAGGCGAGAGATGATGAGGGCATGGACTAGGGTTTTTGCAGATTCTTGGTTGAGGAATGAACGGATTTGTGCAATATTTTTGAGTAAAAGTCGGCTGGAAGTGGAAAGGGCGTGGATATGTGGTTTGAATGAGAGATCAGCGTCAAGGATAACCCCGAGGCAGCGAGCTTGTGGGACTGGGGAGAGTGGGCAGCCATTTACTGTAATGGATAGGTTCGTTGGGGGGGGTCACGTGAGATGGGGGAAAGATGATGAATTCTGTTTTGTCCATGTTAAGTTTCAGAAATCTAGCGGAGAAGAAGGATGAAATAGTGGACAGACATTGAGGGATTCTGGTTAGTAGGGAGGTGATATCTGGTCCAGAGATGTAGATCTGTGTGTCATCAGCATAGAGGTGATACTGAAAGCCATGAGATTCTATGAGCTGTCCCAGGCCAAAGGTGTAAATGGAGAAAAGCAGGGGCCCAAGGACTGAACCTTGTGGGACTCCGACAGATAGGGGGCAAGGTGAGGAGGCGGTGTGTGAGTGGGAGACGCTGAATGTCCGGTCTGTTAGGTATGATGAGATCCAGGATAGGGCCAAGTCTGTGATGCCAAGGGATGAGAGGGTCTGTAATAATAGGGAATGGTCCACTGTGTCAAAGGCAGCCGACAGGTCGAGGAGGAGGTGAACAGAGTAGTGTCACTTGCTCTTGGCGGTTAAGAGGTCATTGGTGACCTTAGTTAGGGCAGTTTCAGTGGAATGGTGTGACCGGAAGCCAGATTGTAAGCGGTCAAAGAGGGAGCAAGAAGAGAGATGAAGTTCTGAACTTTATTCAGCGACCAGCGACATCACAGCAGGATCCTGATCGCTGCTGCGTTTCAAACTAAACGATATCGCTAGCCAGGACGCTGCAACGTCACGGATCGCTAGCGATATCGTTACAAAGTCGTTTCGTGTGAAAGTACCTTAACCCTAGCCCTAACCCTAGTCCTAACCCTAGTGCTACTTTCACACTAGCGTTTTTTTGCATACGTCACAATGCGTCGTTTTGGCGAAAAAACGCATCCTGCAAAGTCATCTGCAGGATGCGTTTTTTCCCCATAGACTAACATTAGCGACGTATTGACACGTCGCAAGCGTCGTGCGATGGTTGCGTCGTGTTGTGGCGGACCGCCGGCAGCAAAAAACGTTACATGTAACTTTTTTTGTGCCGACGGTCCACCATTTCCGACCGCGCATGCGCGGCTGGAACTCCTCCCCCACCTCCCCGCACCTCACAATGGGGCAGCGGATGCGTGGAAAAACAGCATCCGCTGCCCCCGTTGTGAGGCGCTTGCACAGTATGCGTCGGTATGTCGGGCCGACGCAGCGCGACGGCCCCGTACCGACGCTAGTGTGAAAGTGGCCTAACGGGAAAATGGAAATAAATATATTTTTTTAAATTTTATTATTTTTCCCTAACTAAGGGGGTGATGAAGGGGGATTTGATTTACTTTTATAGCGTTTTTTTGGCGGATTTTTATGATTGGCAGCCATCACACACTAAAAGACTCTTTTTATTGCAAAAAATAGTTTTTGCATCACCACATTTTGAGAGCTATAATTTTTCCATACTTTGGTCCACAGAGTCATGTAAGATCTTGTTTTTTGCGGGACGAGTTGATGTTTTTAATGGTACCATTTTCGGGTACATGACATTTTTTGATCGCTTTTTATTCCAATTTTTGTGAGGCAGAATGAACAAAAACCAGCAATTCCTGAAATTCTTTTAGGGGGGACGTTTATACCGTTCCACATTTGTAAAAAGGATAAAGCAGTTTTATTCTTCAGGTCAGTACGATTACAGCGATACCTCATTTATGTAATTTTTTTATGTTTTGTCGCTTTTACACAATAAAAACTATTTTATATAAAAAAATAATTGTTTTTGCATCTCTTTATTCTGAGAGCTATAACTTTTTTATTTTTCTGCTGATGATGCTGTATGGCAGCATTTTTTTTGCGGGACAAGATGACGTTTTCAGCGGTACCATGGTTGTTTATATCTGTCTTTTTGATCGCGTGTTATTCCACTTTTTGTTTGGCGGTATGAGAATAAAGCGTTGTTTTTTGCCTCGTTTTTTTTTTTACGGTGTTCACTGAAGGGGTTAACTAGTGATATAGTTTTATAGGTGGGGTCGTTACGGACGCGGCGATACTAAATATGTGTACTTTTATTGTGTGATTTTTCTTTTATTTAGATAAAGAAATGTATTTATGGGAATATTTTTTTTTTTCTTTATTTAGGAATTTTTTTTTTAATTTTTTTTACACATGTGGAAATTTTTTTTTCTACTTTTTTACTTTGTCCCAGGAGGGGACATCACAGATCGGTGATCTGACAGTGTGCACAGCACTCTGTCAGATCATCGATCTGACAGGCACATTGCAGAGGCTTGCCGGCGCCTGCTATGAGGAATTCTCAGCAGACGCCGGCAAGCAGGGTCATCTCATGACCCGGAAGGAGTCCCGTGGCCATCTTGGATCCGGGGACTCCTTCCAGGTCACCGGAGCAGCGCGATCCCCCTCTATGCCGCTGTCACTATTGACAGCAGCATCAGAGGGGTTAAATGCCCGCGATCGGTGATAGCGCCGATCGTGGGCATTGCTGCGGGGTGTCAGCTGTCATATACAGCTGACACCCGCACCAGATCACCGCGGCGCTCAGCGTGAGACCGCGGTGATCGGGGCACCGTACTAGTACTGTGGCTGGCACTAATGCAGTGCCGGCAGCGCAGTACTAGTACGGCGCATGTCGGGAAGGGGTTAAAGGAGCACTCAAATGCAACAAATTGTAGAACACTGATAGAGGAGGTGTTCAGATGCGAACTCTGCTTCAGGAAAATGGCAGCAGCGATCTCCATCTGCGCATGCTCGGCATCCCGTGGCCATTTTCCTGAAGCCGCGGGCAGCAAAGCGCTCCATCTGCGCACGCGCGGCCAAAGGAAGATGGCCGCCCCCACTGATCACCAGGGAAATATCGCACATCGCGCTCTTTTCACTCCCCTGTGCAGTGGTTTCGGGGTCTTTGAGCATGCGCAAACCACTACGCCACCAACGGAAAACTAAGCAAGATCTGGGGGAAGACAACACGCCCTTTTGACCAGACCAGCCTGATTGACAGGCGAAAACGGCTACTTTGGTAACGTATTTTGGCAGCTTAGTTGGGGAATCGGGGTCCACAAAATACACTATTGTAATGCACAGCTCAGGCCCTATTTAACAGTATTTTTATCTCATACGGAAAAAACGGGGTGACAGGTTCCCTTTAATGTTAAGTTAAGATCTCCCCCGTAAACCAAAAGACCCTCTTTAAGCAAGGTCAGTGTGTCTAAAGTCAAAGATAACCAACCGCGCTTTCTCCTTGTTAGGGGCATATAGATTCCCAAACGTAATCATGGTATTAGCTAGAAAACCTTTCACGAAGATGTATCTACCTTCTGCATCTGCTAGGGAGTCTTTTAAAGTTAAAGGTAGTCCTTTTTTTAAAGCAATGCTAACTCCCTTTGTTGCGGAGAAAGAGCAGCTATTGAACCAAATAGGGTAGCGAGAAAATGACGTGTTAGGGGCTCTGCCTACCTTAAAATGTGTTTCTTGGAGGAAAAGAATCTGCGCACCACTTTTCCACAGTAATGTGAGTATTTGACTACACTTTGCAGGAATGATGATACCTTTTACATTGAATGAGGCCACAGTGACCGAGTCTCCCTGTTTAGGCCCTCATTTTTTAAAATGTGAACACTCCTTGTAGGGTGTCCATCTGCTGGATTCGGTGTAGTGAAAGACCTATCAGTACCTATTAAACTATTTCTACTCTGGTGGAATTGATGTGACGTCTGTGTTGCAAGGCCCTCATTTCTTTAAATGTGAACACACCTTGTAGGGTGTCCATCTGCTGGATTGTGTGTAGTGAAAGACCTGTTGGTCCCTATTAGACTATCTACTGTGGTGAAGTTGATGCTACTTTGGTGGTGTCTGCCAATAATTTTTGGAAATGTGAACACTCCTGGTTGGGTCTCCTTCATGCATGTTGCTTGTAGCACTCGGCCTCCGAGACCATCTGACCTACACTTTCTTGGGCTCAACTACCTGTGTTACCATCCTTACATTTTTCTGATAATGGTAGTCTACAAAACTGATATTTTTCCACCTGAGTGTGGCTCAGCATGAAAGCAGGTAGAGGTGTTGCATGTGGTATCAGGGCTCCAGGCACAGGGGCCCTACACCGATCCCTCATTCACCTCGTCTTACTGTGACGTTCAATTGAACACTGTAAATGCTGTCCCAGACCCTGATATCTCATGTCTGGCTGATTGCTGCAGTTCCATGCTGCAATTTGCGCTGTGGGTGAATAGAGGCCACTTTCCTGGTGTCTGTCCCTCATTTGATGTGTTTTTGCAGCATTTTGGGCTGTTATAAGATGTTGTGCATGCATTTGTTTTTGCCTCCCATTGAGGTGAATGGCATTCAGTTATGTTCGGCAAACATTCAACAAATTAATTGGCGAATATTGCAAATTTGGCAAACGTAATCCTAACCGAACATTGAAATATTCACTCATCTCTACCCTAACCAAGTAACCATGTAAACAACAACGATGGCACTCCCTAATCATAGATAGCACATAACTATGATGTTACTGAAAATCTCTATGCGAAGATTAACTCTGATATTAACACCGTATAGTGACCATATAGTGGAAGATAACAGTGCTGCAGAGTACTTAAGAGATTACAGTACAGCTATTGTTTGTGATTTACAGCTGATGATTTTTCTGATTGAGTAGTTCACTTTTCCCGTCCAATCCATCTGCCTCAGACTGACATGACAACTTCTTGCTATGTTTCATCTGCAGAGATTAAAACAAAGACATATTTGACTTCTCCCATTTCAAGCACAGTCTTCATCTATTCTCATAAAGCCTACAAAAAAGTCCTGAGAGCCACCAAAGGACCTCCCCCCTCAAGGGCTGAAACTATGGAAACCGAACATACCATAAAGTAATATAAGGTTGGATTTTGTTATTAAGTCTGAGGTAGTAATATATTAAAGTGACAGTGCACATAAATCCAAACTGAACAGGGGGAAGCTACAAATTCAATATTTATTATAGAAAAAACATCACAAAATCAATAAATACAAAGACAACAGCAAAATGTGGCAGAATAACAGCTAAATGGTGGGCGCCTCAGATGGTAAGACAGGCGCCAAAAGATAACACATATCACCCCTCGCTACAAGAGCCGCACCTAACACACCTGCTGGTGCCGTGGCTGCATAAAGTGGCAGTAAATTACTGTTCAATAGTATAGTATAGCATATATCCGCAGCCGCACAAGGGCACTAAGTGCCTAAATCCTCAATGGATGTAATGAGGAGCAGTAACACACAATTAAAGTGCTGGGCATAGTGCCGAATCTAACTAGTTAATATTACCTTGGGAGGTCATGGCGGCAAAGGGTGCGGGCATGCAGCGGGGTATGGAGAGCCTCGATGCACGTTTCACCGCCTTGGCTTCGTCAGGACGACGTCCTACCGTCTCTTGCGGTAACTCAGCAAGCATCTTCCCTGTTCAGACTCATTACGCTCAGGTGTTACCTCATCCATTTTGCAACATATCTGAGGACATCTGCCCATGCAGTGACCTGCCACATTAGAGAGCCACCTGCATCCCCGTACTGCTGTGACCTCTGCTGTAAATTCTGCTCCACCACTGCTGTCACACTGTTGCTCAAGCTGTACTTCTGACCCATTGGACTCTGGATGGCTGGCGTTTTGGCTTCTAATGTTATGGAGCTACTGGGTAGTTCGGGCTCTAAGGCCCACCCAAGCTGTTTGGGCTCCCTAGCCCCTCTAACTCTAACCAGGGAACTGTTCCTGCCTTACCCCAGTTAACTCCTCCTATGTTAACTATTTATTATCTATTCCTATCCATCTATTTAGTCCTAATGTTGCCCCCTCTAGTGGGATAACCTGGTACTGCACTGTCCCTAGACAACTATGAGCAGTATTACAAATCATTCATATAGCAGCAAACAGTTGTAAAACACTATATACATAGCAGATTGAGAGTACATTTACAAAGTACGGTCACACTCTCACTACATTAAGAACCGGGACGGGCTTAAAGGGGTAGGGGCTTGTACCAATCCTTGTAACCCCTCCAAACTGTAAGGTGCCCCCCCAGTAGTCCCCCAAGAATGTATGCCTGGCTCCAGTAATCCCTACACACTGTTTACATGGCCTTCAGAAGTCCAGTTTTCCTCCCACATTGTATGCATGGTTCCCAATAGTTCCTCAACACTGTATTCACATGGCCTTGTCACGGGGGTACTAGGTAGACTACAGCTGATTACCCGGGCCCCTGTGATATCCCTCAGACTAGGGAAAACCCTGTCTGTCCCTCTCCTAGAATTTACACTGATGGTGTGCTTGTCTGGGCCGCCAGGCCTGACCCTGACTCCGGTTTCAGTCCTATGCTGAAACATCCACCCGCCACCCAGTGATAAGACCACACACCAACCCCTACAGAAAGCACAGACAGGGAAAACTAAAAACGCACCATGCCGCAGACACACAGGAAAATACTATAATGCGCACAGGGCAAAACAAATACAAATATAGGAAGGAGAAATATGACAAAGGATAATACACCACCAGATACAATATTTCTTCTCCTAGACCACCACTCCAGACCGAGATCACCAGGCACAAGACACAAGCTATAATTGGCGACGCCCAAAGTCCAGAATGACTATTTAAAGGCCATGGGCGTGACCCAGACTCAAACCCGTTTACCAGCCAGATTAACCCCGGACAACCTGGATAAAGTCTAGCTGACGCCACTGAGCATATAGTGGACGAATGTGGAATTACCACTGTCTGTTGGACGCCCTAGTGTGAATAGCATCCGACATGACAGTACCCCGCCTTCTACGAGGGACCCCAGGGCCCTCACGACTTATAGGACCTGTCTGGATGGCAGAGGTGAAACATACTGACCAGTATGTCCGAAGCTGGTACCCAAGACCTCTCCTCCAGCCCATAACCACGCCAGTGTACCAGGTACTGTAATGTGCGACACACTATATGAGACTCAACCACCTTGGAGACTTCAAACTCCAAATTGCCATCCACCAAGACTGGAGGTGGCATCGGCGCCGCGTCCACGGAACCCACCACCTTCTTTAAAAGAGATCTGTGAAACTTGTGTATTTTATATACCGTAGGAAGCTCCAATCGGTGGGCTACCGGGTTAATGATGGCGGCGACCCTAAATGGACCAATAAACCTTGGACCCAACTTTAGGGATGGTACTTTGAGTTTTATGTTCTTTGTGGACAACCACAACTAATCACCCACACTCAGGTCCGGACCTGGCACACGTCTACTGTCAGCCACTCGTTTGTACCTTGCACCCATGCTCAGCAAGCGCTGTTTAACTCTCCTCCAAACGGATGACAGTTGTGCTCCTAGCTGGTCCTCCTCTGGAACGCCAGCAAAGCCACCCTGATGCAGAGTACAAAATTGAGGATGGTACCCGTAAACACAAAAGAACAGGGACTCCCTAGACGATTCCTGGCGGTGATTATTAATGGCAAACTCAGCCAAAGGAAGGAATGTCGACCACTCCTCTTGGTTGTCAGAAACAAAGCAGCGTAAGTACTGCTCCAAATTTTGGTTCATACGCTCGGTCTGACCATTTGACTGAGGATGAAACGCCGAAGAATGCGACAACTTGATCCCCAGCCGTGAGCAAAATGCTTTCCAAAACTTTGCCACAAACTGAGTACCCCTATCTGACACTATGTCAGATGGGACCCCGTGAAGTCTGACCACCTCCTGCACAAAAACCTGAGCCAGAGTCTTCGCGTTAGGCAACGAAGGCAAGGACACAAAGTGCGACATCTTTGAGAACCGATCAACAACCACCAAGATGACCGTGTTCCCAGCTGAGGAGGGCAGGTCTGTAATAAAATCTATGGAGATCTCCGTCCATGGCCTACTGGGTACCCCTAGAGGATGTAATGTGCCAGCAGGATGGGAGCGAGGCGTCTTGGCCCTAGCACACGTGGTACATGCTGATACGTATGAGACCACGTCCTGTCAGATTTTGGGCCACCAAAACCGATGCGACACCAACTCCAAGGTACCCCTAACCCCTGGATGGCCAGCCACAACAGCATCATGATGCTCACCCAACACCTTTAGGCAAAGATGAAGCGGTACAAATGATTTGTTAATAGGAAGCTCTGGTGGTACTTCCTCCTGAGCCTCGGCAATCTCAGCCTTAACCTCTGTCGGGAGAGCCGAGACCACTACACCCTTTTGGAGGATGGGTACCAGATCTTCCCGAGGTTCTTCCCCCGGAAAACACCTAGATAAAGCATCTGCCTTAGTGTTCTTAGATCCCGGTTGGTACTTAACAAAACAGTTGAATCGCGTGAAAAACAATGCCCAGCGAGCCTGCCTGGGTATAGACGCTTGGCTGACTCTAAATAAAGCAGATTTTTATGGACGGTGATAACTGTAACCTGGTGGACCGACATCTCCAAGAAGTGTCGCCATTCCTCAAAAGCCAACTTGATAGCCAACAGCTCCCTGTTGCCGATATCGTAGTTACATTCGGCGGTTGACATTTTCTTGGAAAAGTAGGCGCATGGAAGCAACTCGCCCAAGGATGAGCCTTGTGACAGCACCGCCCCCACTCCAGCCTCAGACGCATCGACTTCCATGGTATATGGTTTTGATACGTCCGGTTGCACCAGAATGGGGGCCGAAGCAAAACTATTCTTCAGAAATTCGAACGCGCGCACAGCAGCCTCAGGCCAGGCGGAAAAATTGGTACCCTTTTTCGTCATGTCAGTAAGCGGTTTAGCAATGGTAGAAAAATCTTTGATAAATTTTCTATAATAATTAGAAAATCCAAAGAACCACTGGAGTGCTTTTAGGTTATCAGGACGTTCCCAATGCAGCACCGCTTGCACCTTAGCGGCGTCCATTTTAAACCCTGAAGCAGACACAATATAACCCAAGAAAGGCAACTCCTGAACCGAAAAAACACATTTCTCCAGTTTTGCATAGAGCTTATTTTCTCTGAGTAGCTGTAACACCTGCCTCACATGCTCTAAATGAGTATCACGGTTGCATGAATAAATGAGAATGCAATCTAGGTACACAATAACAAATTTCCTCAGTACATGCGAGAACACATCATTTATGAAATGTTGAAATACAGCAGGCGCGTTTGCAAACCCAAATGGCATCACCAAATTTTCAAAATGACCCTCAGGAGTATTAAAAGCCGTCTTCCACTCATCACCTTGACAGACTCTTATGAGGTTGTATGCCCCCCTGAGGTCAAGCTTGGAAAACCACTTAGCACCAGCCACCTGGTTGAACAAATCAGGTATCAGTGGCATAGGGTATGGATCACGGACCATAATCTGGTTTAACTCCCTGAAATCCAGACACGGGCGTAGTCTGCCATCTTTCTTCTTAACGAAGAAGAACACCGCTGCCACCGGCGAGGACGAAGGCCTGATGTGCCCTTTGCTCAAACTCTCAGCAATGTAGTCTTTTAAAGCTTGCCTCTCAGGACCAGAGATGTTAAACATCCTAGCTTTCGGCAATTTGGCCCCTGGTTTAAACCTAATAGTACAGTCATAGGATCGATGTGGTGGCAATTCTGAGCAACCCTTCTCAGAGAACATTGTGACCGCTCACGCAACCAATCACAAGCCGCGACGTCATCGCAGGTCCTAAACTCACTGCATTCTTAGGAACGGAGGCTGCCGGTTACATCGGTAAGGTCCAGGGGCCGCCGGAGGGGTGAGTATATCCATATTTTTTATTTTAATTCTTTATTTTTTACATGAATATGGATCCCAGGGCCTGAAGGAGAGTTTCCTCTCCTCCAGACCCTGGGCACAATACACTGGGAACTTCCGATTCCGATTTACGATATCACAAAAATATCGGAACTCGGTATCGGAATTCCGATATAGCAAATATCATCCGATACCCGATACTTGCGGTATCGGAATGCTCAACACTAGTGGCCAGGCAATTCTCCTGGCAGAATCCGCTCCACTGAATTATGTCCTGAGTTTTCCAGTCAGTCACCGGGTTGTGCATAGACAACCATGGAAAACCCAGAACCATTTGTGCAGGAAGATTACTGAGCACCCTACATATAACTTGCTCAGAATGTAGGACCCCAATGTGGAGTTTAACCTCAGCCACAAACTCAGTAATCTCCCCCTGTGGGAGTGGAGTAGCATTGATGGTGACCACCCAGATAGGATGAGGCAGTTTTTCGACCGTGAACCTGGCCGTACACGCAAACTCCTCATCAATGAAATTAGTGGCCGACCCACTATCCACAAAAACAGTGATTGGCAGCTCTCTGCCAGTGACCATAACTCTGGCAGGAAGCATACATTGAGAGACCACCATGGAGGATATGCATAAGCTCAGATTGGCCTCCTCCACACCCTCTGAGCTTAGTAGTTTTCCACCGTTGCGCTTTTCTTAGAAAACAGAGGACAAGCATTAACATAATGCCTTTTTTACCACAGCAAAAACAGGCTCCCTGCTTCCTCAGTGAGGGGGGATCGATGATGTGACATCCCTGCAATTTGCATAAGCTCTGTGGGCTCACCTGCAGCAACCTCACGTGCACCTACGCCCTCCCCTATAAGCGGCGTCTCTTGCACCCCCTGACGCAAACGGCGATCAATGTGGACAACAAGACTCATGGCAGACTCTAGAGAAGCAGGAGTCTCATACATCAGGAGGGCTGGTTAACCCTTCTCGAAACCCCATGTACAAACTGACTCCGCAGCACCGGGTCATTCCATTGTGTGTCCACTGCCCAGCGGTGAAATTCAGAACAGTAATCCTCCGCCATTCTCTCCCTCTGGCGGAGAGCACGTATTTTAGATTCTGCTAGAGCCAATCTGTCAGGATCATCATATATGAGTAGTGTTGAGCGATACCGTCCGATACTTGAAAGTATCGGTATCGGAAAGTATCGGCCAATACCGGCAAAGTATCGGATCTAATCCGATACCGATACCCGATACCAATACAAGTCAATGGGACTCAAGTATCGGACGGTATCCCTGATGGTTCCCAGGGTCTGAAGGAGAGGAAACTCTCCTTCAGGCCCTGGGATCCATATTAATGTGTAAAAGAAAGAATTAAAATAAAAAAAATATTGATATACTCACCTCTCCGACGCAGCCTGGACCTTACCGAGGGAACCGGGAGCCTTCTTTGCTTAAAATGCGCGCGTTTCCTGCCTTCCGTGACGTCACGGCATGTGATTGGTTGCGTGCCGCCCATGTGGCCACGACGCGACCAATCACAGCAAGCCGTGACGTAATTTTCAGGTCCTGAATGCCTAATTCTAGGCATTCAGGATTTGAAAATTACGTTACGGCTTGTGATTGGTCGCGTCGCGGTCACATGGGCGACGCGACCAATCACAAGCCGTTACGTCACGGGAGGCAGGAAACGTGTGCATTTTAAAATTACGTCACGGCTTGTGATTGGTTGCGTGCCGCCCATGTGACCGCGACGCGACCAATCACAGCAAGCCGTGACGTAATTTTCAGGTCCTGAATGCCTAATTCATAATTCTAGGCATTCAGGACCTGAAAATTACGTCACGGCTTGCTGTGATTGGTCGCGTCGCGGCCACATGGGCGGCACGCAACCAATCACAAGCCGTGACGTCACGGAAGGGAGGAAACGCGCGAATTTTAAGCAAAGAAGGCTCCCGGTTCCCTCGGTAAGGTCCAGGCTGCGTCGGAGAGGTGAGTATATCCCTATTTTTTATTTTAATTCTTTATTTTACACATTAATGTTGTTTCGATACCGATACCCAATACCACAAAAGTATCGGATCTCGGTATCGGAATTCCGATACCCGCAAGTATCGGTCGATACCCGATACTTGCGGTATCGGAATGCTCAACACTATATATGAGCCCAAGAGCAGAAAAAAAATCTCCACTGAGTTAAATGCAGCTGAATCAGATGGTAATGAAAATGCCCATGCTTGGGGGTCTCCGTTCAGTAATGACAATACCAGGCCCACACGCTGAGCCTCATTACCTGAGGAAACCGGGCGCATACGAAAATATAATTTGCAAGCTTCACAAAAAACAACAAATTTACTGCGTTCCCCAGCAAACCTCTCAGGTAAAGGAATATTTGGCTCTGCAACTCTACCTGCAGTTTCAGCTTGCTCATTAGATACTACAAGACCCTGTTGCTGAACTGCCCTCTTCAACTCAGTGACCTGTAAGGACAGCGCCTCCAACTGGCGGGTTATGGAAGTCATGGGATCCGTGGCATCCAAAATTTATAGTGGCCGATTATAATGTCACGGGGGTACAGGGTAGACTATAGCTGATTACCCGGTCCCCTGCGATATCCCTCAGACTAGGGAAAACCCTGTCTGTCCCTCTCCCAGAATTTACACTGATGGTGTGCTTGTCTGGGCTGTCAGGCCTGACCCTGACTCCTGTTTCAGTCCTATGCTGAAACCTCTACCCACCACCCAGTGATAAGACCACACACCAACCCCTACAGAAAGCACAGACAGGGAAAACTAAAAACGCACCACGCCGCAGACACACAGGAAAACACTATAATGTGCACAGGGCAAAACAAATACAAATATAGGAAGGAGAAATATGACAAAGGATAATACACCACCAGATACGATATTTCTTCTCCTAGACCACCACTCCAGACCGAGATCACCAGGCACAAGACACAAGCTATAATCGGTGACGCCCAAAGTCCAGAATGACTATTTAAAGGCCATGGGCGTGACCCAGCCTCCAACCCGATTACCAGCTAGATTAACCCCGGACAACCTGGATAAAGTCTAGCCGACGCCACTGAGCGTATAGTGGATGAATGTCTGTCGGACGCTCTAGTGTGAATAGCGTCCGACATGACAGGCCTCCAGTATTCCAATTGTCCACCACACGGTATGCATAGCCCTCAGTAGCCTCCCTCACACTGTATGCAGGGCCCTCAGTAGCCCTTCCACATTGTATGCACAGCCCCCACCTACCCACTCACATTCTATGCATGGCCCCATAGTAGCCCTCACACATTGTATGCATGGTCCCCACAATGTATGCATAGCCCCCCACAGTGTATGTATGGCCCTCAGTAGCTCCCACACATTTGATTCATGCCCCACAGTAGCTCCCCACATTTTAGACATGGCCCTTAGTATTCCAGTAGCCCATCAACACTGTATGCATGGCTCCCAGTAGCCCCCATTATTTATGCAGGGCTCCCAGTACCCCCCACATTGTAAGCATGGCCCCATAGTAGCCCTCCCACATTGTATGCATGGCCTCAGTAACCCCACACATTGTATGCATAGCCTCACAGTAGCCCTCCAAATTGTATGCATGGCCCCAGTAGCCCCCCTACATTGTATGCATGGCCCCCATGATCCCCTTTACATTGTATGTATGGCCCCACTGTAACACTCTCACACTGTATGAATGGCCCCCAGTATTCCAGTAGCCCCTCCACACTGTATGCATTGGACTCAGTAGTCACCTCACAATCAGTATAAAAATAAAATAAAAATATCTTATAGTCACGTAACTAACTGAGGAGTTACAGACAGACAGACAGGAACAAGGCGTGGGTGGAGTAACAAGATGACATTATCATGCCTCCTCATCTGTGCTTCTCCCTGCACACGCCAATACAGTTTAGAGTTGCTGTAGCTCACGGTAGGCCCCCGTGAGCACGGTGATCAGAGTGATCACACCCTCTGCTCCAGGCAGCTATGCTGCTGGGCAGAGCAGGAATGGAGCAGAAGAAAGCGACTGGTCAGTATACTAGCAGCAGGGAACAGACATTAGTGATACCACTCCAGGACTGAAATAAAAAAGCACCAGAGTGGTATTTTAAATTCATAGAGAACAACTGCCATGACTCGACTTTCCCGGGAAAATCCAAATGAAGACAAGAAATTGAATTTTGCCTGCTCACTTCATCTCTAGTCTACAGACATCATAGCTAGACACTGTTTTACTCCTACACTTTCATAATTTTGGATGTGGTAAGTCTGTGCAATATTGTTTTCAGCCTGTAGATGTCAATTGCATTCTGTAGATCTTTTCATTTGTGAATGGGCTTAGTCAATAATGATATGCTAAACATTAAGAACAACATAAGCAAATGGATGGACATATGCTATATACGGAAAATAGATACATTTCTGCATAGCTAAGAATTTTATTGATTAGATATAACATTGTAGCTTTTCATATTGCCCATTGTGGAACAACAAAAGTAAAAAATAATGTAGAACATATGATTATCCATTACAGGAACTTTTCCTTTAAGACAAATGTGCTTAGGAAGTGACCTTCTTGTTCTTCTGTGACCATATGTTCCCTCAAAGCTTTTGTTGACCAGTCAAAACGCTGCAGATATTTAAACCGCAGTACTAAAAACCATTTAAGAAAAGTCCCTTTCGCTTCCTTCCTCCTTGTTATTAATGTGAGCAGTAATGGAGCTCTCTCTTAAGAGGAGAGCCAGATTTACTGCCATGCAATTCATTAGATTGTTATTTTTGCTGAGTGTCTTTCATGTGGAATCCCAACCTCTAAATATTTCATCCAGCTTCTTTTACTGTATAGGGGTTTCCTGGCACAAGGATTCATCATAAGTGGTCAAAGCCTCTTTTTTACCATATATTTAAAGAAATGTAATGCTCACCCTAGTTTCTAATTTTGTTATATATTTTTTCTAGTGCACCGCCCACTATCAAATTGATATTAAATTGATATCAAAGTGATATCAAATTGATATTAAAGTGAATTAAATAGATATCATGCATGTATCGTAGTGTATTAAAGGGAATGAAATAGATATCGTGCGACTATCGTAGTGAATTAAAGTGTATTAAATAGATATCGTGCGAATATCGTACTGAAGTGTATTAATTTGTTTCCCACAAATTGATAGCAAAATTATATTAAAGTGTATTAAATAGATATCCTACAACTATTGTAGTGTATGAAAGTGTACTAAATTGGTAACTGACACGAATTCCAGTAATCAAAGTAAAACAAAGTGCGATTGATACGTTAATCAGAATTGTTTCATTGTGCCTATTATTTTTATAAGGACAATAATTATATAAGTTTTTGATACAGCTATTATTTATATATACAAAAACAAAATAAGATGATGGCTAAAAAGCCATGGCCAGCTCACCGATCCTTGCAGGCGCACGGAGCTTCGTCTCGGATCCAGACGAGGGATAATTACAAAGTAGAAACAGAAGGTGCTCCAGCTCCAATAAAAGAGATTCTTTATTAATGGTTAAAATCCAGTGACATAATAGATCCTTGCTGTAGTACAAATGTGGGGGTACAGAGCCCATGCAACGCGTTTCGATCAATGCCGATCTTAATCAATGCATCAATGCATTGATTAAGATCGGCAGCGATCGAAACGCGTTGCATGGGCTCTGTACCCCCACATTTGTACTACAGCAAGGATCTATTATGTCACTGGATTTTAACCATTAATAAAGAATCTCTTTTATTGGAGCTGGAGCACCTTCTGTTTCTACTTTGTTATTATTTATATAGGCTCTATTATGTATAGTGCCAATATTATGTGCCTATTATTTTATAGGGACAATAATTATATAGGTTTTTGATACAGCTATTATTTATATAGGCTCTATTATGTATAGTGCCGATATTATGTATTGTCTTTTATTGAAAACTAGCTGAAGAGCCCGGCGTTGCCTGGGCATAGTAAATATCTGTGGTTAGTTATAGCACCTCACTTCTCTTATTTTCCCATCACGCCTCTCATTTTCCCCCTCACATCTCTCATTTTCTCATTCACACCTCTCATTTTCCCCCTCACTCCTCTTATTTTCCCCCTCACTCTCTCATTCCCCCCTCATTCCTCTCATTCCCCCCAACACTTGTCATTTCGACCTCACATCTGTCATTTTCCAATCACTCCACTATTTTCGCTCACTCCTCTCATTTTGCACTCTTTTCATTTTCACCTCATACCTCTCATTTTCACCTCACACCTCTCATTTTCCCCTCAGTATATGCATGTTTGTCATCTCCCTTATATATAGTATACACCTGTATGTCATAGTATATACCTGCTGTATGTCATCACCTCCTGTATATTGCATATACCTATGTGTCATCTCCTACTGTATATAGTATATACCTGTATGTCATCTCTTCTGTATATAGTATATACCTGTATGTCATCTCCTCCTATATAAAGTGTATACCTGTATGTCATCTCCTGTATATAGTGTATACCTGTATGTCATCTCCCCTGTATATAGTATATACCTGCTGTATGTCATCTCCTCCTCTATATACCTATGTGTCATCTCCTCTTTTATATAGAATATACCTGTATGTCATCTCCTCCTGTATATAGTATATATGTGTGTCATCTTCTCCTGTATATAGTATATACCTGTAAGTCATCTCCTCCTGTATATAGTATATACCTCTGTGTCATCTGCTCCTGTATATAGTATATACCTGAGTGTCATCTCCCCTGTATATAGTATGTACCTGTATGTCATCTCCTCCTGTATTAGACCTCGTTCACACGTTATTTGGTCAGTATTTTTACCTCAGTATTTGTAAGCTAAATTGGCAGCCTGATAAATCCCCAGCCAACAGGAAGCCCTCCCGCTGGCAGTATATATTAGCTCACACATACACATAATAGACAGGTCATGTGACTGACAGCTGCCGTATTTCCTATATGGTACATTTGTTGCTCTTGTAGTTTGTCTGCTTATTAATCAGATTTTTATTTTTGAAGGATAATACCAGACTTGTGTGTGTTTTAGGGAAAGTTTTATGTGTCAAGTTGTGTGTGTTGAGTTGCGTGTGGCGACATGCATGTAGCGACTTTTGTGAGATGAGTTTTGTGTGGCGACATGCGTGTAACAACTTTTTGTTTGTCGAGTTGCATGTGACAGGTTAGTGTAGCAAGTTGTGTGCAGAAAGTTTTGTGCATGGCGAGTTTTGCGCTTGGCGAGTTTTATGCGTGTTGCGTTTTGAGTATGTGCAAGTTTTGTGTGAGGCAACTTTTGCATGTGTTGAAACTTTGTGGCAATTTTTTCCATGTGTGCAAGTTTTGCGTGTGGCGAGTTTTCCATGAGGTGAGTTTTGCAAGTGTGGCTAGTTTTGCGTGAGCCTAGTTTTGCATGTGGCGAATTTTGCGTGTGGCGAATTTTGCGCGTGGCGAATTTTGAGCGGTGACTTTTGTGTTTCGACTTTTATGTGGCGAGGTTGGTGTATGTGTGGTGAAATGTGTGCTGAGGGTGGTATATGTGTTCAAGCACGTGGTAGTGTGTGGCGCATTTTGTGTGTGTGTTCATATCCCCGTGTGTGGTGAGTATCCCATGTCGGGGCCCTACCTTAGAAACTGTATGGTATATACTCTTTGGCGCCATCGCTTTCATTCTTTAAGTTCTTCTTCTTCACATCTGGCAGCTGTCAATTTGCCTCCAACACTTTTCCTCTCACTTTTTCCCCATTATGTAGATAGGGGCAAAATTGTTTGATGAATTGGAAAGCACGGGGTTAAAATTTCACCTCACAACATAGCCTATGACGCTCTCGGGGTCCAGACGAGTGACTGTGTAAAATTTTGTGGCTGTAGCTGTGACAGTGCAGATGCCAATCCCGGACATACACACATACATACAGTACATACATACATAAAAACACACATTCAGCTTTATATATTAGATTTGATTCGCTAAAATATGCTAAGTAAATGGCTTAGTGATAGAAAGCAGAGGGTGGATATAAATGGTATATTCTCTAACTGGGTCACTGTGACCAGTGGGGTAGTGCAGGGGTCGGTGTTAGGACCTGTTCTCTTCAACATATTTATTAACGATCGTGTAGAAGGTTTACACAGTAAAATATCGATATTTGCTAGTGATACAAAACTATGTAAAGCAGTCAATACAGGATAAGATAGAATTATGCTACAGATGGATCTGGATAAGTTGAAAACTTGGGCCAAAAGGTGGCAGATGCGGTTTAACAATGATAAATGTAAGGTTATACACATGGGAAGAAAGAATCAATATCACCATTACATAGTGGACGGGAAATCACTGGGTAAATCTGACATGGAGAAAGACTTGGGGATCCTAGTTAATGATAAACTTACCTGGAGAAGCCAGTGCCAGGCAGCAGCTGCCAAGGCAAACAGGATCATGGGGTGCATTAAAGGGAACCTGTCATCTGAATTTGGCGGGACCAGTTTTGGGTCATATGGGTGGGGTTTTCGGGTGTTTGATTCACCCTTTCCTTACCCGCTGGCTGCATGTTGGCCGCAATATTGGATTGAAGTTCATTCTCTGTCCTCCGGAGTACACGCCTGCGCAAGGCAATACACTTTTGTGTACTATGAGGGGCCCTGTGCCAGTGATGTCGCCAACGAGTATGCCCCCCACCTGATGAAGGAACCTGCACCTTTATCTGCACCGTCCTCTTTGTCCCATTGTAAGGTGGTATAGTATGCTGGAAGGGGAACCTGACTTTCAGCAGGGTCAGATTCTAGCTGTGTAGAGTGCAAGGGGAATGAGTCAATGTACCAGAAGACTCATCTAGCAGTGGCTGGGCAATGGGCAGGATGAGGAGGAAACACAGATATAGGCCCAAATAATAAAGTAGGCTAAATGCAGTTCAAATTGGTAACAGGACTAAACAGGCGACATTGCTTTGTTCAGTGGAGGACAACTGTAAGGAGTGGCAGACACAGTTAGTAGGCCCAAATAATTAAGTAGGCTAAATGCAGATCAAAATTGGTAACAGGACTAAACAGGCGGCATTGCTTTGTTCAGTGGAGGACAACTGTAATGAGGGGCAGACACAGTAAGTAGGCCCAAAAAATAAAGATGGCTAAATGCAGTTCAAAATTGGTAACAGGACTAAACAGGCAGCATTGCTTTGTTCAGCTTTGTTCATCGGAGGACAACTGTAAGGAGAGGCTGACACAGTTAGTAGGCCCAAATAATAAAGTGGGCTAAATGCAGTTCAAATGTGGTAACAGGACTAAACAGGCGGCATTGCTTTGTTCAGTGGAGGATAACTGTAATGAGGGGTAGACACAGTTAGTAGGCCCAAATAATAAAGTGGGCTAAATATCTGCCAAAAAATTGTTCATAAATAAACAGGAGGCATAGCTAGGTACAGGGGTGGGCTCCTCTGCTGAGTAGCAGACAGTGGTAGTAGGCGCAAAGTATCAACTGGTCTAAATGAAGGTCAGGGCCCTGGTATATTTTAACTATCATCTATCATTTCAACAAATTTGTATTGGCAGTGCCATTGAAGGATTTAACAGCCCAGACTACACAGTGGTGGAGCAGGGAGAGGTAAGTATTGCAAGTGGTAGAGCACTGTTCAAGCTGGGAGGAACACTCTCTAGTGGGCGGCGGTACTGGCACAGGGCCCCTCATATTACGACGGTGTGTCTGACATTGGTTGTGCACGACCACCGTCAGAGACACTTCATTGTACTATGAGGGACCCTGTGCCAGTGCCATCGCCCAAGAGTGGGCACACCCACCTGTCCAGGCAAATGCCACTTGCACGGGTGCTTGTGCCAGGTGGTGACCACGACCCTGTGGGGGAGTCAGCCCATTTAGGGAGGTATAAATATGGCCTATGGTGGACATTCAGCAGCTGCAAATGGAGGAATTGGAGAAGTCAGTAAGAGGAGGCCAAAAGTAAGACATTTTTCAGGCAAGTGTCAGCAGGGGAAGGTGGGGCCAAATAATTTGAAATCCATGATTGGTTCATTTTAATGAAGGTTAGATCATCAACATTTTGGGTAGCCAGACGTGTCATTTTTTTGGTCAGTATTGAACCAGCAGCACTGAAGACTCTTTCTGATAGCACACTAGCAGCAGGGCAAGCGAGCTCTTGTAATGCATATTCTGCCAATTCAGGCCAGGTGTCTATTTTAGATGCCCAGTAATCAAAGGGGAATGACCTGTGAGGGAAAACATCGATAAGGGAGGAAAAGTAGTTCGTAACCATACTGGACAAATGCTGTCTCCTGTCACTTTGAATCGATGCAGCAGTACCTGTCGTGTCAGCGGTCATTGCAAAATCACTCCACAACCTGGTCATAAAACCCCTCTGTCCAATGTCACTTCGGATTTGTGCACCTCTAACACCTCTGCCATGTTTGTTGTGGATTCTGTTTTTGGGCTCCCTCTAGTGGTTACAACTGGTACTGGGTGACTTTGGTGGGTTGCGGTCTCTGGTTTCCACCTGTCCATCAGAGGCTGGGTGTTTCCTATTTAAGGCTACGTTCACATTTGCGTTGTGCGCCGCAGCGTCGGCGCCGCAGCGCACAACGCAAACGAAAACGCGGAAAAACGCACGCTAAAACGCTGCTGTCATGATCTCTGCAGGCAGAGATCATAGCAAGCCTATAGAGGGACAAGCTCTCGGAAGATGGAACTATACTGACCATGAACTAAGCCTGCCGCGCAACTAGAAATAGCCAGGTAGCATTTCCTAATTATAGCTAGATGCCCAGCTCTGGCCTAAGACCTAAATAGCTAGCAGAGGGAAATATAAGACCTGGCTCACCTCTAGAGAAATATTCCAAAGAAGACAGTAGCCCCCCACATATAATGACGGTGAGTTCAGATGAAACAACAAACGCAGCAGGAAAATAGTCTTAGCAAATTTGAGGTCCGCTTACTAGATAGCAGAAGACAGATAGTATACTTTCATGGTCAGCAGAAAAACACTAACAAAACACCATCCAGAGATTACCTTAAACTCTGGCATTAACTCATAACGCCAGAGTAGCAATCCCTGATCAACGAGAGCTTTCCAGACACAGTAACAAAACTTCAGCTGTGAACTGGAACAAATAGGCAAAACAAAACATGGACAAAAGTCCAACTTATCTAGTAGTAGTCTAGAAGCAGGAACAAGCACTGAGAGGCATCAGATAACATTGTTGACCGGCAAGAAACCACCAGAGAAATGAGCTTAAATAGCGACACCCACTACTGATGGAACCAGGTGAAACAGGAAAGAGGATGACAAGTCCAATTCCACAAGCGGCCACCGGGGGAGCCCAGAATCCAAATTCACAACAGTACCCCCCCCTCAAGGAGGGGGCACCGAACCCTCACCAGATCCACCAGGGCGACCAGGATGAGCCCTATGGAAGGCACGAACAAGATCAGAAGCATGAACATCAGATGCATTGACCCAAGAATTATCCTCCTGGCCGTAACCCTTCCAGTTGACCAGATACTGGAGTCTCCGTCTGGAAACACGAGAGTCCAAAATTTTCTCCACAACGTACTCCAACTCACCCTCAACCAACACCGGAGCAGGAGGCTCAACTGAAGGTACCACAGGTACCTCATACCTGCGCAATAACGACCGATGAAAAACGTTATGAATGGAAAAGGACGCAGGGAGGTCCAAACGGAAAGAAACAGGATTAAGAATCTCCAATATTCTATAAGGGCCGATGAACCGAGGTTTAAACTTAGGAGAAGAGACCCTCATAGGGACAAAACGAGAAGACAACCACACCAAATCTCCAACACAAAGCCGAGAACCAACACGACGATGACGGTTGGCAAAACGCTGAGTCTTCTCCTGGGACAACTTCAAATTGTCCATAACCTGCCCCCAGATGTGATGCAATCTCTCCACCACCGCATCCACTCCAGGACAATCCGAGGATTCCACCTGACCGGAGGAAAATCGAGGGTGAAACCCCGAATTACAGAAAAACGGGGACACCAAGGTGGAAGAGCTGGCCCGATTATTGAGGGCGAACTCTGCCAATGGCAAAAAAGCAACCCAATCATCCTGGTCAGCAGAGACAAAACACCTCAGATATGTCTCCAGGGTCTGATTAGTCCGCTCGGTCTGGCCATTAGTCTGAGGGTGAAAAGCAGATGAAAAAGACAAATCTATGCCCATCCTAGCACAGAATGCCCGCCAAAATCTAGACACAAATTGGGTACCTCTGTCAGAAACAATATTCTCAGGAATACCGTGCAATCGGACAACATTCTGAAAAAACAGAGGAACCAACTCAGAAGAAGAAGGCAACTTGGGCAGAGGAACCAAATGGACCATTTTAGAGAAACGGTCACAGACCACCCAGATGACAGACATCTTCTGGGAAACAGGCAGATCTGAAATAAAATCCATCGAGATGTGTGTCCAAGGCCTCTTAGGAATAGGCAAGGGCAACAGCAGTCCGCTAGCCCGAGAACTACAAGACTTGGCCCGAGCACAAACGTCACATGACTGCACAAAGACTCGCACATCTCGTGACAGGGAAGGCCACCAGAAGGATCTTGCCACCAAATCCCTGGTACCAAAAATTCCGGGATGACCTGCCAATGCAGAAGAATGTACCTCAGAGATGACTCTGCTGGTCCAATCATCCGGAACAAACAGTCTATCAGGCGGACAACGATCCGGTCTATCCGCCTGAAACTCTTGCAAGGACCGCCGCAGATCAGGAGAAACGGCCGACAAAATTACTCCCTCCCTAAGGATACCTGTGGGTTCAGAATTACCAGGAGAGTCCGGGTCAAAACTCCTAGAAAGGGCATCTGCCTTAACATTCTTAGAACCCGGTAGGTATGACACCACAAAATTAAAGCGAGAAAAAAATAAAGACCAGCGCGCCTGTCTAGGATTCAGGCGTCTGGCAGTCTCAAGATAAATCAAATTTTTGTGGTCAGTCAATACCACCACCTGATGCCTAGCCCCCTCGAGCCAATGGCGCCACTCCTCAAACGCCCACTTCATGGCCAAAAGCTCCCGATTCCCAACATCATAATTCCGCTCTGCGGGCGAAAATTTGCGAGAAAAGAAGGCACAAGGCCTAATGACGGAGCAGTCGGAACCTTTCTGCGACAACACTGCCCCAGCTCCGATCTCCGAAGCGTCAACCTCAACCTGAAAAGGCAGATTCACATCAGGCTGACGCAACACAGGGGCAGAGGCAAAACGGCGCTTAAGCTCCTGAAAGGCCTCTACAGCATGAGGGGACCAATTAGCAACATCAGCGCCTTGTCTGGTCAAATCAGTCAGTGGTTTAACGACATCCGAAAAACCAGCAATAAATCGGCGGTAAAAGTTGGCAAAGCCCAAAAATCTCTGAAGACCCTTAAGAGAGGAGGGCTGAGTCCAGTCACAAATAGCTTGCACCTTGACGGGATCCATCTCAATGGAAGAGGGAGAAAAAATATACCCCAAAAAGGAAATTTTCTGGACCCCAAAAACGCACTTAGACCCCTTCACACATAAAGAATTAGACCGCAGAACCTGAAAAACTCTCCTGACCTGCTGGACATGAGAGTCCCAGTCATCAGAAAAAATCAGAATATCATCCAGATATATTATCATAAATTTATCCAGAAAATCGCGGAAAATATCATGCATAAAAGACTGGAAAACTGAAGGGGCATTAGAAAGACCAAAAGGCATGACCAAATACTCAAAGTGGCCCTCGGGCGTATTAAATGCGGTCTTCCACTCATCCCCCTGCCTGATCCGCACCAAATTATACGCCCCACGAAGATCAATTTTAGAGAACCACTTAGCACCCTCTATACGAGCAAACAAATCAGTAAGCAATGGCAATGGGTATTGATACTTAACAGTGATCTTATTCAGAAGCCGATAATCAATACATGGTCTCAAAGAGCCGTCTTTTTTTGAGACAAAGAAAAACCCAGCTCCCAAGGGAGAAGAAGATGGACGAATATGTCCCTTTTCCAAAGACTCCTTTATATATTCCCGCATAGCAGCATGTTCCGGCACAGACAGATTAAACAAACGACCCTTTGGATATTTACAACCCGGTATCAAATCTATGGCACAATCGCACTCACGGTGCGGAGGTAACGACCCAAGCTTGGGTTCGTCAAAGACGTCTTGATAATCAGAGAGGAACTCAGGGACTTCAGAGGGAATGGACGACGAAATAGAAACCAAAGGTAAGTCCCCATGAATACCCTTACATCCCCAGCTCAACACAGACATTGCTCTCCAGTCCAAGACTGGGTTGTGAGACTGCAACCATGGCAATCCCAGTACCAAATCGTCATGTAAATTATACAGCACCAGGAAACGAATAATCTCCTGGTGATCCGGATTGATACGCATGGTTACTTGTGTCCAGTATTGTGGTTTATTATTAGCCAATGGGGTGGAGTCAATCCCCTTCAGAGGAATAAGAGTCTCCAAAGGCTCTAAATCAAAACCACAACGATTGGCAAAGGACCAATCCATAAGACTCAGAGCGGCGCCAGAGTCAACATAGGCGTCCGTGGCAATGGATGACAAAGAGCAAATCAGGGTTACAGACAAAATAAACTTAGACTGAATGGTGCCAATGGAAACAGACTTATCAGGCTTCTTTGTACGCCTAGAGCATGCTGATATAACATGAGTAGAATCCCCACAATAGAAACACAATCCATTCTTCCGTCTAAAATTCTGTCGCTCGCTCCTGGACAGAATTCTATCACACTGCATACTTTCTGGCGTCTTTTCCATAGACACCGCCAGATGGTGCACCGGTTTGCGCTCCCGCAGACGCCTATCAATCTGAATAGCCATTGTCATGGACTCATTCAGACCTGCAGGCACAGGGAACCCCACCATAACATCCTTAACGGCATCAGAGAGACCTTCTCTGAAAGTTGCCGCCAAGGCGCACTCATTCCACTGAGTAAGCACAGACCATTTACGGAATTTTTGGCAGAAAACTTCAGCTTCGTCTTGCCCCTGAGATAGTGCCATCAAAGTTTTTTCTGCCTGAAGTTCCAAATGAGGTTCCTCATAAAGCAAGCCCAAGGCCAGAAAAAACGCATCCACATCGCGTAACGCAGGATCCCCTGCTGGCAATGAGAAGGCCCAATCTTGAGGGTCACCCCTGAGCAAGGAAATCACAATCCTAACCTGCTGAGCAGGGTCTCCAGCTGAACGAGACTTCAGGGACAAATAAAGCTTACAATTATTTCGGAAATTCTGGAAGCTAGCTCTATTCCCTGTGAAGAACTCCGGCAAAGGAATTCTCGGCTCAGATACCGGAGCATGTACCACAAAATCTTGTAAATTTTGTACTTTCGTGATGAGATTATTCAAACCCGCAGTTACACTCTGGAGATCCATTATTGTCAGGTGCACACAGAGCCATACAGAGATTAGGAGGAGAGAGAGAAAAAAGACTGCAGCAAGGCAGACTGGAGGAAAAAAAAAAAAAAAAAAAAAAAATTCCAGCAGACTTCTTATAACTCTCCTTTCTCAACCTGGGTCTTTAACACTTTAACTGGCCGGTCAAACTGTCATGATCTCTGCAGGCAGAGATCATAGCAAGCCTATAGAGGGACAAGCTCTCGGAAGATGGAACTATACTGACCATGAACTAAGCCTGCCGCGCAACTAGAAATAGCCAGGTAGCATTTCCTAATTATAGCTAGATGCCCAGCTCTGGCCTAAGACCTAAATAGCTAGCAGAGGGAAATATAAGACCTGGCTCACCTCTAGAGAAATATTCCAAAGAAGACATTAGCCCCCCACATATAATGACGGTGAGTTCAGATGAAACAACAAACGCAGCAGGAAAATAGTCTTAGCAAATTTGAGGTCCGCTTACTAGATAGCAGAAGACAGATAGTATACTTTCATGGTCAGCAGAAAAACACTAACAAAACACCATCCAGAGATTACCTTAAACTCTGGCATTAACTCATAACGCCAGAGTAGCAATCCCTGATCAACGAGAGCTTTCCAGACACAGTAACAAAACTTCAGCTGTGAACTGGAACAAATAGGCAAAACAAAACATGGACAAAAGTCCAACTTATCTAGTAGTAGTCTAGAAGCAGGAACAAGCACTGAGAGGCATCAGATAACATTGTTGACCGGCAAGAAACCACCAGAGAAATGAGCTTAAATAGCGACACCCACTACTGATGGAACCAGGTGAAACAGGAAAGAGGATGACAAGTCCAATTCCACAAGCGGCCACCGGGGGAGCCCAGAATCCAAATTCACAACACGCTGCGTTTTGCGCCGCATGCGTCGTTTTTGGCCGCAAGTTGGACGCAAAAAAAATGCAACTTGATGCGTTTCTTGCGTCCAACGCTTGCGGCCATGCGGCGCTAAACTCAGCACAACGCATGTCCATGCGCCCCCATGTTAAATATAGGGGCGCATGACGCATGCGGCGCCGCTGCGGCGCCCGACGCTGCGGCGCTGACCGCAAATGTGAAGGTAGCCTAACCTGGCTTTCCTGTCATTCCCTTGCCGGCTATCAATGTATCAGTGTGTCTCTGTTACCTTTGCTACCTGCTCCTAGGCCTTCAAGACAAGATAAGTCTGGATTTCCCTGTTTCATGTTTGCTTTCATGTTTTTTTGTCCAGCTTGCAGATATGTAATTCTCTGCTGCTGGTTGCTCTAGTGGGCTGAAATTACCACTCATGTACCATGAGTTGGCACATGAGTTCAAGTAATTTCAGGATGGTATTTTGAAGGGTTTTAAGCTGACCGCACAGTTCACCTTTTGTATCCTCTGCTATCTAGCTTTAGCGGGCCTCATTTTGCTGAATCTGTTTTCATAACTACGTTTGTGCCTTCCTCTCATTTCACCGTCATTATATGTGGGGGGCTGCTATTTCTGTGGGAATATTTCTCTGGAGGCAAGATAGGTCTGTGATTCTTCTGATAGGGGTAGCTAGATCTCCGGCTGGCGCGAGACGTCTAGAGTCCCCCCAGGTACGTTCCCCGGCTGCTGTTAGTTGAGTGTTGAGGTTCAGGATCGCAGTCAGCTCAGGTTCCATCACCCTAGAGCTCGTCCTGCTTTTGCCCGTGTTATGTGTTTAATTCCCTGCCATTGGGACCATGACACATGTTGCCCTCTATGGCTCGTGTGAGAACCATCACCACCGCTGTGTGCTGGGAATGCCTGAACCAAACGGTCTACAAGAGTTGCTTGTTTGGTAGCCAATATTTGCTCAAGGTTCTCATGTGGCATGATATTTTGTAATTTTCCTTTATATTGTGGATCCAGGAGGCAGGCCAACCAGTAATCGTCATCGGTCATCATTTTGATAATGCGGGGTCCCTTTTTAGGATAAGCAAGGCATACTCAGCCATGTGGGCCAATGTTCCAGGTGTCAATTCACTGCTTGTGCTGGGTTGAGGAGCACTTTCTTGCAAATCAACATCACTTGTATCCCGCCAAAACCCTGTACCTGACCTTGCAACGCCACCAGTTTCTATTGCCCCCTGAGAAGCATCCTCCTCCTACCCCTCTTCATCCGCCACCTCGTCCAAGAGAGGTCCCTGAGCAGACAATGGCTGACTGTCATCAAGGCTTCACTCTTCTTTGGCTGCAGACGCCTGCTCCTTAATGTGCATCAAACTTTGAATCAGCAGACGCATTAGTGGGATGCTCATGCTTATGATGGCGTCTTCTGCACTTACCAGCCATGTGCATTCCTCAAAACACTGAAGAACTTGACAGAGGTCTTGTAGCTTCGACCACTGCACACCAGAACACTCCATGTCTGCCATCCAAGTGCCTGCCCGTGTATGTGTATCTTCCCACAAATTAATTAGAGCACGCCTCTGTTTGCACAGCCTCTGAACCATGTGCAATGTGGAGTTCCACCTTGTTGCAACGTCGATTATTAGGCGGTGCTGGGGAAGATTCAGCGATCGCTGATGGTCCAGCATACGGCTGGAGTGTACGGGCGACTGGCAGATGTGCGAGCAAAGTCTTCGCACCTTCAGGAGCAGGGCTAGTAACGCCGGATAATTTTTGAGGAAGCACTGCACCACCAGTTTCAAGGTGTGAGCCAGGCAAGGTATGTGTTTCAGTTCTAAAAGGGCTATGGCAGCCATAAAATTCCTTCCGTTATCACTGACTACCTTGTCTGCCTCAATATGTACACTGCCCAGCCATGACTGCATTTGTTGCTGCAAGAACTCGGCCAGTACTTCTGCGGTGTGTCTGTTGTCGCCCAAACACTTAATTTGTAACACAGCCTGCTGACGCTTACCACTAGCTGTTCGATAATGGGACACCTCGTGTGCAACACTGGCAGCTGCGGATGGAGTGGTCCTGCTACTGCGCTCTGTGGACGAGCTTTCCCTTCTGTAGGAGGAGGAGGAGGAGGAGGGGTGGCGAACGCCTACAGCCAACTGTTTCCTAGACCGTGGGCTAAACAGAACTGCCCCACTATGGCTGTCCCCTGTGGACCCTGCATCCACCACATTAACCCACTGCGCTGTGATGGACACGTAACATCCCTGGCCATGCCTACTGGTCCATGCATCTGTTGTGAGGTGCACCTTTCCACTGACTGATTGCCTCAGTGCATGGACAATGCGGTCTTTGACATGCTGGTGGAGGGCTGGGATGGCTTTTCTCGCAAAGAAGTGCCGACTGGGTAGGTTATAGCCTGGTACTTCGTAGGCCATCAGGTCTTTGAAAGCTTCGCTTTCAACCAACCGGTAGGGCATCATCTCTAACGAGATTAGTCTAGCAATGTGGGCGTTCAAACCCTGTGTACGCGGATGAGAGGATGAGTACTTTCTTTTCCTAACGAGAGTCTCTTGTAGGGTGAGCTGGACTGGAGAGCTGCATATGGTGGAACTAGCGGTGGTGGTGGACATGGCGAATTGAGAGAGGGTTGGTGATGGTATTCTTGATGTTGGCCTACATACAGTGTTTCCTACCATTAACCTTGTGATTCCCTGACTGCTTTGGCCTTGCAACAATACCTCCACATTTGCTGGTGGTGGTGTCCTAAATGGTGGGCTTACAATGAGGGAAGCAATGTAGCATTGCTGACTACCTTCATTCTGAGCAGGTGCACCAACGGTACGGGACGTTTGGTAGTTAGTCCAGGCTTGCAAGTGCATGCTAATTAAATGTCTAAGCATGCACGTTGTATTTAAATTTTGAAGATTCTTCCCTCTGCTAAAGGTCTTTGAGCATTTCTTACAGATAACTTTTGACTGATCATTCAGATCTTGGTTAAAAAATTGCCACACTGCACTCTTCCTACTATGGAATACCTTTTCAGGCGTTGCACGCTGTGCTACTTTCACCGGATGGCCACACTGTCCTAAAACTGTTTTTGTTTTTGACACGGGTTTTTGGCCAGATACGGGCCTACCAGATGACAGCTGTTGCGATGTTGATGGCTGCTGCGGATCATCCACCTCCGCTTCTGAGCATCTGCTAGCGGCACCCTCTTCCCCTAATGGCTGCCAATCTGGGTCAACAACTGGGTCATCTATCACCTCCTCTTCAATGTCATGTGCACCTTCCTCTGTGTCACCGTGTAAGGTGCTATAGCGTTCGGGAAGAGGCACCATAGTCTCATTAGGGTCAGATTCTGGCTGAGCACACTGCGAGGGCAATGTAGTGGTCTGAGTCAATGGAACAGCATAATAATCTAGCTGTGGCTGTGCATCAGTGCACTCCATGTCCGATTCATCTTGTAATGGGCAGTTAACAATTTCCCTTTCTAACCCAGGCATGGTATGTGTAAAGAGCTCCATGGAGTAACCTGTAGTGTTGCCTGACACATCCTTCACTTTTGGCTTGGGTTAAGGACACAAGGAAACGTCTTGTTTCTGAATGGGAGCATCCACTGATGACTCGCTGCTTTTATATTTTGAACTTTCTGAAGAGGAGGCGAAAGAGCTAGAGGCTGAGTCAGCAAAGAAAGACAAAACTTTTTCTTGCAGCTCCGGCTTTAAAAGCGGTTTTCCTACTCCAAGATAAGGGAGCCTTCGAGGCCTTGTGTAGCCAGACAATGACGCTGGCTCAACACCTCCAGCCTTAGGTGCTATTTTGCTTTTCCCACTTCCACCAGATGCTCCACCACCACCACCAGCATCAGTACCAGCTGGCAACGACCGCCCACGGCCTCTTCCACCAGACTTCCTCATTTTTGGGAAAGTCTAACTAAAATAACAACCATTATATGGTACTGTAAAACAAGGGAGAAGGTGTATATAAACTTGTTGATAATTTAAATCTCCCTTTTTTGTGGGAGACTGCACCAAAACTCAGGCCCAGTGTATAACACAACACAATGTAAGTGGCAGAACGTGGCTGGCTGATATACGACAAACTAACAGAACTGACTTATATCCACTTTGTTACAATTTGAATCTCCCTTTTTTTGGGAGGGAGACTGGTCCAAAACTCAGGCCCAGTGTATAACACAACACAATGTAAGTGGCAGAACGTGGCTGGCTGATATACGACAAACTAACAGAACTGACGTATATCCAATTTGTGACAATTTGAATCTTCTTTTTTTGGGGGAGACTGCATCAAAACTCAATAAACATAAGGGTGAATGACCTCGGGGAGATCAAAACATCCAACACCGTGGAGACACCATCATGTGTTTCTCAACGCAGTGATCCAGAACACTGCCCCCATCCCTAATGGGAAATATGCAAATGCATATAGAAAAGCCGCGGAGACAACATCACGTGTTTCTCAACGCAAGCAATGAATAGCCAGGTCTTTCACCAGGAAGGAACAACCACGGGAAGGGCAGCATCCAATAAAGGAAAACCACCTATGCCAAAACATGGTATCCATCCACAGACAGCTGTTTCGGGGTATTTGCCCCTCATCAGTGTGGAGTAGGAAACTGGCTATTAGGAGCAGTGCCTAGTGAAAAGACTATAAACATAACGGTGAATGACCTCGGGGAGATCAAAACATCCAACACCGCGGAGACACCATCACGTGTTTCTCAACGCAGTGATCCAGAACACTGCCCCCATCCCTGATGGGAAATATGCAAATGCATGTAGAAAAGCCGCGGAGACACCATCACGTGTTTCTCAACGCAAGCAATGAATAGCCAGGTCTTTCACCGGGAAGGAACAACCACGGGAAGGGCAGCATCCAATAAAAGAAAACCACCTATGCCAAAACATGGTATCCATCCACAGACAGTTGTTTCAGGGTCTCAGGCCCAGTGTATAACACAACACAATATAAGTGGCAGAACGTGGCTGGCTGATATAAGACAAACCAACAGAACTGACATATATCCACTTTGTGACAATTTGAATGTCTCTTTTTTGGGGGGGAGACTGCACCAAAACTCAGACCCAGTGTATAACACAACACAATGTAAGTGTCAGAAAGTGACTGGAAGATATATGAAAAAATTCAAGGACTGTAGTACAATTTCAATCTCCCTACAATGATCTTAGGACAAGTATGGCAGCAATACAAAGGACTGCTGCACAGAAAAGTGTGGACAAATAAACAAGGTAACTGTGCAGAAAGGAGCAACAGGATTTTTGCTTTTAAAAAAGCAGTTGGTTTGCACAGCAGCATGCAAACAGCAATGCAGCTGTCAGGGAGCTTTATAAGGCAGCCTAATAAGCTACAGAGCTGATGCACAAAAATATACCCTCCACTGTCCCTGCAAAAAAAAGGTGGTGTTGGACAGTGGAAATCGCTACAGCACAAGCGGTTTGGGGGTTAATCTTCCCTCCCTAACTATATCCCTTCTTCTGATGAAGCTACAGCAACCTCTCCCTATGCTAAGATCGGCAGAAGTAAGATGGCGGTCGGTGTGCATGCCCCTTTATACCCCCTGTGACGCCGCAGAAAGCAAGCCAATCACTGTCATGCCCTTCTCTAAGAGGGTGGGGACCGAGACCTATGTCATCACGCTGCCCACACTCTGCGTCTTCCTTCATTGGCTGAAAAATGGCGCTGAACGCGTCATATGAAACGTGACTTTGGCACGAAGATCGCCGACCGCATGGCCGATCCCACACTAGGATCGGGTCGGGTTTCATGAAACCCGACTTTTCCGAAAGTCAGCGATTTTTGAATTTGTCCGATCTGTTTCGCTCAACCCTATCAAGGGGTTCAAGAGAGGCCTGGATGTCTTCCTGGAGTGTAACAATAATGTATCTTACAGTTATTAGGTTCTTTGGAATGACGTACATCTGGGGATTTATTCTGATGGAATATAGGCTGAACTGGATGGACAAATATCTTTTTTTCAGCCTTGCTAACTATGTTACTATGTAAACAGTACTGAGTAAAATAAAGAACGAGAGATGCGTTTTTCAGATAAAAGTTATAATGTTTATTGAGCAAAATCAATGACATTTTATAAAGAGGTATGAATAAATTTCATTGTTCAATTAGATTCAATCAGTCACATCACCTTTCTTGAAATCCATGTTTATTGAACAAAATATAACTTCAATACACCGCAGTTAAACAATCCTATCGAAAAGAGACGATGCAATACACAGCAAACTCGGGTTTATGAGCAAAAAAGTATTATCAAGTTTCTTACATAAAGGTCAGAGAGCAACTGATATACAGTGTAAGTAAAACACAGGCTACAGGCATCTTGAAGTTTCCCATCTTGAAGAGCCATTAGTTACAGCAGGTGTTGTTAAGTCCTTTAATTATTCAATGTTTTTTCAATAGCAAAAAATATGTTACAGCTTTGGAACAGAGCAGGTGATATACATAGTGAGACACAGTCATTAGTTACAGCAGGTGAAGTTACAATGAACAATGTCCGTGTAGTTATTCAATGTTTTTCAATTGCAAAAAATATGTTACAACTGTGCGTATGTTGTCAATATGAGATATTACACTTCACTGAATAAAAATTTTTTCTCAGGGGATCACCTGGTGCCTATTGTAGGGTCTGAGTACTAAAGTCAGCTGCTCTCAGTTCAGTAATGAATGTATTCATCTATTCATAGTGAACAAAGAGACCTGAATATTTGGTAATTATTATGAGAGTTGCCATTATTAAAGCTTGAACCAACTGAATTGCGCATTACAAAATCATAAACTATATTATCATTATTTTTAAAATTATTAGTAAATTGGCATAATTTCTCACTGTATGTCAATCCCCTGGTTAGATGTTTCAGAATAAACACACAATAATGTCCGCAAACAGTACTATATGTTTCTTGGAGTTGCTTATCTTGATAGCAGTATAATTCACTATTTCGCTTTAAAACTTTACAAACTCGTCAGGAAAAAGTACGTTGTCTGGGGAGAAACCATAACTATCAAAAAATATGGCCTTCTTATCATTCCATAGTAAAATCAATATCCAATGTTTTCCACTAGTCTTCGAGTTGTCGGTATTCACTATATAGGCCTCGGGTTTCTCAGTCACTCTTTCTTCCGGAAGCAAATCACACTGAAACACCCCAGAAAATATTCATTCTGTATAACAATCCGTCTTCATCAGTCTTGCAATTTGCATGGAATCCATCATCAGTAGAAATCATATAAGACTTTGTGATGGTTATTAATTTCTAGAATAGATGCGGTCAGGGCATACACCACCATATTTACAGTGTGTGGCTGAGGTAGAGCAAAGCGTACTTCGGCATGCAGGTAACCTGTTTTAATGAGAGAGAAGTGACCTCCAGGTTCTTGATCGGCTGATAAATCAAATGCAAAGAATATTAAACCATCCATAAATTCTTCTCGATCAATCGCTAGAGCGCAATCAGACTTATGTTTACCAAATATATGGGCTAGGGCCATATACTCAAACGGCTAGATCAATATTGAAATTGGGTTGACACGGCTGGGATGGTATCTGTTGTCCGTCTAAAAATAGAGCCGTATTATTCACGTTATAATGGTGGAAGGACAACAGATTTTTATTATACGCACCTCTGAACACTTCATTATCTGCAAAACCCAATATAATCAAACGAGGAAGAGCGCCTAAGCAAAAGTTCTCAGGATTGGAGATTTGTGTCCCTGTGGGAGTGCTGTACACTTTAATGCATACCCTTATCAATAGCGTATTTTGCTGTGGAATTTAACAGGGCCTGGCTGTAACCTATCCATACTGCCGGCGAAACTTGTACTCTCTTGTCATAGAAAGAGGCTTGTAAAATTTGTACTTTAAGCTGTTCAGCTCAGCTGACATTAGGCAGAAAGAGTCCTTATTTCACATAAACTTGATCTTAAGGTCAATGACATTCAATACAAGCTTTGGTTGAATAAATATATCACCAAAAATCGGTCCAAAAAGATCAACAGGTTGAGAGTGCGCTACTGCGAGGGCTCTTTTGTTGAATCCGGCATTTTTCCCATCCAGGGTTCGAACATTGTGATGACCTGCAGTGTCTTTATAAAATAATCCAGCAGTGAATTGGGATGATAACATCTATGAGTTGTAATTTAATAGTGTTTCAATGTAGGCTCTATAGCTGTAGAGATTGTCAGACTGCGAGATGAGCCGATCTCCCCGAGTAATATCAACCTGATTAAAAAGAGTCGCTAGAGGGTAATTTATAAGCATGACACGGGCTCCATCTGCAATAGCAGAATTATCTTGTTTGACGAGATGACAATTTATGTAGAGCAGAGTGTTGTTCAAATCATAATAATATTCACAGCTCCCCGATATGGAAAATTCCAACAGAGCATTGTCCGACAGAGCTGCAATAAGTTGAACTTCTACTTGCATGGGGTGTATGTCAAAAATATCCAGTTCAGATTTTGTGCACTCTACAGAAGCATCGTGTACAAAAGCCATGATTATTGCTTAGAAGATGTCTTCAACAGAGCATCTTACTCTTTTTTGAGGGGAGTGCCTTACAGTTGTAATTTTATTCATAAGATTAGGCAGAGTATGACTTTTTCTTATTTTCTGCTTCTTACCAATGTAAACAATGCCGTCGCCTTCTGAGGAGTTGTGTTTAATCTATTCACTACGGATGTTGAGAGGGATGTAACGGCATCTTTAGCAATGTTTATGACTGCCGTCTTCAAGTGCGATTTTACTAACTCTAAACTTTTCTGAAAAGGGGTACGGCTCTTCTAAAAAGACCTCTAAAAATGCCTGCAAAGCCAGCGCTATACATGTATTTATTACTGCAAAATTCCTCTAATCCATGACCCGACTGAGCAAAATAGTAACGGGCATAAATGGTTGGATCGTCGTATATCCTTTGAGGCACCATTTTATCATGTTAATCACGTCACGGTCTGAAATGTAATCGCACAATTGTTTTCCTGTACTTGAATTTAACAAGGATTCTCTGATCTGTCCATATAGATATGGATACAGAATCAAAGTGTTGTTTGTTTAGAGGTAAATAATCTGGACTTCTGTACTGGAGGGTGATAATTTCAGAACTTTTCCCGCTGACTTGAGCCATTCTCAGAAGCTGGATGTAGCTGTCTCCCACAAGTTGATGTTGAATTATATCTGTATAAACATATAATGTATAAAATCCGGCTTTTATATCAACATACGTCTTCTTTGTATCCAACATACTTTTATCGTACGTCTCAATATGAATCGGTAGGCCTAAATTATGAGACAATTTTTAACCTGGAGCAAACTGTATCATGGGGGAGTCCGATAGAGTAACACTTATCTTCACTTCATCGTAACTTAGTTTAAAAACCATTGCTGGCAACCTTCAAGGTGTCAATTAGCTCATTAATCGCTGTTATGATATGCGTAATATTTAAATAATAGCCGACTTTACAAAATCTTCCCTTAATACATCCCCGCGTTTACCAATAAAGAAATTGCCTTCATTCTGTTCAAACATATACCATGTATGGGGATACTGAATTTCTGTGAGGGCTACCTCATATTGACTGGTTAAATGTACGGGTTTTGCCAGTTTTGACATATAACTAGCTATTGTATTGTCTGGAAAATAAGAAGATGAGGCGATATTTGGTAATGTAATGTAAAATGAACCGGATTCCTTTCTTATTTATTCGTCAGCTGGGAATCTTTTATCCAACTATTAAATTTTTCCAGATATCCAACCAACTTGACGAGATTAACTGTCGAACCTCTGACACGTTTTTTTCTCAAAATCGTTTCTACTTTATAGAGGTGATTCTCATCGGATGGAACTTTTTGTATCTCCTCCTTATAAAATGAACCCTCTACAGGTTCACCACTCAAATCAGCAATTTTGTAAACCGGTATTTGGAATTTTTTGGTAATTTTGATAATCATAAATATTTCATCAGTATATGTTTGTTCATTTCCTTTGGAGAAAGGAGGCTTGTATCATTGCTCCCGTCTTGCAGGCATTTTTAGAGGTCTTTTTAGAAGAGCCGTAACCCTTTTCAGAAAGGGTCTAGAGTTAGGATGGATCCCCGCCTGCAACACCCATTCTTATACATTCTAGCAGGGCTGTCTAATTCTGGAAAAAGTTATTTTGTGAAACAACTGTTAAATAATATTGAAACTCATTTTTCTCACAAACCCAATAATAATGTTTGGTTTTATTCCTGTTAGCAAAAGCTATATGACGAAATTAGTCTTTCCTTTCCCAGCATCGGATTTGTGGAGGGTCTGCCGCATACTTTCGTAGATGATAATTATTCCCTTCTGAAAAGGTAAATTTGACTATTGTTGATGATCTCATGGAGAGTGCTGGTGATAATAGTGAAATAGAAAAATAATTTACCAAGTATGTACATCACAGAAATCTCAGCATTTTCTACCTGTTGCAAAACATATTTTGTCAAGGAAAGAAAAGTCGCATGATAAATTTAAACACAAAATACATGGTACTTTTTAATAACCCTCGATGTAAATTACAAATTGTAACACTAGCGTGACAAATGTATCCGGGAAAAACTCACTTTTTCTTAGAAGCTTTTAGGATGCCACGCGTAAACCTTATGGGTATTTGATGCTTGACTTTAGAGCCGATACCCCTGAGGAACTTCGCTTGAGGATGGATCTGTTTCCTCCAGCTTTTCCAGCTGTGTATGTTCGAAAGAAAAATCCCTCTAAAAAGTGAATTTACACAAAATCAGACATTCTACACTGTGGCCATAGTGTTGTAAAGATGTTTGAGAGAATACGTGGCAACTAGGACCTCTTAAAAACACTGGTGAAGGCATCTCCTTTTGTCAGAAAATCTATTTTGTGAAATGCCAGTCATGATTTAATTACAGTGATAGGGGAAATCACTTTAAATATCTTAAAAGGGTGAATTCCTCTGAAAGAGCAGCAAAAAAAAATACTAAAAAAGTGGAGTAAAGCTATAAGAAACATGAGTAAGAAATCCCACAGCATAAAGGAAAAGAAGCGTCTTCTAAAGCAAATCGGAGGATATATAGGTCCTCTTTTAGATTTTGCAATTCCGATATTAACAAGTCTACTCAGCAGTAATTAATGGAACATACCGAGAAAATGTATCTTGTTTCCAAGCAGTAACTAATTAAACTAAGACCCCCTATTACAACCAACATACGCCAGAGTATTATCCAGCGTCTTGATGGAGAAATTTCTGAGATTTTACAACGTCATGATATACCAGACGATGTGAAAATTAAAAAATATAGTGATGTACTACAGAGATACTTGACTCATGGTAAACATGATGCTGAGAAACTATCAACTTTAAAGATCATTAGCACTCCTGAATCTGATAACCAACAATTGTTGAATTCAGAACCTGATAAAAATACAGATGTTATTGAAATTGTAAGTCATGTAAATCCACGATATAAAAAGAATGCAGAATTCTTGCTAACCAGACTGACACAAAACCAAAATATTACATCGTGGAATGACAAAAGTGAATTTATATTCAAAGGAACTGTAATTCCCGGCTCTAAGATGCTGGATTTATTACGTAACACAACTCAGAGTCATGCCATGTCCAGGAAAAATTTACCCAGGGGCTTGGATACATTTATGCAGGCTATTGAGAAATTAAATGTGCCCTCCACTGTTGTGGGTAATGCCACTACTAGAGAACAATTTGATCGATTAATAATTCCAAAGAATGAAACTGATGGATCATCTAAGCCACAAACACTATTCACACCACGTCCTTTACACTCCACCCCACTAGGTATTGCTCAAGGGCCATTGAGGCTTAAAAAAAGAGTATCGCTGATACTACAATTGATGTGGCTCACTATGTAGCAGTTATCAATTGTATTGATATAAATTATTATGTAAGAAACATTATGTTTTCATCTATATGATTGTAATAGCGAGTGTTTAGTGATAATTGCTTTGATTTGTTTCAGATAAACATAACTTTTATCTGAAAAAGATTTCTTTAATTGTGTTGTATTGTGGTTTTCAAGAAATGTGATGTAACTGATTGAATCTAATTGAACAATAAAATTTATTCATACGTCTATATAAAATGTCATTGATTTTGTTCAATAAACATTATAACTTTTATCTGAAAAACGCATCTCTTGTTCTTTATTTTACTCAGTACAGTTTAGCGTATCAAATTGTCAATAAAAGCCAATACATAATATCGGCACTATACATAATAGAGCTTATATAAATAATAGCTGTATCAAAAACCTATATAATTTTTGTCCCTATAAAATAATGGGCACAATGAAACAATTCTGATTAACGTAATAATCACACTTTGTTTCACTTTGATTACTGGAATTCGTGTCAGTTACCAATTTAATACACTTTCATACTCTACAATAGTCGTAGGTAGTGTTGAGTGATACCTTCCGATATGCAAAGGTATCAGTATCGGATTGGATCGGCCGATATCCAAAAAATATTGGATATCGCCGATACCGATACCCGATACCAATGCATATCAATGGGACACAAAATATCGGAATGGTTCCCAGGGTCTGAAGGAGAGGAAACTCTCCTTCAGGCCCTGGGATCCATATTCATGTATAAAATAAAGAATAAAAATAAAAAATATTGATATACTCACCCCTCAGACGGCCCCGGCTCTCACCGGTCCAAGCGTCTGCCTCCGTTCCTAAGAATGCAGGGAGTGAAGGACCTTCGATGATGTTATGGCTTGTGATTGGTCGCGTGACCTCTCATGTGACCGCTCACGTGACCAATCACAAGCCGCGACGTCATCGAAGGTCCTTTACTCCCTGCATTCTTAGGAACGGAGGCACCGCTAAGAGCCAGGGTCCGCCGGAGGGATGAGTATATCAATATTTTTTTTTTATTATTATTTATTTTTTACATGAATATGGATCCCAGGGCCTGAAGGAGAGTCTCCTCTCCTCCAGACCCTGGGAACCATACGCACCGCACACTTCCGATTCCGATTTCTGATATCGCAAAAATATCGGAACTCGGTATCGGAATTCCGATACAGCAAATATCGTCCGATACCCGATACTTGCAGTATCAGAATGCTCAACACCAGTCATAGGATATCTATTTAATACACTTTAATATCATTTTGTTATCAATTTGTGGGAAACAATTTAATACACTTCACTACGAAATTTGCACGATATCTATTTAATACACTTTCATTCACTACGATAGTCGCATGATATCTATTTAATTCCCTTCAATATACTACAATACATGCACGATATCTATTTAATTCACTTTAATATCAATTTGATGCAATTTGATATCAGTATGATATCAATTTGAGATCAATTTGATAGTGGGCAGGGCATTTGTCAGATTTCTTTTGGACGAGACATCCTTCCCCCTTGCTGCTTACATTTCCAGGACGAATATAGAGGAGTATAGAGGAATATCATAGTCTAGTAATTACCATAATATTAACATAATTAATGTCCTTAGCATTAATAAGTGCTATTGTAAGGGGAAGATAAACATTTACTATATCAGACAAGACGCCAACACTAGCAGATCCTATTTTATGCTACTGTATCAAGCTATTGAAACTATGGATTTGTCATCTCTTTCATCTTAGGCTAGATTCACATACAGTATATGTTAGAGGCCATAAACTGGCTTACAATGTTCTATACCCATCGGCCATTACTTATGATGTCAACATGATATGAGATGCTAAGTCCACTAACCATATGAGTGTTAGAATCTATTTTGTTTTGACCATCCGCCATCTTGTTGTGGTTTTCAGGCCACTGGTCTTTTTCCTCTGATGCTGGGTTTGTCCTAGGTCAGGTGATTGTATCACCCTTTATTACCCAGCACCTGCCTCCCAGTCCTTGCTGGACAACAGTGTTAATCCACTAGTGTTCTGGCTTGGTGCCCTGTTAGCTTTCTGTGTATTATATTGTGCAGCTCTGGGTTTTCTAGTTCAGCCAGTTTAGTTTTTGGTTTTCCATTAGTTTCTGCAGTTTCCTCTATTTTCCTACTAGGAGGTTACCTGTTTTTGTTCCCAGTCCCTAGATCATTCAGGGATACCCTTCCCTCCTACCTGTAGATCTTCGTTTGAGTTTAGCCTAGGAAATAGTTGAGGGTCAGCTTTTCCCCTTCTACAATAGTCCTGAGTTGGGTTCTGAGTTGGAGAATAGCATCCTAGAAGCCCAGAATGCTGCACCAACAAACACTCCATATGGTAAATTATTTGTACCTAGAGCCTTAAGGAGAGCTTTGTTTGCTGAATGTCATGAGTCTCGTTTGGTGGGTCATCCAGGGATTTCGGAAACTAGAAGGTCAAACGGTCAAAGTTTCTGGTGGCCAGGGTGGCAAAGAGAAATCATCAAGTGGGTGCATCAGTGTACCATGTGCGCTAGGTCAAATGCCTCACATGCCCCAGCTGCAGGGTTGCTTTGCCCTTTGGAGGATCCTAGTTCACCATGGACGCATCTTGCTATGGATTTTATCACCGATCTGCTGGTCTCTGAGGGATTTTCTGTCATCTGGGTTGATGTGGATCGGTTTAGTAAGATGTGTCATCTGGTTCCGTTCAATAAATGAACCTGTGCCAAGACTCTAGCCAAGGCATTTGTGAAAGAGATTGTCAGGCTCCATGGTGTTCCCATGGACATTGTTTGCGATAGGGGACCACAGTTTGTGGCTTTATTTTTGCACTTTTTTCAACAGATTAAAGGTTCATTTGGCATTTTCGTCAGATTATCATCCGGAGTCCAATGGACAGACCGAAAGGAAGAACCAGGACATCGAGCAGTTTTTGAGATGTTTTGTAGCAGACAATCAGGAAATGTGGTCAGAATATCTGCCACTAGCTGAGTTTTCTCTTAATAATCATACGTCTTCCTTGGCTGGGTGTTCTCCTTTTCTCCTGTACAGGGACGCATCCATCTTTTAGTTCATTTTCTAAGATTGGGGTGGTGGTGCCTGAGGAGGGGAGTTTTTCTGGAAATTTGGACAGGGTTTGGACCAGTGTATACCATAATTTGAAAGAGGCGAATAGGAGGTCAAATAAATATTTTGACAAGAAAAGAAGGGAGGCGTTGTTTGCAGTTGGGGACATGGTCTGGTTGTCCTCTAGGAATCTGTGTTTGAAGATCCCTTCTAAAAAACTGGGGTCCAAGTTTGTAGGACCCTTCAAAGTTGTTCCGGTTGTCATCCCGGCAGTGATGAGATTGGACATCCCTTCATCCTGGAGAATTAACTCAGTTTTTTATACATCTTTACTGAAGAGAGTTGACATGCCAAAGAAGGAGACGATGCCGATTGTCCCGCCAATTGATGAGGATGATGAGTTTGAGATTTCACGCATTCTTGATTCCAGGTGGCACAGAGGAAGGTTGCAGTATCTCATATCCTGGAAGGTTTTCGATAATGTGGATAATTCCTGTGTGAAAACTGAGGACGTCTTAGCCACAAGGCTGATTAAGGCTTTTCACTGGAGATTTCCAAATAAGGCTCGGCCAAGAGGATCCGGAGGATCCTCATAATAAGGGAGGTACTGTTAGAATTTATTTGGTTTTGACCATCTGCCATCTTGTTGTGGTTTTCAGGCTGCTGGTCTTTTTCCTCTGGTGCTGGGTTTGTCCTAGGTCAGGTGATTGTATCACCCTTTATTACCCAGCACCTGCCTCCCAGTCCTTGGGGACAACAGTGTTAATCCGCTAGTGTTCTGGCTTGGTGCTTTTTTAGCTTTCTGTGTATTATATTGTGCAGTTCTGGGATCTCTAGTTCTGCCAGTTTAGTTTTTGGTTTTCCATTTGTTTTTGCACTTCCTCTATTTTCCTACTAGGAGGTTACCTGTTTTTGTCCTAGTCCCTAGATTGTTCAGGGATACCCTTCCCTCCTACCTGTATTTCTTCGTTTGAGTTTAGCCTAAGAAATGTCGGTGGGTCTATTCACAAGGAATAGGTCGCCCACTCCATCGTAGGGTTTCAGCCTAGTCATAGTTCAAGGTCAGATTTTCCCCCTTCTACCCTATTCCTGAGTTGCTTGATCCATAACAATGAGCTCTGGTAAGAAAAAATCTCCTATACTAACAATTTCAGATTTTAGGGATAAGCGGACCCATGGAAGTTTGGGTTCAGCAAAACTTTAGTCCAAAGTTCAGTTACGGTACCAGAAGTCTTCCTGAACTTTAACCAGAACCTTAACCCCATCAAATTCAATGGTGACCCAAACGTTGGTTTTGTATAATGGTCATAGTAAGTGCTAAGGTGCTGTCAAAGGAAGCAGAGTACCCCTCCAGGTACTCTCTCTTGCCCAAAACTCCAATCACTAAAACGGACTTCTGGGAAAAGTCGGTTTTCAGAGTTCAGCACTGGGCACTGGGTATTCAGTGCGAACCTCGAACTTTACAGTTCATGTTCGCTAATCTCTACTTCCACTGTATAAAAGGAGAAATCAGGCCCTTCAGTTGCAGGTTTCCTTGTTTAAAGGGATTGTCCACTCCCTATTTTTTAACCATGCAGAATTCTCTACAATAAATAAAAAACATTACGCTATTTATACACCATTATTATCAAGGAACATCATTCTGCATGACTTAAGGAGTGGACAACCCCCTAACAAGTCCTAAAAGCGGTGCCAATCTTATGTGCTAACTTTTTTAAGATCTTTTTACAGAAAATATGTATTCCATCCACCCTATTTTTTGGTAGTACACAATTCCATTTGATTCATTTTATCCATTGTCCTCTTTAATGCCGTTAATGAATCGTTCCTCAGATATCAGGAATCCATCAGATGAAGGTTTACTCACTATCCAGTAGCAGTTGGATAATGGCCAATCTTGCAGAGGAAATTATTTACTGTAGAAATGACTAAGCGCTTACTGCTTACCAAGATCTATGAGATTAATCAGAGCTAGGAACTCTTCCAGCTTCTATCTGCATTCAGGAGCTAGTGGTCTTAATTCTCTTATTACCACATTGAATACTGGAAATGCTCAGCATCACAGCACAGAAAAGGAAGGAGAAATGCCAGAGATTTTACACTAATGTAATGTCTATAAATTGTGATTGTCTACTTGTTCTATGTGTGTATGTATCAATTGCATTACATTATCCAGTGCATAGAACATTTCCATTTATGAGCATGTACAGTATGTAGCCATGCTGTTTATGACATGCTCATGCTATTTTTCTTTGTTCTGGTTTTCTTATTATATTTCACTTGTTGACATCCATGCATAGGCTACAGTCTGCCATAATCAGCAGCTCACAATCTCAGATTTTGAAGGATGGAATAGAGCATTTGAATCAGCTTTGTATTTGCTTGGTGTTATCTGAAAGAATCAGCAACAGCATTTTAATACCAGCAATCGTGATTTTTTTTTATGAAGCTGGTCCCTCTTTAAAAAGACAATTCCACAGGGAAGATGAAGAAAGCCATGGTCAGTTACAAATTTACTCTGCTGGTAAGCGGAGAATCGTCCTGTATGATGTCTTTACACTTAAGTGTAAAATCTACTTTAAAAAGTACTAAATCTGCCATACATGTAAGTTACAGAGAAATTCTAATTTGCCAAATTCAGCAAATTTTTTAAAATTGCAAGTACTACAAATGCCCTGAAAAAATGTATTTAGCACTCCTTGGACTGTATCCAACCCCTTTCAATCTTGCTAACGCAAATAGCCTTAGTAATATCAAAGTAACTTCACCATAAAAACAGACTGTAACTTGTTCGTAACAAGCAGCCCATTTAATAACACAGTTATTACAATTGACAGATTTGTCATGTTTTTGAAATAAAAAAATAAAATTAAAAAATGGTTCAAAAATTGAGCCCTTTTAGTCATTTGTGACTAAACAGACGACTCTGTTCAGAATCCTAAATGAAGCTGATGATGTCACTCTGAGATAAGTGCAGTGCCATATATCCCTTAATGCCTTACACTTCCTCCTCATTAATACAATTGTCAGAGGAAAATTACATCAATTGGAGCCTTGGTTTTATTTCACTACAGCCCCAAAAATCGTACCCTTGCCAAAAAGAAAGAAGAAATGATAGGTAAGTATATATAATTACAGAAAGCAATTGTAGAATTGCAGTATACAGTAGATTAGTCATGTACAGTTATCAATAGTGTTGAGCATTCCGATACTGCAAATATCGGGTATCGGCCGATATTCGCTGTATCTGAATTCCAATACCGAGTCCCGATATTTTTTTGATATCGGAAATCGGAATCGGAAGTTCCTATAAGTTCCCAGTCATCTTCGGCGTGTGTGGTGCGTATGGTTCCCAGGGTCTGGAGGAGAGGAGACTCTCCTTCAGGCCCTGGGATCCATATTCATGTAAAAAATAAAGAATAAAAATAAAAAATATGGATATACTCACCCTCCGACGGCCCCTGGCTCTCAGCGGTGCAACCGGCAGCCTCTGTTCCTAAGAATGCAGTGAGTGTAGGACCTGCGATGACGTCGCGGTCTTGTGACTGGTCACGTGACTGGTCGCGCTTTTCCTTAGAAGACGTAGTGGTACCCCCGTTGGGAGTTGTGCCAAAAAATGAACCCAATACATTCAGACTAATCCACCATTTGTCATATCCAAGGGGCAGGTCAGTAAACGACAACATCGACGCGGAGCCAAGTACAGTACTATGTACTGTACCTCCTTTGATGAGGCAATCAGGCAGGTCAAAAAGTTTGTAAAGGGCACCCTAATGGCCAAAACAGACATTGACGGGGCATTCCGGTTACTACCTGTGCCTCCGAAAAGTGTCCTCCCATTGGGTTGCTTCTGTGAAGGAGCATACTTCATAGATCGCTGTTTGCCCATGGGGTGCTCCATATCCTGCTCACTATTTGAGGCGCTTAGTTGCTTCCTCGAATGTGTCATCATCGACATTTGTAAGGCGGCACATATTATCCATTACCTCGATGATTTCTTATGCCTGGGCCCAAAAGATTCGCCACAGTGTGAAAACACGCGGTAGTCCACCTGTGAGAAGGAGAGAGCTGGAGGGAGAGTGGACACCCCAGAGCTGAGGGGTTAGATTGAGAAAGAAAGAAGGCGGTGTAGCTTGCTTCATGGGTGGGGTACTCTGCTGAGTAGCAGAAATTGCTAGTAGGCCCCAAACGATTTCTTGGGCCAGATGCCATTACAAAATAGTAGTTAGGTAAACAGGTGGTGTAGCTTGCTTCATGGGTGAAGTATGCTGCTGAGTAGCACTAAATTCTACTAGGCCCAAAAGGATTTCCTGGGCTAGATGCATGTAAAAAATAGTACATAGGTAAACAGGCGGTGTAGCTTGCTTCATGGGTGGGGTACTGTGCTGAGTAGCACAAAATGATATTAGGTACAAAATGATTTCCTGGGCTAGATTGTTATGATCTGGTGACCTTGGAGCCGCATGAAACTTTCTCTGGAGTCGGTGGAACCTGTACTGACCGCAGATCCTGAACTAACACCGCAACTAGAAGTAGCCGTGGGGTGTGCCTAACATACCCTAGACACCTCGACACAGCCGGAGGACTAAATACCCCTATAGATGGAAATAAGAATGCTACCTTGCCTCAGAGCAGACCCCCAAAGGATAGGCAGCCCCCCAGGAATAATGACTGTGAGGAGAAGAATAGACACACGCAGGTAGAAAACAGGATTTAGCAAAAGAGGCCACTCTAGCTAAATAGGAAAGGATAGGACAGATTACTAGGTGGTCAGTATTAAAACCCTTCCAAAAATATCCACAGCAGATAATACAAAAAGTTCCACAATCTAACTAAAGACATGGAATGTATATCTGCCACTCCAGAGAATCCAACAAGACTGAGAAAATACTGACACAATCTAAGCTGGACAAGAAAACACAAAGAATAGCACTGAATTGTGAAGCACACAACATGTGTGCCACAGGGGAAAAAAAACAGACACTTATCTTTGCTGATTTGGCAGAAAGGCAGGAGGAACCAGCAATTGACAACTGGCAAGGACTAATGAATCCTGCACGCCTAAATACCCCAGTCAGAACTGCAATCAGCAGATACACCTGACCAGGACTGCAACTCAGGGGCAACTGCATTACCACATACAACCACCGGAGGGAGCCCAAAAGCAGAATTCACAACACTAGATGCAGTTAAAAATTAGTAATTAGATCAACAGGCGGTGTAGCTTGCTTCATGGGTGGGGTACGCTGCTAAGTAGCACTAAATTCTACTAGGCCCAAAAGGATTTCCTGTTCTAGATGCCGTTACAAAATAGTAGTTAGGTAAACAGGCGGTGTAGCTTGCTTCATGGGTGCAGTATACTGCTGATTAGCACCAAATTCTACTAGGCCCAAAAGGATTTCCTGGGCTAGATGCCGTTACAAAATAGTACTTAGGTAAACAGGCGGTGTAGCTTGCTTCATGGGTGGGGTACGCTGCTGAGTAGCACCAAATTTTACTAGGCCCAAAAGGATTTCCTGGGCTAGATGCCATTAAAAAATAGTAGTTAGGTAAACAGGCGGTGTAGCTTGCTTCATGGGTGGGGTACGCTGCTGAGTAGCACCAAATTTTACTAGGCCCAAAAGGATTTCCTGGGCTAGATGCCATTAAAAAATAGTAGTTAGGTAAACAGGCGGTGTAGCTTGCTTCATGGGTGGGGTACTGTGCTGATTAGCACAAAATGCTATTAGGTACAAACCAATTTCCTGGGCTAGATGCAGTTAAAAGTTAGTAATTAGATCAACAGGCGGTGTAGCTTGCTTCATAGGTGGGGTACGCTGCTGAGTAGCACTAAATTCTACCAGGCCCAAAAGGATTTCCCGTGCTAGATGCCGTTACAAAATAGTAGTTAGGTAAACAGGCGGTGTAGCTTGCTTCATGGGTGGGGTATGCTGCTGAGTAGCACCAAATGCTACTAGGCCCAACAGAATTTCCTGGGCCAGATGCCATTAAAAATAGTTCTTAGATAAACAGGCGGTGGGTGGCTGGGCTACTCTGCTGTCTAGCAGACGCTGAAGCTTTGGAGCAGACCTATGAATCCCAGGCCACAGTATGAGTAAACAACTCTGCAGACGACCCCACCCACCTGGAATTGGCGATGGCAATGTCATGTAAAAATCAGCAAGGGGACTAAATAAAAGAGTCTCCATTTTTTCAAAAAATTCGGCCACAGACACCACTTAAGTGGCATCAATTTCACCAGAGTTTTTTAAAACGGTTGGTGAGGTGATTTTCAAAAATCATCAAGTCTCTCCAAGAAGACACAGGGGTAGAAAAGTCCTTGCGGATCCAGGATTTGTTCATCTTGATGAACGTTTGTCTACATTGTCACTGGACAGCTGCGTGCGCTTATCTGTCAGCACACCATCAGCAGCGCTGAACACACATTCAGAGAGAACGCTGGCTGTGGGGCACAACAAGATCTCCAAGGCGTGAGTGGCGAGCTCAGGCCATTTTTCAAGATTGGAAGCCCAAAATGAGCAAGGGTCCAGTTCTACAGTCATGGCATCTATGTTAACTTGGAGATACTTTTGTACCATCCTCTCTAGGCGTTGGCTGTGTGTCAGACTTCTTGTCTCATGTGGCCTTGCAAAGGATGGTCTAAAAAACTCTTGAGACGATTAGAAAACATTGCTGTTACCACCAGATATGATGTTACTGTTACGGTTAGAGTGATGACTCGATAGTCCCATGGTTGGCAAGTTAGAACTCAGAGATTGACTACGTGCACCACTGGTGTTTTGTGGAAAAGCAGATGTTAGATTCTGTAACCGTCTCTGCTGATACTCCTGCATGCGTGAATCCCTTTCTATGGCAGGAATTATTTCGCCAAATTTGCTTTTGTACCGGGGATCTAAGAGTGTGGCAACCCAGTAGTCGGCATTACTTCGGATTCTGACAATCCGAGGGTCATGTTGCAGGTAGTGCAGCAAGAAGCCACTCATGTGTCTTGCGCATCCAGGAGGACCAAGTCCTTTTTGTCTTGGTGGTGGCGAGGTGAGAATCATGCTTCCTTCGTCTGCCCTCTCCCCCCAACCTTGCACAACAGAATTTTGATCAAGGTCTCCCTCATCTGATGAGTCTTCCATGCCCAGCACCAGTTCGTCCTCCACTTCTTCCTCGCCTCCTGCACCTTCCTCAACAGTTTGGCTGCTACCATGCGCCCTCAGTAACCCCCTTTCCCCCAGCCTCCAATGCCAGCCGCCTTTGTGCTGCCAACCTTCTTGACCTTGGAGATATGATCCCTTCCGCACATGACTTCTCCTGTTCCTCCTCCTCCTCTTGTTCCACCACCTGACTTTGGACACTGTGTAAGGTGTGCTCCAGCATGTAAATCACCCGAATGGTCATGCTGATAATGGCATTGTCAGCACTAAACATCTTCGTTGCTATTTCAAAACTGTGCAGAAGGGTGCATAGGTCCCTGATCTGAGACCACTCCTGCAGCGTCATTTGCCCCACCTTTTGATCTCGTTGGCCCAGGCTATACGTCATAATGTATTGCATCAGGGCTCGTTGGTGCTGCCACAGTTGCTGCAACATATGCAGAATTGAAGTCTTTTAAATGGTGGCGCAAAGTCTCAATGCTATTAAAAGATTTCCTGCAGCGATACCAACAAACCTCCACAAATAGTTTGTAAAAAAGTGAACATGCATATATAATAGTATACAACTAAGTGTATACAGGTGCGCGCTGAAAAAATAGCGCAGTAGGATAAAAGCTGATAGTATTCTTTATAGAGGGTAACCGCTCATATAATGTCCCACTGTAAAATAATCTAATACTTAAATGAACAGGTTTAACCTCCGATGTGCTCAACCCTGATCAACCCTGAGGAAGGAGACAGACGTCTCCGAAATGCGTTGGTTGTTTGATCCTAGCTGCACTTCGTATTCACTCTCTGGGAATTATGGTCACATGACTGATTATGTCACGCAGGTCCTGCACACCTGCGCACCGTTCATACTCACCGCTGTAAGCACACGCGGCATTGACTCTGCAGGACTCCGTTTATATTAGGAGGTTAGTTAGTGGTGGCTTGCTGAAGGCCGGGGCAGCCACCGGTTTCTAATATATCTTCTGCCTGGATACACTCGGAACGACAGGAGGAACGCTACAGCCTCTCACTCACCAACGGAGGTAGGAAGACCTTTTCATGCATTAACTCATTGGTCATTTTAGTGAGCACATCGGAGGTTAAACCTGTTCATTTAAGTATTAGATTATTCTACAGTGGGACATTACACTCACCGGCCACTTTATTAGGTACACCTGTCCAACTTCTTGTTAACACTTAATTTCTAATCCAGCCAATCACATGGCGGCAACTCAGTGCATTTAGGCATGTAGACATGGTCAAGACAATCTCCTGCAGTTCAAACCGAGCATCAGTATGGGGAAGAAAGGTGATTTGAGTGCCTTTGAACGTGGCATGGTTGTTGGTGCCAGAAGGGCTGGTCTGTGTATTTCAGAAACTGCTGATCTACTGGGATTTTCACGCACAACCATCTCTAGGGTTTACAGAGAATGGTCCGAAAAAGAAAAAAAATCCAGTGAGCGGCAGTTCTGTGGGCGGAAATGCCTTGTTGATGCCAGAGGTCAGAGGAGAATGGGCAGACTGGTTCGAGCTGATAGAAAGGCAACAGTGACTCAAATCGCCACCCGTTACAACCAAGGTAGGCCTAAGAGCATCTCTGAACGCACAGTGCGTCGAACTTTGAGGCAGATGGGCTACAGCAGCAGAAGACCACACCGGGTACCACTCCTTTCAGCTAAGAACAGGAAACTGAGGCTACAATTTGTACAAGCTCATCGAAATTGGACAGTAGAAGATTGGAAAAACGTTGCTTGGTCTGATGAGTCTCGATTTCTGCTGCGACATTCGGATGGTAGGGTCAGAATTTGGCGTAAACAACATGAAAGCATGGATCCATCCTGCCTTGTATGGAGCATCTTTGGGATGTGCAGCCGACAAATCTGCGGCAACTGTGTGATGCCATCATGTCAATATGGACCAAAATCTCTGAGGAATGCTTCCAGCACCTTGTTGAATCTATGCCATGAAGAATTGAGGCAGTTCTGAAGGCAAAAGGGGGTCCAACCTGTTACTAGCATGGTGTACCTAATAAAGTGGCCGGTGAGTGTATATGAGCGGTTACCCTCTATAAAGAATACTATCAGCTTTTATCCTACTGCGCTATTTTTTCAGCGCGTTCCTGTATACACTTAGTTGTATACTATTATATATGCATGTGCAGTATTGAATTCCACCATGTGGGCACATCGCATTTCAGCCAGTGAACTGGCAGGCCCAACGACTTCTGTAGAGATGCAAGTCGTCGAGCTGCGGGATGTGAACGGTGGAAGTGAGCACACAGCGACCGTGCCCTCTGCAGAAGCCCATCTAGTCTGGGATAGTGGATTAAAAATTGCTGGACAACCAGGTTCAAAATATGAGCCATACAAGGCATGTGTGTGACATTGCCCCAGCGAATTGCTGCACCCAGGTTTGTAGCATTGTCGCACACAGCCTTCCCTGGCTGCAGGTTGAGTGGAGACAACCATTGATGGAACTCGGTCTCCAGAGCTGACCACAACTCCTCAGCTGTGTGACTCACATTTCCCAGACATTTCAATGTAAACACTGCCTGATACCGTTGAGCCCTGGTGACAGCATAGTGAGGAGGTGTGCAGGATTCCTTCTGCACAGTTACAACGTGGGTGGCATTACCAGACAGGTGGAGGACCGAGAGGCGGTTGAGGAGGCAAAAGCAGTGGAGGAACTTATAGATGCAGAGGATCGACGAGCAACTCGTGGGGACGGCAAGACTTGGACAGCAGCCCCTTCTCCTGATGTCGCTGTAGTTACCCAGTGCCCAGTCACCGACATGTAACGCCCCTGTCCATGTCTACTCGTCCAAGTGTCTGTGGTGAAATGCACTTTGTCACACACAGAGTTTCTCAAGGAAGCGGTGCTGTTATGTGCGACATGTTGGTATAGCGCAGGCACAGCTTTCTTTGAGAAGTAGTGGTGACTGGGCATCTGGTACTGGAGCACTGCAAAGGACATAAGGTCTCGAAATCGTTGTGCGACGCAGCGTCGGGCGCCGCTGCGGTGACGCATGCGTCATGTGCCCCTATATTTAACATGGGGGCGTATGGACATGCGTTGCACTTGCATTTTGTGACGCATGCGGCACTGCGGCGCACGCGTCAGGGCGCAGAGGACGCAGCAAGTTGCATTTTTTGTGCGTCCAAAATCAAGCAAAAAAAGGATGCATGCGTCACAAAACAATGCGTTTTGCATGCGTTTTGCATGCGTTGTGCGTTGCATCGCCGATGCGTCGCCGACACAACACACAACAACGCAAATGTGAACGTAGCCTTAGCTTTGTCATGGCTAGGAGGAAATGGTCTTTTACTTTTCCACATCTGAGGGACTGAGGGCTGGCTGCCGTGCTTAGACAAAGTTGAGTAGGGTGTCCCCGCAAACTGCTGGTCTGTGAGGAAGGTGCAGGAGGAGATGTTATGTTGCCTTGATCAAAATGTGGTGTCGATGTCGGAGAGCGCTCAACACCAGCAGGTGTTTCCACTTGCAAATGTCCTGACAACCTGCCAATCACACTGGCTGTTGTGGGTAAAGATGTGGAAGGTCTGCATCCAAAACCAAGTGTGACTGCTGTCCCCACAGTCACAGAGGATGAAGAGGACGCGGATGCACTTGATGGGGCAGACGGTGGTTGACCCGGCCCACTAGGCCGCATTGTAGCACAGTGAGCTTCCCACTGCAACTTATGCCTCATATCCATGTGATGTTTCATGCATAAAGTACTCAAGCTAGTGATTTTTTGGCCTCTACTGAGATTTTGTTGACAAATCTTACAGACACATGAGTTGGGTCATCCTTTGCGATGTCAAAAAATGCCCAGGCTATGCAAGGCTTAGAGCCCGTGCAACCTGAAGAGCCACCACGACTTCTGGTCTGAGGCACAGTTGGGGTTGAGGATGCAGTTGTTGATGTGCTTCCAGTACTCCGTCTCTGTCCAGGAAGGCGCACCGTTACCTCGTCATGAGACTCATCACTAGCATCCTCCTCCACCTCCTCTGCTGACCTCATGGACTGGTGGACAGGGGGTTGACAGTAAGTGGGGTCTACAACCTCGTCATCATCATCCTGTGTGTTCTCATACCCGTCATCCTCAGAGCCAACCTCTTCCTGCCCCGACCGAAAAGTCAAGTTTTCATTCCAAATAGGTATCTCAGTCTCATCATCATCTCCCTCATTGTCTCCACCAACATGAGTTACAGTTTGGGAACGAGGGTCTACATTATGCTCAGAACCTTCTTCATCTGGGCCTGGATCTGACTCACAAAGATTCTGGGCATCAGTGCAGATCATTTCCTCGTCTGGATTCACAGAAGCTCTGGAGCAGACCTCTGATTCCCAGGCTATAGTATGCGTAAACAGCTCTACAGACTCAACCATGTGTGTTGCCCCATGCTCAGACGGGCAGCTGGAGACTTGGGAGCTGTGAGGAAGCAAATGCGATTGGGGTGACAACTCTGAGGACTGGAGTAATTGTGATGTTGAAGTTGACATAATAATAATAATAATAATAATAATTTTATTTATATAGCGCCAACATATTCCGCAGCGCTTTACAACTTATAGAGGGGACTTATACAGACAACAGACATTACAGCATAACAGAAATCACAGTTCAAAACAGATACCAGGAGGAATGAGGGCCCTGCTGCTCGCAAGCTTACAATCTATGAGGAAAAGGGGAGACACAAGAGGTGGATGGTAACAATTGCTTTAGTTATTTGGACCAGCCATAGTGTAAGGCGCGGGTGTTCATGTACAGCTGCATGAACCAGTTATCAGCCTAAGTATGTAGCAGTACAGACACAGAGTGCTATTAACTGCATAAAGTGTATGAGAACATGATGGAGGAACGTGATTATGTTGTTGTTTTTTATTAATAGGCCACACAGGGATAATTAGGTTAATGCGTTGAGGCGGTAGGCCAATCTGAACAAATGAGTTTTTAGTGCACGCTTAAAACTGTGGGGATTGGGGATTAATTGTATTAACCTAGGTAGTGCATTCCAAAGAATCGGCGCCGCACGTGTAAAGTCTTGGAGACGGGAGTGGGAGGTTCTGATTATTGAGGATGCTAACCTGAGGTCATTAGCAGAGCGGAGGGCACGGGTAGGTTGGTAGACTGAGACCAGAGAGGAGATGTAGGGTGGTGCTGAGCCATGGAGTGCTTTGTGGATGAGGGTAGTAGTTTTGTACTGGATTCTGGATTGGATGGGTAGCCAGTGTAATGACTGGCACAAGGTAGAGGCATCGGTGTAACGGTTGGCGAGGAATATGATCCTGGCAGCAGCATTCAGGACAGATTGGAGCGGGGAGAGTCTGGTAAAAGGTAGGCCAATTAGTAGAGAGTTACAATAGTCCAGACGAGACATGGAGGAGAGCCCACTTGAACGAGCACTTGATATCTGTTCAAGCACCTGCTGTTTTTGTGCCTCATCTGGAATTTTTGGCGATGCTTGTAGTGATGGTCGTAAGACAGGGATCATATCAGATTGTGCACGAAAAGAAGTAGACATTTTACTTTGGCTGGAAGATGGTCTTTCTTCTGCAGATGTTACTGTTGCTTTACCACCTACACAAACTTTTTTTCCATTTCCAACACGCCTATTCCCCATTCCACCAGCAGCAGGCCTTTTGCCACTCATTTTAGTGCTTAACTAATTGGCAACTCTGTATCTGTAGTTGTTGGCACAACAACCAATGGATGAAAACCGAGCAGAACTGAGTGGCCAAACTGTGGTACTAGGCCCAAACTATTAACTGGATTAGATGCAGTGAAAACTGAGATACACAGGCGGTATAGTTTGTTTCACAGGCGGGCTACTCAGCTGACTTGCAGACCCTGCTCCCAGGCCCAAAACTATTAACTGTATTAGATGCAGTGAAAATAGAAAAACACAGACGGAGTAGTTAGTTTCACAGGCGGGCTACTCTGCTGACGTGCAGACACTGCTCCTAGGCCCAAACTATTAACTGGATTAGATGCAGTGAAAATTGAGACACACAGGTGGCATAGTTTGTTTCACAGGCAGGCTACTCTGCTGACGTGAAGACACTGCTCCTAGGCCCAAAACTATTAACTGGATTAGATGCAGTGAAAATAGAGATACACAGGTGGTGTAGTTAGTTTCACATGCGGGCTACTCTGCTGATGTGCAGACACTGTTACTAAGCACAAAACCCCAAAACGATTTACTGGGTTAGATGCAGTAAAAATTGAGATACACAGACGGTGTAGCTAGTTTCACAGGCGGGCTACTCTGCTGACGTGCAGACACTGCTACTAAGCCCCAAACCCCAAAACGATTTACTGGGTTAGATGCAGTAAAAATTGAGATACACAGACGGTGTAGCTAGCTTCACAGGTGGGCTACTCTGCTGACGTACAGACACTGGTCCTAGGCCCAAAACTTTTAACTGGATTAGATGCAGTGAAAATTTAGATACACAGGTTGTATAGTTTGTTTCACAGGCGGGCTAAACTGCTGACGTGCAGACACTGCTCCCAGGCCCAAAACTATTAACTGGATTAGATGCAGTGAAAATAGAGATACACAGGCAGTGTAGTTAGTTTCACAAGCGGGCTACTCTGCTGACGTACAGACACTGGTCCTAGGCCCAAAACTTTTAACTGGATTAGATGCAGTGAAAATAGAGATACACAGGCGGTGTAGTTAGTTTCACAGGCGGGCTACTCTGCTGGCGTGCAGACACTGCTCCTAGGCCCAAAACTATTAACTGGATTAGATGCAGTGAAAACAGAGATACACAGGCTGTGTAGTTAGTTTCAAAGGCGGACTACTCTTCTGAAGTGCAGACACTGCTCCTAGGCCCAAAATTGTTAACTGGATTAGATGCAGTGAAAATAGAGATACACAGGTGGTGTAGTTAGTTTCACAGGTGGGCTACTCTGCTGATGTGCAGACACTGTTACTAAGCACAAAACCCCAAAACAATTTACTGGGTTAGATGCAGTAAAAATTGAGATACACAGGCTGTGTAGCTAGCTTCACAGGCAGGCTACTCAGATGGCTATCAGACAATGCTACTAGCCCAAAAGGATTGGCTGAGCTAGATTACACCAAATGCTGTGACTAACACTTGCACAGCACTGGCTCAGACCTGCCTGGCAAACAGTGCTATGAACTGCTGTAACCTACCCTGAAAAGGGCTGATATTACAACTATTCCCGACTCCTTCCAACTCCCTAAACCTATCTCTCTGACAATTCGCTCCAAAAAACACTCTTAGTCTGTATAGCGCCCACAGCCGCAGCGGTGCCGTCTAACACTAAGCTGCAGCAGTGAGGAAATGGTGGCGACGGGGCAAATGGCTGGTTCTTATAGGGCAAGGACATGTGACATACACAGCCAATGACACATGCCTTTGCTTGTGTGCATCACATGCACATTGCTGTGTGTGTGTGCACTGCTGATAGGCTGAGAGACTGCACCGCCCCTCTGTAATTGTGGCAAAGAAAAAAAATGGAGATCGGCGTTATTTCAGCACAGATCTATCTCCCGCCCCCGCCCACTATACACTGAAACAGTCCATTAACAATGATAAACAGTTTTAATGTGCAAATCAAGCTAGGCTTTTGGTGAACGAACAGTTATCAAACAGAAACTGGAACAGACGAATTTTAGGCAAAATTGTTTGGGTTCGTCGAATGACTCGAACAACGCCCAAAACAGCTCGAATTTGAAATTGGCGAACAGTTCGACTCGAACAACGCTCATCTCTAATAATAGTGAAGGATAATCAGCACGTAAAAAAATGCATGTGATTTTTAATACGTTTTTTGCAGCAGAATCGCACAAAAAATGCATATAATCTGCACATGACTTTATCAATTACAGGTGCTCCTCAGAAAATTAGAATATCATCAAAAAGTTAGTTAATTTCAGTTCTTCAACGCAGAAAGTGAATCTCATATATTGTGTAGAGTCATTAAATAGAGTGATCTATTTTAAGTATACTATGTAACAAATTTACAGCCAGTGTAAACCAAAAAATCATTATCTCAGTAAATTAGAATACTTTATAACACCAGCTTGAAAAATTATTTTACAATCCGAAATGTTGGCCTACTGAAATGTACAGAATAAGCAATGTAATCACCCAGAAGATCTACTCTGAATGTCTCTGACTAAATATCAAACAATTAACAGCAAAGTCAGCCCTTTAAATCCTAGTAAAACTTAGCATTTATTAATACACCTAAAAATAAAAACATAATTCAAAATTGTATACATAAAGTGCTCATGATTAACAGTGCACTAGATAAAAAATGGCACAATCTCACCCAAATTGTTAGCTGGCCCTCAGATACTGCTCCATATACCAAGAGACCAGATGATGGGGAGAAAGGACATCAAGACCAAATAAACGACATAGCGCGGGAGCTGATTGCAGAGGGCACGACAGGGTAAAAGAGGCCCCCGTGTTCCCCACTCCCCCCCCTATGTCGTTTATTTGGTCTTGATGTCCTTTCTCCCCATCATCTGGTCTCTTGGTATATGGAGCAGTATCTGAGGGCCAGCTAACAATTTGGGTGAGATTGTGCCATTTTTTATCTAGTGCACTGTTAATCATGAGCACTTTATGTATACAATTTTGAATTATGTTTTTATTTTTAGGTGTATTAATAAATGCTAAGTTTTACTAGGATTTAAAGGGCTGACTTTGCTGTTAATTGTTCCCACTGAAATTTATGTTCAGTAAATGCACTTGATAATTGGTCAGAGCTTCTTTTGCATCAATTACTGCATCAATATGGCATGGAATGGAGGCGATCAGCCTGTGGCACTGCTGTGATGTTATGGAAGCCCAGGTTGCTTTGATAGCAGCCTTCAGCTTGTCTGCATTGTTGGGTCTGGTGTCTCTCATCTTCATCTTGACAAAACCCCATAGATTCTCTATGGGGTTAATGAAAGGCGAGTTTCCTACCCAATCAAGCACAGTGATACTGTTGTTTTTAAACCAGGTATTGGTACTTTTGGCAGTGTGGACAGGTGCCAAGTCCTGCTGGAGCCTACTGAAGCAAATTAATTTTCCTTTTTAAACACTTGGGAAGCCTTTGCAGGTGTTTTTGCTAATTATTCTAATTTACTGAGATAATGACTTTTGGGTTTTCATTGGCTGTAAGCCATAATCATCAATATTAACAGAAATAAACATGTGAAATAGATCACTCTGTCTGTAATGACTCTATATAATGTATGAGTTTCACTTTTTGTATTGAAGACCTGAAATAAATTAACTTTTTTGATGATATTCTAATTTTGTGAGAAGCACCTGTAGGTTTTACCAAATCCAAATATCAGAACGTATCCAAAACAAAGCATTTTTATTTAAAGTATGATATACCAAAAGGAGACAAAAACCTCAGCATCAAAAATGCAATAAAACACATGTAAGAAACACATTCAAAGCCTAATTACAAAAATGCAAGTAACCTATTTTAGCTAAAAGATGAAGAAATGCTGTAGAAAATTTTTTAAAAATAAGAATTGCATCAAGTACTAATTGTGAGAGTATTTATAAAGAAAGACTGCACTTCATGCAATTGTGACTTTACTTTTTAAAGCTCCCAATAAAAGTATCTGGAGAATAAATGCACTACTACAAATTCACTGCATGTTTAGATCCACAGTGGGCATTATTTTTTATGGAAACATATCCCCATTAGATGAACTGTTAGATGCAACACATTTTTTGCAGTGTTTTACATGGAATATGGTTTTAGATTTGAACAGTTCTGCTATTCACGGATAAAGCAAAGATTAACGACTTAATGACGTATGACGCACATTTTCATAATAGGTCACTTCAGTGTGAATTCAATTAATGGGTTGAGCATACTTTATAAGAGGCAGATTCCGACTGTATTGTACAGCTGACTTCTGCAGATGAGTGTAGTAACAGAAGCTAGCTCCAATCACAGGAGCGCAGCTAGACAATCTGACAGTAGGGTTTAAACTATATCATTGTAAATGCACTTGTGCATCATCTCCCATCTTCCTACCTATTGCAATCATAAGGAATTCATGGGATCCCAGGACAGCAGTGGGCCTGCAGAAGGCCCCATAACTGTCATCTTAGTCATGCTGTGAAGCTCAAGCACAGGTTGACCTTCATTGGCTGACTACAATTTTACTATATGCTGCAATCTGTAATATAAGCAAATGAATGATAATAACTTCTAGACCCGCTTTCTAAAATTAAATTTGAACATCAGCTACTACTTGACAGATATTGCACTTCTCCCCTAAATATACAACAATGTGACATCCTAAAATGCTATCAATAAAAATGTCAGCTTAGGGTACAAAAACAAGGTACCACAAAACTGGTAATGCTGTTGTTGCTCTGACCTGGTGAATCATGTTGTTAAGTAATTTGCACCACAGGAAAGCTAAAATAATGGTACTAAATGCAATTGGTTAAATATGAAAGGGGTATACAAATGTGGGAAGGAAAAGTAATGTACACTCCCCTCTAACTCTCTCGCCCCCCTCCAATCTATTCTAAAATCCGCTGCCTGACTAATCCACCTATCCCCCCGCAATTCCCTAGCCTCTCCACTCTGGGCCATGGGGAGCCAGTGAAGGGATTGGCAGAGACTCCAGTTCAAAACCCTAACCATGGCATACAAAGCCATCTGCAACCTGTCTCCTCCATACATCTGTGACCTCGTCTCCCGGTACCTACCTGAACGCAACCTCCGATCCTCACAAGATCTCCTTCTCGACTCCCCTCTTATCTCTTCTTCACAAAATCGCAAACAAGATTTCTCCCATACTCTTAAAATTTTTTCCAGGTAGGAGATGTTCTGTTTTTTTGCACGGATTGTTTGAAACCTAAAGGGTTAAATATCTTAGCAGATAAAATTGTATAGTGTTTTATTTTATTATTTGTATTTACTTTTATTGTTTTACTTTAAAATTTGCATTCTTATTTGAAAAAAATATATACAGTATATGTTTTTTTAAGAGGAGAGTGTAATGTAGATAGAATGACAATATGTCATCTAATTTATAAAGCTGAATATATGTGTGTATGTCCGGGATTGGCATCTGCACCGTCGCAGCTACAGCCACAAAATTTTGCACAGTCACATGTCTGGACCCTGAGAGCTTCATAGGCTATGTTGTGAGGCAAAATTTTAACCCCGAGTGTTCCAATTCACCAAACAATTTTGTCCCTATCTACATATTGGGGAAAAAGTGAAAGGAAAAGTGTTGGAGGCAAATTGACATCCAAGAGGAGATGGCATACAGGTATATACTATATACAGGGGAGATGCCATACAGGTTTATACTATATACAGGGGAGATGACTTACAGGTATATCTAATATATAAAGCTGAATGTGTGTGCATGTGTGTACGTGTGTATGTCCGGGATTGGCATCTGCACCGTCACAGCTACAGACACAAAAATTTGCACAGTGACACGTCTGGACCCTGAGAGCATCATAGGCTATATGTTGTGAGGCAAAATTTTAACCCCGTGCGTTCCAATTCACCAAACAATTTTGCCCCTATCTACATAATGGGGAAAAAGTGAAAGGAAAAGTGTTGGAGGCAAATTGAAGGCTGCCAGATGTGAACAAGGGGGACTTAAAGAGTGAGAGCGATGGCGTCAAAGAGTATATACTGTACAGTTGCTAAGGTGGGGCCCCGACATGGGATACTCACCACACACGGGGATATGAACACACACACAAAATGCGCCACACACTACCACGTGCTTGAACATATATCACCCTCAGCACACATTTCACCACACATACACCAACCTCGCCACATAAAAGTCAAAACACAAAAGTCGCTGCTCAAAACTCGCCACGCGCAAAATTCGCCACATGCAAAATTCGCCACATGCAAAACTAGGCTCACGCAAAACTCGCCTCATGGAAAACTCGCCACACGCAAATCTTGCACACGTGGAAAAATTGCCACGAGCACAAAAGTTTCAACAAATGCAAAAGTTGCCTCACACAAAACTTGCACATACTCAAAACGCACCACACATAAAACTCACCACACGCAAAACTCGCCATGCACAAAACTTTCTGCACACAACTTGCTACACTAACCTGTCACATGCAACTCGACACACAAAAAGTTGCTACACGCATGTCGCCACACAAAACTCATCTCACAAAAGTCGCTACATGCATGTCACCACACGCAACTCAACTCACACAACTTGACACATGAAACTCGCCCTAAAACAAACACAAGTCTGGTATTATCCTTCAAAAAAAAATCTGCTTAATAAGCAGACAAACTACAAGAGCAACAACTGTACCATATAGGAAATATGGCAACTGTCAGTCACATGACCTGTCTATTATGTGTATGTGTGAGCTAATATATACTGCCCGGGGGGAGGGCTTCCTGTAGGCTGGAGATTTATCAGGCTGCCAATTTAGCTTACAAATACTGAGGTAAAAATACTGAGCAAATAATGTGTGAAAGAGGTCTAATACAGGAGATGACACACAAATATATACTATATGCAGGAGGAGAAGACACACAGGTATATACTATATACAGGGGAGATGACACACACATGTATACTATACACAGGGGAGATGACACACAGGTATATACTATATACAGGAAGAGATGACATACAGGTATATAATATATACAGGAGGAGATGACACACACATACATACTATATACAGGGGAGATGACACACAGGTATATACTATATACAGGAGGAGATGACACATTGGTATTTACTATATACAGGGGAGATGACATACAGGTACATACTATATACAGGGGAGATGACACACAGGTATATACTATATACAGGAGGAGATGACACCCAGGTATATACTATATACAGGAGGAGGTGACATACAGGTACATACTATATACAGGAGGAGATGACATACAGGTACATACTATATACAGGGGAGATGACACACAGGTATATACTACATACAGGGGAGATGACACACAGGTATATACTATATACAGGGGAGATAACACACAGGTATATACTATATACAGGAGGAGATGACACACAGGTATATACTATATACAGGAGGAGATGACAGAAAGGTATATACTATATACAGGGGAGATGAGACATGTATATACTATATACAGGAGGAGATGACACACAGATATATACTATATACAGGAGCAGATGACACACAGGTATATACTATATACAGGAGGAGATGACTGACATACAGGTACAAACTATATACAGGAGGAGATGACACACAGGTATATACTATATACAGGAGCAGATGACACACAGGTATATACTATAAACAGGAGGAGATGACTTACAGGTATATACTATATACAGGAGGAGATGACACACAGGTATATACTATATACAGGGGAGATGAGACATGTATATACTATATACAGGAGGAGATGACACACAGATATATACTATATACAGGAGCAGATGACACACAGGGATATACTATATACAGGAGGAGATGACACACAGGTATATACTATATACAGGAGGAGATGACTGACATACAGGTACAAACTATATACAGGAGGAGATGACACACAGGTATATACTATATACAGGAGCAGATGACACACAGGTATATACTATAAACAGGAGGAGATGACTTACAGGTATATACTATATACAGGAGGAGATGACACACGTATATACTATATACAGGAGGAAATGACATACAGGTATATACTATATAAAAGAGGAGATGACACATAGGTATATAGAGGAGGAGATGACATACAGCAGGTACAGGGGAGATGATATACAGCTATATACCATATACAGGAGATGACATACAGGTATATACTATATATAGGAGGAGACGACATACAGGTATATAGTATATACAGAAGAGATGACATACAGGTATATACTATATAAAGGAGGAGATGACACATAGGTATATACAATATACAGGAGGAGATGACATACAGCAGGGAATGAGCGTAAGGTCAAACAAATAAAACTCTCCCTGAATATAAGCTAACACCAGGGGACTATGGCAGAGGTTTCCTCTGCTCTCCCTATGGAGAACACGGGAATACTTGTCCATGCAACTGTCATGCTGAGTATTAGTGTAAATGCTCTGATGACAACAACTGGAGAGCAAAAGAGTAGAACATGATTTTCCATAGATTAAAATCAATCCAATTTACAATGAAGCAAAAATAGAAATGTGATTGTGCTGAATATTCTGTACTGTCTGGTTGTAAATAGCCCGGCATGTACAGTAATTACAATAAGTACCAGGAATTTAGACATGGATTTTTTCTCCTCATTTCTATTATAATTAAATACATATGATATCACATGCACAGAATTTATGTGGGAGATGTAGCTGCTACTTAAAGCTACTCAGAATGCTACGCTATCATTTCCATGGTAATAGGACATGCAGCAAATTGATCACTAATGGCAAGTAAAAACAGCTTCCTCGGCTTACAGTATTCAAGATATTCAGTCAAAAACACTTTGGTTTTCTCCTTCACAGCAGTTCATGTAGCAGTATCAAGGCTAAAATCCAGCTCTTTTCCTTTGTCTGTTGTCTCTGTGCACTGCATGCAACTGTTCAGGCCGAACGTCAGATTCGGCAATATTTTGCATTAAATTTTCTGTAGCATTTTTCCTTCAAACACTTTTTATATACAAATATATTATAGTCTGTCTATCATCTATACACACATAGACACGATGCAATGTCCTGATTAAATATTTTTTGGGGATTTACTTATAGATTATGTGCTGTGATAATAATAATAATAATAATAATAATAATAATAATAATAATAACAATAATAATAATAATGTAGTATCAAAACAGCTTACGGAATAACATAAAAATAAGTATTTGACAGTTGATAGAATCCTACACACAAGGCCAGATAAACAGAAGTAAATAAACATTTATGACTTAGATGTACATCATCTATACTGTATGTCATCAGTAGGGTTGAGCGACTTTTATTTTTATAGGATCGGGTCGGGTTTCACGAAACCCGACTTTCTCAAAAGTCGGGTCGAGTGAAATCGGCCGATCCTATAAAAAAGTCGGGGTCGGGGTCGGCCGAAACGCGAAACCCAATGCAGTGCAATGGGATACTATGGTTCCCAGGGTCTGAAGGAGAGGAAACTCTCCTTCAGGCCCTGGGATCCATATTTAAGTGTAAAATAAAGAATTAAAATAAAAAATATTGATATACTCACCCTCTGACGCGCCCTGGTAGTAATTGGCATCTTCCGTTCCTAAGAATGGCGCTTGAAAGACCTTTCGATGACGTCATGGCTTGTGATTGGTCGCGGCGGCCCACGTGACCGCTGAGCGACCAATCACAACAAGCCGTGACGTAATTCTCAGGTCCTAAATTCCTCATTCTAGGAATTTAGGCCATGAGAATTACGTCATGGCTTGTGATTGGTCGCTGAGCGGTCACGTGGGCCGCCGCGACCAATCACAAGCCGTGACGTCATCGAAAGGTCCTTCACGCGCTGATTCTTAAGAAGGAAGGCTGCCGGAAAGAAGCCGAGGGTGAGTATATTCCTATTAGGCATATACTCACCCTCGGACGCACCCTGCTTCTTTCCGGCAGCCTTCCTTCTTAAGAATCAGCGCGTGAAGGACCTTTCGATGACGTCACGGCTTGTGATTGGTCGCGGCGGCCTACGTGACCGCTCAGCGACCAATCACAAGCCGTGACGTAATTCTCATGGCCTAAATTCCTAGAATGAGGAATTTAGGACCTGAGAATTACGTCACGGCTTGTTGTGATTGGTCACTCAGCGGTCACGTGGGCCGCCGCGACCAATCACAAGCCGTGACGTCATCGAAAGGTCTTTCAAGCGCCATTCTTAGGAACAGAAGATGCCGGTTACCAGCGGCGATGTCCAGGCTGCGTCGGAGAGGTGAGTATATCAATATTTTTTATTTTAATTCTTTATTTTACACTTAAATGTGGATTCCGATACCGAGTTCCGATATCGCAAACATATCGGAACTCGGTATCGGAATTCCGATACCAGATTCAGAAGATCGCCGACCTCATGGCCAACCCCACACAGGGTGCCAAAAGTCGGCGACTTCTGAAAATGGCCGACCCGTTTCGCTCAACCCTAGTCATCAGTACTTCCTTATCCCCTTTACCCAGAGGTGAATCTTGGTTTTCTGGCACCTGGGACAGATTCAGTTCAGTTTGGCACACCCACCAAGCACATATGCAATTTGCACACTTAGTCATATGCCAATGAGCTGCTTGCCCTAATTCAATGTTCAGTGAAAAACTGAAATAAGCAGGAAGAAAAGCTCATTGTCATGTGACCATAAGTATGAAAATCACATATGAGTGAAGTTGGATGTGATGGATGCTGGAACCTGCAAGCAGAGTTGAATCTTGAGGCCGGTATCACAATACCGTAGAATATGGCTGATTGCTATGCGAGAAAACATCCTATAGCACTAGGCTCAATGTTAATATATCAAGCAGCTCACATCAGCATTTATTTTCTCAGCCATATTTGGCGTGCGTGTAAAATTACAGCATGCTGCAATTGTCACCAAGACTCGGCCAAGACTCGCCAATGGGTGCGAGAAAAAATCGCACAGCACTCAGACCATGTGAATGCTGTCCGATTTTTACGCACTGTTGTCCTTTAAAAAGCCGGCAATTCATCTGCCGCATACAGTAAAATCATAGAGTGACAGCCTAGAAAAGAATAGATACAGTGTGTATGGAAAGTATTCAGACCACTTTGAATTTTTCTCTCTTTGTTTCATTGCATCCATTTGGTAAATTCAAAAAAGGTATTTTTTTTCTCATTAATATACACTCTGCACCCCATCTTGACTGGGAAAAAAACAGAAATGTAGAAATTTTTGCAAATTTATAAAAAAGAAAAACTGAAGTATCACATGGTCATAAGTATTCAGACCCTTTACTCAGTATTGAGTAGAAGCACTCTTTTGAGCTAGTACAGCCATGAGTCTTCATGGGAATGGTGCTATAAGTTTTAAACACTTAGATTTGGGGATATTCTGCCATCCTTCCTTGCAGATCCTCTCCAGTTCCATCAGGTTGGATGGTGAACGTTGGTGGACAGCCATTTTCAGGTCTCTTCAGAGATTCTCAATTGGGTTTAGGTCAGGGCTCTGACAGGGCCAGTCAGAAATGGTCACAGAGTAACTCTGAAGCCACTACTTTGTAATTTTAGCTATGTGCTTAGGGTCATTGTCTTGTTGGAAGGCGAACCTTCGGCCAAGTCTGAGGTGCAGAGCACTCTGGAAGAGGTTTTCATCCTTGGTATCTCTGTACTTGGCCACATTCATGTTTCCTTCAATGGCAAACAGTCATCCTGTCCCTGCAGCTGAAAAACACCCCCTTAGCATGATGCTTTCATCACTATTTTTCACTGTTGGGATTGCATTGGGCAGGTGATGAGCAGTGCCTGCTTTTCTCCACACATACCACTTAGAATTATCACCAAAAAGGTCTATCTTAATCTCATCAGACCAGAGGATCTTAATTCTCATAGTCTGGGAGTCCTTCATGTGGTTTTTTAGCAAACTCTATGTGGGCTTTCCTATTTCTTGAGGAGAGGCTTCTGTCGGGCCACTCTGCCATAAAGGCTCGACTGGTAGAGGGCTGCAGTGATAGTTCACTTTGTAGAACTTTCTTTCATCCCCATATTGCATCTCTGGAGCTCAGCCAGAGTGATCTTGGGGTTCTTATTTACCTCTCTTACCAAGGCTTTTCTCCAACGATTGCTCAGTTTGGCTGGACAGCCAGGTGTAAGAAGACTACTGGTGGTCCCAAACTATTTCCATTTAAGGATTATGGAGGCCACTGTGCTCTTAGGAACCTTGAATACTGCAGAAATTCTTTTATAACCTTGGCCAGATCTGTGCTGTGCCACAATTCTGTCTCTGAGCTCATTGGCCAGTCCCTTTGACCTCATGATTGTCATTTGGTCTGACATGCACTGTGAGCTGTGAGGTCTTATATAGACAGATGTGTGCCTTTCCAAATCAAGTCCTATCAGTTTAATTAAACACAGCTGGACACCAATGAATGAGTAGAACCATCTCAAGGAGGATCACAGGGAAATGGACAGCATGTGACTTAAATATGAGCATCTGAGCAAAAGGTCTGAATACTTATGACCATGTAATATTTCAGTTTTTCTTTTTTTAATAAATTTGCAAAATTTTTACATTTCTGTTTTTTTTTTCAGTCAAGATGGGTGCAGAATATACATTAATGAGAAAAAAATGAACTTTTTTGAATTTACCAAATGGCTGCAATGAAACAAAGAGTGAAAAATTTAAAGGGTCTGAAAACTTTCCATACCCACTGTACCTCAACAACACCTGAGTGAGTACAGATCCCTACAATTGGTGCTAGAAGCACAGGCACGAATCCCAAGAGACAGTGTGACTTCTGATATCGCATGTCCTGGGTTAAATCTGCTGCAAGCCAGCAAGCAGTGCCAGGCAAAATGGAGGACCTGCTGAAACACTTGGACCAGTCACAGCAGCAGCAGCAGCGAGAGACCAACAGACTGTTGTTACAGCAGATCCAGCAGAGCCATCAGGAGCAACAGCAGCAGATGCAGCTTCTGGCAATCACCATTCAGGGCAGGACGAGCGCACCAACTCTAAGTACAGCTGATGACGCCCATGTTCGGAAGGCGGTAAGACGTGCATTGCAGAAAATGACCTTCGGGGATGACTTTGAGGCCTTCTTGATGGTGTTTGAGAGGATCGCAGAGAGAGAGAAGCTTCTGCTAGAGCAGAGGTACTAGTTGAGGTAGTAAAAACATGGCACTCGTGCAAAATAGGATGGGAAATGCTCAAATAGGGTATCCAGCCCGAAACAGTCCAAAAATAGAAAAGAACTTGGCACTCAAATGGTATTGTGGCTTGAAAAGACAAAATGTTTATTGTGCATCCATAAAGCAAAAAGGTTGGAAATTTTTGGTCCACATCCAGACCTTCGTCAGAACAATTTTACTAATAAAACAAAAAAATACAGAAAATGCATATATACATTAGAATTGAAACAGATATACATATGTTGCACATCTCAGTTAACATCTGCATAGATATAACAAAGAAACGAAAAACATAACGTGTCAGTGAAGAGAGGACCAAAGTAAACTGGGCTAACCGTGCCGATTGTGTTCAGAGATGAGGCAAAACTTGCCAGAGGAGTATATCCAAGGCTAATGGCAAATAGCAGATAAGGAAACAATTTAAAAAGGAAAATAAACCATTGAAAGGAAAAATGGAGAAAATGGGAACAAAGGGGGTGATTATGTATGAGACATGCTATGGTAAAAGGATACAGGTACTTCAACATATAAGTGCCACAGAAAAAGAGTTGAAAAAGACCTGGTATTATTGTCTTACAAATACATATTAATGAACAAGCAGCATGTATAGTACTGTAGATTCTCTGTTTTGGGTACTTCTGATATCACTGGTCACAAGTGAAAAATAATGTAAGGCCAGGTTCACATCGCGTCAACAGCAGCCCGCTCAACACATGCGTTAATGGGCTGCTGTCAACGCAAGTGCTGATATGTCATCTTGCTAGCGCAGATAGAGCTAGCAGATGCTCTTTCTGCGCTAGCAGTGACGGACCCGGAAACACTGCAGCCCGCGTCCCAGGGTCCGTCACTCAATGACGGCACATCGCCAGCGCACGCCCATTGTGGGCATGCGCTAGCGATGCATCCGACATTGGACATAATGGCGGCATTAACGGACTGCGTTACACCGCGTTATGCCACGGTGTAACGTAGTCCATCTAACGGAAGCCTATAACGCAATGTGAATCCAGCCTTAATGATTGTTCCATTCATAGGTTTACCTAAATTTTAACATGATATGTTATGTGCATTCTTCTTAATCTAATTTTTGGTTGTTTGCTTCTGTTGACTCCTCAATCCCCGCCACCACACCATCCCACCTTGACTGATGTGGACGACACACCCCACGTCATCCACACATCGCTGCAAACCTTGCTCTTGCGTTGTTGAAGCACAGGCATGTGCAGGAGCAGTTTGATCTGCTACCACTGCCGCATGCACATTACAGGACTTTGTTCTGCCCTTAGTAGTAAAGAGGAAAGCGTGCCTGCGAAGGCTGATGGCTCAATTTTCAGACACTTGACTTGAAGCGCTATGCGGATGACGCAATATGCACCATCCACACAAACCAAGGCAGGAAAATGCAACCGCGGGGACAGAGAAAGTGCCAGGCAAAAGTCAAAAATGCCTATAGGACTGTACTGCGTCGAATAACATACAGTCTGGGTGAATTATAATGAGTATTTTTTTAATATCCAGGGAAAGTATGGGGACTTATATACAGATTGCTGGACTGCGGTACAAGAGGAGTTAAAGGTAGTAACTTTAATTTATATTGGGAAGACCTGCTGACAGTTTTGCTTTACGCCAACGAGAGATGACATAATAATGTTTATATATAAATAAACCTGGCACTCAACTTTTTTTATCTGGAGATTTATTTTATTGTCAGCAACAAAAACGTTTCGGTCTCAAACTGGACCTTCCTCAGTTACTGAAAGTGCAAAAAAATAATAAAACAATATACAAAAAATAAAGTATATACAATACTGGACATCCAGTATATGAAGAGCATGGCAATACAGTTACTGCAAAGGTAAAAAAACAGTACAGAACCGACCAATATTGGCACAATGCTACTTTGGAAGGTGAATAGTTAATCTGTTGTAAGTGAAGTGGCAAATACATACCGTGCTATGCAGAGGTTTGGAGAAAAGAGTGCCTGTGTAGGAAAATAATTGATAGTTTCTGTAAAAAAGGAATTAACCTATAAGTGATGGGCCAGGGAGGAAGTGGTTAAGAAGAAGCGAGTCATACCCATGAAGATGCAGAGTATGGCCGGAGACACACTGGTGCGAGAGACGGCCGAGTCTCGCTGGTTAAAAGCAAGCTGTGGCACCTGCACTCCGGAGCGGAGCGTGCGGCTCCATAGCAATACATGGAGCTGCACGCTCAGCTCCGGAATGCAGGTGCCACAGCTTGCTTTTAACCAGCGAGACTCGGCCGTCTCTCGCACCAGTGTGTCTCCGGCCTTAATCTGTAAACGGCTGACTAGGCAAAGCCCTATTAGGTATAAAATGCAGGGAGGATTAAGAAGTAAGAAATAAGGCATACTCCCATATGCCCAGGTTAGGGATGAGCTTACCGTGTGGGGATGGTGTGACCGACGCGGTGTCCACCGCTAGTCTGTCGCCATATGTGCCGGTGTTGTGTTATATGCACGCTGGTATCCATATGAGCCCATATGCCGGATGTGGGCGTGTCCGGCGCGCAGAGCTGTGAGGCCTTGAACGTCATCACCACTATGGTGGTGTGTTCCAGGGAGCCTGCGTGTCACGCTGGGGGGCGTGTCAAATGGGAGGAGTAGCCGCCCTGCACACAGCCTGGGAGCTGCAGACTGAAGGATGGGCGTGTTAGGAGCGTCATAACATCAGCTCCAAGCTAGGAACGCAGTCACCAACATGGTGGTGCGTTCCAGGGAGCGATGTTTGCGTGTCATATGACATGCTGAGTGGGAGGAGGTGCCCCCTTGTTTATAGCAGTGACACGATAGGTATAGTTACTTTGCTTAAGATAAGTGTCTGATCATAAATGGGTATGAATGCTGGGTGACGCATGGATACGAAAATCCACATGGGGATGTACAGTGAAACTATGGTGATTGGTCAGATATATATAGAAAGATATATATATATATATATATATATATATATAAGTGTGTATACACAGAGCCATAACAATAAACAGAAAAGATGAATAACGCGGAACTGAATATGTGAGAGGACATTTCAGGAAGGCAGAAATAGGTTCACTTTACTGTGGCAGTACAGGTGTGCAGAATGTGAGCTGTCATATAGAGGTGAGTAGTGTTGAGCATTCCGATACCGCAAGTATCGGGTATCGGCCGATACTTGCGGGTATCGGAATTCCGATACCGAGATCCGATACTTTTGTGGTATCGGGTATCGGTATCGAAACAACATTAATGTAAAAATGTGTAAAAGAGAGAATTAAAATAAAAAATATTGCTATACTCACCTCTCCGACGCAGCCTGCACCTTACCGAGGGAAGCGGCAGCGTTCTTTGTTTAAAATTCGCGCTTTTCTTTCCTTACGTGAAGTCCCGGCTTGTGATTGGTCGCATGCCGCCCATGTGGCGGCGACGCAACCAATCACAGCAAGCCATGACGTAATTTCAGGTCATTCAGTATTTTAAAATTACGCTCCGGCTTTGTGATTGGTTGCGTCGCAGTCACATGGGCGACGCAACCAATCACAGCAAGCCGTGACGTAATTTCAGGTCCTTAAGGATTTTAAAATTACGTCCCGGCTTTGTGATTGGTTGCGTCGCAGTCACATGGGCGACGCAACCAATCACAAGCCGTGATGTCACGGGAGGCTGGACATGCGCGCATTTTAAAATGGGCGCGTGTCCAGCCTCCCATGACGTCCCGGCTTGTGATTGGTTGCGGCGCGGTCAACCAATCACAAGCCGGGAGGCTGGACACGCGCGCATTTTAAAATGGGCTTACCTTATCAAATGCCCATGTGAATTACTGTACATCGGGGAGACCACCCAATCAGTGCGAGATCGAATATCCAAACATAATTCCACTATACGCTGCAATAATTTACTTTTGCCAGTTCCCTATCATTTCTCTACACAGGGTCATACAATCTTACAACTGAGGTACCAGGTGATTGATTCAATCCCCCCACAACGACGAGGTGGGGATAGGATTGCACTCCTAAAAAAATGGGAAGCCTTCTGGATACACACCCTAGAAACCCTAACACCAAAAGGGTTAAATAGGGACTATGACTTGTTGGCGTTTATCTGAATAACTATATTACCATCATTTGCAGTGACGCTGTTTAACTACCTTGCCTCCGCTTGTCATATGTATACTAATTATTCCTTTCTTCTGTTATTTTAGAATCGTCTATATTGATTCCTGGATTCTGAATCTCCCCATGTGGCACTCACCTCTATATGACAGCTCACATTCTGCACACCTGTACTGCCACAGTAAAGTGAACGTAATTCTGCCTTCCTGAAATGTCCTCTCACGTATTCAGTTCCGCGTTATTCATCTTTTCTGTTTATTGTTATGGCTCTGTGTATACACACTTATATATATATATATATATATATATATATATATATATATATATATATATATATATATATATATATATATCTTTCTATATATATCTGACCAATCACCATAGTTTCACTGCACATCTCCATGTGGATTTTCGTATCCATGCGCCACCCAGCATTCATACCCATTTATGATCAGACACTTATCTTAGGCAATGTAACTATACCTATCGTGTCACTGCTATAAAAAAGGGGGCACCTCCTGCCACTCAGCATGTCATATGACACGCAAACATCGCTCCCTGGAACGCACCACCATGTTGGTGACTGCGTTCCTAGCTTGGAGCTGATGTGATGACGCTCCTAACACGCCCATCCTTCAGTCTGCAGCTCCCAGGCTGTGTGCAGGGCGGCTCCTCCTCCCATCTGACACGCCCCCCAGCGTGACACGCAGGCTCCCTGGAATGCACCACCATAGTGGTGATGACGTTCAAGGCCTCACAGCTCTGCGCGCCGGACACGCCCACATCCGGTTGGCGGCATACGGGCTCATATGGATACCAGCGTGCATATAACACAACACCGGCACATATGGCGACAGACTAGCGGTGGACACCGCGTCGGTCACACCATCCCCGCACGGTAAGTCATCCCTAACCTGGGCATATGGGAGTATGCCTTATTTCTTACTTCTTAATCCTCCCTGCATTTTATACCTAATAGGGCTTTGCCTAGTCAGCCGTTTACAGATTAATACTCTGCATCTTCATGGGTATGACTTGCTTCTTCTTAACCACTTCCTCCCTGGCCCATCACTTGTAGGTTAATTCCTTTTTTACAGAAACTATCAATTATTTGCCTACATGGGCACTCTTTTCTCCAAACCTCTGCATAGCACGGTATGTGTTTGCCACTTCACTTACAACAGATTAACTATTCACCTTCCAAAGTAGCATTGTGCCAATATTGGTCGGTTCTGTACTGTTTTTTTTACCTTTGCAGTAACTGTATTGCCATGTTCTTCATATACTGGATGTCCAGTATTGTATATACTTTATTTTTTGTATATTGTTTTATTATTTTTTTGCACTTTCAGTAACTGAGGAAGGTCCAGTTTGAGACCGAAACGTTTTTGTTGCTGACAATAAAATAAATCTCCAGATAAAAAAAGTTGAGTGCCAGGTTTATTTATATATGGTTATGGTGTTGGAACCTACCTGAGCACCGCTAATACTAAGGCAGTGCACGAGTTTATTTATCTATTCGTATCTCCTCTACTTGTCTGCACGCCATAGATGGCTACGTCTTCGGACACGTTTTCATATAACACGGAAGAATCTTCCAATATTTTGGCACAATCAACTTTTTCATGTGATTTTTTAAAAAGTCCACCGCATGAGACACGTGGTCGGGACCTAGAGAAGGCACTCCGGCACCAGACCAGTATCGAGCTCCATTGCGCCACCCTATCCGAGTATTTGAGAGTTAAGCATATCCCCAGGGGGCTGAGGGTGGCTCTACGTCCCACACTATTTCACGATAATTCTGACTATTGTTCAAAGTATATACAAATTCTAAACAAATGTTCCTTTGACCTGATGACCTTGACGGTGGAGTTTCTACATAAGAAGATCGAGGCCAATGCAGCAGAGATCCGTAACATCGAGGCACAACTGACTTCAGCAGGCACTCCTGAAGAGCTCAGCGCACTCAAAACGCAGATCCAGACCCGAGTGGAGCAGCACAAGAGAGACACGGAAAACTGGAAAAGAAACAAATTCTACAGGGATACTATCGACTACGAACAGAATTTAATTTATCGATGGCAAGACAACTCCTCCATAAGACGTCCACCTCCACGGAACCCAAGAACATCGACAGACTTCTCTACCTCGGGATCCGATGTAGAACGGGACACTCCCTCCTCAAGCCAGGCTCCTTTTTTAGAACAAAGGCGTCGATTTCCCAAAAAATGAGGCGGGGGCGACAACAGAAACAACAACGCAGACAGGATGCGGGTGACGCGCTCCATGGTATGGACTCACTGGTGATTAATATTTCTTCTAGGTCTTTGGGCTTTGCTGAACTGAAAGTGTTACAGAAGGGTCTCTCTTTTTGCCCTTCATATAAATGTCAGACTTTTCAACTAGAAATGGATCTACAACGCTTTTTTCGCCTCCTCAGACTTAAGGCACACTTCTCCACCACACCACCTCCCCCTCCTGATACAAACATATCTGATAACCCTCTATCCATCACTCAGTTAGGTTTGAGATGCAAGAGTAATTTCCGTCCACCGCAGGGGTCACATGCGGTGGAGACTTTCATAAATTTTGTGTATAAATCTTTCCTTGACATACGGGATGACGTTGAGAAAGGGAGACTATTCTTCCCCCCCAATCTGCCTCCTGTCGAAAGACAGGCCCTCAGATCCCTCCAGGAGGATGGTAATCTGGTAATCAAACCAGCTGACAAAGGGGGAGCCCTTGTGGTCATGGATAAGTCCATGTACCTGTCAGAAGTTGCACGACAACTACAGGACGAGTCAATATACACAAAATTAAGTAGAAATCCCACTGGGGACATTCAAAACAAGATAGAGGCCATGTTACAAAAATACTCCACATTGGGGATCCTTGACACCAAAACCACTGAGTTTCTGATCAAAAGAAATCCGGTGATACCGGTTTTTTATATCTTACCCAAGGTCCACAAAAATTAGCAAAATCCTCTGGGCAGGCCGATAGTGGCATCCACCGAATCTATCCTGTCCCCCTTATCCATCTTTCTAGAGAAAGTCCTCACACCCTTGATTCAGAATACTCCATCTATCCTTCTGGACACAGGGGCATTCCTAAACAAAATCCAATCTATAGGCACCGTACCAATCCAGACGATTCTAGTAACTATGGACGTCAAGGACTTATACACCTCAATTCCCCACATAGAGGGTATCAACTCAGTTCACCATCTACTGACATCTGCCGGTCTGGACTCTAACCAGATAAACCTATGTGTGGACCTTCTCACCCTGATCTTATTCAATAACTATTTTCTTTTTCAGGACCAATTTTTCCTCCAGATACATGGGACCGCCATGGGTTCCAACGTCGCGCCCCCGTACGCTAATGCATATATGGCACACTTCGAGGAATCTATCATCTATAAGCATCCTCTCTTCACATCGAACGTCCTGTACTGGACACGTTATATAGATGACATATTTTGCCTATGTGTGGGCACGTTGGAATCCCTGGAAACATTCTTTATGTTCTTGAATGGAGCATGGCCGGGCATAAGGTTTACCATGACCCACGACACTGGGTCCGTAAGTTTTCTAGACACCATGGTTGTGAAGGATAACGAGGGCCGTTTAACCACGGACCTCCATGTGAAGCCCACTGACTGTAATAGCATCCTGCATTATGATAGCTTTCATCCTCCAGCAGTTAAACGCTGTATCCCCCGATCACAGTACCAAAGTGTACGCCGTATTGTCTCTGACCAGGACTTTTGGGACCAGCGCCTACGGGATATGACCACGAAGTTTCAGCGACGTGGCTACCCCGAACGCGTTTTACAGGAACAATTAAGTCCTTCTACCAGCATCCGGAGCAATGATCAGGGCAAAAGAGTCCTCTTTGTACATGTCTACCACCCGGTCTCCTCCATCCTCCATAAACACATCAGAAAACACTGGCCTTTACTCTCCACAGCGTATCCTACGGTCCCAGAGTTCAAACTCCCTTTCCTCTCTTGTTTTAAGAGACCACAGAACCTTAGGGACACTTTGGTCAGGGCGGATTTTGGGCCTACACAGACAACCAAATCAAGATTTCTGTCACATCCCAAAATGGGGACATTCCCATGTCTACACTGCGCACAATGTGGGAATGTACAGAAGGGTAACACTTTCCAGCATCCACACACTGGCAAAGGCTTCCAGATTAAAAATTACTATACATGTGAATCGTCGTTTGTCATTTACCTTATCAAATGCCCATGTGGATTACTGTACATCGGGGAGACCACCCAATCGGTGCAAGATCGAATATCTAAACATCAATCCACTATACGCTGCAATAATTTACTTTTGCCAGTTCCCTATCATTTCTCTACACAGGGTCATACAATCTCACAACTGAGGTACCAGGTGATTGATTCAATCCCCCCACAATGACGAGGTGGGGATAGGATTGCACTCCTAAAAAAATGGGAAGCCTTCTGGATACAGACCCTAGAAACCCTAACACCAAAAGGGTTAAATAGGGACTATGACTTGTTGGCGTTTATCTGAATAACTATATTACCATCATTTGCAGTGACGCTGTTTAACTACCTTGCCTCCGCTTGTCATATGTATGCTAATTATTCCTTTCTTCTGTTATTTTAGAATCGTCTATATTGATTCCTGGATTCTGAATCTCCCCATGTGGCACTCACCTCTATATGACAGCTCACATTCTGCACACCTGCACTGCCACAGTAAAGTGAACGTAATTCTGCCTTCCTGAAATGTCCTCTCACGTATTCAGTTCCGCGTTATTCATCTTTTCTGTTTATTGTTATGGCTCTGTGTATACACACATATATATATATATCTTTCTATATATATCTGACCAATCACCATAGTTTCACTGCACATCCCCATGTGGATTTTCGTATCCATGCGTCACCCAGCATTCATACCCATTTATGATCAGACACTTATCTTAGGCAATGTAACTATACCTATCATGTCACTGCTATAAACAAGGGGGCACCTCCTCCCACTCAGCATGTCATATGCAAAGCAAACATCGCTCCCTGGAACGCACCACCATGTTGGTGACTGCGTTCCTAGCTTTGAGCTGATGTGATGACGCTCCTAACACGCCCATCCTTCAGTCTGCAGCTCCCAGGCTGTGTGCAGGGCGGCTCCTCCTCCTGTTATGATGACCTGGTGGTTAGGAGCACTAGGAATGACCTGATGAGCAAACTAGTAATACAGGACAAGCTCTGGGAAGTGGGAGCTCTGCTGACTGCAACCCCTAATCCTATCACAACAACTAGAAATAGCCGTGGAGCGTACCTGACTCTGCCTAGACGCCTCTTCACAGCCTAAGAGCTAACTACCCCTAAAGATAGAAAATAAAGCCTACCTTGCCTCAGAGAAATTCCCCAAAGAAAAAGGCAGCCCCACACACATATTGACTGTGAGTTAAGATGGAAGTCACAAACACAGGAATGAAATAGGTTTCAGCAAAGGAGGCCAGACTTAACTAAACAGACTGAAGATAGAAAAGGTATCTTTGCGGTCAGCATAAAAAACTACCAAAAAACCACGCAGAGTGTGCAAAAGAGACCCCCGCACTGACTCACGGCGCGGAGGTGCCACTCTGCATCCCAGAGCTTCCAGCTAGCAAGGCAAAATCATGATAGCAAGCTGGACAAGAAAACAGTGGTAAACAAATAAGCTAGCAGGGACTTAGCTTTTGCTGGAGTAGACAGGTCATCTGAAAGATCCAAGAGAGAACTGAACCAGTACTAGGACATTGACAGCTGGCATCAAGTAACGATCTGAGTGGAGTTAAATAGAGCAGCCAGCCAAGGACTAAACGAGGTCAGCTGAGGAAGGAACCTCAGAACCAGCAGCTCCACTCACAGCCACCATAGGGAGTCAATGGACAGAACTCGCCGAAGTACCATTCATCACCACAGGAGGGAGTTCGAGAGCAGAATTCACAACAGTACCCCCCCCTTGAGGAGGGGTCACCGAACCCTCACCAGAGCCCCCAGGCTGATCAGGACGAGCCAAATGAAAGGCACGAACAAGATCGGCAGCATGAACATCAGAGGCAACCACCCAGGAATTATCCTCCTGACCATAACCTTTCCACTTGACTAGGTACTGAAGTTTCCATCTCGAAATACGAGAATCTAAAATCTTCTCCACCACATACTCCAACTCCCCCTCAACCAACACCGGGGCAGGAGGGTCAACGGAGGGAACCATAGGAGCCACATATCTCCGCAATAACGACCTATGGAACACATTATGGATGGCGAAAGAAGCTGGAAGGTCCAAACGAAATGACACAGGATTAAGAATTTCAGAAATCTTATAAGGACCAATGAAACGAGGCTTAAACTTAGGAGACGAAACCTTCATAGGAACATAACGAGACGACAACCAAACCAAATCCCCAACACGAAGTCGGGGACCAACACAGCGACGGCGGTTAGCAAAACGTTGAGCCTTCTCCTGGGACAATGTCAAATTGTCCACCACGTGAGTCCAAATTTGTTGCAACCTGTCCACCACAGAATCCACACCAGGACAGTCCGAAGGCTCAACCTGCCCTAAAGAAAAACGAGGGTGGAAACCAGAATTACAGAAAAAAGGCGAAACCAAAGTGGCCGAGCTGGCCCGATTATTAAGGGCAAACTCAGCCAAAGGCAAGAAGGACACCCAATCATCCTGATCAGCAGAAACAAAGCATCTCAGATATGTTTCCAAAGTCTGATTGGTTCGTTCGGTTTGGCCATTTGTCTGAGGATGGAAAGCTGAAGAAAAAGACAAATCAATGCCCATCTTAGCACAAAAGGACCGCCAAAACCTTGAAACAAGCTGGGAACCTCTGTCCGACACGATGTTCTCCGGAATGCCATGTAAACGAACAACGTGCTGGAAAAATAATGGAACCAAATCAGAGGAGGAAGGCAATTTAGGCAAAGGTGCCAAATGGACCATCTTAGAGAAGCGATCACAAACCACCCAGATAACCGACATCCTTTGAGAGACAGGGAGATCTGAAATAAAATCCATGGAAATATGCGTCCAGGGCCTTTTCGGGACCGGCAAGGGCAAAAGCAACCCACTGGCACGAGAACAGCAGGGCTTAGCCCGAGCACAAGTCCCACAGGACTGCACAAAAGAACGCACATCCCGTGACAAGGAAGGCCACCAAAAGGATCTAGCCACCAAATCTCTGGTACCAAAGATTCCAGGATGACCAGCCAACACCGAACAATGAACCTCAGAGATAACTCTACTAGTCCATCTATCAGGGACAAACAGTTTCTCTGCTGGGCAACAGTCAGGTCAATCAGCCTGAAACTCCTGCAGCACCCGCCGCAAATCAGGAGAGATGGCAGACAGAATTACCCCCTCTTTGAGAATACCAGCCGGCTCAGGAACTCCCGGAGAATCAGGCACAAAACTCCTCAAAAGGGCATCAGCCTTCACATTCTTAGAACCCGGAAGGTACGAAACCACAAAATTGAAGCGGGAGAAAAACAGCGACCATCGAGCCTGTCTAGGATTCAACCACTTGGCAGACTCGAGATAAGTCAGATTCTAGTGATCAGTCAAGACCACCACGCGATGCTTGGCTCCTTCAAGCCAATGTCGCCACTCCTCGAATGCCCACTTCATAGCCAACAACTCTCGATTGCCCACATCATAATTGCGCTCAGCAGGCGAAAACTTTCTAGAAAAGAAAGCACATGGTTTCATCACCGAGCCATCAGAGCTTCTTTGAGATAGAACAGCCCCTGCTCCAATCTCAGAAGCATCCACCTCGACCTGAAACGGGAGCGAAACATCTGGCTGACACAACACAGGGGCAGAAGAAAAACGACGCTTCAACTCCTGAAAAGCCTCAACGGCCGCAGAGGACCAATTGACCACATCCACACCTTTCTTGGTTAAATCAGTCAATGGTTTAACAACACTAGAAAAATTAGCGATGAAGCGACGGTAAAGATTAGCAAAGCCCAGGAATTTCTGAAGGCTCTTCACAGAAGTAGGCTGAGTCCAATCATAAATAGCCTGAACTTTAACAGGGTCAATCTCGATAGTAGAAGGGGAAAAAATGAAGCCCAAAAATGAAACCTTCTGAACGCCAAAGAGACATTTAGACCCCTTCACAAACAAGGAATTAGCACGAAGGACCTGGAACACCATTCTGACCTGCTTCACATGAGACTCCCAATCGTCCGAAAAGACCAAAATATCATCCAAATATACAATCATGAATCTATCCAGGTACTTTCGGAAGATGTCATGCATAAAGGACTGAAACACAGATGGAGCATTAGAAAGCCCGAATGGCATCACCAGGTACTCAAAATGGCCCTCGGGCATATTAAATGCTGTTTTCCATTCGTCGCCCTGTTTAATACGCACAAGATTATACGCCCCTCGAAGATCTATTCCCAGAAAACAAATCAGGAATTGGAATTCTGGGTTCTAACATCGGGTTCTGAACTACATAATCTTGAATGCTTTGTACCCTTGCAGTGAGTTGATCCAAACAAGAGGACAGACCTTGAATGTCCATATCTACACATGTGTCCTGAACCACCCAGAGATTTAGGGGAAAAGAAAAACAAAACACGCTGCAGAGGAAAAAAAAATGGTCTCAAAACTTCTCTTATCCCTCTATTGAGATGCATTAACACTTTACGGGCAAGCTGTACTGTTATGATGACCTGGTGGTTAGGAGCACTAGGAATGACCTGACGAGCAAACTAGTAATACAGGACAAGCTCTGGGAAGTGGGAGCTCTGCTGACCGCAACCCCTAATCCTATCACAACAACTAGAAATAGCCGTGGAGCGTACCTGACTCTGCCTAGACGCCTCTTCACAGCCTAAGAGCTAACTACCCCTAAAGATAGAAAATAAAGCCTACCTTGCCTCAGAGAAATTCCCCAAAGAAAAAGGCAGCCCCCCACACATATTGACTGTGAGTTAAGATGGAAGTCACAAACACAGGAATGAAATAGGTTTCAGCAAAGGAGGCCAGACTTAACTAAACAGACTGAAGATAGAAAAGGTATCTTTGCGGTCAGCATAAAAAACTACCAAAAAACCACGCAGAGTGTGCAAAAGAGACCCCCGCACCGACTCACGGCGCGGAGGTGCCACTCTGCATCCCAGAGCTTCCAGCTAGCAAGGCAAAATCATGATAGCAAGCTGGACAAGAAAACAGTGGTAAACAAATAAGCTAGCAGGGACTTAGCTTTTGCTGGAGTAGACAGGTCATCTGAAAGATCCAAGAGAGAACTGAACCAGTACTAGGACATTGACAGCTGGCATCAAGTAACGATCTGAGTGGAGTTAAATAGAGCAGCCAGCCAAGGACTAAACGAGGTCAGCTGAGGAAGGAACCTCAGAACCAGCAGCTCCACTCACAGCCACCAGAGGGAGTCCATGGACAGAACTCGCCGAAGTACCATTCATCACCACAGGAGGGAGTTCGAGAACAGAATTCACAACATCCTCCCATCTGACACGCCCCCCAGCGTGACACGCAGGCTCCCTGGAACGCACCACCATAGTGGTGATGATGTTCAAGGCCTCACAGCTCTGCGCGCCGGACACGCCCACATCCGGTTGGCGGCATACGGGCTCATATGGATACCAGCGTGCATATAACACAACACCGGCACATATGGCGACAGACTAGCAGTGGACACCACGTCGGTCACACCATCCCCGCACGGTAAGCTTATCCCTAACCTGGGCATATGGGAGTATGCCTTATTTCTTACTTCTTAATCCTCCCTGCATTTTATACCTAATAGTGCTTTGCCTAGTCAGCCGTTTACAGATTAATACTCTGCATCTTCATGGGTATGACTCGCTTCTTCTTAACCACTTCCTCCCTGGCCCATCACTTATAGGTAGTGTTGAGCGATACCGTCCGATACGTGAAAGTATCGGTATCGGAAAGTATCGTCCGATACCGGCAAAGTATCGGATCTAATCCGATACCGATACCCGATACCAATACAAGTCAATGGGACTCAAGTATCGGACGGTATTCCTGATGGTTCCCAGGGTCTGAAGGAGAGGAAACTCTCCTTCAGGCCCTGGGATCCATATTAATGTGTAAAATAAAGAATTAAAATAAAAAATATTGCTATACTCACCTCTCCGACGCAGTCTGGACCTCACCGAGGGAACCGGCAGCGTTGTTTGCTTAAAATGCGTGCGTTTCCTGCCTCCCGCGACGTCACGGCTTCTGATTGGTCGCGTGCCGCCCATGTGGCCGCGACGCGACCAATCACAGCAAGCCGTGACATAATTTTGAGGTCCTGGAAGCCTAATTCTAGGCATTCAGGATTTTAAAATTACATTCCGGCTTGTGATTGGTCGCGTCGCGGTCACATGGGCGACGCGACCAATCACAAGCCGTGACGTCACGGGAGGCAGGACACGCGCGCATTTTAAAATTACGTCACGGCTTGTGATTGGTTGCGTGCCGCCCATGTGGCCGCGACGCGACCAATCACAGCAAGCTGTGACGTAATTTCAGGTCCTGAATGCAGAAATAGGCATTCAGGACATAAAATTACGTCACGGCTTGCTGTGATTGGTCGCGTCGCGGCCACATGGGCTTCACGCAACCAATCACAAGCCGTGACGTAATTTTAAAATGCGCGCGTGTCCTGCCTCCCGTGACGTCACGGCTTGTGATTGGTCGCGTCGCCCATGTGACCGCGACGCGACCAATCACAAGCCGGAACGTAATTTTAAAATCATGAATGCCTAGAATTAAGCTTCCAGGACCTCAAAATTACGTCACGGCTTGCTGTGATTGGTCGCGTCGCGGCCACATGGGCGGCACGCGACCAATCAGAAGCCGTGACGTCGCGGGAGGCAGGAAACGCGCGCATTTTAAGCAAACAACGCTGCCGGTTCCCTCGGTGAGGTCCAGGCTGCGTCGGAGAGGTGAGTATAGCAATATTTTTTATTTTAATTCTTTATTTTACACATTAATGTTGTATTTTACACATTAATGTTGTTTCGATACCGATACCCGATACCACAAAAGTATCGGATCTCGGTATCGGAATTCCGATACCCGCAAGTATCGGCCGATACCCGATACTTGCGGTATCGGAATGCTCTACAATACTTATAGGTTAATTCCTTTTTTACAGAAACTATCAATTATTTGCCTACACAGGCACTCTTTTCTCCAAACCTCTGCATAGCACGGTATGTATTTGCCACTTTACTTACAACAGATTAACTATTCACCTTCCAAAGTAGCATTGTGCCAATATTGGTCGGTTCTGTACTGTTTTTTTACCTTTGTAGTAACTGTATTGCCATGTTCTTCATATACTGGATGTCCAGTATTGTATATACTTTATTTTTTGTATATTGTTTTATTATTTTTTTGCACTTTCAGTAACTGAGGAAGGTCCAGTTTGAGACCGAAACGTTTTTGTTGCTGACAATAAAATAAATCTCCAGATAAAAAAAGTTGAGTGCCAGGATTATTTATATATGGTTATGGTGTTGGAACCTACCTGAGCACTGCTAATACTAAGGCAGTGCATGAGTTTATTTATCTATCTATAATGAAGTTTATACACATGACATGTCAAAAACAAACAACACTTCATGTAGTGGAGACAAAGAAAATTAAAATAGTTCATGTCATATTAAATGTCATAATTCAATTTGTATGAATGTCTAATAATATATAAAGATTAAAAAGCAAGACTGGAAAGCGACAAATTACTGAACATGTGAGCTATAAACATACTTGGCTTTTATCCTTGATGTCCGTCCTCATGTTTATCTCAATAGATGCATGTTATATATCCCATTTGTGTAACTTATCAAGTAACAATCATGTTGCTTATTTAGTTATCCATATCCTACCATGGTTTTTGAAAAATTAGAGTTGAAAAGGTCTTGGTAGTGTGGATCCATTCCAGCTACATAACTATGACAATACAAAAAAAACCTTTCAATATGTCTGTCTATGAGTCATAATTCAGATATTAGATCTGAATTTTTCATTGATGTGTTAGGTACATGTACTTACTATAGAAAATATATTTGTCTTCTAGGGAATAAGTGGAAATCATAGATTGGACGCCCTAATCATAAAAATACTTTTATTATTAAAACCAAGGCAAACTAAAGTGACCAAAAACACAAACCAAAACACATGCTCAAACAGAAATACCCCAAAACCTAAAGGGGAACCTAGACACCCCTAGCTCCAGTGTCTGTAATAGCCCCTACCTGGCTGCGGAGGTTGACGCCCTAGGGGGAAACGTTGTGGCGCCCCCGCTCCTCGATGGCTGACCCTGATGCCCCTGATACACCCTACCGCCGCTAGTGAGAGCCTCTACCCACAGACTAGAGGGTCTTCTAACACTATACAGAGGGCTACCTGTGCTAGGGAAAATCTAGGTCCCCAAAAGTGTTAAAAACAATGTATGAACACATGGCGCATATAGATTTAGAGAGAGACGATACCGCACTGTAGGAGAAAACTACTGTTCAATCTGAGTGATATGGATACTACTCTTATAAATATTCCATATAGTAGAGCAAGGATCCCCAGATCACCTTTATACTCCACATAGATAGATGCAGTACAGGATAACTCTTACATTTGGCTACATAGAGGCGTCATTAGTTTAATCCCCTGCAGATCAATCTGGTGCTGATAGCACAAACACCTTGCATACAGGTCAAAATACATGGGATACAATTATACTCATCTCGAGATGTGTCTGCGGTAGTTCCCCATACGCCACTACTAATTACTGCCTCGACGCGTTTCACCCATTAAGGCTCATCAGGAGGCCGATGCAAAGATAATGTGTGTCATATCTGATGATCAATAGCAATTTGCCAGATGAAAAGTACCTGCTTTTATAACCACCGCCAACTTCATCGCACACAGGGCTCCTCCCTTTCATTTCCTGTGGCGTCCAGAGCCATCAACTGCGCATGCCCATTCCGGGGTGCAAGCAAAATAGACGGCGCCTAGACATAATCCTAGCAGCGCCCTAGCAGGTCACTGCATGCTCACCTTGGACCACACGCCACCAGGGAAACAGGGCAGCCCTCTAGTGAAGCTGATCACTATCCACTTCCGGTCCTCAGTCTCCCGTGCAGACGGAATACGCTGAGATGATCCAACTGCGCATGCCGCCTCCGACACAAGTTGCCTCGGCAACCATATACCACAGAGAGCGTCGGATACGCCCCCATCGTCCATGACCAAAGCCAACTAATAGGGCACAGGAACGCTGCAAATATAAGTGCCTAAGCGCTAAGTATGCATAATGTCAGTGCGTCCCCTGATGTTCCTAAGCAGCTCGAGGCACTGCCTAGCCACATTCTTTACTGTGACTCCCCTTCTGAACACCAAATCCGATCACCCAAAATATTGGGCCAATTGTGGGCTATTTAAGACGCCTATAAATATACTTTAGCGCACATGCCCATTTTTAGTGATCGAATAGGGGTGACATGTCCACAGGGGGTGAATCTGACCAATACCTCGAGCTCAACATTATAGTTGATTTTGCGGCCTGTACAGGATATTAAGAAGATGCACAGGCATTAAAGGTGCATCATAAAGGCCTACTAGCTGTGGGTTGCCCGATATCCCCAGGGCACCACCCATTACGCCAAAAACACACGAGCACATATCCACCACAGTAAACCTAGAATGTCTGTTGTTCAAATATGCCTGGTGGTTGAACCAAAATGCGGAGAAAGGCGGTAAGTATAGAAGGCAGGTACACGTAAGGATACACAAAAGAACGATACTCTTATCAATATGTCATGGAGATCCATGTGATTCCCCAAAATATGGGGAATCCATCAAGATTTTAGTATGGCTCAATTATCTTAGAAAGGACGACAGGTCAAAATTTATTAGCATTTAGGTGACTTCTGTTGCACATTCACAAGAAGCACATATATGATATCTGCTCATTGAGTCCCTTTGGTTCCAGAGATTCCAACCTGAAGATCCATTCGCATTCTCATTGGAGGATCATTCTATCGTGGTTACCTCCCCTTGGATTCACCTTAACCACCTCTATAATCATGAATCTCACATCCGTTGGGTCCCCACCATGATAGGTGTGCATGTGTTTGGCCAGTGGGGTATCTCTTTTTTTACGGATATCACCCATATGCTCCCCCACTCTTCTCCTGAACTCCCTCTTGGTCTTTCCCACATAGTCTCTCGGACAGGAGCAGGATGCCAAATACACCACACCTTCTGTTTTACAATTAGAAAATTCTCGCTGGTAAAACATTTTACCCGTGGTGGAACTCTGGAAACTTTTAGAGGGTCTCATCCATTTGCATAGGCTGCACTCCCCACACTTAAAAAACCACCTGGTCTCCTATTCAGCCATGTGTCCCCAGGCTTCAGTCTCTGGTACTGGCTATGCACCAGCATGTCCCTGATGGATTTGCCCTTTCTGAATGTAATATTGGGACGCTCCTCTACTAGATCCCTGAGATCCGGATCAAACCTAAGCAAGTCCCAATGCCTAGAGAAGATCTTTCTAATATCCAGATGTTGAGTATCAAATGTACCAATGATCCTAAGAATGTCATCTGTTGTGTATCCGCTTTTTGGGCTCCCCTGGTGGTTGCTGGTGGTACTGGTGACTTGTTTGCACTTTGCTTCTTCTGTTCACCTGCTTCCATCAGTGTTTGGGAGTTTCCTATTTAGCCTTGCTCTCCAGTCATTTCCTTGCCGGTCATCATTGTAACCAGAGCCTTCGGTTGCATGTTCCTGCTACTAGTCTGCTGATCAGCTAAGTGGACTTTGTCCTTTTGTTTTGTACCTTTTGTCCAGTTTGCAGTTTTTGTAATTCTCTGTAGCTGGAAGCTCTTGCGGGCTGAAATTGCCACTCCTGTGTCATGAGTTGACACAGGAGTCTTAAAGTAATTTCAGGATGGTTTTTGAAAGGGTTTTCAGTTGACCGTGAAGTCCTCTTTTGTATCCTTCTGCTATCTAGTAAGTGGACCTCTCTTTGCTAAATCTACTTTCATACTGTGTATGTCTTTTCCTCTTAAGTCACCGTTATTACATGTGGGGGGCTGCTATCATCTTTTGGGGTATTTCCCTAGAGGTAAGCCAGGTCTGTTTCTTCCTCTACCAGGCGTAGTTAGTCCTCCGGCTGGCGCGTGGCATATAGGAAGCCGTAGGTATGCTCCCTGGCTACTGTTAGTTGTGTGGTAGATTTAGCTCACGGTCAACTCGAGTTTCCATCACCCGAGAGCTCGTTCGTTCGTTACTTATATGTTTCTTACGTTCCCTTGCCATTGGGAACCATGACAGTCATCTGAATCCTTCCTTGTATGTTTCTGCAGCAGGACTTGTCTGTCTGCCTTCTTTGCAACATCATAAGCTCTATCAAGGACATGTCTCGGGTATCCCTTCTCATTGAATCTGTTATACATGTCCCCTGCCTGGCTTTTGAACATGTTATATCTAGAGCAATTCCTCCTTAGTCTAAGGAATTATCCCTTGGGGATCCCTCTCCTCAGGGAAGCTGGGTGATGGCTCTGCCAATGCAGCAAGCTGTTTGTACTTATCGGTTTCCTATAGATACTGGTTGCAACCCCCCCATTTGCTTCTTTTTCAATTTTTAAATCTAGGAATGCCAATTCCTTATTTGTAATCTCAGAGGTGAACCTCAGGCCCACATCATTCACGTTTAGATGTCTCATAAACTCTTCAAAACTTTCCTTAGAGCCAGTCCACACCAGAAAAACATCATCAATATTCCTATACCAAATAGATATATGCTCATCCCACCATCTATCGTCACCCCCAAAAACCATGGTCTCCTCCCACCAGCCCAGGAACATGTTGGCGTACGATGGGGCACAGGGACACGCCATCGCAGTGCCCCTGAGCTGGTGGAAGTGTTTACCATCAAAGCTGAATGCATTATGGGTAAGAATATATTTAAGTATTCTAAGCACAAGCTCATTGTGCACCCAGCACGTTACCGATCTTTGTTGCAGAAAATGTCTCACCCCTTCTAACCCTGCTTGATGCGGGATGCTACTGTAGAGTGCTTCGATATCAATAGAAGCTAGCCACGCATCCTGCCCCAAATGCATTCCTTCTAGCTTGAGTAACAGATCAGATACATAGGCTATTGATCATCAGATATGACACACATTATCTTTAGCCTTAATGGGTGAAACGCGTCGAGGCGGTAATTAGTAATGGCGTTTGGGGAACTACCGCAGACACATCTCGAGATGAGTATAATTGTATCCCATGTATTTTGACCTGTATGCAAGGTGTTTGTGCTATCAGCACCAGATTGATCTGCAGGGGATTAAACTAATGACGCATCTATGTAGCCAAATGTAAGAGTTATCCTGTACTGCATCTATCTATGTGGAGTATAAAGGTGATCTGGGGATCCTTGCTCTACTATATGGGATATTTATAAGAGTGGTATCCATATCACTCAGATTGAACAGTAGTTTTCTCCTACAGTGCGGTATCATCTATCTCTAAATCTATATGCGCCATGTGTTCATACATTGTTTTTAACACTTTTGGGGACCTAGATTTTCCCTAGCACAGGTAGCCCTCTGTATAGTGTTAAAGGACCCACTAGTCTGTGGGTAGAGGCTCTCACTAGCGGCGGTAGGGTGTATCAGGGCCTTCAGGGTCAGCCATCGAGGAGCGGGGGCGCCACAGCGTTTCCCCCTAGGGCGTCAACCTCCGCAGCCAGGTAGGGGCTATTACAGACACTGGAGCTAGGGGTGTTTAGGTTTCCCCTTTAGGTTTTTGGGTATTTCTGTTTGAGCACGTGTTTTGGTTTGTGTTTTTGGTCACTTTAGTTTGCCTTGGTTTTAATAATAAAAGTATTTTTATGATTAGGGTGTCCAATCTATGATTTCCACTTATTCCCTTGAAGACATATATATTTTCTATAGATTCAAATTTAGAAACAAATGCAGAGAGGGGATTATACGTTAACTTCCTATAACAAGTGGTGTTATTTATTTGTTTGAAAGCTTCCCTCTCATACATTTGTTTCGGCCACAAGACAATGTTGCCACCTTTTTCGGCCGGCTTCAGCACCACATCAGGTAGTTTTTGAAGAAACCTCAGCCGGTGCCTTTCTTCCCTAGTGAGGTTGTCGGTCCCACAGAATTTGGGGATACTAAGGAACTCATTGGAAACCACCCGGACAAAGAGATCGATGCTGGGACAGGAGGAGAATGGAGGAAACTTGGTAGATCGCGGACGGATGGATGGAGGGATCTTACCTCCTTCGTTGGTATGTTCAGCAGCCAACTCTTCCAAAATTCTTATTGCCTCTTGTTCCTCCTCTGTTGGAAAACGTTTTTGAAATTCATCATTATAAAAATATCTTTTGAAGAACAATGACCTAGCAAAAATGTACAAATCCTTCACTGCTGTGAAGGTGTCAAACCCGGGTGTGGGTGAAAATGACAGACCCATACCCAGAAGTGACAGGTCAGTTTCAGTGAGGGCATAACTGCTCAAATTGATTACCTTGTTGTCACGTCTATTCACAGGAGATCCAGCTATTTATCTTGCCTTACTCTATGGCACTGCTCCATGATTATTTATTTTATCAGCTATGAGCTTTTCAATATAAAGGCATATTGCCGAACCTGAGCAGGTTATGTGTGGGTGCCCTGGCACAATTAGCATGGCCATTAGGAATGCATGTCTGTTCTCCAATCTTATATCACTGTACCTTATCTGGTGGTTTTAATGTTTTCTAAATAAAGATTTATAATTTTATGGGACTTCATGGTTGCTTGGTTTAGTTTCTTTGGTTTACTTTTGTTTGGCAGCTGGCCCCTTACTGTCCTGGATGCATATCTATGATTCATTACCTCTGATATGGTAGATTTATAAGTCGTATATACTGAACATGCTTGCTTCAATAATATTATTGTTTGGGTGCATGGCAGAGGTCAGAAGGGAAGGAGCATCGCTTGACTTTTCAATGCAAAATTGGCTGGAATTGAGATAGGATGCTATGTCGCGTTTGGAGAGCCCTTGATGTGCCTAAACAGTGGAAACACTCCACAATTGACACTATTTTGGATAGTAGACCTACTATGGAACTTATCTAGATGTGTGGTGAGCACTTTGAACCCCCAAGTACTTCACAGAAGTTTATAATGTAGAGCCGGAAAAATAAAAAATCATATTTTTTTCACAAAAATGATTTTTCCGCCCCCAATTTTTTTTTCTCAAGGGTAGCAAAAGAAATTGTACCACAAAATTTGTTGAGCAATTTGTCCTGAGTACGCTGATACCCCATATATGGGGGGAACCACCGTTTGCACGTATGGCAGAGCTCGGAAGGGAAGGAGTGCTATTTTGGAATGCAGACTTTGATGGAATGGTCTACGGGTGTCACGTTGCATCTGAAGAGCCCCTGTTGTACCGAAACAGTATGTAATAATTATATGGGTACTACGGAATCTGATAGCATGGGATAAAGGCAGTCTGAGAGAAAGTTGCTGCAAAAGATGTATTTACTCAAAACATAAATGTAAACAGAAGTAACACAGATACTTCTGCAATTGTAACGAGGTCCTCAGCTCTATATAGAAAATAGCCAACAGGATAGCAAACAGAACATAGTACAGATATCCCTGCAATAGTAACGAGGTCCTCAGCTCTATATAGAAAATCACAGCAAACTGAGTAGCTGGGCGCCACCGCTAATATGAACCAGTCCAGCAAGGAAATGACATGGAAGCAAACAAGACACTTAAACGAGGAAGTCCAATAAGGTTATTAGTGCAAATGCACACAGTACTTAAGTGATGAAGTTCAGCAAAACTTGATCACACGTGTGCACAGTACTTGTTAGTAGGAGTCCAATAATTCACAGATGGTGCATTGTGTGAATGACATCCTGGAAAAGAGAGGACAAGGGGAGAAAGAGGGAGAGCGCTATCTAAGCGTAGTAGATGAGTAGATCTTTCTTGGAGAAGAAAGCACAGCTTGAATCTTGCTCACCTGGTGTGGTTGTGCAAAAAGGCACAACACTGGGAAAAGTTTTGCAAACAAAGGAGATCCTTCCACTGGTGTGCTCCCCGTCACAGCAGTTCCAGAGGCGAGAGGTAGCTGAATGGGGTGAGGCAGACCACCGAGTAGTGAGCAGCAGAAGCAGGGAGTTAACCAGAAAACAGGCAGATACTCAGGAGCCAGCAGCACAAAATACTCAGGCACAGAAGAACACATTACCCGGACTTAAATAATCAGGACAGACAGGAAGTTCCATGACAGGGTGAGATTCAAGACTCCATCTTGGGTCAGGGTGAACAGGCACAGGGGAAGTCCGGAATCTTTACACAGTAGAAACCACCAACAAGTTACCCCATATTGGAGACTAGACCCCCCAAGGAGCTTATCTAGATGTGTTGTGAGACCTTTGAACCCCCAAGTGTTTCACTAAAATTTATAACGCAGAGCCGTGAAAATAAAAAATCATTTTTTTCACAAAAATTATTTTTTAGCCCCCAGTTTTGTATTTTCCCAAGAGTAACAGAAGAAATTGGACCCCAAAAGTTGTTGTCCAATTTGTCCTTAGTACACTGATACCCCATATGTGGGAGAAAACTACTGTTTGGGCACACGTCAGTGTTGTGAATTAGACTTTTTGGCTCCCTCTTGTGGTCACTAGTGGTATGACTCTGGGATTGTCTTTTTTCTGTTTGGCACTCACCTGGGTCGTTAGTCCAGGGGTGTCGCTATATTAACTTCCTGGATCCTTAGTCCAGTGCCTGGCATCATTGTAATCAGATCCTTCTGTTGCTCCTGTCTGCTGGTCCTGGCTCTTGCAAAATTAAGCTAAGTCTTGCTTCTTTGTTTTTTGAGTTACTTGCTTTGCTACTATTTTGTCCAGCTTGTACTAAATGTGATTTCTGACCTTGCTGGAAGCTCTAGGGGGCTGGTGTTCTCCCCCCGGCCGTTAGACGGTTCGGGGGTTCTTGAATATCCAGCGTGGATATTTTGATAGGGTTTTTTCTGACCATATAAGTCATCTTACTATATTCTGGTATTAGCTAGTTGGCCTCTCTTTGCTAAATACCTAGCTCATTCTTATGTTTGTCTTTTCCTCTTACCTCACCGTTATTATTTGTTGGGGGCTTGTATCCAACTTTTGGGGTCTTTTCTCTGGAGGCAAGAAAGGTCTTTCTTTTCCCTTCTAGGGTTAGTTAGTTCTCCGGCTGGCGCGAGACGTCTAGAACCAACGTAGGCACGTTCCCCGGCTACTTCTATTTGTGGTGCTAGGATTAGATATATGGTCAGCCCAGTTACCACTGCCCTATGAGCTGATTTTTTGTGTTTGCAGACTTGGTATTGATTCCTGAGACCCTCTGCCATTGGGGTCATAACAGTATGCCAGGACAACATTGAATGTTTAATGCATTGCAGAAGTGGGATATAAGAAAGGAAATTCTGAATTTTTTTTTTTTCCCTCTCTTCCTCCCCTTTACCTCTGAGTGGCTTGAGCTTGCTGCAGACATGAATGTCCAGACCTTGATTACAAGTGTGGACCAGCTTGCTGCTCGTGTGCAAAGCATACAAGATTTTGTTACCAGTAGTCCTATGTCTGAACCTAAAATACCTATTCCTGAACTGTTTTCTGGAGACCGATTTAAGTTTAGGAATTTCAGGGATAATTGTAAATTGTTTCTATCTCTGAGACCCCGTTCATCTGGAGACTCAGTTCAGCAAGTTAAAATTGTTATCTCTTTTTTACGGGGCGACCCTCAGGATTGGGCTTTCTCGCTAGCGCCAGGAGATCCGGCATTGGCAAATATTGATGCGTTTTTTCTGGCGCTCGGATTGCTTTACGAGGAACCCAATCTTGAGGTTCAGGCAGAAAAAGCCTTGCTGGCTATTTCTCAGGGCCAGGATGAAGCTGAAGTGTATTGCCAAAAATTTCAGAAATGGTCCGTGCTTACTCAGTGGAATGAGTGTGCTCTGGCCGCAAACTTCAGAAATGGCCTTTCTGAAGCCATTAAGAATGTGATGGTGGGTTTCTCCATTCCTACAAGTCTGAATGATTCCATGGCGCTGGCTATTCAAATTGACCGGCGTTTGCGGGAGCGCAAAACCGCTAATCCTCTGGTGGTGTTGTCTAAACAAACACCTGATTTGATGCAATGTGATAGAATTCAGACCAGAAATGAGCGGAAAAATCATAGACGTCAGAATGGGTTGTGTTTTTACTGTGGTGATTCTACACATGTTATATCAGCATGCTCTAAACGCCTAACAAGGGTTGTTAGTCCTGTCGCCATTGGTAATTTGCAACCTAAATTTATTTTGTCTGTGACTTTAATTTGCTCATTGTCCTCTTACCCTGTTATGGCGTTTGTGGATTCAGGTGCTGCCCTGAGTCTTATGGATCTGTCATTTGCCAAGCGCTGTGGTTTTGTTCTTGAGCCGTTGGTTAATCCTATCCCTCTGAGGGGTATTGATGCTACGCCATTGGCGGAAAATAAACCGCAGTTTTGGACACAGGTAACCATGTGCATGACTCCTGAACATCGGGAGGTGATTCGTTTTCTTGTTCTGCATAAAATGCATGATTTGGTCGTTTTGGGTTTGCCATGGTTACAGACTCATAATCCAGTCTTGGATTGGAAGGCAATGTCTGTGTCAAGTTGGGGCTGTCAGGGTATTCATGGTGATTCCCCGCCGGTGTCTATTGCTTCCTCTACTCCTTCGGAAGTTCCTGAGTATTTGTCTGATTATCAGGATGTGTTCAGCGAGTCCAGGTCCAGTGTTCTGCCTCCTCATAGGGACTGTGACTGTGCCATAGATTTGATTCCAGGTAGCAAATTTCCTAAGGGAAGACTATTTAATCTGTCTGTACCTGAGCATACCGCAATGCGTTCGTATATCAAGGAATCTCTGGAGAAGGGGCATATCCGTCCTTCCTCTTCCCCTCTTGGTGCGGGATTTTTTTTTGTGGCCAAGAAGGACGGATCTTTGAGACCTTGTATTGACTATCGGCTTTTGAATAAAATCACTGTTAAATTTCAGTATCCTTTGCCTCTGTTGTCAGACTTGTTTGCCCGAATTAAAGGTGCCAAGTGGTTCACCAAGATAGATCTTCGTGGTGCGTACAACCTTGTGCGCATTAAGCGAGGAGATGAATGGAAAACCGCGTTTAATACGCCCGAAGGTCATTTTGAGTACTTGGTGATGCCTTTTGGGCTCTCTAATGCTCCTTCAGTGTTTCAGTCCTTTATGCATAATATTTTCCGGAAGTATCTGGATAAATTTATGATCATTTATCTGGATGATATTCTGGTTTTTTCTGATGACTGGGACTCGCATGTAGAGCAGGTCAGGATGGTGTTTCAGGTTTTGCGTGAGAATGCTTTATTTTTTAAGGGCTCAAAGTGTCTCTTTGGAGTACAGAAGGTTCCCTTTTTGGGGTTTATTTTTTCCCCTTCTGCGGTGGAGATGGACCCAGTCAAGGTCCGTGCTATTCATGATTGGACTCAACCCACGTCAGTTAAGAGTCTTCAGAAGTTCTTGGGTTTTGCTAACTTCTACCGTCGTTTTATTGCTAATTTTTCTAGCATTGCTAAACCTTTGATGGATATGACCAAGAAAGGTTCTGATGTTGCTAACTGGGCTCCTGCAGCCGTGGAGGCTCTCCAGGAGTTGAAGCGCCGGTTTACTTCGGCGCCTGTTTTGTGCCAGCCTGATGTCTCACTTCCCTTTCAGGTTGAAGTCGATGCTTCTGAGATTGGGGCAGGGGCCGTTTTGTCGCAGAGAGGCCCTGGTTGCTCTGTGATGAGACCTTGTGCCTTTTTCTCGAGGAAGTTTTCGCCTGCTGAGTGGAATTATGATGTTGGCAATCGGGAGTTGTTGGCCATGAAGTGGGCATTTGAGGAGTGGCGTCATTGGCTCGAGGGTGCTAAGCATCGTGTGGTGGTCTTGACTGATCACAAAAATCTGATGTATCTCGAGTCTGCTAAACGCCTGAATCCTAGACAGGCCCGCTGGTCATTGTTTTTCTCCCGTTTTGACTTTGTGGTCTCGTATTTACCAGGTTCAAAGAATGTGAAGGCTGATGCTCTTTCAAGGAGCTTTGTGCCTGACTCTCCGGGAGTCGCAGAACCAGTTGGTATTCTTAAAGAGGGAGTTATCTTGTCATCCATTTCTCCGGATTTGCGACGTGTGTTGCAGAGATTTCAGGCTGGTAGACCTGACTCTTGTCCACCTGACAGACTGTTTGTTCCTGATAAGTGGACCAGCAGAGTCATTTCCGAGGTTCATTCCTCGGTGTTGGCAGGGCATCCGGGAATTTTTGGCACCAGAGATCTGGTGGCTAGGTCCTTTTGGTGGCCTTCCTTGTCACGGGATGTGCGGTCGTTTGTGCAGTCCTGTGGGACTTGTGCTCGAGCTAAGCCTTGCTGTTCGCATGCCAGCGGGTTGCTCTTGCCCTTGCCTGTCCCGAAGAGGCCTTGGACACACATTTCCATGGATTTCATTTCAGATCTCCCAGTGTCTCAGGGCATGTCTGTCATCTGGGTGGTATGTGATCGCTTTTCTAAGATGGTCCATTTGGTACCTTTGCCTAAGCTGCCTTCCTCTTCCGATCTGGTTCCTGTGTTCTTTCAGAATGTGGTTCGTTTACACGGTATTCCTGAGAATATCGTGTCTGACAGAGGATCCCAGTTTGTTTCCAGGTTCTGGCGATCCTTTTGTGCTAGGATGGGCATTGAGTTGTCGTTTTCGTCTGCCTTTCATCCTCAGACTAATGGACAAATGGAGCGAACTAATCAGACTCTGGAGGCTTATTTGAGGTGTTTTGTTTCTGCGGATCAGGATGATTGGGTGACCTTCTTGCCGTTGGCTGAGTTTGCCCTTAATAATCGGGCTATTTCCGCTACATTGGTTTCGCCATTTTTCTGCAACTCTGGTTTCCATCCTCGTTTTTCCTCGGGACATGTGGAGCCTTCTGACTGTCCTGGGGTAGATTCTGTGGTGGATAGGTTGCAGCAGATCTGGAATCATGTGGTGGACAACTTGAAGTTGTCACAAGAGAAGGCTCAGCGTTTTGCCAACCGCCGCCGCGGTGTGGGTCCCCGACTTCGTGTTGGGGATTTGGTATGGCTGTCTTCTCGATTTGTTCCTATGAAGGTCTCCTCTCCTAAATTTAAGCCTCGCTTCATCGGTCCTTACAAGATATTGGAAATCCTTAATCCTGTGTCCTTTCGCTTGGATCTTCCGGTGTCGTTTGCCATTCACAACGTGTTCCATAGGTCTTTGTTGCGGCGGTACATTTTACCTGTGGTTCCTTCTGCTGAGCCTCCTGCTCCGGTGTTGTTTGAGGGCGAGTTGGAGTACGTGGTGGAGAAGATCTTGGATTCTCGTCTCTCCAGGCGGAGGCTTCAGTATCTGGTCAAGTGGAAGGGCTATGGTCAGGAGGATAATTCCTGGGTGGTTGCCTCTGATGTGCATGCGGCCGATTTAGTTCGTGCCTTTCACGCTGCTCATCCTGATCGCCCTGGTGGTCTTGGTGAGGGTTCGGTGACCCCTCCTTAAGGGGGGGTACTGTTGTGAATTAGACTTTTTGGCTCCCTCTTGTGGTCACTAGTGGTATGACTCTGGGATTGTCTTTTTTCTGTTTGGCACTCACCTGGGTCGTTAGTCCAGGGGTGTCGCTATATTAACTTCCTGGATCCTTAGTCCAGTGCCTGGCATCGTTGTAATCAGATCCTTCTGTTGCTCCTGTCTGCTGGTCCTGGCTCTTGCAAAATTAAGCTAAGTCTTGCTTCTTTGTTTTTTGAGTTACTTGCTTTGCTACTATTTTGTCCAGCTTGTACTAAATGTGATTTCTGACCTTGCTGGAAGCTCTAGGGGGCTGGTGTTCTCCCCCCGGCCGTTAGACGGTTCGGGGGTTCTTGAATATCCAGCGTGGATATTTTGATAGGGTTTTTTCTGACCATATAAGTCATCTTACTATATTCTGCTATTAGCTAGTGGGCCTCTCTTTGCTAAATACCTAGCTCATTCTTATGTTTGTCTTTTCCTCTTACCTCACCGTTATTATTTGTTGGGGGCTTGTATCCAACTTTTGGGGTCTTTTCTCTGGAGGCAAGAAAGGTCTTTCTTTTCCCTTCTAGGGTTAGTTAGTTCTCCGGCTGGCGCGAGACGTCTAGAACCAACGTAGGCACGTTCCCCGGCTACTTCTATTTGTGGTGCTAGGATTAGATATATGGTCAGCCCAGTTACCACTGCCCTATGAGCTGGTTTTTTGTGTTTGCAGACTTGGTATTGATTCCTGAGACCCTCTGCCATTGGGGTCATAACACGTCAGGGCTTGGAAGGTAAGTAGTGGTGTTTTGGAATCCAGACTTAGATGGAATGGGCTGCGGGCGTCATGTTGGGTTTGCAGAGCCCCTGATGTACCCAAACAGTAGAAACCCCCCACAAGTGACCCCACATTGGAAACTAGACCCCCAAGGAACTTATCTAGATGTGTGTTGTGAGAACTTTGAACCCCCAAGTGTTTCACTAAAGTTTATAACGGAGAGCCGTGAAAATAAAAAAAATAATTTTTTACCACGAAAATTATTTTTTAGCCCCCCAATTTTTATTTTCACAATGGTAAAAGGAGAAATTGGACCACAAGCTTTGTTCTCCAATTTGTCCTGAGTACGCTGATACACCATATGTGGGGGAAAACCACTGTTTAAGTGCACAGCAGAGCTCAGAAGGGAAAGAGCACCGTTTTACTTGTTCAATGCAGAATTGGCTGGAATTGATATCGGACGCCATATCGCGTTTGGAGAGCCCATGATGTGCCTAAACAGTGGAAACCCCCCAATTCTAACTCCAACCCTAACCCCAACACACCCATAACCCTAATCCCAACCCTAACCACACCCCTAACAAAACACACCCCTAACCCCAACACGCCCCTAACCCTAATCCCAAACCTAACCATAATCCTAACCACACCCCTAACCTTGACACACCCCTAACCCTAATTCCAACCCTAATCCCAACCCTAACCCCAACCATAAAACGTAATCCAAACCCTAACCCCAACTCCAGCACCAACCCTAACCCTAATTTTAGCTCCAACCCTAACCCTAACTTTAGCCCCAACCCTAACCCTAAGTTTAGCTCTAACACTAACCCTAATGGGAAAATAGAAATAAATACATTTTTTATTTTATTTTATTATTTTTCCCAAACTAAGGCGGTGACAATGGGGGGTTTAATTTACTATATATAGCAGGTGTTTATGTTTGGCAGCTGTCACACACTAAAAGATGCTTTTTATTGCAAACAAAATAGTTTTTGCATCACCACAATTTGAGAGCTAAAATGTTTACATATTTTGGGCCACAGAGTCATGTCAGGCCTTGTTTTTTGTGGGATAAGTTGACATTTTTAGTGGTACCATTTTCGGGCACATGACACAATTTGATCGCTTTTTATTACGATTTTTGTGAGACAGAATGAACCAAAAATAGAAATTCCTGAATTTCTTTTAGGGGGCATTTATACCGTTCCGCGTGTGGTAAAACTGATGAGGCAGTTTTATTCTTCGGGTCAGTGCGATTACAGCAATACCTCATTTATATCATTTTTTCATGTTTTGGCGCATTTATGCAATAAAAACTATTTTATATAAAAAATTATTTCTGCATCGCTTTATTCTGAGGGCTATAACTTTTTAAATTTTTCAATGAATTTGGTGTATTGCAGCTCATTTTTTGTAGGACAAGATGATGTTTTCAGTGGTACCATGTTGATTTATATCCGTCTTTTTGATTGCATGTTTGTTGTGAAATTGGATTTTGGGCTCCCCCGGTGGCCACTGGTGGAATTGAACTGGTGTGCATCATCCCCTCTGTTCATCTGTTTCCATCAGGATGTGGGAGTCGCTATTTAACCTTGCTCCTCTGTCACTTCCATGCCGGTCAACATTGTAATCAGAAGCCTTTCTGTGCATGTTCCTGCTGCTAGACAACTCCCAGCTAAGTTGGACTTTAGTCCTCGTTTGTTTTTGCATTTTGTTCCAGTTCACAGCTGTAGTTTCGTTTCTTTGTCTGGAAAGCTCTTGTGATCTGAAATTGCCACTCTGATGTTATGAGTTAATACTAGAGTCTTAAAGTAATTTCAGGATGGTATTTTGATAGGGTTTTCAGCTGACCATGAAAGTGCCCTTTCTGTCTTCCTGCTATCTAGTAAGCGGACCTCAATTTTGCTAAACCTATTTTCATACTACGTTTGTCATTTCATCTAAAATCACCGCCAATATATGTGGGGCCTCTGTCTGCCTATCGGGGAAATTTCTCTAGAGGTGAGCCAGGACTATATTTTCCTCTGCCAGGATTAGTTAGTCCTCCGGCCGGCGCTGGGCGTCTAGGGATAAAAACGTAGGCAACGCTACCCGGCTACTGTTAGTTGTGCGGCAGGTTTAGTTCATGGTCAGTTTAGTTTCCATCCTTCCAAGAGCTAGTACTTATGTTTGCTGGGCTATGTTCTCTTGCCATTGAGAACCATAACAGTTTGACCGGCCTCAAAGGGTTAAATTAATTGACAGAGAAAGGAGAGAAAAGAGAAGTCTGCTGAAGATTTTTATTTTTTTTTCCCCTTCCCTTCAGTTCTGAGTGTGCTTGTAATTGAATCTCTTGCAAGTCTGCCTATATTGCAGCCTTTCTCTCTCTCTCTCTCCTTCTAATCCTGGAATGGCTCTGTGTTCACCTGTTTAAAATGGATATTCAGAGTTTAGCTGCAGGTTTGAATAATCTCACCACGAAAGTTCAAAATTTACAAGATTTTGTTGTTCATGTTCCTATATCTGAACCTAGAATTCCTTTGCCTGAATTTTTCTCGGGGAATAGATCTTGCTTTCAAAATTTCAAAAATAATTGCAAGTTGTTTTTGTCCCTGAAATCTCGCTCTGCTGGAGATCCTGCTCAGCAGGTCAGGATTGTGATTTCCTTGCTCCGGGGCGACCCTCAGGATTGGGCTTTTGCATTGGCTCCAGGGGATCCTGCGTTGCTCAATGTGGATGCGTTTTTTCTGGCCTTGGGGTTGCTTTATGAGGAACCTCAGTTAGAGCTTCAGGCGGAAAAGGCCTTGATGTCCCTATCTCAGGGGCAAGACGAAGCTGAAATATACTGCCAGAAATTCCGTAAATGGGCTGTGCTTACTCAGTGGAATGAGTGCGCCCTGGCGGCGAATTTCAGAGAGGGTCTCTCTGATGCCATTAAGGATGTTATGGTGGGGTTCCCTGTGCCTGCGGGTCTGAATGAGTCCATGACAATGGCTATCCAGATCGATAGGCGTCTGCGGGAGCGCAAACCTGTGCACCATTTGGCGGTGTCTACTGAGAAGACGCCAGAGAATATGCAATGTGATAGAATTCTGTCCAGAAGTGAACGGCAGAATTTAAGACGAAAAAATGGGTTGTGCTTCTATTGCGGTGATTCAACTCATGTTATATCAGCATGCTCTAAGCGTACTAAGAAGCTTGATAAGTCTGTTTCAATTGGCACTTTACAGTCTAAGTTTATTCTATCTGTGACCCTGATTTGTTCTTTATCATCTATTACCGCGGATGCCTATGTCGACTCTGGCGCCGCTTTGAGTCTTATGGATTGGTCCTTTGCCAAACGCTGTGGGTATGATTTGGAGCCTCTTGAAACTCCTATACCCCTGAAGGGGATTGACTCCACCCCATTGGCTAGTAATAAACCACAATACTGGACACAAGTAACTATGCGGATTAATCCGGATCATCAGGAGATTATTCGCTTTCTTGTGCTGTATAACCTACATGATGTGTTGGTGCTTGGATTGCCATGGCTGCAATCTCATAACCCAGTCCTTGACTGGAAAGCTATGTCTGTGTTAAGCTGGGGATGTAAGGGGACGCATGGGGACGTACCTGTGGTTTCCATTTCATCATCTATTCCCTCTGAGATTCCTGAATTCTTGACTGAATATCGTGACGTTTTTGAAGAACCTAAGCTTGGTTCATTACCTCCACACCAGGAGTGCGATTGTGCCATAGATTTGATTCCGGGTAGTAGATACCCTAAGGGTCGTTTATTTAATCTGTCTGTGCCTGAACATGCTGCTATGCGAGAATATATAAAGGAGTCCTTGGAAAAGGGACATATTCGTCCTTCGTCATCTCCCTTAGGAGCCGGTTTTTTCTTTGTGGCTAAGAAAGATGGCTCTTTGAGACCGTGTATTGATTATCGGCTTTTGAATAAAGTCACGGTTAAATATCAATATCCGTTGCCACTGCTGACTGATTTGTTTGCTCGCATAAAGGGGGCCAAGTGGTTCTCTAAGATAGATCTCCGTGGGGCGTATAATTTGGTGCGAATTAAGCAGGGGGATGGGTGGAAGACCGCATTTAATACGCCCGAGGGCCACTTTGAGTATTTGGTGATGCCTTTTGGTCTTTCAAATGCCCCTTCAGTCTTTCAGTCCTTTATGCATGACATTTTCCGTGATTATTTGGATAAATTTATGATTGTGTATCTGGATGATATTTTGATTTTTTCGGATGACTGGGACTCTCATGTCCAGCAGGTCAGGAGGGTTTTTCAGGTTTTGCGGTCTAATTCCTTGTGTGTGAAGGGTTCTAAGTGCGTTTTTGGGGTTCAAAAGATTTCCTTTTTGGGATATATTTTTTCCCCCTCTTCCATCGAGATGGATCCTGTCAAGGTTCAGGCTATTTGTGATTGGACGCAACCCTCTTCTCTTAAGAGTCTTCAGAAATTTTTGGGCTTTGCTAACTTTTATCGTCGATTTATTGCTGGTTTTTCTGATGTTGTTAAACCATTGACTGATTTGACTAAGAAGGGTGCTGATGTTGCTGATTGGTCCCCTGCTGCTGTGGAGGCCTTTCGGGAGCTTAAGCGCCGCTTTTCTTCCGCCCCTGTGTTGCGTCAGCCTGATGTTGCTCTTCCTTTTCAGGTTGAGGTCGACGCTTCTGAAATCGGAGCTGGGGCAGTTTTGTCGCAGAGAAGTTCCGATTGTTCCGTGATGAGACCTTGTGCCTTTTTCTCGCGTAAATTTTCGCCCGCCGAGCGGAATTATGATGTTGGGAATCGGGAGCTTTTGGCCATGAAGTGGGCTTTTGAGGAGTGGCGTCATTGGCTTGAGGGGGCTAGACATCAGGTGGTGGTATTGACTGACCACAAAAATCTAATTTATCTTGAGTCCGCCAGACGCCTGAATCCTAGACAGGCGCGCTGGTCGTTGTTTTTCTCTCGGTTTAATTTTGTGGTGTCCTACCTGCCGGGTTCTAAGAATGTTAAGGCGGATGCCCTTTCTAGGAGTTTTGAGCCTGACTCCCCTGGTAACTCTGAACCTACAGGTATCCTTAAGGATGGAGTGATATTGTCTGCCGTTTCTCCAGACCTGCGGCGGGCCTTGCAGGAGTTTCAGGCGGATAGACCTGATCGTTGCCCACCTGGTAGACTGTTTGTTCCTGATGATTGGACCAGTAAAGTCATTTCTGAGGTTCATTCTTCTGCGTTGACAGGTCATCCTGGAATCTTTGGTACCAGGGATTTGGTGGCAAGGTCCTTCTGGTGGCCTTCCCTGTCTCGAGATGTGCGAGGCTTTGTGCAGTCTTGTGACGTTTGTGCTCGGGCCAAGCCTTGTTGTTCTCGGGCTAGTGGATTGTTGTTGCCCTTGCCTATCCCGAAGAGGCCCTGGACGCACATCTTGATGGATTTTATTTCGGATCTTCCTGTTTCTCAGAAGATGTCTGTCATCTGGGTGGTGTGTGACCGTTTCTCTAAGATGGTCCATTTGGTTCCCCTGCCTAAGTTGCCTTCTTCTTCCGAGTTGGTTCCTCTGTTTTTTCAAAATGTGGTCCGTTTGCATGGTATTCCGGAGAATATCGTTTCTGACAGAGGAACCCAATTCGTGTCTAGATTTTGGCGAGCATTCTGTGCTAGGATGGGCATAGATTTGTCTTTCTCGTCTGCTTTCCATCCTCAGACAAATGGCCAGACCGAGCGGACGAATCAGACCTTGGAGACATATTTGAGGTGTTTTGTGTCTGCAGATCAGGATGATTGGGTTGCTTTTTTGCCTTTAGCGGAGTTTGCCCTCAATAATCGGGCCAGCTCTGCCACCTTGGTGTCTCCTTTTTTCTGTAATTCGGGGTTTCATCCTCGATTTTCTTCTGGTCAGGTGGAATCTTCGGATTGTCCTGGAGTGGATGCTGTGGTGGAGAGGTTGCATCAGATTTGGGGGCAGGTAGTGGACAATTTGAAGTTGTCCCAGGAGAAGACTCAGCTTTTTGCCAACCGCCGGCGTCGGGTTGGTCCTCGGCTTTGTGTTGGGGACTTGGTGTGGTTGTCTTCTCGTTTTGTCCCTATGAGGGTTTCTTCTCCTAAGTTTAAGCCTCGGTTCATCGGCCCGTACAAGATATTGGAGATTCTTAACCCTGTGTCCTTCCGTTTGGACCTCCCTGCATCTTTTTCTATTCATAATGTTTTTCATCGGTCATTGTTGCGCAGGTATGAGGTACCGGTTGTGCCTTCCGTTGAGCCTCCTGCTCCGGTGTTGGTTGAGGGCGAGTTGGAGTACGTTGTGGAAAAAATCTTGGACTCCCGTGTTTCCAGACGGAAACTCCAGTATCTGGTCAAATGGAAGGGATACGGTCAGGAGGATAATTCTTGGGTTACTGCCTCTGATGTTCATGCCTCCGATCTGGTCCGTGCCTTTCATAGGGCTCATCCTGATCGCCCTGGTGGTTCTGGTGAGGGTTCGGTGCCCCCTCCTTGAGGGGGGGGTACTGTTGTGAAATTGGATTTTGGGCTCCCCCGGTGGCCACTGGTGGAATTGAACTGGTGTGCATCATCCCCTCTGTTCACCTGTTTCCATCAGGATGTGGGAGTCGCTATTTAACCTTGCTCCTCTGTCACTTCCATGCCGGTCAACATTGTAATCAGAAGCCTTTCTGTGCATGTTCCTGCTGCTAGACAACTCCCAGCTAAGTTGGACTTTAGTCCTCGTTTGTTTTTGCATTTTGTTCCAGTTCACAGCTGTAGTTTCGTTTCTGTGTCTGGAAAGCTCTTGTGATCTGAAATTGCCACTCTGATGTTATGAGTTAATACTAGAGTCTTAAAGTAATTTCAGGATGGTATTTTGATAGGGTTTTCAGCTGACCATGAAAGTGCCCTTTCTGTCTTCCTGCTATCTAGTAAGCGGACCTCAATTTTGCTAAACCTATTTTCATACTACGTTTGTCATTTCATCTAAAATCACCGCCAATATATGTGGGGGCCTCTGTCTGCCTATCGGGGAAATTTCTCTAGAGGTGAGCCAGGACTATATTTTCCTCTGCCAGGATTAGTTAGTCCTCCGGCCGGCGCTGGGCGTCTAGGGATAAAAACGTAGGCAACGCTACCCGGCTACTGTTAGTTGTGCGGCAGGTTTAGTTCATGGTCAGTTTAGTTTCCATCCTTCCAAGAGCTAGTACTTATGTTTGCTGGGCTATGTTCTCTTGCCATTGAGAACCATAACACATGTTAATCCACTTTTTGTTCAGCGGTATGATAAAGCATTATTTTTTGCCTCATTTTTTAATATTTTTTTACAGTGTTCACCGAAGGGGTTAACTAGTAGGACAGTTTTATAGGTGAGTCGTTACGGACGGAGCAATACTAAATATGTGTACTGCTATTGTTTTTTTTTTACATAAAGAAATGTATGTATTGGAAAAAAAAATATATATATATATATTTTTTTTTATATATTTTTTTTTATTTAGGAATTTTAAAAATTTTTTTTTACACATGCTAATATTTTTTTTTTACTTTTTTACATCGTTCCAGGATGGGACATCACTATATAAAGTCAGATCGCTGATCTGACACTTTGCAGAGCACTGTGTCAGATTAGTGATCCGACAGGCAGTGCAGAAGGCTTGCCGGCGCCTGCTCTAAGCAGGCACTGAAAAAGCCACCTCCCTGCAGGACCTGGAAGGACTCCGCGGCCATCTTGGATCCGGGGGCCTGCAGGGAGGAGAACGGAGGAGACCCTTGGATCAAAGCAATCACATCGCGTTGTTCTGAGGGTCTCAGGGAAGCACACAGGGAGCTCCCTCCCTGCGTGATGCTTCCCTATGCCACCGGAACGCTGTGATCTTGTTTGATCACAGAGGTACAGGGGTTAAAGTGACAGGAGTGGTTCATGACCACTCCTTGCACATAGTGCCGGATGTCAGTTGTAATAATCATTGATTCAAGAGTACAACTTTTTGTGTACTCGAAAACGGGAAAAAAATTTCAAGTGCGGTGAAATTGCAAAAAAAGTGCAATCCCACATTTGTTTTTTGTTTGGCTTTTTTACTAGGTTTACTAAATGCTAAAATTGACCTGCCATTATGATTTTCCTGGTCATTATGAGTTCACAGACACCAAACATGTCTAGGTTTTTTTTTATCTAATTGGTGAAAAAAAAATTCAAACTTTGATAAAAAAAAAATAAAGTTCCATATTCTGATACTGGTAATGTCTCTATTTTTTGTGGTCTGGGGTTGGGATTTATTTTTTGCATGCCGAGCTGATGTTGTTAATGATTCCATTTTGGTGCAGACACGATGTTTTAATCGCCCGTTATTGCATTTTAATGCAATGTTATGGCGACCAAAAAAACGTAATTCTGGCATTTTGACTTTTTTTCTCGCTATGCCGCTATACGATCAGGCTAATTCTTTTTTTATTGATAGATCGGGTTATTCTGAACATGGCGATACCAAATATGTGTATGTTCGATTTTTTTAATTGTTTTATTTTGAATGGGGCAAAGGGGGATGACTTGAACTTTTATATATTTTCAAAAAATTGTTTTTATAACTTTTGGCATGCTTTAATAGTCACCATAGGAGACTAGAAGCCGCCATAACTCGATCGGCTCTGCTACATACAGGCGATGATCAGATCACCTGTATGTAGTAGAATTACACACTTGCTATGAGTGCCAACAACCAGGCAATGCTCATAGCAATCTTGCAGTGACAACCATATAGATCTCTAGGAGACCTCTGGTTGTCATGCCGACCCATCGAAGACCTGCGGTCATGTGACACAGGTGCCGATGGGAGGAGGTAATGACGCGCTTCCTGTGCGTGCATGTGAAATTCCGCTGTCAGAGTTTGACAGTGGCATTTAACATGTTAACAGCGGCGGTTAAATTGCAATTTTAGCCACGGCTGTTAGGGGCACATGTCAGCTGATCATATCAGCTGTCATGTGCCGAAAAAGGTGCGGGCTCATCGCCGGAGCCTGCACCAAATGGGGGAGGCGTCCAATGACGGACTATGTCCGTCATTGGACGTTAATGGGTTAAGTTCTTGCATTTGTTTACATTTTTCTTAATTGCTGTATTTTCTTACTACATATATCAGACTCAGGTAACTTGAAAGGAGGAAACTTTTACTCTGAAAAAGGCAATTTGTTTTTTTCTATTTAAATAGTTTTTTTTAATCTATGGCTTATATTTGCACTTAATAATATAAAGATTATCTTTGTTAAAATTCCTCGAGTGCATGCCTATAATTAGTTTTTGTTTCTTGTTTTTATAAGATTTTTGCTTACTACATTTGCTCTAGGAGGCTCTAGACTAAATTGATTCGTGCCAAATTAAGGTGCAATGCTCACCAGAATCCTGGCTCAATAACTTTAGTAAATGGACCAATGTTATTCATGTGACATTTTTGGTGTAGAATAATGTGAAATATATACCACTGACTTGTGAATTTATTTCTCACTTACAAGTGAGTCATTGCAGAGTCATAAGAATAGCTGGTCATTTTTTATCATTACATTGACTTTTGGGATTTGGATCATCTTGCATTTCCATGCAATGGTATTTTAAAGATAACATTGTTGTATCCTTTGCTGATGATTTATGGCACTTTGACAGTCTTTTCATGAGGTATTTTGGAGATGTCTGTAACTAATAGTTGTAATTTTTCAAAAGCCTTCTCAGGGACATTTCCCCTTAAAATGCTTGTGTTTTCTATTACTTTCAGTGCTTGACTAATTTTTTAGTTTCCACTATACAGAAGTTAGACGGGATAAAATGTCAAATTATTACCATTTTTAATAATGGATATACAAAAATGAAGGGGCTCCCATATAAGAATATCATGTACAGGTGTAGCAAAATAAATTTTGCAATTTTCTTTATTTTACATAAAGATATATGCCTTTTTTTTAACATACATGCGTTTAATATTCTGCTTTCTTATAGTAATGTCCTGCAGTGTAACCCTATTTCTCTTTTTGAATGGTACATTTGTCAAATGTTTTCCATGTGGGCTAAGTGGATCTGAATGAGCACTGCATATATTCATGGGCCATAATATTTAAATGGTCTTCTGCACTGATATGAGCAGAGTTTTGTGTGCAGTTTTATAAACTTTTTATTTTGTAAATCTTCTACAATTGCAATATTAAAGGAGGTGTCAAGTAGTTTATTCAGATGTCCATTTTTCACACACATGTTCTATCTAGGTTTTCACAGTTAAAACATATATTCATTATAATCAATGAAGCAATTTGATGTTTTTGACGGACCCAGTGTCCATTAAAACTTTACAAAGACATGTCCCTTTTTTTCCAGCAGCACAGATGAAAAGAATGAATCCAAGTCTATGGGTCCATGAAGAACAGCATCAGTGTGGTATCCTCGTGCTGCCAATGATTATCATTAATACAAAAAACTCACAGAAATAATATGAGTCCCACATGAAAAATATTTAAATTCCAGTGAATATATAATTTTACCCATGTAGGTAATAAGACAGTAAAGTATACTCCCAATAATTTAGAAAGCAACGGAAAAATGGAGTTCCATACACAATGATGCAATCAATAACAAATATTTTATTACAAAAATAACTTACAATTAATGCAATTTACATATAAGGAAGGAAGGAGACCCTAGTGAAAAAAACACCCTAATTCCAGGCACGGGAATAATTCATAATGTCACCATGGTATTAATAAACAGCACCAATGCTAATACAAAGAAGTATGGTGTAAGCCCATATATGACTAGCTTAGATTGGTGTAGTAATATAATACAAACCACCATACAGCCATAGTAGATAGCAACAGTTTCCATACAAGTGTCACCCACATGGGAGGGAAACCAAAACAATAAGGTGCATACAAGGTGCATTTTTAGCAAAGTTCCTTACCCATGGTGAAAGTAACCAGCTGCCTGGAACCCTGGATAAACCCCCTAACGCGCGTTTCGCGTAGCTTTCTCAAAGAGGGAATGCATAACAGTCTCCCAAACTCGGCGTTTTATAATAGCGCCTATTTACCGGCATCTCCAAAGTGCGCAGGCGCACCACAGTCCCTGTCGGAAGTGAATTCTCGATCCCCAGCATTCACCAGGAGTGCACGTCAAGGGGAAATCCCCTGCTGATGTCAAGGACATGCGCACCTGGAAAGCTGAAGCCGAAGATACAAGGACTTCCTGACAGGTGTAGGGCGCATGTGCATGAGAGCCGTCTGGCGTACAACACAATGCTAACCCAGAAGAGCAATAAAAAAGTGAGGAGTCGGATACAATTAAACAGGTGAATGAATCATAAATACCATAATACATTATACAAAAAAGAGTGCGAATAGTGCAATAAAATATATGATACAATATATAAATATATGTGCTATTAAATATATATTTTTTAATCTTTTTATGTATTAAATATTTTTCATATGACAAAGAAAGTGCTAGTAATGATGCCATTATGAAACAATGAGTTAGTGCATATCACACAATAAAATTACTACTAACATACATATATAAAAAAAATTGGACCCTATAAAGAGAAAAAAGAAGGAATAGAGTTCGTCCACAGCTCCTTCCAATACATTATACACCATCTTCACGTGAAGCTCACTGGTATAGTTCAATGATGTTATCTTCCTAACACTAAGATAGCCACAAAACACCAAATATGGAAAACCGAATCTAGGGATGTAAAGAATAAATGAAATAAATAACAGAAAAAATACATAAAAATACAAATAAATAAAAAACGTAATAATAAAAAATACCTAAATAAAAAAATCAAACAAGAATTGTTTATCACATTCTGCATCAGAAGAGGACATAGGAGAACAAAGCTCTCATAAGAAGGGGGCAAAGCTTATTTTCTAATTTAGTCCCACAGGAAACATAGAGTCTAAAGTCACGATCCATTTACATTCTACGTGTGCCAATAACCGTTTGACGTTCCCTCCTCTATTGCCACCGTGTATCTGGTCAATCCCAATGATCCGTAGACCCATGGGATCACATCCATGAACCATATAGAAATGTTTAGGGATGGTCTCTAAAGCACTGACGTCCTCAACCTTACGTGCGTTTATGATGTCCCTTATGTGCTCTCTCACACGAACACGAAGCTGGCGTGACGTGAGCCCAACATATATTTTGGAGCAAGGACATGTGGCCAAATATATAACAAAAGTGCTACTGCAGCATATATCATGTCGAATCTGGAATTTTTTCTTTGCACATGACAACATAAAGTGGGTACCCCTAATCAAATTCTTTTCCTTACAGGCCAAGCAATCCTCGCAGGGATAGCATCCCCAAGTTGGACCTCTATTAGTTGGATTTAGAGGATTGATAGTTTTTGCCACATAGTGGCTTTTTACTAATAGATCTCTGATGCTTTTACCCCGTTTAGCTGTAAAACATGGTTTTTGAGGAATATTTGACGCCAAAAGAGAATCCGTGAGAAGTACTGACCAATGTGCATTAATTATCTCCTGCATACGTTTCCAATAGCAATTGTATGTGGAGATAAATCTGACATTATTTTCAGGGGTAATTTTCTTCTCTTTTTTATATAATAACTGATGTCTCTCACCAAGTTCATGCAGCGCTCGTCGCTATCATTTGGTCTCACATTTGTGCCTAACAACCCATTCAATTATTTTTCAGCCATGAAAGATCTATACCTTTTTTCCCATATGTTAATTTTGAAAAAATTACATAATAAAAGGGAAAGTGAGGAACAAGGGCTGATATCCAGAACTGATAAAGAGACATTGGCCATCTTGGAGGATTTGTTAAAAGAACAAGAACCTGATTCCAAAGGTATGTTCCCAAGATCTATCTTGCCCAAATCGACGACGTTCCCTCCCTTGTCCTTATGCCCTCAGGTTGAGATCTTCACCAAGTTGGTATTGGAGGATTTTAAAAAAATCCCAGAGTTCGTTACAAGAGACAATGTGACGAAATCTCAGCGACAAGCGCTGCATGAACTTGGTGAATTAGATGATGTTGTTATCAAGGCGGCAGACAAGGGAGCGAACGTTGTCATCTGGCCCACTGTTAAATATGAAAAAGAGGCACTGAGACAGTTGAATTGTAAAGACACCTACATTTGACTGTCTTACTGCCCTGTGGGTGCATATAAACTGGAGTTGGATGGAATTTTACAGGATGCATTGGATCAGGGAACAATCAATAAAAAGGTTTTTGATGGTTTAACAGTGGAATTTCCAAAAATCCCTACATTGTATTTATTATCAAAAATACATAAAGATTTGAAAAATTCTCCCGGGAGACCAATAGTCTCTGGGATTGATGGCCTCTGTGACCCAATTTGTAAGTATATCGATTTTTATTTGAAATCTATGGTGGAGACTTTGCCTTCATATGTTCGAGATACTACTGATATGTTAACCAAGATAGAAGGGATGGTTTTGGAGCAGGACATGTGGCTAGTAACAGCGGATGTCAAGTCATTATATACTTGTATTGCACATGACGATGGAATTGAGGCAGTCCGCTTCTTCCTGGAGAACGGCAACTGGGATGGCTGGACCTGTGACTTTGTTGTTGTACTATTGCAGTTTGTTCTGACCCACAATTTGTTCACTTTTAAAGACAGATATTACCTGCAAAAATGTGGCACCGCCATGGGGGCAGCATGTGCCCCAGCCTATGCCAACCTGTTCCTTGGTATATGGGAGAGATCCATATTCCATCAGGATGGGGTCTCTGCTGTGGACCAGGTGCAGTGTTGGCATAGGTATATTGATGACATCTTTTTTATTTGGCAAGGTAGTGAGAGTAGTATTGTTGAATTTGGGGGTCAGCTCAACTGCAATCCGTACAACATTAGGTTAACATACAAAGCACATAGACAGAAAATCGATTTTTTTGGATATCTGTCTTGAGGTGGATGAGAGGGGGAATTTGCATACAGATGTATTCAGGAAGGCCACTTCAGTCAATTCCTTGCTACATGCGTCCTCCTCTCATACCACACATACCATCAAGGCCATCCGGATGGCCAGTTTCTCAGGATGAAGCGGATTTGCTCAACAGAACAAAAATTTGAGGCCCAATCTGAAGATCTAAAGAACAGATTTAAACCTGAGGCTGTAATAATCATTGCATTAAGCAAGGATATATTAGAGCTAAAAAAGCAGAGAGACATCAGTTATTATATAAAAAATAGAAGAAAATTACACCTGAAAATAATGTCAGATTTATCTCCACATCCAATGCTATTGGAAACGTATGCAGGAGATAATTTATGAACATCTACCGAAGCTACCGCCTCACCAACACCGGAGCTCCTGCAACCCCCAACCTACTGTCTCCTTCCCCATAATCCTGCAGAATGTAAGCCCGCAAGGGCAGGGTCCTCCCCCTCTGTATCAGTCTGTCATTGTAAGTTTTTCTACTGTAAGTGATATCTGTAACTTGTATGTAACCCCTTCTCATGTACAGCACCATGGAATCAATGGTGCTATATAAATAAATAATAATAATAACATTGGCCAGTACTTCTCACAGATTCTCTCTTGGTGTCAAATATTCCTCAAAAACCATGTTTTACAGCTAAATGGGGTAAACGCATCAGAGATCTATTAGTAAAAAGCCACTATGTGGCAAAAACTATCAATCCTCTAAATCCAACTAATAGAGGTCCAACTTGGGGATGCTATCCCTGCGGGGATTGCTTGGCCTGTAAGGAAAAGAATTTGATTAGGGGTACCCACTTTATGTCGTCATGTGCAAAGAAAAAATTCCAGATTCGACATGATATATGCTGCAGTAGCACTTTTGTTATATATCTGGCCACATGTCCTTGCTCCAAAATATATGTTGGGCTCACGTCACGCCAGCTTCGTGTTCGTGTGAGAGAGCACATAAGGGACATCATAAACACATGTAAGGTTGAGGACGTCAGTGCTTTAAAGACCATCCCTAAACATTTCTATATGGTTCATGGATGTGATCCCACGGGTCTACGGATCATTGGGATTGACCAGATACACGGTGGCAATAGAGGAGGGAACGTCAAACGGTTATTGGCACACGTAGAATGTAAATGGATCGTGACTTTAGACTCTATGTCTCCTGTGGGACTAAATGAGAAAATAAGCTTTGCCCCCTTCTTATGAGAGCTTTGTTCTCCTATGTCCTCTTCTGATGCAGAATGTGATAAACAATTCTTGTTTGATTTTTTTATTTAGGTATTTTTTATTATTAAGTTTTTTATTTATTTGTATTTTTATGTATTTTTTCTGTTATTTATTTCATTTATTCTTTACATCCCTAGATTCGGTTTTCCATATTTGACATTTTGTGGCTATCTTAGTGTTAAGAAGATAACATCATTGAACTATACCAGTGAGCTTGACATGAAGATGGTGTATAATGTATTGGAAGGAGCTGTGGACGAACTCTATTCCTTCTTTTTTCTCTTAATAGGGTCCAATTTTTTACATAGTATGTTAGTAGTAATTTTATTGTGTGATATGCACTAACTCATTGTTTCATAATGGCATCATTACTAGCACTTTCTTTGTCATATGAAAAATATTTAATACATAAAAAGATTAAAAATATATATATTTAATAGCACATATATTTATATATTGTATCATATATTTTATTGCACTATTCGCACTCTTTTTTTGTATAATGTGTTATGGTATTTATGTTTCATTCACCATTTTTTCACTGCTTTCCAATGCTTATCATTGCTAAGGGTAGAAGAAGCTTTATAATTTACCCAATCAGGAAAACCAGTGATGAAACTCTAGTGACCCACTGATGGAAAAGACCAATGACGCATTTGTTACGCATACTTTTTTTTGCGCAAGTGAAAAGTATCTTTGTCTGAATGAGGCCTTTAGATAGTTAATCAATATCATGTCATTGGAGTTGCAAAAAAATATATATTCTGCTGATCACCTGTTCTTCGTGCCATCAGCAGTGGAATGTGTTTAGTTGTAAAGCTGAAGTACACAACTTGGTCAACTGTAAAGTAACAGCAGCGAGGTCCACCAGTTCCATACCTCTTCATGTGGATAACTGTGGATCTGTAGTACCCCACTGCGGTCGCCTAGCAGTTATGCAGAGCCATATAATTCCACTCTGTAACTGAGCCATGTGAAAACTCCCACTGATGTAATATTGATGACCTACACTGAGGATAGGTCATCAATATAAATTACTGAACAATTCTATATTTCTTTTCAAAACCTAATTAGTGTGATATCTTTTATGGATGAGTAAGCGTGCTCGGTGATACTCAGATATCACTGGAGTATCTGGGTGTTTGGATGTGCTCGGGATTCGGCAAGCATTAGCCGATGCTCCAATTTGAAACTCGAATCCCCACCCCTCATGTTTTCCCCCTGTTGCACAGCCAATAAGCATGCAGGGATTGCCTGTCAGTCACTGTAATGCCGTAGCCATCTTGGTAGTGACATTGCTTTGATCGGCTGGCTGCATTGCCACATCAGAGGTTATAAAAGGACTGGCAGTGCCGTGATTGGCTCACTGATGCCACTGCCCAGCTCAGGGACAGTTCCTATTGGAGGGAGCAAGTGCACAGTTTAATGACTCAGAGACCTTTAGTGTTGATACTGGTGCTGATGCTGAACCATCATACTAACACTCCATCTGAGGCTAAATTATGTGCATTGCTGTTTGTATCCAACACATTCTGCATTTAGCTTAGGGAGGGACAGTTGCAGGGGTAGGGACAGTGGCTGAGTGAGTACAATCTCTAGGCACGGCTTTGCAGTCCATTGCAAAATACAAAGCTGCGGCAGTTGACTACATTCTTTTTTAATGGGGAAAAAATTACTATATTGTCACTCATAAAGCATTATATGCTTTGTGGTACATTTCAGCGAAATATGACACTAAAAAAAAGTTGAAAAATGTTTCTGGATTCAATTACTCATCCATAGAGTATTAGGTGCTTTCTATTGCATTGCAGTGATAAATAACATTCCAACAAAACATTGAATTTTCTTTATTCAATTAGTTATCCATAGACTATTACATGATTTGCATTACATTTTGGTGTTATATAACACTTTTAAAAAGTCCTCTGCGGTCTCCCATTCTTCCTCAGCTGCAGAGAATCCTGCTCAGTGAAGACATCAGTCCCAGCATCTTGCTCAGGATAATGCTGTGCTTCTGGTTGCTGCTGCTGTCCCAGGTCCAGCTATAGCAACCAGCATTAGTCAGGGGTGAGCAGATGCTCCTGGGACTAAGTCCTGCTTTTCTCCATCTGAGTATACCCGTGAGAAGACTGCTCATTGGTGGTCGGAGGTCACATGCTCAGGTCCTCAAGCAGCTTGGATTGAGCCATCAGCAAGGTCTCGGAAGGCTGCGGCTATAAAAGGATCACACAGCTGCATGGTCATGCCCTAGTATATCCTATAATTGTGGTGTGTGCAAGCATGTATGTCTCAGGTGAAAGCTCCTATTGATCCCCTACCCTTTGGTTGTGTATGTGAATTGGGTGATTGGAGTCAGAGACAGTGCCCAGTAGTGGCATTGCCTGTATGCCACTGTGCATTCGGTCTGCACATACTACGAGTTTAGCATCTGTTAGTGGCGTACACCAAAGCGGAACCGTGTGCACTCAGTGCGCTAAATCCCGTAGTCAGGGTTGGTTAGTGGCGTTTGCCAGTGCAACGCTGCATGCAATCATTGCGCTAAATCTTTTTAGTTAGTTTTGCTAAGTCTTCACTGGTGTGATGCTGAGCGCATAGTGGGTCTAGAAGGACTCAAACCCTGTGTCCTTGGGGCTGAGTCTTGTGACCGTACACTTGCGCTAATACTCCTGTGCCCTGTGATAGCTAACAGGGTATGGTATATGAGTTCTGCAGTACTGCGGTTCTGTGATTTAACAGAGCTCACCGCAAGTGCACACAGGGTGATGGTTAACCAATGTGTGTCCCGTGCGGTACAACCACTTAGTGTCTGCCATTACCGAGCAGCAGTTTCCATCTCTGCACCATATTACTATCTTAACATTTATTTGGTGCATTCCACCAGCCCTAACATACATTCTCTGTGACACATTTCTGTGCTATTTAACACTGAAGAAAAGCATTGAACATTTTTTCTGGATTTAATTACTCACCCATATAGTACTTCACGATACAATTCGGTGTTATATAATATTCCAAAGAAGCATTGAAAAATATTTCTGGATTCAATTACTAGACTATGACATGCTTTGCCGTACATTTCGGTGGTATATAACACTACAAACAAGTTGAAAAATATTTTTGGATTCAATAATTTACCCATAGAGTATTACCTGCTTTCAAATGCTTTCTGTTAAATTTTGGTGGTATACATCACTTCAAAAAAGCATTGAAAAATATTTCTGGATTCAATTAGTTCATCCATAAACTGTTATATGCTTTCTGTTACATTTCGATGATATATAACACTTCAAAAAAGCGTTAACAATAATTCTGGATTTAATTAGTCATCCAAAGAGCATTACGTGCTTTCTGTTACATTTTAGTGGTATACAACACTCTACAAAAGCTTTGAAAAATATTTCTAGATTCAATTAGTCATCCGTAGAGTATTAGGTGCTTTCTGTAACATTTCAGTGTTATATAACATTCCAAAAAAGCATTGAAAAATATTTCAGAATTCAATTACTCTCATGGAGTATTACATTCTTTTTGTTACATTTTGGTAATATATAACACTACAAAAAACATTGAAAATATTTATAGATTCAATTACTCATAGAGAAGTTTGTGCTTTCTGTTAAATTTTGGTGGTATACAACACTCCAAAAAAAGTTTTGACAATTTTTTTCTGGATTCAATGAGTTACCCATAAAGTATTAGGTGAATATAACACTCCAAAAAAGTGATGAAAAATATTTCTGAATTCAGTTACTCATCCGTAGAACATTATGTGCTTTCTATTACATTTCAGTGGTATATACTGTAACTATAACACTACAGAAAAGCATTAAAAATGTTTTGGAATTCAATTAGTTCTCCATAGAGTATTGCGTGCTCTGTGATACTTTTCGGTTTTATACAACACTCCAAAAGGTTTTGAAAAATATTTCTTGACTCAAATGCTCAACCATAGAATATTATATGTTTTCTGTTACATTTTGGGGGTATATAACACTCAAGAAAGGCATTGAAATGTTTTTTCTGCATTCAATAAGTCATCCATAAAGTAATATGTGCTTAGTGGGTGATAAAAATGCCAAATACTGCAAGATTTCTGAGGTTTACCAAAACCAACAAGGCCCGAACCCAGACAGCAACCTTCACCAATGGATGGGAAATCATTAGGTAAGATCGGCAGTAGAGATGGGTGTCCATCAAAGAGTTTTGGACCCCTCATCACATCTCGTTCAACCATCGGGCAGTAGAGATGGAATACTTCCTTCAAAGGCTTCAAGATCTGACAGCTGGATCACGTTTCTCACAATGGAGAACCTCCGATCTTCACAAGATCTCCTTCTCTACTCCCCTCTTATCTCCTCTTCCCACAGTCGCATACAAGAGTTCTCTCACTCATCGCCCCTACTCTGGAGCTCTCTATCACAATATATCAGTCTCTCACCTACCATCGAAACCTTCAAAAAGAACCTGAAGACCTACCTCTTCCGGCAAGCCTACAACCTGCAGTAACCACCGATCGACAAAACCACTGCACGACCAGCTCTATCCTCACCTACTGTATCCTCCCCCATCCCTTGTAGATTGTGAGCCCTCACAGGCAGGGTCCTCTCTCCTCCTGTACCAGTTGCGACTTGTATTGTTCAAGATTATTGTACCTGTTTTTATTATGTATACCCCTCCTCTCATGTAAAGTGCCATGGAATAAATGGCGCTATGATAAATAATAATAATAATAATGGAGGGGCAACTTTGTTGGTATGTGGAAGGTGTGATTCGAGAAGGAAGGGAGCAGGATGAACTCTTCTTGAGACATGAATGGGCCCGAGTGCACTACCCAAAGGTGGGTCATATACAGCAAAGACACCTGTGAATCATGCTCCAGGAAGCAGAAGGAGGCAGTCCCACCAGGCTCCTGAGGAAGGAGAAAAATAAGCTTAGGGTACCGTCACACAGTACCATTTTGATCGCTACGACGGCACGATCCGTGACGTCGCAGCGATCGTATGATTATCGCTCCAGCGTCGTAGACTGCGGTCACACGTTGCAATCACGGCGCTGGAGCGATGCCGAAGTCCCCGGGTAACCAGGGTAAATATCGGGTTACTAAGCGCAGGGCCGCGCTTAGTAACCCAATGTTTACCCTGGTTACCAGCGTAAACGTAAAAAAAAAAAACAGTACATACTCACATTCCGGTGTCTGTCCTCCGGCGTCTCAGCTTCTCTGCACTGTGTAAGCACAGCGGCCGGAAAGCACAGCGGTGACGTCAGACGTCACCGCTGTGCTCGCTTTCTGGCTGGCAGGCGCTCACAGTGCAGAGAAGCTGAGACGCCGGAGGACAGACACCGGAATGTAAGTATGTACTGTTTGGTTTTTTTACGTTTACGCTGGTAACCACGGTAAACATCGGGTTACTAAGCGCGGCCCTGCGCTTAGTTACCCGATGTTTACCCTGGTTACAAGCGAACACATCGCTGGATCGCTGTCACACACAACGATCCAGCGATGTCAGCGGGTGATCAAGCGACGAAAGAAAGTTCCATACGATCTGCTACGACGTACAATTCTCAGCAGGATCCCTGATCGCTGCTGCGTGTCAGACACTGCGATATCGTAACGATATCGCTAGAACGTCACGAATCGTACCGTCGTAGCGATAAAAATGGCACTGTGTGACGGTACCCTTACACCTGAAGAGGATTATTGTATTACCCTCCTTATAACACAAAGCCTTTATGAGTGTAGGGTAACATGAAATACACTTTCAAAATATTTTCTGGATTGAATTTGTCATCCTTAGAGTATTACGTGCTTTGTTTTACATTATGGTGACATCTTAACTCAGTGCAGTTACTGTAACATTACAGTGGTATATAAAAATCCAAAACATTAAAATAAATTTTTGGATTCTTCCGTTCATTCATATAGTTTATCTTGTTTATTGTAACAATACGGTGGTATGTAAAACTAAAAAAAGTATTTTTTTTTCAGGATTCAATTACTCATCCATACAGTTTAAAGTGGTTATTATAACATTATTGTGGTATATAAAACTCCCCATTTTTTTCCCTGGATTCATTTGGTCATCCATACACTTTAGCATGTTTTTTGTAAAATTACAGTGCTTTAAAAATTTTAAAAACCACTTGGCCTGGTGCTGTCTACAAAATATTTTGCTCCAAAGTTGACTATTATTATATAAAGAACTTGGTTTGTGTGAAAATTTTGTTGGTTTGAAATAAAAACAAAAATTGGCCTGCTACTGTTGTATAAATTTGATTGTTCAAAAATTGACTATTGTCATATATACTGCAGAGCCTGCTGTGTGTGAAATTGTGTTGGTTTAAAATAAAATCCAAAATTGGCCTGCTACTAGGAATGAGTGAATGTGTTCAGTGATGCTCCGTTATCATTTGAGTATCATAGTGCTTGGACACTGTCAATGTAAAACAGAAATCCCCGCTCTGCATCTTTGGTAACTGTTATGCAGCCAATAAGCATCTGGGGATGGCCTGTGAGTCACTGTAATTCCGAGACTATCTTGATCGAGACATTACTGTGATTGGCTGGACGTCAGACATAATCAGGGATTTTAAAAGGATAGGTGTTGACCGGCTTGGCACATTGACGCCATTGCATAGCTCTGTGACACTTTGTATTGGAGGGAGAGAGTGCTTGTCTAGGCCTGTGTGAATAGTATAACGAATAAGAGGCATCTAGTTTTGATACTGGTGCTAAAGCTGAGCCATCATACTAATAATCCTCTAAAGGCTAATCGTTTGTATTACATACAATCTGCATTTAGCCTAGGGAGGGAGAGAGCAGGGAGAGTAACAGGATCAAGTCTGTAGACAGGGATTAGGCCTGTGCAGTCTATTGGCAAATATATGGCTGCAGTTTTTTTGTGGTGGCTGAAAATTATATAATATATTTTGATCCATAAAGTATTATGTGCTTTGAGATCCTCTTTTGAGTTATATAACACCCAAAAACCATTGAAACATTTTCCTGGGCTACATTTCTCAACAAAACACTATTCTGTACATTTCTGTGATCTCTAAAAGTGAACAAAAGCTTTTAAAAATTTTGAAGGCTTCCATATCTTTGATAGACAGTGTTATATGGTCTGTGAACATTTTGTGCGATCTCTAAAAGTGAATGATTGGTATTTTCCTTTATCCCTGTTTGTATTATCTTGATAGTCTGGGTGGTGTATTACGGCATGCTTCTACTGTTAGAATCTGTTTAATTTGTGACTATCTGCCATTTTCTTGTGGTGTTCTGGCTGCTGGTCCTTTCCCTCTGGTGCTGGGTTTGTCTTGGGTCAGATGATTGTATCACTCTTTATTAACGAGTAGTGTTGAGCGATACTTTCTGATATTGGAAAGTTTGGTATCGGATTGGATCGGCCGATATTCAAAAAATATCGGATATCGATGATACCGATACCCGATACCAATGCAAGTCAATGGGACCAAAATATCGGAATTAAAATAAACCCTTTCTTTCCTTGTAGGTTCATTCTACATGAAGGAAAACAACTAAGAATAATGTGGGATGTATTGGGGGAGGTGGCGGAGACATTAAAGGCATAGAGGTTTAGCCCAATCAAATAGAATAGCAGGAATTTTAATTTTTTTTAAGACGTTTGGAGTTACAAAGATATTGACTATGTTAAGATTTTTTTTATTTTGTCAGATATTGATGTTTCACTACTTCCATGCCCTTCACCTTCTTTTTTACTTCTCCGACACTTTCTTTTTCATCATCCTCAGCAGCAGCATCTTTGACATCAACTTCTTCTTCACCTTATTCATCTTTTTCTTCATCTTCTGCCTATTATTTTTTTTTTGTTACATTCTTCATATTCTTTTTATTAAACTATTCTTCTTCTTCATATTCTACTTCTTCATCATATTCTTACTTGTGACAGGCATTCCTGCAGTTGTTATCTATAACAGTTTGAAGATTACACCTTCCGTTCTGCCTGTCACAAAAGAGTTACAACAGGATTTGTTCGTGTTCAGTTAGGCCTGCAGCAGCAGGCTTTTTCCAGGGGCACCACGAGGAGGAACGGACTCACCCCCATACACTGCTTAGTCTTCTTCTGCTTATAATTTAGATAATATTTTTTGCTCTGATGTTTAGTCTTATGCTTAATGTTCTTCTGCTCTTTGTTCTGCAGCCTCTTGTTCTTCTGCTTCTCGGTCTTCCGGATCGTTGTCTTTAGGGTCTTGAACTTGGAAATGTAGCAGAAGGTACAAGAAGGCTGAGAAAATGCCGAGAACCAGCTGATGGAACTGGAACTCAGATGGCTACCCGAAAGTCCAAGAGCCAATGGAACTACCGAAGACCAGCTGACTTTATTGGAACCCGGTTACTAAGCAGGAGACACCCGTGCAAGAAAGCACTACCAAGGACCACCTGACGTTGGTGGAACTCGGATACCCAGAAGGAGGCACCTAAGCCAAAGGCTCTGCCCGGAACCAGCTGATGGTACTGGAACCAGGATGGGGAGCAGAAGGTACAAGAGCAAAAGACACTGCCGAGAACCAGCTGACGGTACTGGAACCCGGATGGGTAGCTGAAGGTACAAGAGCCAATGGAACTACGGAGGACCAGCTGACGTTACTGGAACCCGGTTACTAAGCAGGAGGTATCCGTGCAAGAAAGCACTACCAAGGACCACCTGATGTTGGTGGAACTCGGATACCCAGAAGGAGGCACCTAAGCCAAAAGCTCTACCCGGAACCAGCTGACGGTACTGGAACCAGGATAGGGACCTATTCAAGATTGTCTTCCTAGAGCCCCAACTAGTGGTATTGGAGCCAAGGGTCAGCAGGGGGAGCAGAGTGTAGGCCAAAGCCTGCACTGGAGGCAGTTTAATATCTGTTGTGTCTGCGTGGCGTTTGCAGGACACGTTGCCGGCTACACAGCAGGGGGACAGCTGGCATTGCTGAACCCCACTGACACAGTGGCGAGTGTTTTTCTCTGTGCAGCCAGCACTTCTGAGCAGCAACTAGCATGGTTGGAGCCCAGGGTCCACAGGAGGAGCAGAGTGTAGGCCGAAGCCTGCACTGGAGGCAGCTTAGTGTCTGTTGTGTCTGCGTGGCGTTTGCAGGACATGTTGCCGGCTACACAGCAGGGGAACAGCTGGCGTTACTGAACCCCACTGACACAGTGGCGAGTGTATTTCTCTGTGCAGCCAGCACTTCCGAGCACCAACTGTTGTGGGTGGAAGAGCCCAGGGAATCAAGGAGGAGCAGAGTGTAATGCTGCACAAGGAAAAGGTGGCTCTTTTAATTATGTTCCTTGCACATGCTGAATGAAATACTTCTAAAATTTTGCCCCTCATACCGTGAAATCCTTTTCGGGGTCGGGACTTTCCTTCTTTATGAGACAAAGCACAGCTGTCAAAAATACCCCCTTGGTTGTTTTTTTGTGTTCTGGAGTCTGCGCTGTTGTGTTATCCCTTGGCCATGTGCTGTTACTGTGCATGCCCATGAATCCCAGCCCCGCAGTGTCTTCTGATTTATTCACACTGCGGGGCTGGGATTCATGGCCTTGCGCAGTAAATATCTTCACCTCTCACTCATGTACTTATGCCTGCTTCAGACTGTGCGGTGTCAGCTGATCTCTTATCGCATGCCACAGCCGTGAAGCCGCACAGTCTGAAGAAGGCGGAAGGATATGAGTGAGTGGCGAAGATATGCACTGCGCATGCCCATGAATCCCAGCCCCGCAATGTCTTCTGATTTATCCACACTGCGGGGCTGGAATTCATGGCCTTGCGCAGTTAATATCTTTGCCTCTCACTCATGTCCTTATGTGTTATGACCTGGTGGTTACGGAGTGGTACTGAGATGACCTGGTGGGTAAAACCAATCATGGACAAGCTCAGAGGAGGTGGCAGCTCTACAGACAGTAATCACCATATGACCTAGTGATTACGGAGCAGCACTGAAATGACCTAGTGGGTATAACAAATAATGTACTAGCTCTGAGGAGGTGGTAACTTTACTGACCGCAATCCCTACTCCTAACACCAACACTAGAAATAGCCGTGGAGCGTTCCTATCTCTGCCTAGATGCCTCTTCACAGCCTAAGAACTAGCTACCCCTGAAGATGGAAACGGAAAACTATCTCGCCTCAGAGAAACCCCCAAAGGAAAGATAGCCCCCCACAAATATTGACGGTGAGTGAAGAGGGAAATTACAAACTCAGAAATGAAACTAGATTTTAGCAAAGGAGGCCACTACTATCTAAATAGACAGAGAAAGAAAAGGCTACTGTGCGGTCAGTATAAAAACTAAAAGTCCACGCAGAGTTTACAAAAATAACCTTCACACCGACTCACGGTGTGGAGGGGCAAATCTGCAACCCCAGAGCTTCCAACTAGCCAAAATATTTCATGATGGCAAGCTGGACAAAAGAGACATAACTTAAACTGAACAAAAGGTCATAGGCAGGGAAACACCCAAAAACTAGCAGAAATTATCTTAAGCTGAAATGGACTGGCCAACAAAGAACTTCCAGGAAAGGACTGAATCCAAAGGAAGGAACATTGACAGCTGGCATCAACTACAGCCTAAAGCCCAGTTAAATAACAAGGCCAGGGCACCGATTAGTGAAAGCAGCTGCTAAGTTCCACTTGAAACCACCAGAGGGAGCCCAAGAGCAGAACTCCCAAAAATACCATTCATGACCACAGGATGGAGCCCAAGAACGGAATTCACAACACTTATGCCTGCTTCAGACTGTGTGGCTTCAGCTGATCCCTTATAGCATGCCACGGCCGTGAAGCTGCACTGTCTGAAGAAGGCGGAAGGAGATTAGTGAGAGGCGAAGATATGCACTGCACATGCCCATAAATCCCAGCCCCGCAGTGTCTTCTGATTTATTCACACTGCGGGGCTGGGATTCATGGCCTTGCACTGTTAATATCTTTGCCTCTCACTCATGTCCTTACGCCTGCTTCAGACTGTTCGGCGTCAGCAGATCCCTTATCGCATGCCACGGCCGTGAAGCCGCACAGTCTGAAGAAGGCGGAAGGAGATGAGTGAAAGGCGAAGATATGCACTGCTCATGCCCATGGATCCCAGGCCCACAGTGAGAATAAATAAGACACTGCGTGGCGTGATCTCGGGCAGGGCGGTCACACAGGCGCAGCCATCCTGACAACAAATGATGTCAGAAGACGGGCAGCGCTAAACGCGCATGGCCAAGGGATAACATAACAGCGCAGGCTCTGGGACAAATTCAAACAACGCTGAGGAGGCAGCGCACGGCACCAAGGGGGTTGCTGCGTGTCATTATGAAGGAAAGTCACACCTCTGGGACGGTTAATCGGTATCAGGGGACACATTTTATAAGTGTTTAGTTCTGCATGTGCAATGAGTATAACACAAAGAGCCACTTGTCCAAATGCAGCAATAGTGCTGCACAAGATGGCTCTTTTAGTTACAAATGCCTGGGGGGGACAGATTCCATTTAATTTTTGTTGTAGTGTCTGCGTGGCATTCGCAGGACACATTGCCGGCTACACAGCAGGGGAACAGCTGGCTTTACTGAATCCCACTGACACAGTGGCGAGTGTTTTTCTCTGTGCAGCCAGCACTTCCAAGCAGCAACTGGTGGTGTTGGAGCACAGGGTCAGCAGGAGGAGCAGAGTGTAGGCCGAAACCTGCACTGGAGGCAGCTTATAGTCTGTTGTGTCTGTGTGCCATTTGCAGGACGCGTTGCCGGCTACACAGCAGGGGAACAGCTGGTGTTACTGAACCCCAGTGACACAGTGGCGATTGTTTTTCTCTGTGCAGCCAGCACTTCCGAGCACCAACTGGCGGTGTTAGAGCCCAGGGAATCAAGGAGGAGCAGAGGAGCAGAGTGTAGGCCGAAGCCTGCACTGGAGGTAGCTTATTGTCTGTTGTGTCTGCCTAACGTTTGCAGGACATGTTGCCGGCTACACAGCAGGGGAACAGCTTGCATTACTGAACCACACTGACACAGTGGCGAGTGTTTTTCTCTGTGCAGCCAGTACTTCCAAGCAGCAACTGGTGGTGTTGGAGCCATGGGTCAGAAAGAGGAGCAGAGTGTAGGCCGAAGCCTGCACTGGAGACAGCTTATTGTCTGTTGTGTCTGCGTGGCGTTTGCAGGGCACGTTGCCGGCTACACAGCAGGGGAACAGTTGGCGTTACTGAACCCCACTGACACAGTGGTGAGTGTTTTTCTCTGTGCAGCCAGCACTTCCAGGCACCAACTGGTGGTGTTAGAGCCCAGGGAATCAAGGAGGAACAGAGTGTAGGCCGAAGCCTGATTGGAGGAAGTTGAAAGGGAACCTATAACCCCCCCCAAGGCGTTTGTAGCTGAAAGAGCCATCTTGTGCAGCACTAAGGATGCAATAGGAAAAGGTGGCTCTTTTAATTATGCTCCTTGCAAACGCAGAACTATACACTTATAAAATGTGTCCCCTGATACCGTGAAACCGTTCCGGAGGTGGGACTGTCCTTCAAAATGGGATGCAGCACAGCCGTCATTCCTTCCCCCTTGGTGCCGTGCACCGCCTCCTCAACGTTGTTTGAATCTGTCCACTAGCCTGCGCTGTTATGTTCAACCTTGGCCATGTGCAGTTAGTGCAGCCCGTCTTCTGACATCATTTGTTGTCAGGCAGGCTGCCCTGTGCGGACGCTCTGCCCGAGATCCCGCCTGGCAGTGTCATCTAATGTAATCACAATGCGGCCTGGGATCCATGGGCATGAGCAGTGCATATCTTCGCCCCTCACTCCCCTCCTTCCGGCTTCTTCAGACTGTTGCGGCATCACGGCCGTGGCATGCTATTAGGGATCAGCTGACGGAGCACAGTCTGAAGAAGGCGGAGGGAGATGAGTGAGAGCCTGAGGTGAAGATATGCACTGCACATGCCCATGGATCCCAGGCCCACAGTGTGATTAAATAAGAAGAGACTGCTAGGCGGGATCTCAGGCTGCGCGGCCGCACAGGCGCAGGCAGCCTGACAACAAATGATGTCAGAAGACGGGCAGCGCTAAATGCACATGGCCGAGGTTGAACATAACAGCGCAGGCTACGGGACAGAATCAAACAACGCTGACTAGTCAGCGCACAGCGCCAAGGGGGTAGGAATGATGGCTGTGCTGCTTCTCATAATGAAGGAAAGTCCCACTTCCGAGACGGTTTTACGGTGTGAGGGGACACAATTCATAAGTGTTAGGTTCAGCATGTGCAAGGAGCACAGCAAAAAGAGGCACCTTTTCCTTGTGCAGCATTATTGCTGCGCAAGGTGGCTCTTTCAGTAACAAATGCCTGGTGAGGCAGGTTCCCTTAGATTTCAGTTGTGGAGTCAGCGTGGCGTTCGCAGGACACATTGCCGCAACACAGCAGGGAAACAGCTGGCGTTACTGAACCCCAATAACAGAGGAGCAACTGTTGACTGTGCAGACAGCACTTCCGGACAGCAACTGGCAGTGTTGGAGCGCAGGGAATGCAGGAGGAGCAGGCTAGAGTTATTGCCGCAACACAGCTGGGGAGCAGCTGGCGTTACTGAACCCCAATAACAGAGGAGCAACTGTTGACTGTGCAGACAGCACTTCTGGACAGCAACTGGCAGTGTTGAAGCCCAGGGACAGCATGAGGAGCAGGCTAGAGTTATTGCTGCAACACAGCAGGGGAGCAGCTGGTGTTACTGAACCCCAATAACAGAGGAGCAACTGCTGACTGTGCAGACAGCACCTCCGGACAGCAACTGGCGGTGTTGGAGCCCAGGGATCACAGTTCAGGTGGTAGAAACATGAGCACAACAGGAGACCTGGATACTGTAGCCAACCAATTATTTAATCTGGAAGAGGAGTGGCAAATTCCTGTGAGATCCAGGCCTTGTTCATTTTCAGAAAAGTAAGCCGGTCAATGTTATCAGAGGATAGTTGCATGTACACCACCTGCGGCACTAAAGACGCGTTCCGATAATACACTAGCAGCAGGGCAAGCCAGCACCTCCAATGCATACAGGCTTAGCTCTGGCCATGTACCCAGCTTAGAGACCCAAAATTTGAAGGGGGAAGAGCCGTCTGGGAGTACAGTAAGAAGGCAAGACATGTAGTCTGTCACCATCTGATGGAAACGTTGCCTCCTGCTGACTGGAGCCGTCTGTGATGGTGTAGACATGTGTGGCGGGCACACAAAACTGTGCCACAGTTGGGCCATACTGGTCTTGCCTTGTACTGAGGCGCTGCTTCTGCTCCCTCTTTGTGCAGAGCTTCCTCCACTGCCTCAACGCACTGAGCTGCTTTGTAAAGCACTAGCAGCACTGCTCTCATTTGGACTGGAGAAGATGATGGAATTCACCAGTGTGTCTTGGTACTCCCGCATTTTACGCTTCCGGTTCAACGGTGTTATCAGACTTTGTAAGTTGTCCCAGTAGCGAGGATCTAGGAGGGTGTACACCCAATAATCAGCTGTGTTGAGAATGTGGGCAATGCGGTGGTCGTTTCTCAGGCACTGCAGCATGTAATCAGCCATGTGCTGCAGACTGCTAACTGGCCAAGAAACGCTGTCCCCTGCTTGAGGCGTGATCTCTGCCTGCTCTGCATCACCCCACCCTCGCACTACACACTGACTACTGGAGAATTGAGTAACTCCCTCCTCTGGACCGATGTCTTCCTCCTCCACTGACTCCTCCTCATCCTCCTCACAAAGTGTACTTTGCCTAGGCCTTTGTGAGGAACCACGTAGCGCTGACTGTCCAGAAGCTGATGGAATTGGTGACTCCTCATCCTCCACCTCTTCCACAACATCATCCCTTAGCGCTTGCAGTGTTTGTTGAAGCAGGCAGATAAGGGGGACAGTCATGCTGACTAGTGCATCATCTGCACTCGCCATCCGCGTGCAATCATCAAAGGAACGCAAAACCTGGCAGACGTCCTTCATAGTGGCCCACTCAGTGGTTGTGAAGTCTGAACGGCACGGAGTGCGATTTCTTTGCACCTGATGCAGCTAGTACCCCATTACTGCTGGCTGCTGCTCACACAACCGCTCCAACATATGTAATGTGGAAATCCACCTGGTGGGTAGGTCACATATGATGCGATATTCCGGAAGGCGGAATCAGCGCTGCAGAGCTGCAATGCGCGATCTTGCCATGCTGGAATGCCGCAAGTGAGCACACTCTAGGCGGACCTTGTGCAGCAGTGCATCAAGATCCGGATAGTCCCTCAAAAAACTTTGCATGACCAAGTTGAGCACATGTTCCAGACATGGGATGTGAGTGAGGTTGCCTAGGGCAAGAGCTGCCACCAGATTTCGGCCATTGTCACACACTACCATGCCTGGCTGGAGATTCGCTGCCACAAACCAAACGTCGCTCTCCTGCTTGATGGCTTTCCAGAGCTCCTGCGCTGTGTGGCTTCGATTCCCCAAAGAAATTAATTTCAAGATGGCCTGTTGACGTTTGGCCACAGCTGTGCTCATGTCGGTCGTAACAGGCAAACGTTCACGGGTCCATGTGGAGGTGGACTGTAACGGCTCCTGCAGCGATGATTATGAGGAACTTGTGTATGAGGAGGAGTCAATGCGTACAGACTGGATTCCTGCAATCCTTGGAGTTGGCAGAACACGTCCTGTGCCACTCGCACGATCTGTACCCGGCTCAACAACATTAACCTAATGGGCAGTGAGGGAAAGGTATCGCCCCTGTCCATGGTGACTGGTCCATGCATTGGTGGTGAGGTGGACCTTGCTACTGACGGCGTTCAGTGGCACGTGTTTTATGTGTCCCTCCACATGCTTGTGCAGGGCAAGGGCGGCTTGCCTGCTGAAATAAAAGCGGCTGGGCACATTGTATTGTGGGACTGCCAATGCCATCAAGTTACGGAAGCTGTCAGTCTCCACCAGCCTGAATGACAGCATTTCAAGGGACAATAGTTTTGCAATGCCAGCATTCAAAGCCTGTGCTTGGGGGTGGTTTGCTGAGAAAGGCCACCTTTTCTCCCATGCCTGTGCTACCAATGGCTGTAGACTGGGCTGGGAGTGTGAGGATGACTGGGAACGTGGTGCTGTGGGTGGAATTACAGTGGGTCTCTGGACAACAGTGCCAGAGGTTCTTCCATGGCGATCCTGTGAGGAAGCCGAACTAGCTGTGTGTGAGCTAGAAGAAGAGGCAACAACACGAGCTGAAGAGGTAGTAGGTGCCGCTGTTGGTTGGCCTAGGTCTTCAGTGTGTTTTTGTAACTCCACCGCGTGCTTGGTCCGCACATGTTTCCACATATTTGTGGAATTGAGGTTGCTGACATTTTTCCCTGTTTTGACTTTCTGATGACATACCTTGCATTTGACAAAGCAAATGTCATCTGCAACTGTGTCAAAAAAGGACCAGGCACTGCAAGTCTTGGGAGTGCCCGTTTTGGATTTTGGAAGAGGCATGCTCCTAACGGGTGCCGAAGTGGAGGCTACAGGAACCGTAGTCTTCCCCCTCCCTCTCCCTCTTTGGTCCATTCAGGGAATCTCTTCCTCAAAGCTGCTTCCACCACCTTCCTGTACCTCATGCCATGATGGGTCAAGGACCTCATCATCTACACTACCCTCTGCCACAAACTGCTTCTCCTGGGTAGTCTCGGCAGCACAGTACGCACCAGAAAGGGGCACCTGAGTCTCATCATCAGATGCGTACTGCGGTGTGGTGACCGGAGGCACTGGCCCACCCATCTCTTCAGAGTCAGAGAGACAAAGCTGTTGGGCATCACTGCATACTGCCTCTTCTTCCATTTCTCCAATGCTGCTTGGCTGGCCCCCTGTTTCCAAGCCAAGAGATTCAGAGAACAGAAGTAGAGATGGCTCCTGTCCTGGGCTCTCTGACCGCCTGGGTAATTTGGCAGGTGGTGAAGAGACAGATGGGTGCTCTCCAGTGCTCTGTGCCTGAGAGGATGTGGCACTAATTGAAGTCGATGCTTTAGATGCCATCCATCCGACAACAGCTTCAATTTGTTCTTCTCGCAGCAGCGGTGTACGGCGATCCCCTACAAAGCATGAAGGACTGTTCCCTGCTGAAACTGGGTGATGATGAGTCACCGGTGCCCGCAGCAGGCACATAATTCCCACATCCTCTCCCTGCTCCGCGCCCACGCCCACATGCCTTACTCCCTGCCTTCTTCATCTTGGATTACTGATAAAGATAAGCAGGAAAGTACTAAGGGCTTAGTGTGCTTATTCCTGAACAGCTCCTAACAGGTATAAGAAACACTAATTTTCTAAAGTGTGGACTAGACTTTAATATGACCTAATGTGGCCTACACAACTGTAAAGTGGTGTGTTTGGTGAACTTTATTAATTTTTTTATTTTTTTGCAGAAATGACTACAGAGTGAGCTGCACTCACACACAGACTGTGCAGACAGCCGTGAACGGTGCTGCAAGGCCAAAACAAGCTCCTCTATGTAATCATATTTAGTGTTTTTCCACAATCTAGCAGGATACGGAGGGAAAGCCACTAATAGGATAAATCTGAAAAAATGTGCAGCAGGCTGCACTAATTGAGAAACAGACAATTGAACGGTATGAGGCAGTCAAGCACCCTGAGCTGACTACAACCGGCTGTGGCTGCCGACAGACTACAGAGAGATGTGCACTCACACAGAGACCGTGCAGACAGCCGTAAACTGCAAGGCCAAAAAAAGCTGCTCTATGTAATCCTATGTAGTGTTTTTCCACAATTTTGCTGGATACGGATGGAAAGCCACTAATAGGAAATATTTGAAAAAATGTGCAGCAGGCTGCACTAATTGCAAAAAAGGACAATGGATAGAACAGTATGAGGCAGTGACGCACTCTGAGCTGACTACAACCGGCTGTGGCTGCAGACAGACTACAGAGCGATGTGCACTCACACACACAGAGACCTTGCAGACAGCTGTGAACAGCGCTGCAAGGCAAAAGCAAGGATCTCACACAGCGGTTGCTAAATTAGCCTTGGTAAAGCACAATGAAGCAAATCGCTATCTCTAAACTGGCCCTCAGTCAGAACACAGCGTCCTGTCCCTAACTGAATTCACAGCAGAGTGAGCCCTAAATGGCGGCAGCGACTTTTATAGTGCATCATGACATCATTTCAGCAGCCAATCACAGCCATGCCAGTACTTCCATGCCCACTATGCAGAACAGGATGTGCCCACACTTCTAATCATTCCTCATTGGCTGAATTCGGGCACTTTGAATTGTGGGAACTTCTGATTCCGGTATCCGATATACTGAAAATATCGGAACTCGGTATCGGAATTCCGATACCGCAAATATCGACCAATACCCGATACTTGCGGTATCGAAATGCTCATCACTAGGGTTGAGCGACTTTTACTTTTTCAGGATGGAGTCGGGTTTCGCGAAACCCGACTTTGTCAAAAGTCGGGTCGGGTGAAATTGGCCGATTATTGCGAAAAGTCGGGGATCCGACCAAAACACGAAACCCAATGCAAGTCAATGGAGAAACAAAGTCGGTAGTGAGTGGAGGACAGGAAAACACCAACAGAGCCCATTTTAATGCCAAAAACATCAATTCTTGTTACTTAAGCTTGTCAATCTTAATTTACCTTATAATAATAGTTAGCCATTGAAAATTTGGGGGTCATTTGGCAACAGTTGTGGGGGAAGTAGGGCTGGCTCAAGTTTTTCGTGGGCCCAGGAAACGTGGACTCCGTCACGGCGGTGGAGCAGGGAGAGGTAAGTATTTCAACTTTGCAAGTGCTGTGATCATGAGCAAGCAGGGGGGGCACACTCGTTTGCATTGCCACTGGCACAGGGCCCCTCAAAGTACGGCGTTGTGATTGACGGCGGGGGCGCCTCCCACCGGCAGAGACACTTTTGCGTACTATGAGGGGCCCTGTGCCAGTGATGTCGCCAATGAGTATGCCCCCCCACCTGTTGAAGGAACCTGCACTTTCATCTGCACCTTCCTCTTTGTCCCCATATAAGGTGGTATAGTATGCGGGAAGGGGAACCTGAGTTTCAGCAGGGTCAGATTCAGGCTGTGTAGAGTGCAAGGGGAATGTAGTGGTCTGTGTCAATGTACTAGCAGACTCATCAAGCAGTGGCTGGGCAATGGGCAGGAATGAGGAGGAAACACAGATATAGGCCCAAAATAAAAAAAAGTAGGCTAAAAGCTGCTAAAAATTGGTAACAGGAGTAAACAGGCGGCATTGGTTTGTTCAGTGGAGGAGAACAACAATCAGCGGCAGACACCGTTAGTAGGCCCAACCAAACAAGTAGGCCAAATGCAGTTTCATATTCTAAATATAGGCCGAAAGCCTGAAGATTGAAGCTCAGCTTTGTGTAGTAGAGGAAAACAAGAGGCAGCAGCAGACAACGTTACTAGGCCCAAACCAAGAACTAGGCCAAATGTAGTTTCATATTGTTGTTACAGGCCGAAAGCCTGAAGCTTCAAGCTCAGCTTTGTTTAGTAGAGGAAAACAAGAGGCAGCAGCAGACAATGTTACTAGGCCCAACCCAACAAGTAGGCCAAATGCAGTTTAATATAAAAAATATTTAAACGAAAGCCTGAATATTGAAGCGCAAGAAAAATAAACCAGGAGAACACCAAGGAGCGGCAGACACCGTTAGTAGGCCCCAACCCAACAAGTAGGCCAAATGCAGTTTAATATTTGAAACGGGACAACAGTTGAAGTTCAGCTTTGTTCAGTGAAGGAAAAAAAAGATGCAGCGGCAGACACCGTTATTATGCCCAAATAATAAAGACAGTGGTAGTAGGCGCAAAGTATTAAATGGAGGCCAGGGCCCCTGTATATTTTAAATATCATCTATCATTTCAAATAATTCGTATTGGTAGTGCCATTTAAGGTTTTAACTGCACAGACTACACATTGGTGGAGCTGGGAGAGGTAGTATTGCAAGTGGTAGAGCACTGTTCAAGCTGGGGGGGGACACTCTCTCGTGGGCGGCGGTACTGGCACAGGGCCCCTCATATTACGACGGTGTAATATGAGTTGTGGTTCAGTGTCTCCCCCCAAAAAATGAGGAAGTCTGGTGGAAGAGGCCGTGGGCGGGGGTTGCCAGCTGGTACTGTTGGTGCTGGTGGTGCGGCATCTCGTGGTAGTGGCAAAAGCACAATAGCACCTAAGGTCATCGTCTGGCTACACAAGGCCTCGAAGGCTCCCTTACCTGGGAGTAGGAAAACAGCTTTTAAAGCCGGAGAAGCAGGAAAAAGTGTTGTCTTTCCTTGCTGACTCACCCTCTAGCTCTTTCGCCTCCTCTTCCCAAAGTTCAAAATGTAAGAGCAGCCAGTCATCAGTGGATGCTCCCGGTCAGTCCTTCTCCCAAACCAAAAGTGAAGGATGCATCAGGCGACACTACAGGTTACTCCATGGAGCTCTTTACACATACCATGCCTGGGTTAGAAAGGGAAATTGTACACTGCCAATTACAAGAAGAATCGGACATGGAGTGCACTGATGCACAGCCACAGCTAGATTGTGATGCTGTTCCATTGACTCTGATCACTACATTGCCCTCGCAGTTTACTGAGCCAGAATGTGACCCTGATGAGACTATGGTGCCCTGTCCCGAACACTATAGCACCTTACACGGTGACACTGAGGAAGGTGCACATGACATTGAGGAGGAGGTGATAGATGACTCAGTTGTTGACCCAGATTGGCAGCCATTGGGGGAAGAGGGTGCCACTGCCACTAGCTCAGAAGCGGAGGAGGATGATCCGCAGCAGCCATCTACATTGCAACAGCTGTCATCTGGCAGGCCCGTATCAGGCTAAAAATGTTTGTGAAAAACAAAAACAGTTTTAGGAGAGCGTAGCCATTCGGTGAAAGTAGCACAGCTCACAATGCCTGAAAAGGTTTTCAATAGTAGGAAGAGTGTAGTGTAGCAATTTTTTAACCAAGATGTGAATGATCAGTCAAAAGTTATCTGTAAGAAATGCTCAAAGACCTTTAGCAGAGAGAAGAATCTTCAAAATTTAAATACAACGTGCATGCTTAGACATATAACCAGCATGCACTTGCAAGCCTGGACTAACTACCAAATGTCCCGTACCGTTGGTGCACTTGCTCGGAATGAAGGTAGTCAGCAATGCTACATTGCTTCCCTCGCTGTAAGCCCTCCGGTTAGGACACCACCAGCAGCAAATGTGGAGGTATCGTCGTAAGGCCAAAGCAGTCAGGGAATTACAAGGTTATTGGTAGGAAAGACTGTATGTAGGCCAACAACAAGAATACCATGACAAACTCTCTCTCAATCCACCATGTCCACCACCACCACCTCTAGTTCCACCATATGCAGCTCTCCAGTCCAGCTCACCCTACAAGAGACTCTTGTTAGGAAAAGAAAGTACTCATCCTCTCATCCGCGTACACAGGATTTGAATGCCCACATTGCTATACTAATCTCATTACAGATGATGCCCTACCGTTTGGTTGAAAGCGAAGCTTTCAAAGACCTGATGGCCCACGCAGTACCACGCTATGACCTACCCAGTCGACACTTCTTTGCGAGAAAAGCCATCCCAGCCCTCCACCAGCATGTCAAAGACCGCATTGTCCATGCCTTGAGGCAATCAGTCGGTGGAAAGGTGCACCTCACAACAGATGCATGGACCAGTAGGCATGGCCGGGGACGTTACGTGTCCATAACGATGCACTGGGTTAATGTGTAGGATGCAGGGTGCACAGGGGACAGCCATAGTGGGACAGTTCAGCCTATCCCACAGTCTAAGGAAACAGTTGGCATAAGGCGTTCGCCACTCCTCCTCCTCCAGAAGCGAAAGCTCGTGCACAGAGCGCAGTCGCCCTACCACTCCATCCGCAGCTGCCAGTGTTGCACACGGGGTGTCCCATTATCGAACAGCTAGTGGTAAGCGTCAGCAGGCTGTGTTTCAAATGAAGTGTTTGGGGGACAACAGACACACCACGGAAGTACTGGTGGAGTACTTGCAGCAACAAACTCAGTCATGGCTGGGCAGTGTACATCTTGAGGCAGGCAAGGTATTCAGTGATAACGGAAGGAATTTTATGGCTGTCATAGCCCTTTCAGAACTGAAACACATACCTTGCCTGGCTCACACCTTTAACCTGGTGGTGCAGGGCTTCCTCAAAAATTATCCAAAGTTACCAGCCCTGCTTCTGAAGGTGCAAAGACTTTGCTCGCACATCCGCTGGATGCCCATACACTCCAGCTGTATGCTGAACCATCAGAGATCACTGAATCTTCCCCAGCACCAACTAATAATCGACGTTGCAACAAGGTGGAACTCCACACTGCACATGATTCAGAGGCTGTGCGAACAGAGGCGTGCTGTAATTAATTTGTGGGAGGATACACGGGCAGGCACTTGGATGGCAGACATGGAGTTGTCTGGTGTGCAGTGGTTGACGCCATCATAAGCATTAACATCCCACTTATGCATCTGCTGATGCAAAGTTTGACGCACATTAAGGAGCAGGCGTCTGCAGCCGAGGAGGAGGGAAGCCTTGATGACAGTCAGCCATTGTCTGCTCAGGGAACTGTCCAGGACGAATTGGCGGACGAAGAGGATGAGGAGGAGGATGATGGGGATGAATAGGTATGGGAGGAGGATGATTCTCAGGTGGCAATAGAAACTGGTGGCATTGCAAGGTCTGGTACAGGTTTATTGCGGGACACTTGTGATGTTGATTTGCAAGAAAGTGGTCCTCAACCCAGCAGAAACAGTTAATTGACACCTGGAACATTGGCCCACATGGCTGAGTATGCCTTGCGTATCATAAAAAGGGACCCCCGCATTGTTAAAATGATGACCGATGATGACAACTGGTTGTCCTGCCTCCTGGATACAAGATATAAAGGAAAACTGCAAAATATCATGCCACATGAGAACCTAGGTCAAATATTGGCTACCAAACAAGCAACTCTTGTAGACCATTTGGTTCAGGCATTCCCAGCACACAGCGGCGGTGATGGTTCTCACATGAGCTGCAGGGGGCAACATTGCAGAGGTGCTAGAGGTACAGAAATCCGAAGTGGCGTTGGACAGAGGGGTTTTATGACAAGGTTGTGGAATGATTTCGCAATGACCGCTGACACGACAGGGACAGCTGCATCGATTCAAAGTGACAGGAGACAGCATTTGTCCATTATGGTTACAAACTACCTTTCCGCCCTTATCGATGTTCTCCCTCACAGGTCATTCCCCTTTGATTACTGGGCATCTAAACTAGACACCTGGCCTGAATTGCCAGAATATGGATTACAGGACCTTGATTGCCCTGCTGTCAGTGTGCTTTCAGAAAGAGTGTTTAGTGCTGCTGGCTCAATACTGACCGAAAAAAGGACACATCTGGCTACCAAAAATGTTGATTAGCTAACCTACATTTATAATTAACCAATCATGGATTTCACATTCTTTTGCCCAACCTTCCCCTGCTGACAAGTAGCTTGCCTGAAAGATGACTTGCTTTTGGGGGGAGACACAGAACCCCAACTCTGGCCCTGTGGTATAACACAACACTATGAACGTGGCAGAAAGTGGCTGCCTGATATACGACGCACTAGCAGTACAGCTGAATATACACTGTGTGAGAATTTGAATCTCCATTTTTTGGGGGAAGACACTGAACCCTAACTCTGGCCCTGTGGTATAACACAACACTATGAACATGGCAGAAAGTGGCTGCCTGATATACGACGCACTAGCAGTAGAGCTGAATATACACTGTGTGAGAATTTGAATCTCCATTTTTTTGGGGGAGACACTGAACCCTAACTCTGGCCCTGTGGTATAACACAACACTATGAACGTGGCAGAAAGTGGCTGCCTGATATACGACGCACTAGCAGTACAGCTGAATATGCACTGTGTGAGAATTTGAATCTCCATTTTTTGGGGGTAGACACTGAACCCTAACTCTGGCCCTGTGGTATAACACAACACTATGAATGTGGCAGAAAGTGGCTGCCTGATATACGACGCACTAGCAGTACAGCTAAATATACACTGTGTGAGAATTTGAATCTCCATTTTTTGGGGGGAGACACTGAACCCTAACTCTGGCCCTGTGGTATAACACAACACTATGAACGTGGCAGAAAGTGGCTGCCTGAAATACGACGCACTAGCAGTACAGCTGAATATACACTGTGTGAGAATTTGAATCTCCATTTTTTGGGGGGAGACACTGAACCCTAACTCTGGCCCTGTGGTATAACACAACACTATGAACGTGGCAGAAAGTGGCTGCCTGATATACGACGCACTAGCAGTACAGCTGAATATACACTGTGTGAGAATTTGAATCTCCATTTTTTGGGGGGAGACACTGAACCCTAACTCTGGCCCTGTGGTATAACACAACACTATGAACGTGGCAGAAAGTGGCTGCCTGATATACGACGCACTAGCAGTACAGCTGAATATACACTGTGTGAGAATTTGAATCTCCATTTTTTGGGGGGAGACACTGAACCCTAACTCTGGCCCTGTGGTATAACACAACACTATGAACGTGGCAGAAAGTGGCTGCCTGATATACGACGCACTAGCAGTAGAGCTGAATATACACTGTGTGAGAATTTGAATCTCCATTTTTTGGGGGGAGACACTGAACCCTAACTCTTGCCCTGTGGTATAACACAACACTATGAACGTGGCAGAAAGTGGCTGCCTGATATACGACGCACTAGCAGTACAGCTGAATATGCACTGTGTGAGAATTTGAATCTCCATTTTTTGGGGGGAGACACTGAACCCTAACTCTGGCCCTGTGGTATAACACAACACTATGAACGTGGGAGAAAGTGGCTGCCTGATATACGACGCCCTAGCAGTACAGCTGAATATACACTGTGTGAGAATTTGAATCTCCATTTTTTGGGGGGAGACACTGAACCCTAACTCTGGCCCTGTGGTATAACACAAAACTATGAACGTGGCAGAAAGTGGCTGCCTGAAATACGACGCACTAGCAGTACAGCTGAATATACACTGTGTGAGAATTTGAATCTCCATTTTTTGGGGGGAGACACTGAACCCTAACTCTGGCCCTGTGGTATAACACAACACTATGAACGTGGCAGAAAGTGGCTGCCTGATATACGACGCACTAGCAGTACAGCTGAATATACACTGTGTGAGAATTTGAATCTCCATTTTTTGGGGGGAGACACTGAACCCTAACTCTGGCCCTGTGGTATAACACAACACTATGAACGTGGCAGAAAGTGGCTGCCTGATATACGACACACTAGCAGTACAGCTGAATATACACTGTGTGAGAATTTGAATCTCCATTTTTTGGGGGGAGGCACTGAACCCTAACTCTGGCCCTGTGGTATAACACAACACTATGAACGTGGCAGAAAGTGGCTGCCTGATATACGACGCACTAGCAGTACAGCTGAATATACACTGTGTGAGAATTTGAATCTCCATTTTTTGGGGGGAGACACTGAACCCTAACTCTGGCCCTGTGGTATAACACAACACTATGAACGTGGCAGAAAGTGGCTGCCTGATATACGACGCACTAGCAGTACAGCTGAATATACACTGTGTGAGAATTTGAATCTCCATTTTTTGGGGGGAGACACTGAACCCTAACTCTGGCCCTGTGGTATAACACAACACTATGAACGTGGCAGAAAGTGGCTGCCTGATATACGACGCACTAGCAGTACAGCTGAATATACACTGTGTGAGAATTTGAATCTCCATTTTTTGGGGGGAGACACTGAACCCTAACTCTGGCCCTGTGGTATAACACAACACTATGAACGTGGCAGAAAGTGGCTGCCTGATATACGACACACTAGCAGTACAGCTGAATATACACTGTGTGAGAATTTGAATCTCCATTTTTTGGGGGGAGGCACTGAACCCTAACTCTGGCCCTGTGGTATAACACAACACTATGAACGTGGCAGAAAGTGGCTGCCTGATATACGACGCACTAGCAGTACAGCTGAATATACACTGTGTGAGAATTTGAATCTCCATTTTTTGGGGGGAGACACTGAACCCTAACTCTGGCCCTGTGGTATAACACAACACTATGAACGTGGCAGAAAGTGGCTGCCTGATATACGACGCACTAGCAGTACAGCTGAATATACACTGTGTGAGAATTTGAATCTCCATTTTTTGGGGGGAGACACTGAACCCTAACTCTGGCCCTGTGGTATAACACAACACTATGAACGTGGCAGAAAGTGGCTGCCTGATATACGACGCACTAGCAGTACAGCTGAATATACACTGTGTGAGAATTTGAATCTCCATTTTTTGGGGGGAGACACTGAACCCTAACTCTGGCCCTGTGGTATAACACAACACTATGAACGTGGCAGAAAGTGGCTGCCTGATATACGACGCACTAGCAGTACAGCTGAATATACACTGTGTGAGAATTTGAATCTCCATTTTTTGGGGGGAGACACTGAACCCTAACTCTGGCCCTGTGGTATAACACAACACTGTGAACGTGGCAGAAAGTGGCTGGAATTATTATAAAGAAAAAAAAAAGGTACTGCAATAACATGCTCCCTAGTCCCTACAATGATCTCAGGACAAGTATGGCAGCAATAAAAAGGACTTCAGAACAAAAAAGTGTGGACAAATAAACAAGACAGGTAACTGTGCAGAAAATAGCAACAGGATTTTTGCTTTCAAAAAAGCAGTTGGTTTGCACAGCACCGTGCACACAGCTATGCAGCTGATGCACTAAAATACAACCTCCACTGTCCCTGGTCAAATACAGGTCCTTCTCAAAAAATTAGCATATAGTGTTAAATTTCATTATTTACCATAATGTAATGATTACCATTAAACTTTCATATACTATAGATTCATTATCCACCAACTGAAATTTGTCAGGTCTTTTATTGTTTTAATACTGATGATTTTGGCATACAACTCCTGATAACCCAAAAAACCTGTCTCAATAAATTAGCATATCAAGAAAAGGTTCTCTAAATGACCTATTACCCTACTCTTCTGAATCAACTAATTAACTCTAAACACATGCAAAAGATACCTGAGGCTTTTAAAAACTCCCTGCCTGGTTCATTACTCAAAACCCCCATCATGGGTAAGACTAGCGACCTGACAGATGTCAAGAAGGCCATCATTGACACCCTCAAGCAAGAGGGTAAGACCCAGAAAGAAATTTCTCAACAAATAGGCTGTTCCCAGAGTGCTGTATCAAGGCACCTCAATGGTAAGTCTGTTGGAAGGAAACAATGTGGCAGAAAACGCTGTACAACGAGAAGAGGTGACCGGAACCTGAGGAAGCAGTGGACTGAGTCTGGTGTGGAAACATCCAGAGCCACCGTGCACAGGCGTGTGCAGGAAATGGGCTACAGGTGCCGCATTCCCCAGGTAAAGCCACTTTTGAACCATAAACAGCGGCAGAAGCGCCTGACCTGGGCTACAGAGAAGCAGCACTGGACTGTTGCTAAGTGGTCCCAAGTACTTTTTTCTGATGAAAGCAAATTTTGCATGTCATTCGGAAATCAAGGTGCCAGAGTCTGGAGGAAGACTGGGGAGAAGGAAATGCCAAAATGCCTGAAGTCCAGTGTCAAGTACCCACAGTCAGTGATGGTGTGGGGTGCCATGTCAGCTGCTGGTGTTGGTCCACTGTGTTTCATCAAGGGCAGGGTCAATGCAGCTAGCTATCAGGAGATTTTGGAGCACTTCATGCTTCCATCGGCTGAAATGCTTTATGGAGATGAAGATTTCATTTTTCAGCACGACCTGGCACCTGCTCACAGTGCCAAAACCACTGGTAAATGGTTTACTGACCATGGTATTACTGTGCTCAATTGGCCTGCCAACTCTCCTGACCTGAACCCCATAGAGAATCTGTGGGATATTGTGAAGAGAAAGTTGAGAGACGCAAGACCCAACACTCTGGATGAGCTTAAGGCCGCTATTGAAGCATCCTGGGCCTCCATAACATCTCAGCAGTGTCACAGGCTGATTGCCTCCATGCCACGCCGCATTGAAGCAGTCATTTCTGCCAAAGGATTCCCGACCAAGTATTGAGTGCATAACTGAACATTATTATTTGATGGTTTTTTTGTTTGGTATTAAAAAACACTTTTATTTGATTGGTCGGGTGAAATATGCTAATTTATTGAGACAGGTTTTTTGGGTCATCAGGAGTTGTATGCCAAAATCATCAGTATTAAAACAATAAAAGACCTGACAAATTTCAGTTGGTGGATAATGAATCTATAGTATATGAAAGTTTAATTGTAATCATTACATTATGGTAAATAATGAAATTTAACACTATATGCTAATTTTTTGAGAAGGACCTGTAGGTGGTGTTGGACAGTGGAAACCGCTACAGCACAAGTGGTTTGGGGGTTAATCTTCCCTCCCTAACTATATCCCTTCTTCTGATGAAGCTGCAGCAACCTCTCCCTATGCTCAGATCGGCAGAAGTAAGAAGGCGGTCGGCGTGCACGCCCCTTTATAGCCCCTGTGACGCCGCAGACAGCAAGCCAATTACTGCCATGCCCTTGTCTAAGATGGTGGGGACAGAGACCTATGTCATCACGCTGCCCACACTCTGCGTCCTCCTTCATTGGATGAAAAACGGCGGTAACAGCGTCATACAAAACGCGACTTTGGCGCTCTGATCGCCGACCGCATGGCCGATCCCACACTAGGATCGGTTCGGGTTTCATGAAACCCGACTTTGCCTAAAAGTCGGCGATTTATGAAAATGACCGATCTGTTTCGCTCAACGCTGCTCATCACTATTAACGAGCACCTGCCTCCCAGTCCTTGCTGGACAACAGTGTTAATCAGCTTTAGTTCTGGCTTGGTGTCTTTGTTTTCTGTGTGTATAATTTGCGCAGTACTGGGATATCTGGTTCCACTAGTCTTAGTTTCTGTTTTCAGTTGGTATCTGCAGCCTTTTCTGTGTTTTCTATTAGGAGGTGACCCGTTTTTTTACCCAATCATTAGATCGTTTAGGGAACCCCTTCCCCCTATCTATAGGTCTTTGCTTGAGATTAACCTAGGGTCGTCGGTGGGTCTTTTTGCAAGGAAGGGGTTGCCCACTCCATCGTAGGGTATCAGCATAGTCATAGTACAGGGTCAGTTTTCCACCTTCTACCCTAGTCCTGTGTTGCAGTTCCGTAACAACTACTTCCCTCATCCCTGGGTGGAGGAAGGTAACACACTGAGGGTGGATTCAGTACCTAAGGTAAGGTATGTAGCCCTGGCATCTTCACCATCAGAAGTAATCTCGGGAAGAGGTCACCCCTAGTGTTAGGGACAGGAATGGAGCCCCTGATCCTGGGACACCCAACAGAGTTATAACACATACAGTGTCACATGGTCTTTAAACATTTCCGTGATCTCTAAAACTGAGAAAAAGCATTGAAACATTTTTCTGGATTGAATTTATTTGTCATCCATACACTTCTGCATTCTTTCTGTTACATTACAGTGGAGTAAACTCTCAGACTGCTTTGCTTGCTGCATGTGACCAATTTTTTCATTTTATTACAAATAAACTTAATGTCAAAAGACCTAGCAATTGCAAAATGTGTAAGGTGCGGGTTAAGGGACGGGAAAGTGGAAGGGCTGAGGATGGTGCTCGCAGATGGTGAGGATGTGGGGCGTGTGCAGGCACGCCTGCTGCTGGAGCACAGGAAACACACCCATCCATGTCATATAGGTTCCTGTCCCGCTTTGAAGGGAGACAGAGAAGACCACTTCTGATGCCAGAGCACTGCCAATAGGTGATCGTTTGGATAGAGATAATGCTTCCAGCAGCCATGGCAGCACCACACAGTCCTCCACACTGTCCAGTCTCATAGAGATAATAGCAATTGGACACTGTAAAACTTAACCTTTAACCCATTTCTGCAATTGGACGTACTATTCCATCCATGTGGGGTGGGCCTTTCTTCCCAAGGACGGAATAGTACGTCCAGAGCGATTGGCCACGCTCATGGGGGAGCGCGGCCGATCATGGCTGGGTGTCAGCTGACTATCGCAGCTGACATCCGGCACTATGTGCCAGGAGTGGTCACGGACCGCCCCCGGCACATAAACCCCCGGCATACTGCGATCAAACATGATCGCAGTGTTTCAGCGGTATAGGGAAGCATCGCACAGGGAGGGGGCTCCCTGCGTGCTTCCCTGAGACGATCTGTACAAAGCGATGTGCTCACCCTGTACCGAGTGTCTCCTCCCTGCAGGCCCTGGATCCTAAATGGCCATGGGGCTGCATCCGGGTCCTGCAGGGAGGTGGCTTCACAGCGATTGCTCAGAGCAGGCGCCGGGAAGCCTCCCTGCTATTCATGTCAGATCACTGATCTGACACAGTGCACAGCAAAGTGTCATATCAGCGATATGTCACTTTACTGTGATGTCCCCCCTGGATCAAAGTAAAAAAGTTAAAAAAAAAAATTACATGTGTGAAAAAAAAAAATTCCTAAATAATTAATAATAATAAAAAATATTGTTCCAAAAAATACATTCCTTTATCTAAATAATAAAAAAACAATAAAAGTACACATATTTAGTATCGCCGCGTCCGTAACGACCCGACCTATAAAACTGTCCACTAGTTAACCCCTTAGGTGAACACTGTTAAAAAAAAAAAAAAAACAAGGCAAAAAACAACGCTTTATTATCATACTGCCGAACAAAAAGTGGAATAACACACGATCAAAAAGACGGATATAAATATCCATTGCACCACTGAAAACGTCATCTTGTCCCACAAAAAAAGAGCCGCAATACAGCATCATCAGCGAAAAAAATAAAAAAGTTATAGTCCTCAGAAAAAAGCGATGCAAAAATAATTATTTTTTCAATAAAATAGTTTTTATCGTATAAAAGCGCCAAAACATAAAAAAAAGATATAAACGAGGTATCGCTGTAATCGTACTGACCCGAAGAATAAAACTGCTTTATCCATTTTACCAAACGCGGAACGGTATAAATGCCCCCAAAAGATATTCATAACTAGCTGGTTTTTGGTCATTCTGCCTCACAAAAATCGGAATAAAAAGCAATCAAAAAATGTCACGTGCCCGAAAATGTTACCAATAAAAACAACTTGTCCCACAAAAAACAAGACCTTACATGACTCTGTGGACCAAAATATGGAAAAAATATAGCTCTCAAAATACGGTAATGCAAAAAATACTTTTTGCAATAAAAAGAGTCTTTTAGTGTGTCACGGCTGCCAATCATAAAAAATCCACTAAAAAAAGCTATAAAAGTCAATCAAACCCCCCTTCATCACCCCCTTAGTTAGGGAAAAATTTAAAAATTTAAAAACTGTATTTATTTCCATTTTCCCATTAGGGTTAGGGCTAGGGTTAGGGTTAGGATTAGGGTTAGGGCTAGGGTTAGGGTTAGGGCTAGGGTTAGGGCTAGGGTTGGGGATAGGGTTGGGGCTAGGGTTAGGGCTACAGTTAGGGTTGGATCTAAAGTTTGGGTTGGGGCTAAAGTTAGGGTTAGGGTTTGGATTACATTTACGGTTGGGAATAGGGTTGAGATTAGGGTTAGGGGTGTGCCAGGGTTAGGGGTGTGGTTAGGGTTACCCTTGAGATTAGGGTTAGGGGTGTGTTTGGATTAGGGTTTCAGTTATAATTGGGGGCTTTCCACTGTTTAGGCACATCAGGGGCTCTCCAATTGCGACATGGCGTCCGATCTCAATTCCAGCCAATTCTGCGTTGAAAAAGTAAAACAGTGCTCCTTCACTTCCGAGCTCTCCCGTGTGCCCAAACAGGGGTTTACCTCAACATATGGGGTATCAGCTTACTCAGGACACATTGGACAACAACTTTTGGGGTCCAATTTCTCCTGTTACCCTTGTGAAAATACAAAACTGGGGGCTAAAAGTAATTTTTTTGGAAATTTTTTTTTTTCATTATTTTCACGGCTCTGCATTATAGACTGTTGTGAAACACCTGGGGGTTCAAAGTTCTCACAACACATCTAGATAAGTTCCTTGGGGGTCTAGTTTCCAATATGGGGTTACTTGCAGTGGGTTTCTACTGTTTAGTTACATCAGGGGCTCTGCAAATGCAATGTGACGCCTGCAGACCATTCCATCTAAGTCTGCATTCCAAGTGGCGCTCCTTCCCTTCCGAGCTCTGCCATGTGCCCAAACGGTGGTTCCCCCCCACATATTGGGTATCAGCGTACTCAGGATAAATTGTGCAACAACTTTTGGGGTTCAATTTCAACTGTTACCCTTGGAAAAATACAAAACTGGGGGATAAAATATAATTTTTGTGGAAAAAAAAGATTTTTTATTTTCACGGCTCTGCGTTATAAACTGTAGTGAAACTCTTTGGGGTTCAAAGTTCTCCCAACACATCTAGGTAAGTTCCTTGGGGGGTCTAGTTTCCAATAGGGATCACTTTTGGGGGGTTTCTACTGTTTAGTTACATCAGGGGCTCTGCAAATGCAATGTGATGCCTGCAGACCAATCCATCTAAGTCTGCATTCCAAATGGCGCTCCTTCCCTTCCGAGCTCTGCCATGCACCCAAACGGTGGTTTCCCCCCACATATTGGGTATCATCATACTCAGGACAAATTGGACAACAAAGTTTGTGGTTCAACTTCAACTGTTACCCTTGGAAAAATAAAAAATTGGGGGCTAAAATATAATTTTTGTGGAAAAAAAAGGATTTTTTATTTTCACGGCTCTGCGTTATAAACTGTAGTGAAACACTTGGGGGTTCAAAGTTCTCACAACACATCTAGATAAGTTCCTTGGGGGGGTCTATTTTCCAATATGGGGTCACTTGTGGGGGGTTTCTACTGTTTAGTTACATCAGGGGCTCTGCAAATGCAATGTGATGCCTGCAGACCATTCCATCTAAGTCTGCATTCTAAATGGCGCTCCTTCCCTTCCGAGCTCTTCCATGTGCCCAAACAGTGGTTCCCCCCACATATGGGGTATCAGCGTACTCAGGACAAATTGGGCAACAACTTTTGTGGTCCAATTTCTCCTGTTACCCTTGGGAAAATACAAAACTGGGGGCTAAAAAATAATTCTTGTGGGAATTTTTTTTATTTTATTTTCACGGCTCTGTGTTATAAACTGCAGTGAAACACTTGCGGTTCAAAGCTCTCACAACACATCTAGATAAGTTCCTTAGGGGGTCTACTTTCCAAAATGGTGTCATTTGTGGGGGGTTTCAATGTTTTGGCACATCAGTGGCTCTCCAAACGCAACATGGTGTCCCATCTCAATTCCTGTCAATTTTGCATTGAAAAGTCAAACGGCGCTCCTTCCCTTCCGAGCTCTCCCTTGTGCCCAAACAGTGGTTTACCCCCACATATGGGGTATCAGTATACTCAGAACAAGTTGTACAACAACGTTTGGGGTCCAATTTCTTCTCTTACCCTTGGAAAAATAAAAAATTGGGGGCGAAAAAATCATTTTTGTGAAAAAAAAATGATTTTTTATTTTTACGGCTCTGCATTATGAACTTCTGTGAATCACTTAATGGGTCAAAGTGCTCACCACACATCTAGATAAGTTCCGGAAGAGGTCTACTTTCCAAAATGGTGTCATTTGTTTGGGGTTTCAATGTTTAGGCACATCAGTAGCTCTCCAAACGCAACATGGTGTCCCATCTCAATTCCTGTCAATTTTGCATTGAAAAGTCAAACGGCGCTCCTTCCCTTCCGAGCTCTCTCTTGCGCCCAAACAGTGGTTTACCCCCACATATGGGGTATCAGCGTACTCAGGACAAATTGTACAACGACTATTGAGGTCCATTTTCCACTGTTACCCTTGGTAAAATAAAACAAATTGGAGCTGAAGTACATTTTTTGTGAAAAAAAGTTAAATGTTCATTTTTATTTAAACATTCCAAAAATTCCTGTGAAACACCTGAAGGGTTAATAAACTTCTTGAATGTGGTTTTGAGTACCTTGAGGGGTACAGATTATAGAATGGTGTCACACTTGGTTATATTCTACCATATAGACCCCTAAAAATGACTTGAAATGAGATGTGGTCCCTAAAAATAAATGGTTTTGTAAAAATGAGAAATTGCTGGTCAACTTTTAACTCTTATAACTCCCTAACAAAAAAAATTTGGTTCCAAAATTGTGCTGATGTAAAGTAGACATGTGGGAAATGTTACTAATTAAGTATTTTGTATGCAAATTGCCTCTTCTGAGAAAAAGAGGACTTAACTCTATAGCGCCACCTGTTAGAAGTAGCGATCCTACAAGTCACAATCAACCCTCTAAGGATTGTAGGATTGCTACTTCCAACAGGTGGCGATATAGAGTTAAGTCCTCTTTTTCTCAGAAGAGGCAATTTGCATATTTAATTTCCCAGAGGAGCATTGTACGGCAAATAAGCCTCCTTACCTTGACAAGCCACAGATGGTATGTCACTCTCCATAAGGAGAAACGATACCCCTTAGACCCCAGTCCAGAGCCTCTCACCTAGCCAAATCAGTTCTCATGCTTCGCACTGACGAGGGCCAACAGCCCGAAACACCGTGTCTGCAAATTGAGATACTGATTTGGCTTTTATCCTAAGTCATATTGCACGACTCGTTAGAGGGTTGATTGTGACTTGTAGGATCGCTACTTCCAACAGGTGGCGCTATAGAGTTAAGTCCTCTTTTTCTCAGAAGAGACAATTTGCATATTTAATTTCCCAGAGGAGCATTGTATGGCAAATAAGCCTCCTTACCTTGACAAGCCAGAGATGGTATGTCACTCTCCATAAGGAGAAACGATACCCCTTAGACCCCAGTCCAGAGCCTCTCACCTAGCCAAATCAGTTCCCATGCTTCGCACTGACGAGGGCCAACAGCTCAAAACACCATGTCTGCGAATTGAGATACCGATTTGGCTTTTATCCTAAGTCATATTGCACGACTCGTTAGAGGGTTGATTGTGACTTGTAGGATCGCTACTTCCAACAGGTGGCGCTATAGAGGTAAGTCCTCTTTTTATCAGAAGAGGCAATTTGTATATTTAATTTCCCAGTGGAGCATTGTACGGCAAATAAGCCTCCTTACCTTGACAAACCACAGATGGTATGTCACCCTCCATAAGGAGAAACGATACCCCTTAGACCCCAGTCCAGAGCCTCTCACCTAGCCAAATCAGTTCTCATGCTTCGCACTGACGAGGGCCAACAGCCCGAAACACCGTGTCTGCGAATTGAGATACTGATTTGGCTTTTATCCTAAGTCATATTGCACGACTCGTTAGAGGGTTGATTGTGACTTGTAGGATCACTACTTCCAACAGGTGGCACTATAGAGTTAAGTCCTCTTTTTCTCAGAAGAGGCAATTTGCATATTTCATTTCCCAGAAGAGCATTGTACGGCAAATAAGCCTCCTTACCTTGACAAGCCAGAGATGGTATGTCACTCTCCATAAGGAGAAACGATACCCCTTAGACCTAAGTATTTTGTGTGACATATCTCTGTGATTTAATTGCATAAAAATTCAAATTTGGAAAATTGCAAAATTTTCAAAATTTTTGCCAAATTTCTATTTTTTTCACAAATAAGCGCAGGTAATATCAAAGAAATTTTACCACTATCATGAAGTACAATATGTCACGAGAAAACAGTGTCAGAATCACCGGGATACGTTGAAGCGTTCCAGAGTTATAACCTCATAAAGGGACAGTGGTCAGAATTGTAAAAATTGGCCCGGTCACTAACGTGCAAACCACCCTTGGGGGTAAAGGGGTTAAACCCTCGGAATTAATTGTTTAATAATACAATTCTCTAAAAATATCAACATGCGTCCCACTAAATAAAGGGCACTTCACAAACTATGAAACAACTAATCCCCAGTACACATTTGTGTCGGAAGAGGAGATCAAAAAAAGCAATTTTTATCAATAAATTATTAAAATACATCTAGAAATTATAAAAGCAAAAATGCCGTAGGGGACACCTACAAGCACCAAACATATATGCTTATAGAAGGGTAGGGATTGCTATACACAAAAAAGGTAATCAGCTGTCAAAATATATAGAGTATCACACCCACATGAAAATATAATATGTCAGGTTAATAACAATAAGAACATGGAATATACAAGCTCTGTACAAATACATTAATGAGAGTGATAACAAGCAGTTCAATTACTGCATCACAGAGTATGATAATTCTTAAAAATATATGCAATGTATGCTGACAAATCTCCATGTGCTTTAATGAAACCACCTAATCCAATGGTGTGCAGAGTACAGCAGCAAAAATCCAAACCCCATGATCAATATTTGCTAATGGATTCATTACCTTATGCAGATGCTGGTGTTCGTGGTGTCCCCTCACCCCGATGCACGTTTCGCCTCCTGCTTCTTCCGGGGCCCTAAATACTTTGCTGTTTATTATTGCTACATATTGACTTTTGGAGAGACCTCATGTGATGCACAACTAATCTGCCATATATTGAAATATTGCCAACTCTTATATAACACTTATGGTAGTATTAACAGGTTTACTGTATTTATGTATAGCAGTTAATATTTCTGTTACCTCTGTGGTCCTCACTATAAGTAATTTTTATATCGCTATGTATATTTTTGTTTTTATCTTTTTCATATTGAATTATTGTTTTTATCTGTACGGGCACTCTGTTGCATACAGTGTCAAGCATTACCACCCAATGTCTAAATAAAGGTGTTCTATATTATAATATTTTGTCCCATATCTATTCTTTTGATCCATGTCCAGGGTTGTTCTTTTGGGTTTCTCAAAATAGACTGAAAGAATAGACATACTGCAAAAAACTGGGAAAAATACTGAAGAAATGCGACATTGGAACAAAGCTTTAGAGGAAGTGTGAGCCCTTTTACCTCTTGTATCTGCACAAGTTGCACTAATGTTATGTCTACCCCGGCCACAAATGTACAGTGGGTACGGAAAGTATTCAGACCCATTTAAATTTTTCACTCTTTGTTTCATTACAGCCATTTGGTATATTTAAAGTTCATTTTTTTCTCATTATTGTACACTATGCACCCCATCTTGACTTAAAAATAAACAGAAATGTAGAAATTTTTGCAAATTTATTCAAAAAGAAAAGCTGAAATAGCACATGGCCATAAGTATTCAGACCCATTGCTTAGTATTGAGTAGAAGCACCCTTTTGAGCTAGTACAGCCATAAGTCTTTTTGGGAATGATGCAACAAGTTTTTCACACCTGGATATGGGGATCCTCTGCCATTCTTCCTTGCAGATCGTCTCCAGTTCCATCAGGTTGGATGTGAACGTTGGTGGACAGCCATTTTAACGTCTCTCCAGAGATGATCAAAGGGTTTAGGTCACGGCTCTGGCTGGGCCAGTCAAGAATGGTCACAGAGTTGTTCTGAAGCCACTCCTTTGTTATTTTAGCTGTGTGCTTAGGGTCATTGTCTTGTTGTAAGGTTAACCTTCGGCCAAGTCTGAGTTCCAGAGCACTCTGGAAGAGGTTTTCATCCTTGATATCTCTGTACTCAGTCGCATTCATGTTTCCTTTAATGGCAACCAGTCATCCTGTCCCTGCAGCTGAAAAACACCCCCATAGTACGATTCTGCCACCACCATGTTTCACTGTTGGGATTGTATTGGGCAGGTGATGAGCACTGCCTGGTTTTCTCCACACATACCGCTTAGAATTATCACCAAATTGGTCTGTCTTCCTCTCAACAGACCAGAGAATCTTATTTCTCATAGTCTGGGAGTCCATCATGTGTTTTTTTTTTAGCAAACTCTATGCGGGCTTTCATTTGTCTTGCCTTTTATGATGGCACAGAGACTTTAGAGGACTGTGGAGAGAAAATAAAAAATGTATTTGATTTATTGATAAAACGTGTCACAGCATGTAAAAAAGCATATGAAGACTAGTCTTCTATTATTATTATTATTTATTATTATAGCGCCATTTTTTCCATGGCACTTTACATGTGAGGAGGGGTGTACATAATAAAAACAAGTACGATAATCTTGAACAATACAAGTCACAACTGGAACAGGAGGAGAGAGGACCCTGCCCGCGAGTGCTCACAATCTACAAGGGATGGGTGAGGATACAGTAGGTGAGGATAGAGTTGGTCGTGCAGTGGTTTGGTCGATTGCTGGTTACTGCAGGTTGTAGGCTTGTCGGAAGAGGTGGGTCTTCAGGTTCTTTTTGAAGGTTTCGATGGTAGGCGAGAGTCTGATATGTTGTGGTAGAGAGTTCCAGAGTAGGGGGGATGCACTAGAGAAATCTTGTATGCGATTGTGTGAAGAGGAGATAAGAGGGGAGTAGAGGAGGAGATCTTGTGAGGATCGGAGGTTGCGTGCAGGAAAGTACCGGGAGACGAGGTCACAGATGTATGGAGGAGACAAGTTGTGGATGGCTTTGTATGTCATGGTTAGGCTTTTGTACTGGAGTCTCTGAGTAATGGGGAGCCAGTGAAGGGATTGACAGAGGGGAGAGGCTGGGGAATAGCGGGGGGACAGGTGGATTAGTCGGGCAGCAGAGTTTAGAATAGATTGGAGGGGTGCGAGAGTGTTAGAGGGGAGGCCATAGAGCAGGAGGTTACAGTAGTCGAGGCGGGAGATGATGAGGGCATAGACTAGGGTTTTTGCAGATTCTTGGTTTAGGAATGTACGGATCCGTGAAATATTTTTGAGTTGGAGGCGGCAGGAAGTGGAAAGGGTTTGGATATATGGTTTGAAGGAGAGATCAGTGTCAAGGATTACCCCAAGACAGTGGGCTTGTGGGACTGGGGAGAGTGGGCAGCCGTTTACTGTAATGGATAGGTTCGTTGGGGAGGTCGTGTGAGATGGGGGAAAGACGATGAATTCTGTTTTGTCCATGTTAAGTTTTAGAAATCTAGCGGAGAAGAAGAATGAAATAGCGGATAGACATTGAGGGATTCTGGTTAGAAGGGTGGTGATATCTGGTCCAGAGATGTAGATCTGTGTGTCATCAGCATAGAGATGATACTGAAAGCTGTGAGATTCTATGAGCTGTCCCAGGCCAAAGGTGTAAATGGAGAAGAGCAGGGGCCCTAGAACTGAACCTTGCGGGACTCCGACAGATAGGGGGCGAGGTGAGGAGGTGGTGTGTGAGTGGGAGACGCTGAATGTCCGGTCAGTTAGGTATGAGGAGATCCAAGATAGGGCCAAGTCTGTGATGCCAAGGGATGAGAGGGTCTGCAGCAACAGGGAATGGTCCACTGTGTCAAAGGCAGAGGACAGGTCCAGGAGGAGGAGGATAGAGTAGTGCCGCTTGCTCTTGGCAGTTAATAGGACATTGGTGACCTTAGTTAGGGCAGTTTCAGTGGAGTGGTGTGACCGGAAGCCAGATTGAAAGCGGTTGAAGAGGGAGCAGGAAGATAGATGGGAGGACAGTTCAAGATGGACGTGTTGTTCCAGTAGTTTTGAGGCATAGGGGAGAAGTGATATAGGGGGCGATAGCTAGATACAGAGGATGGGTCAAGAGAGGGCTTTTTGGGGATAGGTGTGATTGAGGCATGTTTAAAGCTTGAGTGGAAAACACCAGTTGTTAGTGATAGGTTGAAGAGATGGGTTAGGGTTGGGATAAAGACTGTGGCGAGGTTTGGGATGAAGTGGGATGGGATCGGATCAAGTGCACAGGTGGTAAGATGCGATCTTGAGAGTAGAGTGGAGAGTCTGTCTTCTGTAATGGTGGAGAAGTTGGTTTTGGAGGTGGAGGGCTGGGTAGTTGGTACATTCACTCAATCAGATCATTTGGGAAAATATTATCTAAAGTGTTAGAGTTAGCAGTTAGCACCTTGTCTAAAATGGTGGTTAAATGTATTTTATTTGAATTGCATATTTTGACTGTTGTCCAGTACTCTGTTGGAACCTTTTATCTAGCCAACTCAGTCCTGGAAGAAAAGGAAACACATTCATACAAACAATTCAGTTCCACTGTAGTAGGCTATTTATTACAAGCACTCACATCAATCAATCTCTGTGTCTCCCAAACCCAGCATGCTTAACACGTTTACTGACCCACATTGGCATTACAAGGATTAACAACACATGAGGCCCTTTTAGTAGCTGAGGCTATAACACTGGAATTGAACATTTTTTTCCAAACTGTGTCTTTGAATTCAGTTTTCTTATATATGTATGACTTGATTCTTAATATTCAAGAATACATACAGCATAATTTCATTCAAAGTTACCTTAGCCAACCTAGATTACTGGAAACATAATTTAATCACTGGTTAGATGTTATGATCATCATTAATGTCACTTATTTGGTTGATTAACTTTGTAAATACATTATAGAACCTATTTTGCACTGACCCTGTATTATTGTCCAGATCTGCAATCACTATTTTGAATATCTGAGATGTCCTAACATCTAAGACTGCTGAATTTGGAGAGTTGCATTCTGAGACAACAAGTCTTTAGATTATCTTTTTCTGTGTGATCAAATTATTTGCATTAAAAGGTTATCTGTCCATAGGATCAAATCTCCTAAATTATGTATATCAGCATGTGGGTTATAAAAAGTTGAAAAAAAAAGATTCCTTGATAACTGCGATCCAGTGTTTTATTCCTGAGAAATTCATGCTTTTCTTAATATATAAATGATACATTAAAATCTATGACCTGATTCAGATCTTTCAGAGAAGTGGCCTCCAAAGCTTGTTTTAAACAAAAGGGTGCTTTAACAGTGTGAGACATGTATATCAGGAGAGCAGACTGTAAGTCATTATGTGTCTCACACCGGTAATGCACCCTTTCATTTAAAATAAACTGTGGAGGCAGATTGTTAGAGAGATCGGTGTCCAGCTCATTTATCTTACCAGCGAATTTACACATTACGTAAATTTTGGATTTCTCTGGAATAAGACATCGAATCACAGATATCAGGTATTATATTCAGCTTCCTTTCATGCCCATATAGATGACTTAATAGGGTTGATCCTACTGTTAGATTCCCATTAAAGGTAGCTTAAATAATGAACAATGAATAAAAAAAGAATCTGACAACTAGAATTACCTTCATGCTTCAGGTTTAGCCCTTATTACTCACAGTTAACTCCCCATTTCAGAGGCGTTGCAAGGGTTTTGGTTCAGGGAGGCAAAACTTCTCAGTGGGCCCCTAACCAGGTAACCTTTATTATAACTGGGTGATGCACTCAAATAGTTGGGGAGAACCTCAGCAGATGACCGCGCTGAAAATAATCTCTATATAAAGACCAAAATTGATATTACCGCCATATGGTCAGTGGTAGATGCCAGTCCTACAGAACATACACACGTGGTCAAAATTGTCTGTACCTCTCGTTTAATAACAGAAAAACCCACAGTGGTCACAGAAATTACTTCAATCTGAAAAAATTAATAATAAATAACAAATCTATGAAAATGAACAAGTGAAAGTCAGACATTGTTTTCAACCATGCTTCCACAGAATTAAAAAAAAATAAAATTCATGAAATAGGCCTGGATAGAAATGATGATACCCTTAACTTAATATTTTGTTGCACAACCTTTTGAGGAGATCACTGCAATCAAACGATTCCTGTAACTATCAATAAGACTTCTGCACCTCTCGACAGGTATTTTGGCCCACTCCCAAACTGCTCCAGTTGTCTCGTGTTTGAGGTTTGCCTTTTCCAGATGATATGTTTCAGCTCTTTCCAAAGATGCTCAGTAGGATTTAGATCAGACCAAGGAAGAAAAAGCACCACTGCAATTATGCACACCACAAAAAATTATGTATACCACGTATGGACAATTCTATAGAAAAAAAGAGGTTTTTATTGACACACCACACAATATATTAAAATATACTTAAAAACTCTATGCATAATACAAAGCCCAATGTACATTATAATGCCTGAACAATTATATTTTAAACCTACTGGCTCATGGGGCTAGTGTGCAGCCCTTCACACAAAAAAATAAATCAGCCAAGCATACGATCCCCTCTATTAGGGAAGATCCAAAGCAAGGTTCCCTAGGAAAGCTATAACCAATGTGCAGGAAGCCATCCATATGATAAGGCAAAGTAGCCCAATGCATGGGGCCACGTTCTTTCGTCCACTTAGCCCCGATGCATAGGGACTTTGCTCCCTTCTAGACGCTGAACATTGGGTAACTTAACCCCTTAAGCTTTTCTGGCCCTAATGGGCTACTGCCATAGGCAGACTCTATAGCATAATGCACCCCCATAGACAACTTCTATAGTGTAATGCAACCCCATAGCCAGCCTCTGCATGATAATGCTCCCCATAGGCAGCCTATATAGTGCAATGCACCCCAATAGGCAGCCTCTATAGCATAATGCACTCCCATAGGCAGCCTCTATGTGTAATGCACCCCCATAGGCAGGCTCTATAGCATAATGTACCCCCACAGGAAGTCTCTATAGTGGAATGCACCTCCATAGGCAGCCTCTATAGCATAATGCAGCCCCATAGGCAGCCTCTATAGTGTAATGCACCCTCATAGGCAGCCTCTATAGCAAAATACAACCCCATAGGCAGACTCTATAGTATAATGTACCCCCTATAGGCAGAATCTATAGCATAATGCACTCCCCATAGGCAGACTCTCTAGTATATTGCACTCTACTTAGACTCTATAGTATAATGCACTCCCCATAGGCAGACTATATTGTATAATGCAGCCCCCCATAAGCAGCCTCTATAGCATAGTGCACCCCCATATGCAATCTCTATAGTGAAATGCACCCCCATAGGCAGCCTCTATAGTGAAAAGCATGCAATGTTAGGGCTAGCAGAACGCACCAAATAATTAGAAAGATGGTATAAGGTGCGTTCGCAGCCTGGGGTCCACCCTGCAGAGATGGAACCTGCGCTGAGTAATGAAGGACTATATGGCGGTACAATGTGGATACACACACGGGTTAGCTTCACCCTGTATGAAGGAAGCAAACCCTGTTGCATCAAAGGGCCGCAGTACTGCACAAAGAGCACAAGCAAGGAGTCACAAAACTCTATCCCAAGACTCAGGATTAGAGTTCCTTTAGACCTCATTCGCTCGACACCGCTACTGGGGTTTCAAAGTGTAACAGAAATAATAATTTTAATGCACAAGAGTGCGTGCAGTGCCGCTCTGGCAGACGCCACTAACTACTCAGACTTCACTCAGATGTCAGGAAAGCGCTCTAATAGCACACAGCACTGACAGGGGGACGAAGGGAGAGGGAGCGCTCCTTCTCTCATTAATGCAGTCAGCTGTATAGGCATCTAGTCAATACATTTGCACTTGCGATGATGGGCGGCGGGCCCACTGAGGGCACTGGGCTCCTCCGCCTGCTCAGGGGCCCCATAGCTGTTGGGTGGCAGAGCAGGGAGATCAAATCTCTCTGCTCTGCTGCAGAATGTAACTAGCGGCTCGATGTGCAAACGATACAGTTACAGTAGCATAGCTCTGGTTGACCTCCTCTGAGTGCGGGGCCCCCTCTGCCCCCCCGGTAGCTACGCCACTGCCCCATTTTAAGTATGCATGCACAATTGTTTTTCTAAAGAAAGTATTATTGCTACAAGATTTGTGGCTCCTTAGTATTGACCAAACTGGGTTCTCAATTATTAGCACTGTATATAGCACATTCAGGACATAAGGGCCTGGTGTTATTTTCTACTGTTGATATGAATTCTGTATTGGTTTCCTTATTAAATAGCAAAGAGAATAATATTACAGAGGTGGGGGATCCTTTCTTCAAGGGCCATATAGTAGGCACTTGGACTATCATTGTGGTTTCTATCAGGCAAGATTATTATTTATCTTTTCCTCTATGACCAAAAAGTACAGGGAGAAAACATATAGCGTGATGCAAGGTGGTAGCTGTGGGCAAGGCACTCATCTGTGGCATCTCTTCATGTTATATAAAAGTGGGGATCATAGCTGGGTTGGTGGACTTGTGCTGAGGGCGTTACACCTGTGTAGGCCACATATAAATGATATTGCTGGTTTGCCAAGACAAGATGTTTTACATTTCAATAAGGGAGACCAACATTAGGAAAATATTTTTTAATGAACGGAAACCTGGTATGGAATATATTCAAGAGATAGAGAGTACGCAGTCTTATGAATGTTTCCTTTGCAACTCAAAGCATTTCCACAGTTTCTTTCCTTCTTTTACTGTTACTACAGGTCCTCTGTTTCCACTGTTGCTCACTATTTCACCACAGCCCAGCTTTAACTTTACAATCCTGCCTAACAAAGAGTCCTTTACGCACACTGTGTTTCTGCATCTACTTTCCCCTTAGGGTGCCAGTATGGCCGGACTTTCCTTCCAGCTCCCTGACACTCTGGACCTCCTGTCTGGGCAATCTATTCATCTCTTGCACTCAGTCCTGCCCAGGATCCTTTATCTTGCAAGCTGTAACCCCTAAGCCTTTCTGCTAGGCATCCTCTCTTCGGACCCATGTCTGTAAAGTCACTCTGTCTCTTAGTCACTTTGCTCCACATTTCGCTATCTCTTCCCTGTGGCCTCCTCTCACTCTCAGAATGCCCTAGAAGGCGGCACTGCTCACAATGGACCTCATATGCTTTCACTATGCATTCCAGGCCCTATCTGACTATCTGATAGAAAATTGCAACTTTCCCTGCAACTCAGCCCCTACCAGTCTGTTCTAATCCCAAACATTAACTTGTACTATCGCTATTGTCAAACTACACACACTATCAGTATTGCTAACAACTTTAACACACCTTACAAGACACACTATTCATCACAGTTGACATTGCATCACATAACATTTTACAACAATAAACCTGTTTTTTCGAAAGCTAAACGTTGGCAACATGTCCATATCCTTACAGCCGGCTTTAGGCTTCAAATTTCATGCTTCATAATTAAGGCCATGTACTGCACCTTTAAGTCTTCAATCATTATATATAGTTTTGACCAGGTAGAACTTTTGTTTGTTACATATGCCGCCATGAGTAAATAAAAATTATATTTTTATTGAAAATCTGTATTAAAATGTAGAGCAAAAATACCACAGGTACAGAATAAAAGGTGGGTCACCCTCATGGGTACAGAGGTACTGTAATTAATACATAATAACACTATGCAGGCAAATAAATGCACACCAAAATTCACAAAGCATATGGCATTATCCCACAAGTGGAGAAACAATCAATGCATACAGTCGTTAATCCATCTAAGTAGTCCAGTAAATAGTTACATGGCACAGCATACCCAATTCTGTACACAACAGACATGGAGTAAATATGGAGGTCCAATCATGACAAAACTCTGTGAGTTCGTTAGTAACAAAATATGGTATGCACATAGAATATCAACATAATACCACAATAGAGAATGCCCGTGATATAAATAATAAGGTATAGTTACCTGAAACACCCGGGGACTCACCACACCTGATGCGTGTTTCACTTGGAAATGCTTCATCCAGGGGTGGTGAATTTTGGTGTGCATTTATTTGCCTGCATAGTGTTATTATATAATAATTACCTCTGCACCCATGTGGGTGACCCACTTTTATACTGTAACTGTGGTAATTTTGCTCTACCTTTTAATACAGATTTTCAATAAAATATATTTTTTATTTACTCGTGGTGGCATATAAAGTTTCCTTTTTTGGTGTTATATGATAATTTTTGCTTTATGGCTGGATTCAAATAGGATACGAATTTGGTGTCTTTATTGTTTATTATGCAATAATATACTTTTTGCTACTTACTAGTTTAAAGAGGACCTTTAGGCAATTTTTTTAATGTTGAACACATGATGTTATAGTGGATGTAGAGTGGCATGCCCACAGTGAAAACATTTCACTTGGACTTAACGAAAGTTAACTCATTAGGTGCCTAATAATTTGATTGTTTATATCTCCGCAATGGAGAGGTGAAATTATAACCAAGCAAAATTGTTTTATTCATTTCTGCAGCCACTATAACATTATGTGTCAAGCTGACCATGAAAAATTTGGTGAATGGTGCTCTGTAACAAAAATTCCACTTAAATCACTATGCCAAAGTTGTTTGCTAAGGCTTTTATCATCACAAGATACAGTATAACAGCAATATGCCTAGACCTTTGGATATCAATAGTCCATACATCAGTCCATCATCCTGTGTGATCTGTTAGATTCTCGTTCTGTCCTTTGAAGATAATATATGGCTACTGACAGATTTTTAATCTTTTTTCTGAAAGTCACTGATTCTCATTGACAGGTCTGGAGCATATAAACAATAGGATGGTCATGTAGTACTTTATTTTTACAGCAGCCATGAATTGCCTCTGCTGCAAGGAACATATGCAGTAAACATATTTTCTGTGAATCCATTCACACTGAAGATAACACTTCAAGATATGGAGGCAGTTAATGGATTGGTTTATTCATCCATATTAGTAATGTCTGGATTCAAAATGTTATTAAGTTTAATCATAAAAGGCTTAAAACAACTTAGTACCTTTTCTTCTCACTCACTTTGGAAGTCATAGACAGAGGACACCAGACAAAGGAGGGGAAAATTCTTTTGGAGGTTGAGGAAGGGGTTTAATAAGGCAAAACGTTCCCCATCCCATAACCCCACTAACTAAATCTGCACAAATAAACATTTAAAGGAATGGACCGCAGCTGATCAAAAAAGAACATGGACCACACACTAAATCTTATACAATTATCTATTGTGGTTAGGCAAAAGTGTACATGGTTGAATATGAGGTTCTTAGCTAACCTTATGATCAATATGCATAAAGTCCACTATCACAGCTAACCTTTTACTGGGTCCCTAACTTGTCAGCTGTAGGGCCACACAGTGACCATTTCTCCAGTGATATTGTACTAGTAGGAAGTGACCCAGGTGCTCCAAAGCACTTATGCTGCAAGTCAAAGACCACATAGTTCCTGGTCATGACACCCCACAAGCAAAGCATCACAGCAACCATGTCTGCCACAAAGCAACAGTGACCGCTAAACATCATCAACATCAGGTAAATAATTGAAAAAAATAACCTTCAACATAGCCTGAGAAAAAAATGGGAGCAAAAGAGGTGGAACACATCTTACAGTATCATGCTAATTTAAAAACACTTGAGCCAAAAGAAAGGATAAGAATATGTGGCATATATAGCATTTTAGGGAATATATTGATCACATTGTAAGCCACTCATGCAGGTAGTGTTCTTTTGGTGGAAACTGCACAAATGAATCTGACATCTGCTAGAAGTCATACCGGAATCATACAAGACAGTCCAAACTTTAACTAGTTAATGAGTTATTGTTCCAGAGTTTGTGCCAATCACTGTCACTTAACCACGTCAACTATGCCATTGTCAGTGGATGCGCACTGACTTCCATCTGTCCCTCATGATGCAATTGCGGGGAACTGAAGGGTTACCAAAGCATCCGGAGATGTGTTCATTACTGTGTTAAAGAAGATTTTAGTATAAATGATCGAACAATCACAAATTTAAGTCTCTAAAGGGATTAAAAAATAAAGTAAAAATTATTTATTTTTTTACCAAAAATATTAACATGTTTAAAATCACAGCCTTTCTTATTTCAAATGATGAAATGTAAAAATGTAAACTCATTTGGTATCATCATGCCCAAAAGAATATGGTATAATACTCCTTCCTTTTCAATATGATCGCTTGCACAATGCTCCTTCGGATGTTAAAATTTTTTGGAAATCATTTTGTATCCAAATCCAGTTTTAAACTTCTCCACAACAGTATCACGGACCTGCCTGTTGTGTTCCTTGGTCTTGATGATGCTCTCTGTGCTTCAAACAGAACCCTGAGACTATCACAGAGCAGGTGCATTTATACGGAGACTTGATTACACACAGGTGGATTATATTTATCATCATTAGGCATTTAGGACAACATTGGATCATTCAGAGATCCACAATGAACTTCTGGAGTGAGTTTGCTGCACTGAAAGTTAAGGGGCCGAATAATATTGCATGCCCCACATTTCAGTTTTTGAATTTCCACAAAAATTTAAAATAACCAATACATTTCATTCAACTTGACAATCGTGTTCCACTTGTTGTTGATTCTTCACAAAAAAATTACATTTGGTATCTTTATGTTTGAAGAATGATGTGTGGGAAAAGGTTGAAAAGTTCCAGGGGGCAGAATCCTTTTGCAAGGCACTGTACTTTGTGTGTATTAGAACAACACAAAAATCACACAAATAAAGGAAATCTGACATAATTTCACACAAAGCCCCAAAAATGGGACAGACAAAATTGTTGGCACCCTCAACTTAATAGTTGTGTGCACACCCTTCGGAATAATTAACTGCAATCAACAAGCTTCTTCCACCTCTCCACTGAAATTTTGGATCACTCATCTTTTGTAAACTAATCCAGGTCTCTGACAGAGTGACTGCAGTCTTATCAGTTTTGGACTGGACAACCCATTTAAGGTGCTGAGTTCTTTTCTTTGTCAGCATAATTCCAATTTTGGTAACAAGTAAATTGATGTGCTTTACCAAGCAGCTGTATCTTATCTGTCCACAGGATGCTTTCCCAGAAGGATTTTGGCTTACTTACAACATTTTAGCAGACTGCAGTCTAGCTTTTTTATGCCACTGTGTCATAAGTGGGGTCCTCCTGGGTCTCCAATAATTTTATCAGTCCCATTTTGGAGGTTTTGTGTGAAATTATGTCTAATTTGACTTTTTTCTTCTTTTTTTTGTACTGTTCCCATACACACGAAGGAAATAAATGTGTATAACAAAGTCATTTCAATAATTTTCTGAGAGAAATACTTCATTTTCTGGAACAATTTCAAGTGTGCCAACAATTTCAACCATGGATATATAAATTTTTTTTAAAGTGTGATTACATCTATCTGGTAGTTGTGATGCCATTTTCTTGGTGGTTTTAGTAATCCAGAAGCAAATGGTTGTCAGCTGTAAGGATAAAAATTGTGATTAATATTGTTTTATCCATTTATTTGTTAGTTTTCAACATTTGCCAGGCCAAGTGTGTTGCATATTTTGTCTTGTTTAGTCGAATTGTGTCTAATTTTTATCTTTTTGAGTTTTTCGGTTAAAACATGGCAAAGACAAAGCCAAATTTATCACCAGATATCAGTAAGCTTAATATTCTGAGAGTGAAGCCAGGCAAAAGCCAAAAAGAGGTAGCTATGGAATTCAACTACTATCAGAGTCAAGTGTCACATATAATAAAGAAAGAAAGAGAAGGTTTTGGAACAGCTGACAAAACTAGAAGTGGACAACCATGGAAAATGTCCTCCAAAATTGATCACATCATCAAGAAAAAGTCAGTATCTGATGTCCATATAAATACTGTACAGATTTTGACAAAGAATAGGGGGCAAAAGTGAGATGCCAAACTGTGGTGCGACGGCTAAGAGCAGTTAGGTTGAATGTACTAGTTTCAGTCAAGAAGCCTTTCATCTCTGCAGAAAACCAGAATGTTCAACTTGAGTTTGTGAAAGAATACAGTCAATGGAAATTGACAGATTGATCTAAGATGTTATGGTCAGAAGAATAAAAGTTTGATCTGTTTGGTTGTGATGGCAGCCACCATATATACCGCCAAATTGAAAAACATAACGATGTAAGGTACCAAATACCTACAGTGAAACATGGTGGTGGCAATGTCATGTTTCAGGCTGCTTTTCTGCATCAGGCATTGGCCCTCTTCATAGAATTGATAGCAATTACCATGTAGAAGGATATACTGGAGAAAGTAATGCTGCCACAAGGTAAAACCAAAGTAGGCAGGGGCTAGAAATGCCAGCAAGACAATGATCTTAAGCACATTAGTAAAAAATTGGATAGCAAAGAAAAATGTTTGCAAGTTTCAATGGCCAAGTCAATCACCTGATTTAAACCCTATAGCGCACCTTTTGGATGAGTTGTGGCGATGGGTTGGGGCCGAAAGATGAATTGTTTGCAGATTTGCAAAATGGAATGGATCAAGATCCCTCAGGATGTCTTGAGTACCCCAGTGGCATCAGTGCATGTCAGAGTGGTGCAGTAATTAAAGCAAGAGGTTATGCTACAAAATAGTTATGGCATTGTAAACAATTAATTATTCTCTATGTTGTGACCAATAATAAATAGTATATGCAAAACTTTTGGCAGTCAGTTATCTTTAAATAAATGACCAAACTTGTATTCTAAAGCATTTTTAGTAAAATTTAAAGTCTTGAATGATGCCAATTTCATGCACTATCGATTCATCACCAGGAAAATGGCATCATAACAACCAAACCAAAGTAATCACAAATGCAAAACTTTTAGTCACCACTGTATATATACACTTTAAACATCAGCATCTTTAAGATTCTTATAAAAAAGCTAAATAGAAATATGCAACTCCGTAGTAGCTAAATTTGTGATAATCCCACACTCTGAACAAAAGGGAAGCTAAGAGTCCATATGATTTATTGACAACTAAGAGTGCGGTTTGCATCACTTTACATTTTTTCTTTGGGTCATACCTAGAACAGACTCGTGGAAAGAGACAGAGTCTGCCACATTTCTGTGCAGAGCAGCTATGTGTCTGTATGCTGGTAAAAAAAGAAGAGCAATATACTGCAGGATGGGGTTGAAAAGATTGAATTACTTAAAAAAGTGATATACTGGATGATGAAAACCAATATAATGGGCTTAGAGAAGTGATACACTGCAGGATGGCATTTTTCATAAAATAGTTGCAAGAAGAAATATACTGCCATAAGGGGCTGTATGTAGAGGGGGCTGAAATAGGTTAAATACTGCAGGATGGGTCTGTCTGTAAAAAAGGCTGAAAATGTGATATACATCAGGATGGGGCCGTATACAGAGAGGCTGAGAGAAGTTTAGCTGTTTGTTGTTTGCTGCTGAGACATCAGTAATGTAAAATTGCAAATGCTGCTCTGCTGATGCATATAGCAGAAGATAATCCATTGCAATATGGATCAATGAAGCATTTGTAGTTTGTAGTTTCACATCACTGCTCTTTCAGCAGGAGGCAACAAACACTACTTTGCACTTCCTAGTAATTACAAACTCCATTTTGGAAAAGTACTGGGCAGTTGAGCTCAGCAACAAACCAGTAAACTAACAATTATGTAAAACCATACAAACAGCCATACTGATCAATATATTATGGACTGATATGCACATATGCTCCTCCACCAGCAGCAATTGTACATACAGAGATACTGGTAAAGTTTGAGGAGAGCTTCACTAATAAAAAAGACCAACTGTTTAGCTGAGAATCCTTCAATGAGTTCATGCTAACAGTCTGCCAAGAAAGTTTGTAGCTCTTTTATATTTCTTTTTATGAGCTCCTCTTATGTGATTTATGGCCACATACTAATTAAAATTGGTTGTGTAAAGGAACAAAGAGTCTGTAAAGGGAAAACTGTGCAAAACTTGTAATGAAACCCAATTGCAAAATAGATTTTAAACTCAAAATGCTTGCATATGAAAAAAAATAGTTGCCCACAAATGTGGCATGTGGCCAACCCCTTTTAGGTGCATTCACACAACATGATTAATGGCTATTGAAAAGGATTGTTTTACACAGGACTTAGACTGCAATAGAAAAATGGCAGCATAGGTGCACTGAATAATATTTTACTGATCACTCAGTGTGCATGCGAAGTATCACCTGCCTGTGTAAGCACACTATTGAAGACCTCCAAATAGCACACAAGTAGCTGATGGTCCCTCATTTAGTGCTGGTCACTGGAGTTAACCCATTACTTGCCAAATTAGCAATTTTCAATTTTTTTTATGACAGATTTTCAATGATTAGGGTCCTAATGAATCAGAAACATAATTTGCCAAATTTTTACAAGTACAGATTTTTCAGAAAAGGGCATCCCAATATTCAATTAAAAATGACAATGACATGACTTCCTGTTTTGAAAACATTCATTTTACAAACACAACACAAAAAATTGGACCTAATTATAAAAATTATAAAATCTTAGTTGCTAAAAGCAAAAGATTAGGCGTCCCAAAAAAAGGACATTGGTAGATAATGGGTTAACAGACTTTAAATATAGCTGTCAATATTTAGTGCTACATATTTTCTCTCTTCAGAGTGGCATATTGGTACACTATTGCTAAATGATGAATGAGTTAATCGGAAAGTTGTTCACAGTTCATATCTCATGGAGATCATCCTTCACACAATTAACATTGCATATAAGTAATGTGGTGTGAAAAAGTGTTTGCCCCCCCTTACTGATTTTCTATTCTTTTGTATGTTTGTCACACTAAAATGTTTCAGATCACCAAGCAAATTTTAAGCCATTAAGAGGTGGACTTGCTGGTGTGTTTTAGATTATTGACCTGCTGCATAACTCAAGTGCACTTCAGCTTGATGTCACAGACAGATGGCCAGACATTCTCCATCAGGATTTTTTGGTAGACAGAGGAATTCATGGTTCCATTAACCATCGCAAGTCTTCCAGGTCATGAAGCAGCAAAACAGCCCTAGACCATCACACTACCACCACCATATTTTACTGTTGGTATGATGTTCCTCATATCTCATCAAGATGTTTTCTGGCAAAACTGAGACAAGCCTTTAGGTTCTTATTGCTCAGCAGTGGTTTTCATCTTGGAACTCTGCTATGCAGGCCATTTTTGCACAGTCTCTTTCTTACGGTGGAGTCATGAACACTGACCTTAAGTAAGGCAAATGAGGCCTGCAGTTCTTTGGATTTTTGGGGTCTTTTGTGACATCGTGCATGAGTCATTGCAGCGCTCAAGGGGTAATTTTGGTTTGCTGGCTACTTCTGGGAAGGTTCACCACTTTTCTTGGTTTTTGCCATTTGTGGATGATGGCACTCACTGTGGTTTGCTGGAGTCCCAAAGCTTCAGAAATAGCTTTACAACCTCTTCCAGACTGATAGATCTCAATTACTTTGCTTCTCATCTGTTCCAGAATTTCTTTGTATCAAGGCATGATGTCTAGCTTTTAAAGATTTTTGGTCACTTTGTCAATTAAGTGATTTCTTGATTGAGAACAGGTGTGGCAATAATAAGGCCTGGGTGTGGATAGGGAATTTGAACTCAGCTTCCCAAAGATGTGATAAACCACAGTTAATTTATATTTTAAAGGGGCAGTCACTTTTTCACACAGGGCCCTGTAGGTTTGGATTTCTGTTTCTCTTACTAATAAAGATCTTCATTTAAAAACTGCATATTGTGCTTGCTTGTCTTATGTTTGTTTAATATTTACATTTGTTTGGTGAACTGAAACATTTAAGTGTAATAAACATACAAAAAAATAGAAAATCAGGAAGGGGGACAAACACTTTTTCACATCACTGTAGATGAGTAATTATATATGTATGTCAGTGTTGTATCATGTTCATTTATTTTAAGTTGTAATGCAGTACCATGTTAAGTTTTAGAATGTTAACATAAAGTTATACCTCTATTTTGCTGTTGAGCCCAAGGTGCTGTAAGACCCATGTGGCAGAAGTGTTAATGGGGAGAAAGAAAACCCATCCTCATTTTTACATATATATCAAATTGTCTCTTCAGAGAGGAAGTGCCACCTATAGGAAGTAGCAGTCATAGAAGTCAATGTCGACCCTTTAACAAGCGCTGTCAAATGACGTAAGATAAAAGCCAAAACCAGAATCTCAATTTGCAGATACTGTATTTCGGGGTACTGCCCCTCGTCACTGCAAAGTATAACATCTGGTTTGGCTGTGTGAGGGGCATCTTACCAGGATCCAAGGGGTATCGTTTCTCCTTGCAGAGAGTGACATGTCAAGCATGTCGAGATGAGGAAACTTTCAAGCTGCAATGCTACTCTGGGGAATATGCAAATTGTCTCTTCAGGGAAGAAGAGGACAAGAACTCTAGTGCCACCTATTGGAAGTAGCAATCTTACAAGTCAATGTTGGCCCTTTAACAAGTCTTGTCACATGACTTAGGATAATAGCCAAAACCAGCATCTCAATTTATAGACACTATGTTTCGGGGAACTGCCTCTTGTCAAAGTGTGAGATTTGGTTTGGCTGTGTGAGAGGAGTCTGACCGGGATCCAAGGGGTATCGTTTCTCCTTGCAGAGAGTGACATGTCAAGCATGTCGAGATGAGGAAACTTTCAAGCTGCAATGCTACTCTGGGAAATATGCAAATTGTCTCTTCAGGTGAAAAGAGGACTAGAACTCTGGTGCCACCTATTGGAAGTAGCAATCTTACAAGTCACTATGTTTCGGGTACTGCCCCTTGTCAAAGTGTGAGATTTGGTTTGGCTGTGTGAGAGGCATCTAACCGGGATCCAAGGGGTATTGTTTCTTCTTGCGGATATAGAACTTAATTTATTTGTATTTGCAATAAAACAAGAATGATTAGAAAAGATGAGCTAATGGATTTGATGCTAAGTGAATTTGAGTTATATTTTCTGAAATTAGTAGCTTGCGTCAACATCGAACAAGTTTGTTTAAAAAACAGTTCACTGAAATAGACAATTCTTACCAGTTTTTTACAAACTGCAGAAGATCGCAAAAGCCATAGAAGGACTTTAAGCATGACTGGACAAGCTTCCCTATGATGCCTTCCAGCCATCACATAGCAAAATAAAGGGCAGCTAATCAGGAGGGAATTTTATAGTGTGTATAAAAGCCTAGGAATGCAGCAGCCTCTTAGAGTGATTCAGAATAACTGCAGCATTGAAGGAGATGATAGTAGTAGTGATTGAATAATACAGACACTGAATTTATAGTGAGGAAGAGAGATGGAAGAAATAACAAAAATAGTGACAAAATTGTGATTGATCAGTGATTTGGTGTAGATGGCAGCTGTCCTGGTGTATCTGAGATACAATTAGACATTAATTTTCTTTTATTTATGGAGAACTTGATAGCAGCAGCAAGGCAGCACAATATTTGTTTAAGTAGAAAGCAGTGTCAATCAGGCATAGTATGATTTCTAGACAAAGGAGACTGTACTAAGTTTTTGCATTTCTTGTTCAATTTTTTTTGTGAAATGGGGAATAAATGTGTTTTTAAAAAAATTCCCCAAATCCAAACATTTAACTGCACACATAAAGTGTGTAAGTTTCAAGCAATTGTTTTTTGCTTTGCACATCCGTCAAATTTGACATCTGCACATGCTTCAGCAATACAGCTACCTCTTGCAGATGCTTGCTTTTAAAGATGTATACTAACTTACACAATTTTTGTGAAGGTTGTGAATCATGGTTGAAACCATCCCCACCATTCCACTGAAAGCTACCCTGATCAAAATTACCAGAAAAAGTGGTATCGGAGGTGTCAGTGTCCGTTTGGTAATTCTTGCGGCACACATGTGGCAACTATGTGCCACCCGTGTGCCACATTAGTACCACATGGAAATGCGCCAGAGAAGAAGCGGTACTGTTCCCCGGAGCAGGGTGCTGAAGATGGCTCTCATCATTCTCCACTGCTCTGCCAGCGATCAGCGCAAGCAGAGAAGAATGATGAGAGGTGTATTCAAGTGAGAACAATGACAGCAGGCAGTGGCTAATGGGACTATTACTCCCATCAGCCTACTCCTGCTGCAGCTAATAACAGTGACAGCAGGAGTGGCTGATGGGAGTGTTCATCACTAGCCACCGGCACTATAAATAAATAAATAAACAAAAATCCTGGCATGGGTTGCCCTGTGTTTTATAAAACCAGCCTGGTAAAGCTCACAGCTGGGGGCTGCCACCCTCAGCTGTTAGCTTCAGCAAGGCTGGTTGTTAACAATAGAAGGGTCCCCACACCATATTTTTTAACTATTTAAAAAATATTTTAAAAAATGGAGTAGGGTCCCCTCACTTCCCCAAAATGCAGGTGGTGGTTGAGGAATACTCCCATCAGCCACTCCTGCTGTCACTGTTTTTTAGCGGCAGCAGGTGTAGGCTGATGAGAGTAATAGTCTCATCAGCCGCCACCTGCTGTCATTGTTCTCACTTGAATACAACTCTCATCATTTTCCCCTGCTCTTGCTGATTGCTAGCAGAGCAGAGGAGAATGATGAGAGCAGTTGTCAGCACGTGGCACTGGGGAACAGTGTTTACTGTACTGATTCTTCTCAGGTGCAGGGATGTGTCACACGTATGACATCCTAATGTGTCATCGGTGTGCATGTGTGCAGGACATTTTGCCTCCTGTGTTGCCGGTAAAAAATGGACATGTCTACATGTGGGTCACACTGACACACGGTGTGTGGAAACACAAGGACATTTGTACAGAAAGGTAGATTTCAATGTGTCTACCTGTGAAAACTGTCACTACACATGCCTAAGACAAGGACATGTGAAAGAGTCCTTAAACACAGTCCACCACTCCCTCCTACTACAAATCCTCTCTTCCCTTGGTGTGACAGAACTTCGCCCTCTTCTGGATCTTCTAGTACCTTTCCAACCACACATTTAGTGTTTCCTACTGCCACACTACCTCCCCATCTTGCTCTCTCTTTGTTAGCTTCCCTCAAGGCTTTGTCTTGGTACCACTATTCTTCTCAATCTATACCGTTGATGTGGGACAACTCTTAAAATCCCAAAGCTTCTAGCAGCAATTATAAGCTGATTACACTCAATGTACCTCTCTGGTCCTCATGTCATCTCTCTGCTGTTCAGAATCCGAGCGTGTCTATCAGCCATATCCTTCTATTTCTCATCAAGCATCCTAAATCTCAATGTGGACAAAACTGAACTCATCCTCTCTCCTCCATCTCACCTAACTCCCCTACCCAATCAAACTATCACAGTACCGCAAGTCTGCTACTTCGTAGTAACCCTCGAATCTGTCCTGTCCTTCAAATGCACATTCAAACTGTTTCCACCTCTTGCCACCTCCAACTCAAAAATATTCTCAGAATCTTTCAATTCCTCAACCCTAAATCTACTAAAATGCTAATGCATGCCCTCTTCATCTCAAGCCACGACTACTGCAATATCCTCTGTGGTCTCCCTGCAAACACGTTCGCCTTTCTTCAATCCATACTTAACTCTGCTGCCTGATTAATCTACCTCTCACCTCTCTACTCCTCAACTTCTCCCCACTGCAAATATCTTCTCTTTTTCACAATTCCCCAATGTATCCAGTTTAAACTACTAACATTGATCTACAAAGTCGTCCATAATCTGTCCTCACAATATATCTCGGAACTATTCTCCCGATATCTTTCAACACGTAATCTCCAGTCCTCTCAAGATCTCCTTCTCACTTAAACAGTGGCTTTGAAAAGTATTCACCACCTTGGTCTTTTACCTTATTTTATAACATTACAACTTGTGTAATTTAAACTTAAATATTTTTGTAATCTAATTTATATGTGATCCATCAGCACTAAATAGTCTAACTTGCTGAAGTGAGAAAAATATGTATGCATAAATGAATTAGTATGTGCATATGTATTCACCACTTTTGCTATGAAGCCCCTACAAATTTCTGGTGCAAGCAACTAACTTTATAGGTCACATGCTTAGTGAAAGGAAGTCCATTTGTTTGCAATCTAAGTGTCACATGGTCTGTCCTTATATGTGAAGGGGGTACAGGGCCGATTTGTATGGGCTGGAAATGTCTTCTGGTTGCTCTGAAACCCCTCTTCTAAACAAGAGTCAGTCATGAATGTGTGATGTAGTGAAATTGGTTCTTCACTCACTCTTCCTTTAGGAAAACCATCTACCTCCCCATCCATTGGTTCGAGTCAGGTTATAGCTTCAGACAATACAGGAGAACGTGGATCCTTGTTAACAGGTTCAGCTTTACTGTTCAATTAGGTTACACATGACTGCAGCATACAGAATAAGACATAGTCCCATTTCACATTTCCTTTGTTTCCTGGCCTGGCAGTCAGTCTTCCTCTACTTTCTGCCAGACTTGCTGCTAGCCCAACTGTCCTAGTCATCCCTAGGGATGCTTCTCCTAGCATAACAGCTTCCCTGAGGATCATCATCCTTTTTTATCTCTGTGAACTGGCCAACATCTTAATTTACAAGGGGGACATGGGTATGGCTCTCAAATCTCCTTCTGGATCTCAAGCCCAAGACTGTCGTGTCATCCAGATGAAACTTAGAATGTATCAGCACGTTGTGTGGAACCTTGATCTGATGGCACTTGTTCAGCTCTGCTGCATCTGACTATTCTAGAACCTGTTACCTCTGCCTTTGTGATAGAAATATATATATCATGTAGATCTCACTTGCATGTATACTCCTCTATAATCATATATACTCATATACTCACAGCTAATATATACATTATAATCAATGGTTTAAAATGGCTGACATGAACTGATCTAAGCCAGACAGATTGTATGGGGTTTTCCATCCCAAAAGCGGAACAGTGTCAGATGTATTAACTGCTGATCAAATGTCTCAACTTTGTCCTAGATGCAGAGCTCAAGTTTAGTTGCTTAATCAGCAGTCATATGTGCATTAATCATAATATTCCATATATGTTTAGATAACCAATGACAGAGGAGCTAGACAATATGGTAATTAACTAACCACCCCTAACAACCCCTAACCACTCCTTTCTATATGCTATCATAAAAACAATGTATGTACAATAAAGTATCAGTATTGATGGAATGTTATTGACACAATGATGTTGCAGTCTCATTCCATGAGCGCTCAAAATACTCAGTCTTATTGGGAGCGGCCACAGCACACACAGGGATATATTTATCCAACCCAAATTTCCATAACAAATGGCCCCCAACAGCGAGGCATGGATGAAACGCACGGGATCCTGCTGACCGGAGATACGGAGGTGTTAGCCACGGCCTTGGCTCACGGGACGGAGACTGTGCAGCTCCATAAGTAAGGTAAGAAAATGTTATCATCTTACCTGAAAGTCCCCTGTGCCCAGTCCAGGTCTATACCTCTTGCCGGTCAGGTGTGGTCACCACCGCATTTCCCAGGTAGTGTAAAATGTCCAAAGCCTGAATCCAAACCCTGGGAGGTGTCTGCTGTGTGCCGTGTATGTGTTCTGTGTTTGTGTAAAATCCGGGAGAAGGAAGGAACAGTGACTGCATTGTGGTGGCTGGGTAACAGACCGCAGGAGGTCAAATCGCTCGATAAGTTATTGCAGGATTCCCGTGCATAGGAGGAACAGGTAGAGTTCCGGGGCAGGTAGTCCCATGTTCCAGGCACGGGTAGTGATAACTTAGAGGGCTACTGCAGATTCCCATAGTGCCGGCGATCCAGTTAGGATGACCGGACCAAGGTGGTAGATTTCCCGCTTGTTGTGCTTCTCACTCAGGCGGCTCGGGCACAGGTGTGCCCAGTGCGATTGGCAGTAGTCTGTTCCCAGCGCAACCTGCACGTGTCACAGAATTTAAAAGGGCATCTCCCGGATTGTCTATCTGTATCTGTTTCTGTTTGGTTCAATTCATGTATTGCTGCTTTAAGAGAATACGATTGTAAAAGAAAGTTTTTTTTCTTTCTTTTCTCTCTCTTATGAACTTCCTCTTTTCCAGCTGCTGTAGCAGATATATGCATTGTAAATCACACTGTCACATCTGTTTTTTTTCCTGACTGTTTTCAGCTGTAATGCTGGCTATGTGTAGCTTTTTGTGAAGAAGTGAAACAAATTGTATCTATCATTTTTGATGCGACATACGTGTTTTCAGATACGTGATTTTAGTGTCATTGGATACAATAGCATAAGAAAAGGGGAAGTGTGTCTCTGACTGCATTTAAGCGCAGAGAGTTTGGGAAAAAAAAAAAGAGAGAGAAGCCGTTTCAACTTTTTATTTTTTTGAATGTTTTTCTTCTTTCCTTCTGTCTTTTTTACATTTTAAAGTTTTCCAAAGTTTTTTCCTTTCTGGCTCTTTACTTTTTATTTAATAGAAGTTTTTTTTCTTTTGTATCAAAATTTTGAGTTTTTGGTTGTGAACTAAGTTTTTGACGGTTTTATCGTTTTGGTCTTTTTTTGTAGTTTTTATATACTCATTTTTAGAAGTTCTTTTTTTCATTTTTGTGTGTTTTTCATTTTTTTTTTTGCTTTTGCCATGGGAAAAAAGTGGCCAAGCAACAGGAGAGCCTTTTGCTTCCTGATGAGAAAACAGCCCCCTAGATAGTGGCAGAACACAAAGGTGTTAAGTATGTGAAGAATTTTGGAAGGTATAAAGTATGTGAAATTTATAAGAATGGCAGATTTCAAGCTGCGGAGTGGCATGACGTAGAAAGGAAAATAAGGGAAGTTAGCTGATGTTAAATTGCTGAATACTAACACATGGTATAAAGTAGCAGCAGAGCTTACATCGTTTAGGTGGTACAGAAAGTTATGTGAGCAAAACAGGAAGTGATTTTTGTGTGTATAAGATGGGAGAATCTGCGCAGTCTGCTTTTAGCAGAATCCATGATATAGAGAGTTTTTGCACAGTATGTGGTGCACCCCGTCCCTCCCTACAGGGAGAAGGCATAATTGCTCCACTCTATTGTTCTCGTTCTTCTCTATCCTCCTATTCTCTGTCACTCTTTCTCTCGTCATTCTTCTCTCTCACTCTCCTTTCCTCTCCTCTTTCTCCACACTTTTCTCTTCTCTCTCTCCCTCTCTCTATCTCTCTCCTTCTCCACACCCAACTCTCCTCCCTCTTCTCCTCACCCTCTCTCTCTCCTCCTTCTCCACTCCCCCACCACACCTATCTCCTCCTTCTCTTCCTTCTCCACCCCATCTCCACTCCTCTTCCCCTCCCTCTCTCTCTTCCACACCTCCCATCTTCTCCCTCTATCTCCTCATTCTCCTTCTCCACACCTCTTTCTTCCTTCTTCACTCATCTCCACATTTCTCTCTCCCCTCCTTCTATTCCTTTTTCTCACTCATCAACCCCTCCTCCTTCTTCCTCTTTCTTCCTCTTTGTTGCCGGCTGGGCCAACGCCCAATTCAAACAATGTGGTGCTTACAGCACAAGGTTCCCTTTCCATGTCCCTGGCACAATTCAGCCATTGCCAGTTGTGATATCGGGGAAAGAAAGTGAAAATCCCCCTACACACAATGCAGTGGGCAGCCCCCAGACACATCAGGTAGCAGACAGCTCAGCCCTGGGTGCAGAGGAGGGAGGAATTATATCACCATGTATTGATAATGTACAACTTCAGCACCAGTCAGAGCTGCCTACATTCACACCAACATAGAACTATAAGCCTAATCCATCATAGCTTCAGCAAGGGGGGAGACATCCTCACATAAAAAAGCAACTTCTAAGTCCAAAATCAGCCAGTGTATGACCCCAGTACAAGCTATCACAACTATTCCTCTGATGAAGATGAAGAGGGAACATCATACATGCTGTCCAGTACTAGAAAAAGAAACCCACAGGCACCACCATTACACTAAGTGCACTGCACATCAAGTCAGGTGACAATCTTCCAGACCCAGGGATGCATCCCATGCCATTTTACTGAAGAATGTAGCAGAACCAGCGAAAATATGCAGCCACCTGGATTGATCTCTGGGCCATAAATGGAAATAGAAGCAGGTGATGCACTCTCGCCAATCATGAAGGAACAATTCAAACTTCCAGCAGAATTAGATGTACACGCTTGGGAGTCAGGGCCACAGCTAACTGAACAGCTCAGAGAGTGGGCCAAAGGCAGATTGGCAGGACAAGCCAAAACCAAGAGCCAAGATAAGACAGAGTCTGTAAAGAAGTTTCATGGCAGAGTAATGCAAGTATTCCAAGACTTGGGCTTTACCATTCAAGACCAGATACACAGGCAAATGTTGGCACAGGCCTTTGTGCATGGACTGAGACAGGTCAATAGCAGTGGACTGACCCAGCAAAATGTTTTATGTGCGCCTAGGAGACTGTTTATTGCCGATTGTCACCAAAACTGCTGTCATTAAAGCACCACAAAGAGCGCGGAGAAGGAAATGGGTGCCGTGCTGCTGAGAACACCAGAAGGGGAGCCAGAGGTGAAGACACTGCAAAGTGCCGATCAACACACCGGAAGAACCACTGCAGACTCCAGAGAGGAGACACCGACCTCAATAAGGTTAGCAAAGGGGAGAAGCTATGTCAGAACAGGGGGAAGAAGTGACGGCAGATGCAGCCACAGCCCCTGTAATGCCCCAAGACCTTGGGTTGGATGCAGCCGCTGGTCTCATGGCACCCCCGGGCCTCGACACGGACACACCTGCAGGCCCCATCTTACCACCGCAGCTTCAATCAGCAGGCCGGACCCCGCTGCCGCTACAGTACCCATCATGTTGTCCACAGTAGCCAAAGGGACCGAGTCCCAACCAGGGGTGCAGAAGACAGCCCCTCTCATGGTGACCACTGACCTGGAAGCGCAACCACCCTACGAAGACAGAAGAAGTGTCAAGTATTGCATCTGTGGCAAGTTTGGCCATTTCCATAACCAGTGCAAAGCACCCACACCCAAGAAGAGACTGGACCCATGCAACCCAAGAGTTGGTCCAGAGAAACAGGTCAAGGAAGAAGTGCAGAAAGCAGTGAAGTACCCCATCCAAAGGACAGGTGCAAGCAAGCCAGGTCCCCAAGACACTACGCTCCTGACATGTAAAACTTCATCTGCAAGACCAATACCTCAAATTACCCTTAAAATGGATGGTGTTGTCAGATCCAACGTGGTGCAGCCAGAGGTGTGATGACACCTGTGGAACTCGCTAATCCCACCTGCCTATCAGAATCCTCTGTGTCTCGCATGGGCATTGATGGTCAAGTCAGACATTCTCAGCTTACAAAGTCACTGAGCATGTGTACTCAGCCAGGACACTCTACCCTGTCCCAGTTTGTGGTGTCAAGGACCTGCCACTTAACCTGCTGGGAGCGAACCTACTGCAGAAGCTGAAGGCAACCACAGTGTTCCAGGAAAATGGGTCCGTGACACTTTCTTCGTCTCTGACCCAAGAAGAGTCATGCTGGCGGCCCTACAAGAACCTTAAGCAACCGATGAGGCCTACTCAAGGAAGTACTGGACATAGTACCAGAAAGTCTATGGTCTAAGGGACCCCAGGACGTGAGAAAACCTCAAGTTGCCCCAGTACGGGTGTCACTCAAGCCAGGTACCCCGTACCCTCGTAAGGCCCAGGCCAGGCCTAGAGTCATACTGTCTCTGACCAACTGAAGGTCTACCTGGAAATAGGAATCATTGTTCCTTGCACATCGCCTTGCAATCCTCTGCTTTGCAACGTCAAGAAAAAGACTGTAAAAGGAGAGCCAGCAAAGTTCAGAATATTACATGACCTGAGAGCTGTGAATGACGTCACGGTGTTTGAAACTCCAATTGTGCCGAATCCGCACACTCTGCTCTCAAATCTGCCTGCCACAGCAAAAGTGTTCACAGTGACCGACCTGGCTAATGTTTACTTCAGTGTTCCCCTTCACCCGGATGACCAGTTCCTGTTTGCCTTAACGCACCAGGGGGGACACCACACATGTACAGTGATGCCACAGTGGGCACAGAACAGCCCTTCACAGTTCACCAAAGCAATGTCCACAGTCCTCACCAACTGGGTCACAGAACAAGCAGAACTAACTCTGCTACAATACATGGACGATTTACTCCTTTGTGCAATTGAGTTTGACACGTGTAAAGTCCATTCCTTGTATCTCCTACTCTACCTGGTGGAGCAGCACTGCAAGATCTCAAAGAACAAAGTCCATTGGTGTCTGAAGCGAGTTACGTTCCAGAGACACTGTATTGCTCACCAGACGAAACACCTGACAGATGACTGGAAGACCAAAGTGGAGAAGATGGTTCCTCCAACAACTCCAAAGGTGCTACAGGCCTTCCTTGGTCTAGTTTCGTATTGCAGAGCCTGGATCCCTGATGCCTCAGTCCTAATGCAACCTCTGTATGATTGCGTTAATGCAACCCCGTTCCTGCTAACAGATGTGGCCTTCAGTTCGTTCAAGAAGCTAAAAGACTCTGTAGTCTCAGCGCCACCACTAGGCCTAGCTGACTACAAGAAGCTATTCCATCTCTACTTGATGAGAAAAGAAGGCTTTGCTACGCAGCGTCAGGGGGGAAAGCAAAGAATTTTGGACTACTTTTCAGCTCGCCTGGATCCAGTTGCAAGGGGAGCCTCTTCCTCCCACATGAGAGCAGCAGTTGCAGCACACGCCCTCCTGGACAGGACTGCTGACATCATTGGAAAAACCATTGGAAATCCTGGCTCCGCACGACATCTCAGCAATCCTCAACCAAACCCAGCCAAAACATCTGTCCACCGCCAGGCATCTTTGCCTCCAGTGCTCTCTACTCCTGCCCAACAATGTCACCAACTGCAAATGCACAGTCCTCAATCCATCCACTCTACTCCCACTCCCAAGGGGGGATACAGATATGGACCCTCAGATAAAAAGTCTGCATGATACCTTCTGCAGGGATCTGAATTTGCTCCGGACGGATGACAATGATTGCTTCAGCATCATGCAACAGGAAACAGAAGGACTACCCAAGGTGGCAGAAGAGCCACTGACCAACCCAGAGTTGATCCTCTATGTGGATGGCTCCAGATTTGCAGATGATGAAGGAAGATTCCACACGGGATGTGCAGTGACCAGCAATCAAGAGATCCTGTGGTCCAGAAGTCTGCCGCCCAGTCTGTCAGCCCAGGAAGCAAAACTGATAGAGCTGATGAAGGCCTACCAGATGGCAGAAGACAAGACTGAGAAAATGTATACCGATTCGAGGTACTCGCATGGCATAGCACACAATTTCGGACCCATCTGGGCTGCAAGGGACTTCATCACAGCAAGCGGAACAACCGTGAAGCATCATGGAGCCATTAAGGACCTGCTGAACGCACTTCAACTTCCAAAAGTGGTGGCAGTACTAAAAGTCAAAGTGCATGGAAAACTAAACACAGTAGAGGCATGAGGCAACAACATGGCGGACATGGCAACCAAAGAAGCAGTCAAGGGAAGACAATATGGAAAAGTGGAAGAGGTCGTAGAGCCGGACGGCTACTACAGGACGGCTGAAGATGGGAAACCTGACAAGATGACATCCTGGGGTCTGCTCAAAAAAGCTGCAAGAGCAAGCCCCAAAGGACAAGAAGGAATGCTGGATGCAGAAGTGAGCAACACATGAAGAAGGAAGGGTATACTCAATGGACTACAAACCCTGTTTACCCCAAAGCATGTACCCTACCGTGGTCCAGTGGGCACATGGGCCCACACACAGATTAAAGACACAGATGGATGATCTGATTGGTGCTTACTGGTTTGCTCCAGGGATCCCCACCCTAACAGCCAAGTTCACTAGCAGCTGTCTGACCTGCGGCAAATGCAACCCTGGAAGAATAAAGAAAGTTCCCACACATCATCTTGCCAGATCACTGTACCCCTTCCAGAGGATCCAGATAGTCCACATCCAGATGCCGCCAAGTGGGGGTTTCGAATATGCCCTTGTGGTCGTGGACGTGTTCTCAGGATGGCCAGAAGCTTTCCCAGTGAGGAACCAGTCAGCAAAGACTACTGTAAAGAAGCTACTCTCAGAGACGAGATATGCAGCTATGGGGTCCCAGAAGTGATAGAGAGTGACCAGGGACCCGCATTCACAGCAAATCTCACAAGAGAGATCTAGTCAGCAGTAGGGTCAGACTTAGGCCTACACACTCCCAATCACACTACTTAGCATAAGGCACACTCCCAGAGGCCCAGAAAAGCTGTCACCATATGAAATTTTGTTTGGGTCTAGTCCCAGGTTAGGGGTATCCTTTCCCTCAGCAGCTGATTATGCAATATGATACTTTGTCTGCTTATGTAAATTGAACTCACCAAGAAACTTGCTAACATCCATTCTCGAGTTTTTTTTTCTTCATTGCCAGATCCAGATTCAGTGACTGGTATGCACTCCTCGAAGCCAGGAGACTGGGAGTTGGTGAAAAAGTTTGTAAGGAGAACACCACTTGATCCCAGATTTGATGGTCCTGTTCAAGTGCTGCTGATGACACCAACCTCTGTGAAACTGGAGGGAAGACACGCTTGGATCCACTCATCGCATTGCAAGAAAGCTCCCCTACCAGAAGATGACATCCAAGCCAGAATGATGATTTGGCCTGACCAAATAGATGACCTACCTGATAAAGACTACACATCGCTCACTACACATGCTGTTGACTAAGAGACTGATTGCAACGAACCCCCATTAGGGACAGATCTCCTGACCGCCCATTTGCGAAAAGTCTGTACGGAGTGGGGCACAGGCGTTAGGCTTGTGTCAGTTCATCGACAGCACAAAAGAGTTGCAGCGCTTTGGGACAGGAGGCTAGGATTAGGGCAAGTGATATCTAAGGGGGGCTTGTGATAGAAATATATATATCATGTAGATCTCACTTGCATGTATACTCCTCTATAATCATATATACTCATATACTCACAGCTAATATATACATTATAATCAATGGCTTAAAATGGCTGACATAAACTGATATAAGCCAGACAGATTCTATGGGGTTTTCCATCTCAAAAGCGGAACAACGCCAGATGTATTAAGTGCTGATCAGATGTCTCAACTTTGTCCTAGATGCAGAGCTACATTTTAGTTGCTTAATCAGCACCCATATGTGCATTAATCATAATATTCCATATATGTTTAGATAACCAATGACAGAGGAGCTAGACAATATGGTAATTAACTAACCACCCCTAACAACCCCTAACCACTCCTTTCTATATGCTATCATAAAAACAATGTATGTACAATAAAGTATCAGTATTGATGGAATGTTATTGACACAATGATGTTGCAGTCTCATTCCTTGAGCGCTCAAAATACTCAGTCTTATTGGGAGCGCCCACAGCACACACAGGGATATATTTATCCAACCCAAATTTCCATAACACCTTTTCCAGCTTTACTTCCACTCTCCCTAGACTCAATATTTGAACTTGCTTTTCACTGAGTCCTGGACTCTAACTAACTGATCCTCCTAACCCAGAAACTTTGGCTATAAAAACTGGTCTAACCCCTCCCCATCTGTGGGCTAATCCCAACTCTATTAACTGTCTAACCTCTAGTGTAGTGCAAGCTATATTCTAGTGGTCAGACCTCCCGCATTCCTCATGGACAGCCCTAGGCAGAGAAAATAGTAGAACCGAACACACTGGCCATAGAAATATAGTAAAACCATTTTTAGCACAAATATTCACACATTAACATTAGTATATAAAAGTCCAAGCAACATCATAACAATCCCCCTGTTACAACAACGTCTTCATCAACTCAGCCAACCCCCTACATATACACACCTTTTATGACAGACCACTGAGGCTGCAACACTATTAAGCAAGAGGCACCACTAACCACACAACACCATGAAGACCAAATAGGCTTCTAACTAGTGTTGAGCGATACCTTCCGATATCGGAAAGTATCGGTATCGGAAAGTATCGGCCGATACCGTCAAAGTATCGGATCTAATCCGATACCGATACCCGATCCCAATGCAAGTCAATGGGACGAAAATATCGGAATTAAAATAAACCCTTTCTTAACTTGTAGGTTCATTCTACATGAAGGAAAACAACTAAGAATAATGTAGGATGTATTGGGGGAGGTGGCGGAGACATTAAAGGCACAGAGGTTTAGCCCAATCTAATAGAATAGCAGGGTTTTGTTTTGTTTTTTATGACGTTCGGCGTTAGAAAGATTTTGACTATGTTATTTTTTTTTTATTTTGTCAGATATTGATGTTTCACTACTTCCACGCCCTTCACCTTCTTTTTTACTTCTCCCACACTTTCTTCTTCATTATCCTCATCATCAGCTTCTTTGACATCAACTTCTTCACCTTATTCATCTTCTTCTTCATCTTCTACCTATTATTTTTTTTGTTACATTGTTCATATTCTTTTTATTTTACAATTATCTTCTTCATATTCAACTTCTTCATCATATTCTTAATTGTGACAGGCATTCCCGTAGTTGTTATCTATAAAAGTTTGAAGATTACACCTTCCGTTCTGCCTGTCACAAAACAGTTACATTTGTCCGCGTTCAGTTTGGCCTGCAGCATCAGGCTTTATCCAGGGGCACCACGAGGAGGAACGGACTCACCCCCATACACTGCTTAGTCTTCTTCTGCTTATAATTTAGATAATATCTTTTGCTCTGATATTTAGTGTTATGCTTAATGTTCTTCTGCTCTTTGTTCTGCAGCCTCTTGTTCTTCTGCTTCTCGGTCTTCCAGGTCGTCATCGTCTCCAGGGTCGTCGTCTCCGGGGTCGTCGTCATCGGGGTGGTCTTCAGGGTCATCGTCTCCAGGGTCGTCGTCATCACGGTGGTTGTCGTCTCCGGGGTCGTCGTCATCGGGGTGGTCTTCAGGGTCATCGTCTCCAGGGTCGTCGTCATCACGGTGGTTGTCGTCTCTGGTGTCGTCGTCATCTTAGGGGTGGTCTTCCGGGTCATCGTGTTTAGTCTCTTGAACTTGGAAACGTAGCAGAACGTACAAGAAGGCTGAGAAAATGCCGAGAAACAGATGATGGAACTGGAACTCGGATGGCTACCCGAAGGTCCAAGAGCCAATGGAACGACCGAGGACCAGCTGACGTTACTGGAACCCGGTTACTAAGCAGGAGGTACCCGTGCCTGAAAGCACTACCAAGTACCACCTGACGTTGGTGGAACTCGGATACCCAGAGGGAGGCACCAAAGCCAAAGGCTCTGCCCGGAACCAGCTGACGGTACTGGAACCAGGATGGGGAGCAGAAGGTACAAGAGCAAAAGACACTGCCGAGAACCAGCTGACGGTACTGGAACCCGGATGGGTAGCCGAAGGTCCAAGAGCCAATGGAACGACCGAGGACCAGCTGACGTTACTGGAACCCGGTTACTAAGCAGGAGGTACCCGTGCCTGAAAGCACTACCAAGGACCACCTGACGTTGGTGGAACTCGGATACCCAGAGGGAGGCACCTAAGCCAAAGACTCTGCCCGAAACCAGCTGACGGTACTGGAACCAGGATGGGGAGCAGAAGGTACAAGAGCAAAAGACACTGCCGAGAACCAGCTGACGGTACTGGAACCCGGATAGGTAGCCGAAGGTCCAAGAGCCAATGGAACGACCGAGGACCAGCTGACGTTACTGGAACCCGGTTACTAAGCAGGAGGTACCCGTGCCTGAAAGCACTACCAAGGACCACCTGACGTTGGTGGAACTCGGATACCCAGAGGGAGGCACCTAAGCCAAAGGCTCTGCCCGGAACCAGCTGACGGTGCTGGAACCAGGATGGGGACCTATTCAAGCTTGTCTTCCTAGAGCCCCAACTAGCAGTGTTGGAGCAAAGGGTCAGCAGGAGGAGGAGAGGGAGCAGAGTGTAGGCCGAAGCCTGCAGTGGCGGCAGCTTTGGGTCTGTTGTGTCTGCGTGGCAGTTGCAGGACACGTTGCCGGCTGCACAGCAGGGGAACAGCTGGCGGTGCTGAACCCCACTGACACATTGGCTGGTGTTTGGCTCTTTGCAGCTAGCAGTACCGGGCCCCAACTGGCGGTGTTGGATCCCGGGCTCTGCAGGGGGAGCAGAGTGTAGGCCGAAGCCTAATCGAACCAATTTCAAAGGTAACCTTTAACCCCCCCTCAGGGGTTACAAAGTAGAAGAGCCACAGCTTATGCAGCAGTAGTGCTGCACAAGTCAAAGGTTGCTCTTTTAATTATTCTCCTTGCACACGCTGAATGAAACACGTATAACATTTAGCCCTTTACACAGTCAAACTGGGTTGGAGGCGCGAGTTCCCTTCGTAATGAGACGCAGCACAGATGTCAAGAATCCCACCTTGGTGCTGGGTGCAGCCTCCTGAGCGTTGTTATTTGCTGTACAGGAGTCTGCACTGTCGTGTTATCCCCTATCCTAGCGCTGTTAGCGCTGCCCATCTTCTGACATCATTTAATGTCGGCCGGTGCGGTTCGCGATGACCATGAATCCCAGCCCCGCAGTGTCTTAACATTGTTAAAACACTGCGGGTCTGGGATTCATGGCCTGGCGCAGCACATATGTTCGCCTCTCACACTCGGGTCCTTACACCCGCTTCAGACTGTGCGGCGTCAGCTGATCCCTTATCGCATGCCACGGCCATGAAGCCGCACAGTCTGAGGAAGGTGGAAGGAGATGAGGGACAGGCGAACATATGCACTGCTCATGCCCATCAATCACACCCTCGCAGTCAAAATAAATAAGACACCGAGGGGCGTTGTGTCGGGCAGGGCTGCCGCAGAGGCGCAGCCAGCCAAACAATGATGCCAGAAGACGGGCAGCGCTACCAAGGGGGTTGCAGCGTGTCATTACAAAGGAAAGTCACACCTCCGGGACGGTTAAATGGTCACACAGAGGACACATTTTAGACGTGTTTTCAGTTCCACATGTGCGAGGAGAATACGTTTATGAGCCACCTTGCACACATGCAGCATTACCGCTGTACAAGGTGGCTGTAAAACGTACAAACGCCTGGGGGAGGGGGGACAGGTTCCCTTCAATTTCAGTTCTTGTGTCTGCGTGGCTTTTGCAGGACACGATGCCGGCTACACAGCAGGGGAAAAGCTGGCGGTGCTGAACCCCACTGACACATTGGCTGGTGTTTGGCTCTGTGCAGCTAGCAGTACCAGGCCCCAACTGGTGGTGTTAGAGCCCAGGGTCAGCAGGAGGAGGAGAGGGAGCAGAGTGTAGGCCGAAGCCTGCAGTGGCGGCAGCTTTGGGTCTGTTGTGTCTGCGTGGCAGTTGCAGGACACGTTGCCGGCTGCACAGCAGGGGAACAGCTGGCGGTGCTGAACCCCACTGACACATTGGCTGGTGTTTTTCTCTGTGCAGCTAGCAGTACCGGGCCTCAACTGGCGGTGTTGGAGCCCGGGCTCTGCAGGGGGAGCAGAGTGTAGGCCGAAGCCTAATTGAACCAATTTCAAAGGTAACCTTTAACCCCCCCTCAGGGGTTACAAAGTAGAAGAGCCACAGCTTATGCAGCAGTAGTGCTGCACAAGTCAAAGGTTGCTCTTTTAATTTTGCTCCTTGCACACGCTGAAAGGAACACGTATAACATTTAGGCCCTTACACAGTCAAACTGATTTTGATGCGTGAGTTCCCTTCGTAAAGAGACGCAGTACAGCTGGCAAAAATGCCACCTTGGTGCTTTGCGCGGCCTCCTGAGCATCGTTATTTGTTGCACAGGAGTCTGCGCTTTTGTGTTATCCCTTGGCCTTGCGCTGTTAGCGCTGCCCATCCTCTGACATCATTTAATGTCGGCCGGTGCGGTTCGCGATGACCATGAATCCCAGCCCCGCAGTGTCTTAACATTGTTAAAACACTGCGGGGCTGGGATTCATGGCCTGGCGCAGTACATATGTTCGCCTCTCGCTTGGGTTCTTACACCCGCTTCAGACTATGCGGCGTCAGCTGATCCCTTATCGCATGCCACGGCCATGAAGACGCACAGTGTGAAGAAGGCGGAAGGAGATGAGGGACAGGCGAAGAAATGCACCGTTCATGCCCATCAATCACACCCTCGCAGTCCAAATAAATAAGACACCGAGGGGCGTTGTGTGGGGCAAGGCGGCCGCAGATGCGCAGGCAGCCAAACAATGATGCCAGAAGACGGGCAGCGCTACCAAGGAGCTTGTTGCGTGTCAATACAAAGGAAAATCACACCTGAGGGACGTTTTAATGGTCGCAGAGGACTCAATTTAGACGTGTTCAGTTCAACATGGGCAAGGAGAATACGTTTATGAGCCACCTTGCACACATGCAGCATTACTGTCGTACAAGGCGTCTGTAAAACGTAAAAACGCCTGGGGGAGGGGGGACAGGTTCCCTTCAATTTCAGTTCTTGTGTCTGCGTGGCTGTTGCAGGACACGTTGCCGGCTACACAGCAGGGGAACAGCTGGCGCTGCTGAACCCCACTGACACATTGGCTGGTGTTTGGCTCTGTGCAGCCAGCACATCTGGGCCCCAACTGGCGGTGTTAGAGCCCAGCGTCAGCAGGAGGAGGAGAGGGAGCAGAGTGTAGGCCGAAGCCTGCACTGGAGCAAGTTGAAAGGGAAACTTTAACCCCCCCCCCCAAGCGTTTGTAGCTGAAAGAGCCATCGTGTACAGCACTAATGCTGGAAAAGGTAAACTTAGCTCTTTTAATTATGGTCCTTGCACATGCTGAACCTAACACTTATGAAAAGTGTCCCCTCCTACCGTGATACCGTCCGGTTGGTGGAACTGTCCTTTGTGATGTGACGCAGCACAGCCGTCATTCTTACCCCCTTGGCGCCGTGCGCCGCCTCCTCAGCGTTGTTTGAATCAGTCCCGGAGCCTGCGCTGTTAGGTTAGCCCTTGGCCATGCACACATTTTGCGCTGCCCGTCTTCTGACATCATTTGGTGTCAGACTGGCTGCGCCTGTGCGGCTGCGCTGGCCGAAAGCCCGCCTCGCAGTGTCGTCTAATGTAATCCCACCGCGGGCCTGTGATCCGTGGCCATGCGCAGTGCATATCCTCACCTCTCACTCCCCTCCCTATGGCTTCTTAAGACCGTGCGGTGTCACGGCCGTGGCATGCTATTAGGGACCAGCTGACACCGCACAGTCTGAAGAAGCCGTAGGGAGATGAGTGAGAGGTGGAGGTTCAGATATGCACTGCGCATGTCCATGGATCTCAGGCCCCCAGTGGGATTAAATCAGAAGACACTGCGAGGCGGGCTCTCGGCCAGCGCGGCCGCACAGGCGCAGCCAGTCTGACACCAAATGATGTCAGAAGACGGGCAGCGCAAAATGTGTGCATGGCCAAGGGCTAACCTAACAGCGCAGGCTCCGGGACTGATTCAAACAACGCTGAGGAGGCGGCGCACGGCGCCAAGGGGGTAAGAATGACGGCTGTGCTGCATCACATCACAAAGGAAAGTTCCACCAACCGGACGGTATCACGGTAGGAGGGGACACTTTTCATAAGTGTTAGGTTCAGCATGTGCAAGGAGCACCACGAAAAGAGGCACTTTTTCCCTTTGCATCATTACTGCTGCACAAGGTGGCTCCTTCAGTAACAAACGCCTGGGGGGGGACAGGTTCCCTTAAATTTAACTTGTTGTGCCTGCGTGGCGGGCGCAGTACACGTTGCCATATACACAGCAGGGGAACAGCTGGCGGTGCTGAACCCCACTAACACATTGGCGAGGTGTTTGGCTCTGTGTGGACAGCACTTCTGGACAACAACTAGCGGTGTTGGAGCCCAGGGACAGGTGGAGGAGGAGGAGGTGGAGGAGGTAGGAGGGATTGCCACACACACAGCAGGGGAACAGCTGACGTTACTGAACCCCAATAACAGAGGAGGGACTGTTGGGACTGTGCGGACAGCACTTCTGGACAGCAACTAGCGGTGTTGGAGCCCAGGGACAGGTGGAGGAGGAGGAGGTGGAGGAGGTAGGAGGAGGTAGGAGGGATTGCCACACACACAGCAGGGGAACAGCTGACGTTACTGAACCCCAATAACAGAGGAGGGACTGTTGGGACTGTGCGGACAGCACTTCTGGACGGCAACTAGCGGTGTTGGAGACCAGGGACAGGTGGAGGAGGAGGAGGTAGGAGGAGGTAGGAGGGATTGCCACACACACAGCAGGGGAACAGCTGACGTTACTGAACCCCAATAACAGAGGAGGGACTGTTGGGACTGTGCGGACAGCACTTCTGGACGGCAACTAGCGGTGTTGGAGACCAGGGACAGGTGGAGGAGGAGGAGTTGGAGGAGGTAGGAGGGATTGCCACACACACAGCAGGGGAACAGCTGACGTTACTGAACCCCAATAACAGAGGAGGGACTGTTGGGACTGTGCGAACAGCACTTCTGGACGGCAACTAGCGGTGTTGGAGACCAGGGACAGGTGGAGGAGGAGGAGGTGGAGGAGGTAGGAGGGATTGCCACACACACAGCAGGGGAACAGCTGACGTTACTGAACCCCAATAACAGAGGAGGGACTGTTGGGACTGTGCGGACAGCACTTCTGGACGGCAACTAGCGGTGTTGGAGCCCAGGGACAGGTGGAGGAGGAGGAGGTGGAGGAGGTAGGAAGAGGTAGGAGGGATTGCCACACACACAGCAGGGGAACAGCTGACGTTACTGAACCCCAATAACAGAGGAGGGACTGTTGGGACTGTGCGGACAGCACTTCTGGACGGCAAATAGCGGTGTTGGAGCCCAGGGACAGGTGGAGGAGGAGGAGGTGGAGGAGGTAGGAGGGATTGCCACACACACAGCAGGGGAACAGCTGACGTTACTGAACCCCAATAACAGAGGAGGGACTGTTGGGACTGTGCGGACAGCACTTCTGGACGGCAACTAGCGGTGTTGGAGCCCAGGGACAGGTGGAGGAGGAGGAGGTGGAGGAGGTAGGAGGGATTGCCACACACACAGCAGGGGAACAGCTGACGTTACTGAACCCCAATAACAGAGGAGGGACTGTTGGGACTGTGCGGACAACACTTCTGGACGGCAACTAGCGGTGTTGGAGACCAGGGACAGGTGGAGGAGGAGGAGGTGGAGGAGGTAGGAGGGATTGCCACACACACAAAAGGGAAACAGCTGACGTTACTGAACCCCAATAACAGAGGAGGGACTGTTGGGACTGTGCGGACAGCACTTCTGGACGGCAACTAGCGGTGTTGGAGCCCAGGGACAGGTGGAGGAGGAGGAGGTGGAGGAGGTAGGAGGAGGTAGGAGGGATTGCCACACACACAGCAGGGGAACAGCTGACGTTACTGAACCCCAATAACAGAGGAAGGACTGTTGGGACTGTGCGGACAGCACTTCTGGACGGCAACTAGCGGTGTTGGAGACCAGGGACAGGTGGAGGAGGAGGAGGTGGAGGAGGTAGGAGGAGATAGGAGGGATTGCCACACACACAGCAGGGGAACAGCTGACGTTACTGAACCCCAATAACAGAGGAGGGACTGTTGGGACTGTGCGGACAGCACTTCTGGACGGCAACTAGCGGTGTTGGAGCCCAGGGACAGGTGGAGGAGGAGGAGGTGGAGGAGGTAGGAGGAGGTAGGAGGGATTGCCACACACACAGCTGGGGAACAGCAGACGTTTCTGAACCCCAATAACAGAGGAGGGACTGTTGGGACTGTGCGGACAGCACTTCTGGATGGCAACTAGCGGTGTTGGAGCCCAGGGACAGGTGGAGGAGGAGGAGGTGGAGGAGGTAGGAGGGATTGCCACACACACAGCAGGGGAACAGCTGACATTACTGAACCCCAATAACAGAGGAGGGACTGTTGGGACTGTGCGGACAGCACTTCTGGACGGCAACTAGCGGTGTTGGAGACCAGGGACAGGTGGAGGAGGAGGAGGTGGAGGAGGTAGGAGGGATTGCCACACACACAGCAGGGGAACAGCTGACGTTACTGAACCCCAATAACAGAGGAGCGACTGTTGGGACTGTGCGGACAGCACTTCTGGACGGCAACTAGCGGTGTTGGAGCCCAGGGACAGGTGGAAAAGCAGAGGAACACAATGTAGGCCGAAGCCTGATTGGAGAAAGTCGAAAGGGAACCTTTAACCCCCCCCCCAAGGCGTTTGTAGCTGAAAGAGCCAGCTTGTGCAGCACAAAAGATGCAAAAGGAAAAGGTGGCTCTTTTCAGTATGCTCCTTGCAAACACAGAACTAAACACTTATAAAATGTGTCCCCTGAAACCGTGAGACCGTCCCGGAGGTGGGACTTTCCTTCGTAATATGACGCAGCACAGCCGTCATTCTTACCCCCTGGCGCCGTGCCACGGCTCCTCAGCGTTGTTTGATTCCGTCCCGGAGCCTGCGCTGTTATGTTATCCCTTGGCCAGCCACACTTAGCGCTGCCCATCTTCTGACATCATTTGGTGTCAGGCTGGCTGCGCCTGTGCGGACGCGCTGGCCGAGAGCCCGCCTCGCAGTGTCGTCTAATGTAATCCCACCGCGGGCCTGGGATCCATGGCCATGCGCAGTGCATACCCTCACCTCTCACTCCCCTCCCTACGGCTTCTTAAGACTGTGCGGTGTCACGGCCGTGGCATGCTATTAGGGACCAGCTGACACCGCACAGTCTGAAGAAGCCGTAGGGAGATGAGTGAGAGGTGGAGGTTCAGATATGCACTGCGCATGTCCATGGATCTCAGGCCCCCAGTGGGATTAAATCAGAAGACACTGCGAGGCGGGCTCTCGGCCAGCGCGGCCGCACAGGCGCAGCCATCCTGACACCAAATGATGTCAGAAGATGGGCAGCGCTAAGTGTGCCTGGCCAAGGGATAACATAACAGCGCAGGCTCCGGGACGGAATCAAACAACGCTGAGGAGCCGGGGCACGGCGCCAAGGGGGTAGGAATGACGGCTGTGCTGCGTCATATTACGAAGGAAAGTCCCACCTCCGGGATGGTTTTATGGTATCAGTGGACACATTTTATAAGTGTTAAGTTCTGTGTGTGCAAGGAGCTAAACAAAAATAGCTACCTTTTCCTTGTGCAGCATTACTGCTGCACAAGGTGGCTCTTTCAGTAACAAACGCCTTGGGGGGGGAAAGATTCACTTACATTTCAGTTGTTGTGTCAGCGTGGCGGTCGCAGGACACATTGCCGGCTACACAGCTGGGGATCAGCTGACGTTACTGAAACCCAATAACACTGGGTCGTATGTTTTGACTGTGCAGACGGCACTTCTGAGCCTCAACTGGCGGTGTTGGAGCCCAGGAATGTAAGTTCAGGTGGTAGAAAGATGAACACAACAGGAGACCTGGAAAACGTAGACAGTGACCTAATTATTTAATCAGGAAGAGGAGTGGCAAATTCCTGCGAGATCCAGGCCTTGTTCATTTTCAGGAAAGTAAGCTGGTCAACGTTATCGGAGGATAGTCGCATGCGACGGTCAGTTAGTACACCACCTGCAGCACTAAAGACGCGTTCCGATAATACACTGGCCGCAGGGCAAGACAGCACCTCCAATGCATACTGGCTTAGCTCTGGCCATGTATCCAGCTTTGAGACCCAAAACTTGAAAGGTGAAGAGCCGTCTGGGAGTACAGCAAGAGGGCAAGACATGTAGTCTGTCACCATCTGACGGAACCGTTGCCTCCTGCTGACTGGAGCCGTCTGTGATGGTGTAGACTTTTGTGGCGGGCACAGAAAACTGTGCCACAGTTGGGCCATACTGGTCTTGCCTTGGGCAGAGGCACTGCTTCTGCTCCCTCTTTGTGCAGAGCCTCCACCACTGCCTGGACGCACTGAGCTGCTTTGGAATGCACTAGCAGCACTTCTCACAGTTGGAATGGAGAACATGATGGAATTCACCAGTGTGTCTTGTTACTCCCGCATTTTTCGCTCCCGGTTCAACGGTGTGATGAGGCTTTCTACGTTGTCCCGGTAGCGAGGATCGAGGAGGGTGAACACCCAATAATCAGACATGTTGAGAATGTGGGCGATGCGGCGGTCGTTTCTCAGGCACTGCAGCATGTAATCCATCATGTGCTGCAGACTGCCAACTGCCCAAGAAACGCTGTCCCCTGCTCGAGGCGTGATCTCTGCCCGCTCGTCATCACCCCACCCTCGCTGTACACACTGAGTACTGGACAATTGTGTAACTCCCTCCTCTGGACGGATGTCTTCCTCCTCCATTGACTCCTCCTCATCCTCCTCACAAACTGTCCCCTGCCTACGCGTTTGTGAGGAACCACGTGGCGCTGACTGTCCAGAAGATGATGGAAATGCTGAATCCTCATCCTCCACCTCTTCCACAACATCATCCCTTAGCGCTTGCAGTGATTTTTCAAGCAGGCAGATAAGGGGGACAGTCATGCTGACTAGTGCATCATCTGCACTCGCCATCTGCGTGGAATAATCAAAGGGACGCAAAACCTGGCAGACGTCATTCATAGTGGCCCACTCTGTGGTTGTGAAGTCTGTACGGCGCTGAGTGCGACTTCTTTGCGCCTGAAGCAGCTGGTACTCCATTACAGCTTGCTGCTGCTCACACAACCGCTCCAACATATGTAACGTGGAATTCCACCTGGTAGGTAGGTCACATATGATGCGATGTTCCGGAAGGTGGAATCGGCGCTGCAGAGCCGCAATGCGCGATTTTGCCATGCTGGAACGCCGCAAGTGAGCACACTCTAGGCGGACCTTGTGCAGCAGTGCATCAAGATCCGGATAGTCCCTCAGAAAACTCTGCACGACCAAATTGAGCACATGTGCCAGACATGGGATGTGAGTGAGGTTGCCGAGGCCCAGAGCTGCCACCAGATTTCGGCCATTATCACACACTACCATGCCTGGCTGGAGATTCGCTGGCACAAACCACACATCGCTCTCCTGCTTGATGGCATTCCAGAGCTCCTGCGCTGTGTGGCTTCGATTCCCCAAATAAATTAATTTCAAGACGGCCTGTTGACGTTTGGCCACAGCTGTGCTCATGTCGGTCGTAACAGGTACGCGTTCATCACGGGTCCATGTGGAGGTGGACTGTGACGGCTCCTGCAGCGATGATTCTGAGGAACTGGTGTAGGAGGAGGAGTCAATGCGTACAGAATGGATTCCTGCAATCCTTGGAGTGGGCAGGACACGTCCTGCGCCACTCGCACGGTCTGTACCCAGCTCAACGACATTAACCCAATGGGCAGTGAGGGAAAGGTATCGCCCCTGTCCATGTTGACTGGTCCACGCATCGGTGGTGAGGTGGACCTTGCTACTGACGGAGTTCAGTAGCGCGTGTTTTATGTGTCCCTCCACATGCTTGTGCAGGGCAGGGACGGCTTGCCTGCTGAAGTAAAAGCGGCTGGGCACATTGTACTGTGGGACTGCCAATGACATCAAGTCACGGAAGCTGTCAGTCTCCACCAGCCTGAATGACAGCATTTCCAGTGACAGAAGTTTGGCAATGCCTGCAGTCAGAGCCTGTGCTCGTGGGTGGTTTGACGAGAAAGGCCGCCTTTTCTCCCATGCCTGTACTACCGATGGCTGTAGACTGGGCTGGGAGTGTGTGGATGACTGGGAAAGTGGTGCTGTGGGTGGAATTACAGCGGGTCTCTGGACAACAGGGCCAGAGGTTCTTCCACGGCGATCCTGGGAGGAAGCCGAACCAGCTGCGTGTGAGCTGGAGGAAGAGGTGGTAGCTGCCGCTGTTGGTTGGCCTAGCTCTTCAGTGTGTTTTTCTAACTCCGCCGGGTGCCTGGTGCGCACATGTTTCCACATGTTGGAGGTATTGAGGTTGCTGACATTTTTCCCTCTTTTGACTTTGTGATGACACACCTTGCATTTGACATAGCAAATGTCATCTGCAACTGTGTCAAAAAAGGACCAGGCACTGCAAGTCTTGGGAGCGCCCTTTTTGGCTTTTGGAAGAGACATGCTCCTAACGGGTGCCAAAGCGGAGGCTGCAGGATCCGCAGTCTTCCCCCTCCCTCTCCCTCTTTGGGCCGTACGGGGAATCTCTTCCTCAGAGCTGCTCCCACCACCTTCCTGTCCCTCACGCCAAGATGGGTCAAGGACCTCATCATCTACACTACCCTCTGCCCCCAACTGCTCCTCCTGGGTAGTCTCAGCAGCAGAGCACGCACCAGTAAGTGGCACCTGAGTGTCATCATCAGCTGATGCGTCCTGCGATGTGGTGACCGGAGCCACTGGCCCACCCGCCTCTTCAGAGGAAGAGAGAAAAAGCTGTTCGGCATCACTGCACCCTGCCTCTTCTTCCATTTCTCCAATGCTGCTTGGCTGGCCCCCTGTTTCCAAGCCAAGAGATTCAGAGAACAGAAGTAGAGACGGCTCCTGTCCTGGGCTCTCTGTCTGCCTGGGCAATTTGGCAGGTGGTGAAGAGACAGATGGCTGCTCTCCAGTGCTCTGTGTCTGAGAGGATGTGGCACTAATTGAAGTTGATGCATTAGCTGCCATCCATCCGACAATGGCTTCAATTTGTTCTTCACGCAGCAGCGGTGTACGGCGCTCTGCCACAAAGCTGCGCATGAAAGTGGGTGCTGATGAGTCACCGGTGCCCGCAGCAGGCACAGAATCCCCACGTCCCCTCCCTGCTCCGCGCCCACACCCACGTGCCTTACTCACTGCCTTCTTCATCTTGGTTGACTGATAAAGATAAGCAGAAAAGTACTAACGGCTTTGTGTGCTTATTCCTGAACAACTCCTCCTAACAGGTATAAGAAACACTAATTTTCTAAAGTGTGGACTAGACTTTAATATGAGCTAATGTGGCCTACACAAATGTAAAGTGGTGTCACTGGTGTGTTTGGTGAACTTTATTATTTATTTATTTTTGGGGGGCTGAACTGACAACAGATAGAGCTGCAGTCACACGGAGACCGTGCAGACAGCCGTAAACGGCGCTGCAAGGCCCAAAAACCCTCCTCTACGTTATCCTATGTAGTGTTTTTCCACAAGTTAGCTGGAGACGGGTGGAAAGACACTAATAGGAATTTTTTGAAAAAATGTGCAGCAGCCTGCACTACTTAAAACAAAATGAAAATTGATTTTGCGGTATGACGCAGTGAACAACCCTGAGCTGGAGACAACCAGGCTATGGCTGCTCACAGACTACAGGGCGAGCTGCAGTCACACGGAGACCGTGCAGACAGCCGTAAACGGCGCTGCAAGGCCCAAAAACCCTCCTCTACGTTATCCTATGTAGTGTTTCTCCACAAATTAGCTGGAGACGGGTGTAAAGACACTAATAGGATTTTTTGTTAAAAATTAGCAGCAGACTACACTACTTGGAAAAAAAAAAAAAAAAAGAACAGTATGAGGCAATGAACCACCCTCCCTGAACTGAATACAACCAGCTATGGATGGCCTATGTGGCTGCACTCAGACTAGAGAGTGGGCTGCACTCACACACACACACACACACAGACCTTGCAGATCGCTGTGAAAACAGCGCTACAAGGCAAAAGCAAGGTGAATAGTAGGTGAACACAGCGGTTGCTAAATTAGCCTTTGGAAAGCACAAAGAAGCAAATCGCTATCTCTAAACTGGCCCTCAGTCAGCAAACAGCGTCCTGTCACTAACTGAATTCACAGCAGAGTGATCGCAAAATGGCGCCAGCGACTTTTAAACTGCATCATGACATCACTTCAGCAGCCAATCACAGCCATGCCAGTAGTTTCATGCCCTCCATGCTGAACAGGATGTGCCCACACTTGAAATCATTCTCATTGGCTGAATTTGTGCATTTTGAATCTGGGAACTTCCGATTCCGGTATCCGATACGCGGCAAGTATCGGAATCCCGGTATCGGAATTCCGATACCGCAAGTATCGGCCGATACCCGATACTTGCGGTATCGGAATGCTCAACACTACTTCTAACCAAAGTTGTTGAGAATCACAAGTCAGAGTTGGGTTATAAAGGGCACTTCGGTCTGGATCGCCGTCCTCCACAAGAGGCATACCCCTTCTATAATCGCTCTTCACCCCAGGACATGGAATTACATTTTTGAGCCGCTGCTGGAGTTTCTCTTATGCTCCACATGTCTCCCCTAACTTCTTCCTTCTCTTGCCATAAGGCAGCAGCAAGGACTTTCTTCTGGCTCTCAACTTCTGCCCTGATTTTCCGCATTCCCTGTTGTAATTCGTGAGACCACCCCAGCTCTTCCTCGTTCGGGGTAGATACTTCCCTGCTCCAGACTATCCCTGTCAAGGCTGTGGTCCCCTGCTCCTGCTTTCTTTTGGGGACTTCTTCCCCATCTCTGAAAAAGTCATGCTTGGGTTAGCTCGCAGGCGCTAATGCAAGGCTTGCTAAAGCAGTGCATCTCTACAGCCTGTCACTAGCTGGTTTCGCAGCACTATGTCAGGGGGCCCTATGCCTTTGCCATCTTTCTTAGTAATTGCGATATATATCTCCTGTAGCACGTTCATGTACTGGGTCACAGTCTCCCCTCCCTTTGGACACAGAGGAAAAAATGCAAGCGCAATTCTCCAACATCTGTACAGTCTCCGTGCATCTCTTCTAGAATCTGTAGTACCTTATTAAAGGTATCACACTCATGGGGAGGCTGTAACGTAACAGAGATCCTCGACTCTTCATCCAAAGCCATCACGGCAATCTCTTCCTCATCATGGGGTACATCCTCAACAGACCTCTGACTCGCTCAGTCCAAATCCATAGCAGAATGTTGCTCCATGTAAACTTAGGGAGGTTACTCAATATTGTCCCCAGCGGTATACTAGCCCCTGGAGCTCCCCCAACCACTTGGTCTGCCACCTCTGCGATCGTAGACTGCATCCTGCCGACTACGCCAAGTGTGAGCAGGTGCATAGGATACTGTGACGGACAGGAGGCAGAGCAAGGGTTAACAAGTTTAATAACAGGAGAATACTCCACGCAGGGAGGTAAAGGGTTAAATAGGTGATTAAACAGTTTAAATGGCAAAGGATATTGTGAGTTGAAAAACAATGATTCAGATAGCCAGACAACGGCTGGTACGGTAGCATCCAATCCAGGTGAAGTATAAAAAGTCCTTTATTGTGCCAAATGCATTTGGCACAATAAATGACTTTTTATACTTCACCTGGATTAGATGCTGTCCTTCACTTTGCTACGGTATGTACAGTACTTTTCCATTTGGGTCCAGTTGAACTAGGACGGGCATCCTTATATCAGTTGTACTGTCGGCTATTTTCTAATATTTGAACGGCTGGTATGGTGTTTTTTCCAATGGAGTCCTGTGGGCAACAATGTCCCATCTTCTGGTTGCAGCGGTCGGTCACCGGTACCTTCCGCTACCCCTAGTCCATATGCTGAAGTGGCTGACAAGGGTATGGGCCACAGTCCTGTACGAGCCCAATAAGGCTCTGCAAATATATGCTGGCAAAGTCAGAGTCTCCCGTGAGTGGGAAAGTATGAGCAGGTAAAGTGGGTTACGCAAGTCTATCCAGTACTTGGTTCTCTCTTTGCGGCACGTGCGCTGTACTCACAGTTTTGAAGCACACAGCACCTCAATCTCTGTAAGCTACTGGGTGTTCTGCGCTCTTCTCTCTATGATGTGCACTGCTTGCTCCTGCCAAGAATGAAGTGCTGATAACCACTGGAGCGCTGCTTCTCCAGCAGGATGCTGTACCCGATATCTCTCTGGCAGCATGCACACAGTGATCACTAGCCCGAAATGTTCCACACCTAGATCCATGATGACCAAAGGGCACCCTGCATGTCTCTCCTCACAGACCCTGTTAGCGGTGGCGGTGCTTGGGCGCGGGACTGTGCTGTACCGATGCTCCTGGGCTGCAGCACTCACTGGTCCCTGCTACGCAGTATTTGTTCCCACCAAGTCTTTCTCTGAGCTGCTGCTGATTGCACAGCTCCCCTCAGTGTAGCAGTCCCTCTGCAGATGGTGGGACCTGTCACAGCACTGGTTCTCGGTGGGGTGGGGGAGTGGGGCACGCAGCTCGCCTGACTGCGTGCTGCCCCGGGTTGGCGCCAAACTGCTCTGCTGTGCACCCTTTCTCCTTTTATATCCCCGCCCCCTTGGTCAGGAAGAATGTCTGTCTTGCTATTGCTTCCCCTGGAAACAGGGGATACAGCCTCGAAAGTTCCTGCCCCTTCAAGCAGGTGCCTGCGGTGCTGTCGTCCTTCTTACACCTTTATGGACGATTGGCCAAAAAAAGCCTTTACTTACACACAAAAATTGTAAGGCTCATTTTGAGTTTGAGAGAAGACATGTGGGAGTCTCCCCAAATGTATGGAGGAAGGTGCTGTGGTCAAGTGAGATCAAAATTAAACTCTTGAGCCACCAAGGTAAAAGATATATTGGGTGCCAAACAAAACCAGCTCAGCACCCCAAGAACACCATCCCCACATTGAAAAATGATGGTGGCAGCATCATACTGTGAGGATGTTTTTAGACAGCAGGGACAGGGAAAATGGTCTGTGATGAGGCTTAGGATGGATGCAGTGAAATATATGTTAAAAAAGGGTTATGGGACAGCACCACTTACTTCTGCTCACAGTTGATGCCAAGCCTCCAAACAAATGATCAATCTATTTCATAGTATGAACCATAAAGGCACCAAGGCAGTGCTCCAATTTAACCCTTTTGTGCCTGGGCCTGTATTTGCCTTCGTAACCAGGCCAATTTTTTCAATTCTGACCACTGTCAGATTATGAAGTAATAACTCTGGAATGCTTCAACAGAGCTTGGTGATTTTGAGAATGTTTTCTCGTGACATATTGTACTCTATGATACTGGTAAAATTTATTCGATATGACTTGCGTTTATTTGTGAAAAAATGGAAATTTGTTGAAAATCTGGAATATTTCACAGTTTTCAAACTTTTAATTTTTATGTCCTTAAATCAGAGAGTCATATCACAGAAAATAATTAAAAGATAACATTTCCCACATGTCTACTTTATATCAGCACAATTATTGGAACCAACATTTTTTTTGTTAGGAAGGGTTAAAAGTTGACCAGCGATTTTTCATTTTTTCAACATATTTTACAAAACCATTTTTTAGGGACCACCTCACATTTGAAGTTACTTTGAGGAGTCTATATGAAAGAAAATACCCAAAAGTGACACCATTCAAAATACTGCACCCCTCCAGGTGCGCAAAACCACATTCAAGAAGTTTATTAACCCTTCAGGTGCTTCACAGGAATGAATGGAATGTGGAAGGAAACATTTTTCTTTTGACCTATTTTTTTTTTTTACTTTTGCAAGGGCAACAAGAGAAAATGGACTATATATTTTGTTTTGCAATTATTCCTGAGCATGGCGATACCCCATATGTGGGGGAAATCTATTGTTTGGACACATTACACTTATGGAAGGGAATGAGCGCCATTTGACTTTTTGAATGTAAAATATGCTGGAATAATTAGCGGTTGCCATGTCAAGTTTGGAGAGCCCCTGATGTGCCTAAACAGTGGAAACCCCCCACAAGTGACTCCATTTAGGAAACTAGACACCTTGGGGAACTTATCTAGATATGTATTGAGCACCTTCACAGAAGTTTATAACGTAGAGCCGTGGAAATAAAAAAATAACATTTTTCCCAAATAAATCTTTTTAGCTCCATATTTTGCATTTTCATAAGGGTAAAAGGTGAAATTGCTCCATAAAATTTGTTGTGCATTTTCTCCTGAGCACACCGATACCCCATATGTGGGGGAATACTACTCTTTGAGAGCACGGCAGGGCTCGGAAGGCCATGTCACATTGGCAGAGCATCAGAGGTGCCAGAACAGCAAACCGCATTTTACAAACTGCACCTCTGAATGAGTTCATCTAGTGGTACAGTGATCATATCGATAACACAAGTATGTAGCAGAATTTGATTCTATTGGGCTGTGAAGAAAAAATAATTACATTTTTACCACAAAAAAATTGTTTTAGCCCCAGATTTTACATTTTCACACTGGGAAAGGGGTAAAAATGGTGCTAAAATGTGTTACACAATTTCTTCCGATCTCATCATGGGGGCATCGGAGAGGTGAGTATAGCAAGGGGTCTCCCTCTGCTATCTTGTAAATGCTGAGATCGCGGCATCTAGAAGATAGCACAGGGTTAACATCATTGGGATCTGATCTTATCAGATCTCGATGATGTCACCTGTCAGAGCTATCGCTCTGCACAGGAATCGCAACACTTGCAGGACTCTGAGAGTCCTGAGCACTGCTAAACCACCCACCGTTGATAAATGTCGGCGCTGCACAAGCCCAGCAAGCGCTGACGTATATCTACCATGGGCAGTCATAAAGTGGTAAATCCAAAAAAGAACAGTGGACTTTATTAAGGTCCAAAGCATACTCCTAAAGCAACACTTGAGTGGATTAAGTGGAAAGTTGCAAATGTTTTGGCGAGGCCTTGTCAAAGACCAGACCTTAATCCAATTGAGAATTCTGGTTAAACTTGAAGATTGCTATTCATCAGAGGAAACCATCTCACTTGAAGAAGCTGGAGCATTTTTGCCATGAGGAAAGGGCAAAAATCCCGGTGGCAAGATGTGGAAAGCTCATAGAGACTTATCCAGAGTCACTTGCAGCTGTAATTGCCGCAAAAAGAGGTTCTACAAAGTATTGACTTTAGGGTATAAATAGTTATGCAGACTGAAGTTTTCAATGATTTTGGCCTATTTGTTGTTTGCTTCATAATAAATAGAAAACCAAATGCTCACTGTTGTAGGCATGTTCTTTACATGACCTGATGGAAACCCTTAAAAAAAAAGTGAAAATCCAGCCTGTGAGATAGCAAAACACGAAAATTGCTAAGGGGGGGAATACTTTTGCAAGCCACTACACTGTGTTCCAAATTATTATGCAAATTGGATTTAAGTGTCATAAAGATTTAATTGTTTTGTTTTTCAAATAAACTCGTGGATGGTATGTGTCTCATGGCTCAATGGATTACTGAAATCAATCTTAAACACATGTGATAATTAGTTTTCCAGGTGATTCTAATTAAAGGAAAACTACTTAAAATGATGTTCCACATTATTAAGCAGGCCACAGGTTTCAAGTAATATGGGAAATAAAAAGGATCTCTCTGCTGCTGAAAATCATTAAATAGTGCAATGCCTTGGAAAAGGTATGAAAACACTAAATATTTCACCAAAACATAAGAGTGATCATCATACTGTGAAGAGATTTGTGACTGAAACAGAGCACAGACAGAGTTCATGCAGATAAAGGCATAATGAGGAAGGTTTCTGCCAGACAAATTCATTGGATTAAGAGAGCAGCTGCCAAAATACCATTACAAAGCAGCAAACAGTTATTTGAAGCTGCTGGTGCCTCTGGAGTCCCTCAACCCTCAAGGTGTAGGATCCTTCAAAGGCTTTTTGTGGTGCATAAACCTACTATTCGGCCACCCCTAAACAGTGTTCACAAGCAGAAACGGTTGCAGTGGGCCCAGACATACATGAAGACTCATTTTCAAACAGTCTTGTTTACTGATAAGTGTTGATCAACCCTGGATGGTCCAAATGGATGGAGTAGTGGATGGTTGGTGGATGGCCACCATGTCCTAACAGGGCTGCGACATCAGCAAGGAGGTGGAGGAGTCATGTTTTTTGCCGGAATCATGGGGAAACAGCTGGTAGGGCCCATTAAGTTTCCTAAAGGTGTGAAAATGACCTGTGCAAAGTATATAGAGTTTCTGACTGACAATTTTCTTCCATGGTATAAAAAGCCGAAACGTGCCTTCAGGAGCAAAATCATCTTCATGCATGACAATGCACCATCTCATGCTGCAAAGTATACCTCTGAGTCATTGGCTGCTCTGGGCATAAAAGGAGATAAACTCATGGTGTGGCCACCATCTTCCCCTGACCTCAACCCTATAGAGAACCTTTGGAGTATCATCAAGCAAAAGATCTATGAGGGTGGGAGGCAGATCACATCAAAACAGCAGCTCTGGGAGGTTATTCTGACTTCATGCAAAGAAAACCAAGCAGAAACTCTCCAAAAACTCACAAGTTCAATGGATGCAAGAATTGTGAAGATGATATCAAAGAAGGGGTCCTATATTAACATGTAACTTGGCCTGTTAGGATGTTTTGGAGTTAAATAGCTTTTTTGTTCAGTGAATGTGACCTCCTAATGCTGCAAATTCAATAAATGAGGATTTTCAGTTCTTTAAAACATATCAAATGTTTAGAAATTCTACTGTGCCTAAAAATTTGGAACAGTGCATTCTGAGTTTGTATTCATTTTGGAGATTATACTGTTATCATTGGGAGGTTTCTTCAATAAAATTTTATGTATTCTCTAACAGGTGATGACTTTTATTAGACTGACTGTTATTTGCACCGATCATTTAGGAAAATCCGAGAAAAATTTAATTTGCATAATAATTTGGAACATGGTGTATACATTCCTCACCCAACAGCCTCTAAGGGTATGTGCACATGCTGTGGATTTTGCTGCGGTTCCGCAGCGGATTGGCAGCTGCATATTCGCAGCAGTTTTCCATGCATTTACAGTACCATATTTTTATCATAGGTCCAAAAACGTCGTAATGCACACCTCAACACATACATATTAATACACAATTCCCCATATAGATGTAAATAGGGAATAAAGAGGCATAGGCCAAAAATTCACACAGTTAAAATCATTTATTTAATGAAAAAAGACATAAAATGCAATAATGTCAAACAGGAGAATGTAATATAAAAACAAACCGCTGGGGACTATATCATGAATAATCTAGTGCAATAACAACAACCATATATAATGTATATAATATGTGAGCAGCAAGGAAACAATGCGGCTCTGTGCAAATATATAAAAAAAAAAAAAAAAACTTCACAGCCAAAAAAATGCCTAAGAAAGAGACCGTGTATACATAGGTAGTTGGATAAGAGGCAAGCCTAAATATCCAGAAACATGTGTTCCCATAGACCTGTACACAGCCCTGCATATGAGGAAAAAAATCCCTTAATGAAACACAGGCATATGGCATAAGACTATATAGTAGGAGAAAAATCTCCTAATAGAGATGAGCCACAAACACATCCAAATTGCTATACCCAAGTATAATAAAGCATATTAATGGTTGCTGTAATACAACGAACTTACATTAATTGTGAATGGCAAAGTCCCACCGCGACCCCGACAGCGCCGTTTCGCCAACTGGCTTCCTCAAATAAGGGGCATAAATGTCTATACTGAACGGCTAGGCGTTTATATCTAACTCCAACAGCTGTGAATAGTGTCGGCATAATTGAAAGAGGAAGTGCGCATGCGCTTGTATACACGCCTCCCATAGTAAGAAGTGACTTCCGTAACCCTGCGCCTGGAACGCAAGCGTGACACGCTACGCCTTCCTGCTGGTACAGGGCAGGAAGTCACTGGGACACCATCAACCTGCGCATGCGCCGACAAAAAGCCGAGACTCTGGAGGAAAAGGAAGATACGAACGCAGTGGTAAAGAGAAATCTAATAGAAAGTAAATGGAATAAAAAAGGCAGCGACTAACAAAATCTAATGAAACCTCTCTGAATAGATGCTAAAACTAAGAACTGACTACATAATAAATAAATTAATTAGATATAATAACAAAGATATAAAGTGAAAAATATATATATATAGTGAATAATTAATACATATAAAAATAAATACAAAAAAGATGATACTTAATAGATACAACCAAATTAATTGGTAAAAAATTATTATTATCGTAAAAAATACCACAGTAATTTTACAAAAATATAATAATAAAATTAATAATAAAATAATTAATAATATAATAGAAACATATCGTGCAAGTGATTGACCATTAATGAAACTAATATAAATACAAATATTTGTATACCAAGTGTAATATTCACACAAGTGAATAGCCATTAATAAAACTTATAAGCACCTATACCAATATCTAATACCATAGTATATAAAAAACATATAAAAATACATTTATATATATATACACAGTGTAAACAGACATGTATCTAATACATAAATATAAAGTGCAACGTGATAATAAATAATTAATGTAGTCGTCTGTTTATTTCTTTTTTCTTTTAGTTTTTCATCTTCTATGTCGCGGATATCCGATGATACATCTCCGAAATGGAACAAGACAGGAGAGATCCCAAAAAGGTAAGTTGCTACCGATAGCTAATACAATAAATATAAAAAGATAAAATTAGTACAACATATAGACACACACAATTTAAAACAGGACCACCCTCATATGACCATCAAAAACTTATGGAAAATAACCGCAAGTGTTACGAGACACAGTACATTAAATACGGATAGATAAAACAAGAGGAAGAATGATCAAAAAATTAGCAAAAATGCATTTATGCCCAAAGTCTCATTAAGACCTTGTGGCACCATTGTTTCCAACAAGAATAGGAATAACTAGACAATTTATAAAAATGCATTAATGCCCAAAGTCTCATTGAGACCTTGTGGCGCCATTGTTCCCAAAAGATAAATCCATTTACTCTCCCTTTGTGCCAGGGCTTTAGCCAAATTTCCCCCTCTTACTCCCAAATGGACCTGATCTATTGCTCTAATTTTTAGGCCCCTAGGGTCCGAATGATGATGTAGTCTAAAGTGCCTCGGTAAAGTCTTTAATTTACTAGGGTCAAGTTCAGTTACTGACTTCTCTATATCTCTAACATGCTCTCTAGTCCTTATTTTTAGTTCACGTGTTGTTAATCCGATATATATTTTTTTACACGGACAACTGGCATGATATATAATACCTTTAGATGAACATGTAAGTTTTTTCCGTATATCAAAGGTCCTTGAGCCATCAAAATTAGTAAACGTTTTACATTTAACCAAATTATAGCATCCTTTGCACATGTTACATGGAAAAAAACCATTACCTTCAGGAATAGTAGACATTAGGCCCCCCTTCTCGTAATGACTGTGCACAAGTAGATCCTTCAGATTTTTGGATCTCTTCGCAACCAGTAAAGGACGATTGGGTAACAACTGCTTCAGTACAGGATCAGATTGTAGGATCCCCCAATGTTTCTGCATAATATTATTTAATTCGGGCCACTGCTTGTTAAATCTGGTAATAAATCTAACTTCACTCTTATTTTCCTTTGATTCCTTTTTACGTCCAATTCCATATATAAGTTCTTCTCTAGGGGTTTTATTAGCTTTCTTGAGTCCCCTTTTAATCTGTCGGTTACTGTAACCTCTGTCATGGAACCGTCTTGAAAGTTCTGATGATTGTTTCTCGTAGTCTTCTCCAGTTGAACAGATCCTCTTGATCCTAAGAAATTGTCCTGTGGGTATTCCATTAATGGTGGATCTATGATGAGCTGAGGAAGCGTGTAATAAGGTGTTAGTAGCTGTGGCCTTTCTGAAGACATCAGTCACTATCTTACCATCTCCCAAAGTTTTTATTTTCAGATCTAAAAAATCAACAGTTCTTCCATATTTATACGTTAAATTTATATTAAATTGGTTCTGATTTAACTTAGTCATAAAAGCATCTAATTTCTCAATGGAATCTTCCCAGATGAACAGGATGTCGTCAATATAGCGACTCCACCCTTGTATGGCTTGACTATCCTCATCCTCTACTTGAAAAATAAGGCGTTCCCAATATCCCATAAACAGGTTTGCGTACGAGGGGGCACATGTGGCCCCCATCGCCGTGCCCTGTTTCTGGATAAAAATATCTTTATTAAAAATGAACACGTTATGCTCTAAAACAAATTTCAAGAGAGTGAGGATAAGTTCAATGAGTGAAGATTCAAGATTACTTTCTCCCAGATAGTGGGATACTGCTCTTAGACCATCTTCGTGTCTGATGGAGGAATATAGCGCTTCAACGTCTGCTGTAACTAGGACGGCCTCTTTCTCCAACTGTACAGAATCAAGTTGTTTTAACATCATAGTTGTATCTTTAATGAAAGATGGGAGCGTCTGTACTAACGGTTTAAGGTAATAATCTATGACTGTACAGATTACTTCACAAAGGCTGCCATTTCCTGCCACTATGGGCCTGCCGGGGGGGTCTATCGGATTTTTATGCAGTTTCGGCAACAAATAGAATGTTGCCATCCTGGGCTGTAATTTTGTCACCACCTCAACCAATTTTTTTGGGATGATACCGTCATTAAAAGCAGACTCGAGAATCATAACCAATTCATGTTGGAATTCCGTTAGTGGATTGTAGCATAATTTTTTATAACAACTTGCATTATGGAGGATCTTATGAGCCTGTTTTTCGTACATTCTACACGGCCACAATACCGTGTTGCCACCCTTATCTGCCTGTTTAATGACGATATCATCCCATGTCTGCAGTTCTCTAAGAGCCCTCCTCTCACTGGCATCAAGATTAGATATCCAATTAGGAACAGGTAATAGGCTTTCAACCTCCCTAGTCATAACTTTGACAAACACATCTACCGCTGGGCATGTACTGAGGCTGGGAAATTTATTAGATTTTCCTAGCAGTTGCATGGGGAACTTACCCTCCACCTCTTTATTATTTTCCTCCATGAGTTCTTCTAAACATCTCAAAGCCTCTTTCTCAACCTCAGTAGGGAAAAGTTCATCCAAATCAGTCCTGTGATGTATTTTCTGCAAAATAATCTTGCGTGCAAACAAATGCAAGTCTTTGACTACTTCAAACTTATCTAAATATGAAGAAGGTGAAAATGTTAAACCCTTTTCTAATAGATGTACCTGTGATGTCGTCAAAGTTCTATCTGATAGATTGATTACCTTCAATTTATCATTGCCACGTCTGTTATTTTTCTTGTTATCGAAGATATCAGGATATCTCCTATTTTCTCTATTTGACCCTCTTGTACGTAAAGAGTATTCTCCAGAACTCTCTGCCTCACTGCACGAGGTGCTACTCTCAGCATATGAAGCTTGTTCACGAGATGAACTTGCCACGTTAGATCCGGAAATAATAGTGGATTTTTTCTTCTTAGGGAGTTGCCATCTGAAGATTTTATCCATTTCAAAATCATTAGAGTCTCTAATAAATTTCTTCAGTTTAAGATCACTAATTTCAGCCTCTTTTTTGTCTATCTCTTTCTCCAAAGTTTGTATAAAATTCTCCATTTTGTCAGCCACTAATTGTTTTTTCAAAATTTGGTGTACTTCTTCAATCTCTTTATCTAATAAGTTCATACTCATTGTATTTTTATCAATAATGATTTTCATAAATTCTATTGAACAAGAAATAGCGGCTTTTTTCCACCTCAATATCAGTTCTGAATCCTCCAGATCAAACGAAGGGTAAACTTGCACCCGCAAACCTCTTGGCACAATGTTACGAATCACATAATTTTCTAACGTGGTTTTATTCCACCATATCTTAGTTTTTCTCTGCACCGCATTTCTGTACTGATTAAAAAGATCCCTATTTTCTGATGAAAGATCTTGTGGTCCTGAAAACACCCCCTGTTTGAACAAATCTGAAGCCTTGGACCGCCAATTATTTTCTCTGGCTTTAAGGTCCATATTATAGCAAAGGGACAATCTGTTAGAAAACAGAAAATTAACTATATTTTTATCATAGGTCCAAAAACGTCGTAATGCACACCTCAACACATACATATTAATACACAATTCCCCATATAGATGTAAATAGGGAATAAAGAGGCATAGGCCAAAAATTCACACAGTTAAAATCATTTATTTAATGAAAAAAGACATAAAATGCAATAATGTCAAACAGGAGAATGTAATATAAAAACAAACCGCTGGGGACTATATCATGAATAATCTAGTGCAATAACAACAACCATATATAATGTATATAATATGTGAGCAGCAAGGAAACAATGCGGCTCTGTGCAAATATATAAAAAAAAAAAAAAACTTCACAGCCAAAAAAATGCCTAAGAAAGAGACCGTGTATACATAGGTAGTTGGATAAGAGGCAAGCCTAAATATCCAGAAACATGTGTTCCCATAGACCTGTACACAGCCCTGCATATGAGGAAAAAAATCCCTTAATGAAACACAGGCATATGGCATAAGACTATATAGTAGGAGAAAAATCTCCTAATAGAGATGAGCCACAAACACATCCAAATTGCTATACCCAAGTATAATAAAGCATATTAATGGTTGCTGTAATACAACGAACTTACATTAATTGTGAATGGCAAAGTCCCACCGCGACCCCGACAGCGCCGTTTCGCCAACTGGCTTCCTCAAATAAGGGGCATAAATGTCTATACTGAACGGCTAGGCGTTTATATCTAACTCCAACAGCTGTGAATAGTGTCGGCATAATTGAAAGAGGAAGTGCGCATGCGCTTGTATACACGCCTCCCATAGTAAGAAGTGACTTCCGTAACCCTGCGCCTGGAACGCAAGCGTGACACGCTACGCCTTCCTGCTGGTACAGGGCAGGAAGTCACTGGGACACCATCAACCTGCGCATGCGCCGACAAAAAGCCGAGACTCTGGAGGAAAAGGAAGATACGAACGCAGTGGTAAAGAGAAATCTAATAGAAAGTAAATGGAATAAAAAAGGCAGCGACTAACAAAATCTAATGAAACCTCTCTGAATAGATGCTAAAACTAAGAACTGACTACATAATAAATAAATTAATTAGATATAATAACAAAGATATAAAGTGAAAAATATATATATATAGTGAATAATTAATACATATAAAAATAAATACAAAAAAGATGATACTTAATAGATACAACCAAATTAATTGGTAAAAAATTATTATTATCGTAAAAAATACCACAGTAATTTTACAAAAATATAATAATAAAATTAATAATAAAATAATTAATAATATAATAGAAACATATCGTGCAAGTGATTGACCATTAATGAAACTAATATAAATACAAATATTTGTATACCAAGTGTAATATTCACACAAGTGAATAGCCATTAATAAAACTTATAAGCACCTATACCAATATCTAATACCATAGTATATAAAAAACATATAAAAATACATTTATATATATATACACAGTGTAAACAGACATGTATCTAATACATAAATATAAAGTGCAACGTGATAATAAATAATTAATGTAGTCGTCTGTTTATTTCTTTTTTCTTTTAGTTTTTCATCTTCTATGTCGCGGATATCCGATGATACATCTCCGAAATGGAACAAGACAGGAGAGATCCCAAAAAGGTAAGTTGCTACCGATAGCTAATACAATAAATATAAAAAGATAAAATTAGTACAACATATAGACACACACAATTTAAAACAGGACCACCCTCATATGACCATCAAAAACTTATGGAAAATAACCGCAAGTGTTACGAGACACAGTACATTAAATACGGATAGATAAAACAAGAGGAAGAATGATCAAAAAATTAGCAAAAATGCATTTATGCCCAAAGTCTCATTAAGACCTTGTGGCACCATTGTTTCCAACAAGAATAGGAATAACTAGACAATTTATAAAAATGCATTAATGCCCAAAGTCTCATTGAGACCTTGTGGCGCCATTGTTCCCAAAAGATAAATCCATTTACTCTCCCTTTGTGCCAGGGCTTTAGCCAAATTTCCCCCTCTTACTCCCAAATGGACCTGATCTATTGCTCTAATTTTTAGGCCCCTAGGGTCCGAATGATGATGTAGTCTAAAGTGCCTCGGTAAAGTCTTTAATTTACTAGGGTCAAGTTCAGTTACTGACTTCTCTATATCTCTAACATGCTCTCTAGTCCTTATTTTTAGTTCACGTGTTGTTAATCCGATATATATTTTTTTACACGGACAACTGGCATGATATATAATACCTTTAGATGAACATGTAAGTTTTTTCCGTATATCAAAGGTCCTTGAGCCATCAAAATTAGTAAACGTTTTACATTTAACCAAATTATAGCATCCTTTGCACATGTTACATGGAAAAAAACCATTACCTTCAGGAATAGTAGACATTAGGCCCCCCTTCTCGTAATGACTGTGCACAAGTAGATCCTTCAGATTTTTGGATCTCTTCGCAACCAGTAAAGGACGATTGGGTAACAACTGCTTCAGTACAGGATCAGATTGTAGGATCCCCCAATGTTTCTGCATAATATTATTTAATTCGGGCCACTGCTTGTTAAATCTGGTAATAAATCTAACTTCACTCTTATTTTCCTTTGATTCCTTTTTACGTCCAATTCCATATATAAGTTCTTCTCTAGGGGTTTTATTAGCTTTCTTGAGTCCCCTTTTAATCTGTCGGTTACTGTAACCTCTGTCATGGAACCGTCTTGAAAGTTCTGATGATTGTTTCTCGTAGTCTTCTCCAGTTGAACAGATCCTCTTGATCCTAAGAAATTGTCCTGTGGGTATTCCATTAATGGTGGATCTATGATGAGCTGAGGAAGCGTGTAATAAGGTGTTAGTAGCTGTGGCCTTTCTGAAGACATCAGTCACTATCTTACCATCTCCCAAAGTTTTTATTTTCAGATCTAAAAAATCAACAGTTCTTCCATATTTATACGTTAAATTTATATTAAATTGGTTCTGATTTAACTTAGTCATAAAAGCATCTAATTTCTCAATGGAATCTTCCCAGATGAACAGGATGTCGTCAATATAGCGACTCCACCCTTGTATGGCTTGACTATCCTCATCCTCTACTTGAAAAATAAGGCGTTCCCAATATCCCATAAACAGGTTTGCGTACGAGGGGGCACATGTGGCCCCCATCGCCGTGCCCTGTTTCTGGATAAAAATATCTTTATTAAAAATGAACACGTTATGCTCTAAAACAAATTTCAAGAGAGTGAGGATAAGTTCAATGAGTGAAGATTCAAGATTACTTTCTCCCAGATAGTGGGATACTGCTCTTAGACCATCTTCGTGTCTGATGGAGGAATATAGCGCTTCAACGTCTGCTGTAACTAGGACGGCCTCTTTCTCCAACTGTACAGAATCAAGTTGTTTTAACATCATAGTTGTATCTTTAATGAAAGATGGGAGCGTCTGTACTAACGGTTTAAGGTAATAATCTATGACTGTACAGATTACTTCACAAAGGCTGCCATTTCCTGCCACTATGGGCCTGCCGGGGGGGTCTATCGGATTTTTATGCAGTTTCGGCAACAAATAGAATGTTGCCATCCTGGGCTGTAATTTTGTCACCACCTCAACCAATTTTTTTGGGATGATACCGTCATTAAAAGCAGACTCGAGAATCATAACCAATTCATGTTGGAATTCCGTTAGTGGATTGTAGCATAATTTTTTATAACAACTTGCATTATGGAGGATCTTATGAGCCTGTTTTTCGTACATTCTACACGGCCACAATACCGTGTTGCCACCCTTATCTGCCTGTTTAATGACGATATCATCCCATGTCTGCAGTTCTCTAAGAGCCCTCCTCTCACTGGCATCAAGATTAGATATCCAATTAGGAACAGGTAATAGGCTTTCAACCTCCCTAGTCATAACTTTGACAAACACATCTACCGCTGGGCATGTACTGAGGCTGGGAAATTTATTAGATTTTCCTAGCAGTTGCATGGGGAACTTACCCTCCACCTCTTTATTATTTTCCTCCATGAGTTCTTCTAAACATCTCAAAGCCTCTTTCTCAACCTCAGTAGGGAAAAGTTCATCCAAATCAGTCCTGTGATGTATTTTCTGCAAAATAATCTTGCGTGCAAACAAATGCAAGTCTTTGACTACTTCAAACTTATCTAAATATGAAGAAGGTGAAAATGTTAAACCCTTTTCTAATAGATGTACCTGTGATGTCGTCAAAGTTCTATCTGATAGATTGATTACCTTCAATTTATCATTGCCACGTCTGTTATTTTTCTTGTTATCGAAGATATCAGGATATCTCCTATTTTCTCTATTTGACCCTCTTGTACGTAAAGAGTATTCTCCAGAACTCTCTGCCTCACTGCACGAGGTGCTACTCTCAGCATATGAAGCTTGTTCACGAGATGAACTTGCCACGTTAGATCCGGAAATAATAGTGGATTTTTTCTTCTTAGGGAGTTGCCATCTGAAGATTTTATCCATTTCAAAATCATTAGAGTCTCTAATAAATTTCTTCAGTTTAAGATCACTAATTTCAGCCTCTTTTTTGTCTATCTCTTTCTCCAAAGTTTGTATAAAATTCTCCATTTTGTCAGCCACTAATTGTTTTTTCAAAATTTGGTGTACTTCTTCAATCTCTTTATCTAATAAGTTCATACTCATTGTATTTTTATCAATAATGATTTTCATAAATTCTATTGAACAAGAAATAGCGGCTTTTTTCCACCTCAATATCAGTTCTGAATCCTCCAGATCAAACGAAGGGTAAACTTGCACCCGCAAACCTCTTGGCACAATGTTACGAATCACATAATTTTCTAACGTGGTTTTATTCCACCATATCTTAGTTTTTCTCTGCACCGCATTTCTGTACTGATTAAAAAGATCCCTATTTTCTGATGAAAGATCTTGTGGTCCTGAAAACACCCCCTGTTTGAACAAATCTGAAGCCTTGGACCGCCAATTATTTTCTCTGGCTTTAAGGTCCATATTATAGCAAAGGGACAATCTGTTAGAAAACAGAAAATTAACTATATTTTTATCATAGGTCCAAAAACGTCGTAATGCACACCTCAACACATACATATTAATACACAATTCCCCATATAGATGTAAATAGGGAATAAAGAGGCATAGGCCAAAAATTCACACAGTTAAAATCATTTATTTAATGAAAAAAGACATAAAATGCAATAATGTCAAACAGGAGAATGTAATATAAAAACAAACCGCTGGGGACTATATCATGAATAATCTAGTGCAATAACAACAACCATATATAATGTATATAATATGTGAGCAGCAAGGAAACAATGCGGCTCTGTGCAAATATATAAAAAAAAAAAAAAACTTCACAGCCAAAAAAATGCCTAAGAAAGAGACCGTGTATACATAGGTAGTTGGATAAGAGGCAAGCCTAAATATCCAGAAACATGTGTTCCCATAGACCTGTACACAGCCCTGCATATGAGGAAAAAAATCCCTTAATGAAACACAGGCATATGGCATAAGACTATATAGTAGGAGAAAAATCTCCTAATAGAGATGAGCCACAAACACATCCAAATTGCTATACCCAAGTATAATAAAGCATATTAATGGTTGCTGTAATACAACGAACTTACATTAATTGTGAATGGCAAAGTCCCACCGCGACCCCGACAGCGCCGTTTCGCCAACTGGCTTCCTCAAATAAGGGGCATAAATGTCTATACTGAACGGCTAGGCGTTTATATCTAACTCCAACAGCTGTGAATAGTGTCGGCATAATTGAAAGAGGAAGTGCGCATGCGCTTGTATACACGCCTCCCATAGTAAGAAGTGACTTCCGTAACCCTGCGCCTGGAACGCAAGCGTGACACGCTACGCCTTCCTGCTGGTACAGGGCAGGAAGTCACTGGGACACCATCAACCTGCGCATGCGCCGACAAAAAGCCGAGACTCTGGAGGAAAAGGAAGATACGAACGCAGTGGTAAAGAGAAATCTAATAGAAAGTAAATGGAATAAAAAAGGCAGCGACTAACAAAATCTAATGAAACCTCTCTGAATAGATGCTAAAACTAAGAACTGACTACATAATAAATAAATTAATTAGATATAATAACAAAGATATAAAGTGAAAAATATATATATATAGTGAATAATTAATACATATAAAAATAAATACAAAAAAGATGATACTTAATAGATACAACCAAATTAATTGGTAAAAAATTATTATTATCGTAAAAAATACCACAGTAATTTTACAAAAATATAATAATAAAATTAATAATAAAATAATTAATAATATAATAGAAACATATCGTGCAAGTGATTGACCATTAATGAAACTAATATAAATACAAATATTTGTATACCAAGTGTAATATTCACACAAGTGAATAGCCATTAATAAAACTTATAAGCACCTATACCAATATCTAATACCATAGTATATAAAAAACATATAAAAATACATTTATATATATATACACAGTGTAAACAGACATGTATCTAATACATAAATATAAAGTGCAACGTGATAATAAATAATTAATGTAGTCGTCTGTTTATTTCTTTTTTCTTTTAGTTTTTCATCTTCTATGTCGCGGATATCCGATGATACATCTCCGAAATGGAACAAGACAGGAGAGATCCCAAAAAGGTAAGTTGCTACCGATAGCTAATACAATAAATATAAAAAGATAAAATTAGTACAACATATAGACACACACAATTTAAAACAGGACCACCCTCATATGACCATCAAAAACTTATGGAAAATAACCGCAAGTGTTACGAGACACAGTACATTAAATACGGATAGATAAAACAAGAGGAAGAATGATCAAAAAATTAGCAAAAATGCATTTATGCCCAAAGTCTCATTAAGACCTTGTGGCACCATTGTTTCCAACAAGAATAGGAATAACTAGACAATTTATAAAAATGCATTAATGCCCAAAGTCTCATTGAGACCTTGTGGCGCCATTGTTCCCAAAAGATAAATCCATTTACTCTCCCTTTGTGCCAGGGCTTTAGCCAAATTTCCCCCTCTTACTCCCAAATGGACCTGATCTATTGCTCTAATTTTTAGGCCCCTAGGGTCCGAATGATGATGTAGTCTAAAGTGCCTCGGTAAAGTCTTTAATTTACTAGGGTCAAGTTCAGTTACTGACTTCTCTATATCTCTAACATGCTCTCTAGTCCTTATTTTTAGTTCACGTGTTGTTAATCCGATATATATTTTTTTACACGGACAACTGGCATGATATATAATACCTTTAGATGAACATGTAAGTTTTTTCCGTATATCAAAGGTCCTTGAGCCATCAAAATTAGTAAACGTTTTACATTTAACCAAATTATAGCATCCTTTGCACATGTTACATGGAAAAAAACCATTACCTTCAGGAATAGTAGACATTAGGCCCCCCTTCTCGTAATGACTGTGCACAAGTAGATCCTTCAGATTTTTGGATCTCTTCGCAACCAGTAAAGGACAAAAAACAGATAGACAAAAAAGAGGCTGAAATTAGTGATCTTAAACTGAAGAAATTTATTAGAGACTCTAATGATTTTGAAATGGATAAAATCTTCAGATGGCAACTCCCTAAGAAGAAAAAATCCACTATTATTTCCGGATCTAACGTGGCAAGTTCATCTCGTGAACAAGCTTCATATGCTGAGAGTAGCACCTCGTGCAGTGAGGCAGAGAGTTCTGGAGAATACTCTTTACGTACAAGAGGGTCAAATAGAGAAAATAGGAGATATCCTGATATCTTCGATAACAAGAAAAATAACAGACGTGGCAATGATAAATTGAAGGTAATCAATCTATCAGATAGAACTTTGACGACATCACAGGTACATCTATTAGAAAAGGGTTTAACATTTTCACCTTCTTCATATTTAGATAAGTTTGAAGTAGTCAAAGACTTGCATTTGTTTGCACGCAAGATTATTTTGCAGAAAATACATCACAGGACTGATTTGGATGAACTTTTCCCTACTGAGGTTGAGAAAGAGGCTTTGAGATGTTTAGAAGAACTCATGGAGGAAAATAATAAAGAGGTGGAGGGTAAGTTCCCCATGCAACTGCTAGGAAAATCTAATAAATTTCCCAGCCTCAGTACATGCCCAGCGGTAGATGTGTTTGTCAAAGTTATGACTAGGGAGGTTGAAAGCCTATTACCTGTTCCTAATTGGATATCTAATCTTGATGCCAGTGAGAGGAGGGCTCTTAGAGAACTGCAGACATGGGATGATATCGTCATTAAACAGGCAGATAAGGGTGGCAACACGGTATTGTGGCCGTGTAGAATGTACGAAAAACAGGCTCATAAGATCCTCCATAATGCAAGTTGTTATAAAAAATTATGCTACAATCCACTAACGGAATTCCAACATGAATTGGTTATGATTCTCGAGTCTGCTTTTAATGACGGTATCATCCCAAAAAAATTGGTTGAGGTGGTGACAAAATTACAGCCCAGGATGGCAACATTCTATTTGTTGCCGAAACTGCATAAAAATCCGATAGACCCCCCCGGCAGGCCCATAGTGGCAGGAAATGGCAGCCTTTGTGAAGTAATCTGTACAGTCATAGATTATTACCTTAAACCGTTAGTACAGACGCTCCCATCTTTCATTAAAGATACAACTATGATGTTAAAACAACTTGATTCTGTACAGTTGGAGAAAGAGGCCGTCCTAGTTACAGCAGACGTTGAAGCGCTATATTCCTCCATCAGACACGAAGATGGTCTAAGAGCAGTATCCCACTATCTGGGAGAAAGTAATCTTGAATCTTCACTCATTGAACTTATCCTCACTCTCTTGAAATTTGTTTTAGAGCATAACGTGTTCATTTTTAATAAAGATATTTTTATCCAGAAACAGGGCACGGCGATGGGGGCCACATGTGCCCCCTCGTACGCAAACCTGTTTATGGGATATTGGGAACGCCTTATTTTTCAAGTAGAGGATGAGGATAGTCAAGCCATACAAGGGTGGAGTCGCTATATTGACGACATCCTGTTCATCTGGGAAGATTCCATTGAGAAATTAGATGCTTTTATGACTAAGTTAAATCAGAACCAATTTAATATAAATTTAACGTATAAATATGGAAGAACTGTTGATTTTTTAGATCTGAAAATAAAAACTTTGGGAGATGGTAAGATAGTGACTGATGTCTTCAGAAAGGCCACAGCTACTAACACCTTATTACACGCTTCCTCAGCTCATCATAGATCCACCATTAATGGAATACCCACAGGACAATTTCTTAGGATCAAGAGGATCTGTTCAACTGGAGAAGACTACGAGAAACAATCATCAGAACTTTCAAGACGGTTCCATGACAGAGGTTACAGTAACCGACAGATTAAAAGGGGACTCAAGAAAGCTAATAAAACCCCTAGAGAAGAACTTATATATGGAATTGGACGTAAAAAGGAATCAAAGGAAAATAAGAGTGAAGTTAGATTTATTACCAGATTTAACAAGCAGTGGCCCGAATTAAATAATATTATGCAGAAACATTGGGGGATCCTACAATCTGATCCTGTACTGAAGCAGTTGTTACCCAATCGTCCTTTACTGGTTGCGAAGAGATCCAAAAATCTGAAGGATCTACTTGTGCACAGTCATTACGAGAAGGGGGGCCTAATGTCTACTATTCCTGAAGGTAATGGTTTTTTTTCCATGTAACATGTGCAAAGGATGCTATAATTTGGTTAAATGTAAAACGTTTACTAATTTTGATGGCTCAAGGACCTTTGATATACGGAAAAAACTTACATGTTCATCTAAAGGTATTATATATCATGCCAGTTGTCCGTGTAAAAAAATATATATCGGATTAACAACACGTGAACTAAAAATAAGGACTAGAGAGCATGTTAGAGATATAGAGAAGTCAGTAACTGAACTTGACCCTAGTAAATTAAAGACTTTACCGAGGCACTTTAGACTACATCATCATTCGGACCCTAGGGGCCTAAAAATTAGAGCAATAGATCAGGTCCATTTGGGAGTAAGAGGGGGAAATTTGGCTAAAGCCCTGGCACAAAGGGAGAGTAAATGGATTTATCTTTTGGGAACAATGGCGCCACAAGGTCTCAATGAGACTTTGGGCATTAATGCATTTTTATAAATTGTCTAGTTATTCCTATTCTTGTTGGAAACAATGGTGCCACAAGGTCTTAATGAGACTTTGGGCATAAATGCATTTTTGCTAATTTTTTGATCATTCTTCCTCTTGTTTTATCTATCCGTATTTAATGTACTGTGTCTCGTAACACTTGCGGTTATTTTCCATAAGTTTTTGATGGTCATATGAGGGTGGTCCTGTTTTAAATTGTGTGTGTCTATATGTTGTACTAATTTTATCTTTTTATATTTATTGTATTAGCTATCGGTAGCAACTTACCTTTTTGGGATCTCTCCTGTCTTGTTCCATTTCGGAGATGTATCATCGGATATCCGCGACATAGAAGATGAAAAACTAAAAGAAAAAAGAAATAAACAGACGACTACATTAATTATTTATTATCACGTTGCACTTTATATTTATGTATTAGATACATGTCTGTTTACACTGTGTATATATATATAAATGTATTTTTATATGTTTTTTATATACTATGGTATTAGATATTGGTATAGGTGCTTATAAGTTTTATTAATGGCTATTCACTTGTGTGAATATTACACTTGGTATACAAATATTTGTATTTATATTAGTTTCATTAATGGTCAATCACTTGCACGATATGTTTCTATTATATTATTAATTATTTTATTATTAATTTTATTATTATATTTTTGTAAAATTACTGTGGTATTTTTTACGATAATAATAATTTTTTACCAATTAATTTGGTTGTATCTATTAAGTATCATCTTTTTTGTATTTATTTTTATATGTATTAATTATTCACTATATATATATATTTTTCACTTTATATCTTTGTTATTATATCTAATTAATTTATTTATTATGTAGTCAGTTCTTAGTTTTAGCATCTATTCAGAGAGGTTTCATTAGATTTTGTTAGTCGCTGCCTTTTTTATTCCATTTACTTTCTATTAGATTTCTCTTTACCACTGCGTTCGTATCTTCCTTTTCCTCCAGAGTCTCGGCTTTTTGTCGGCGCATGCGCAGGTTGATGGTGTCCCAGTGACTTCCTGCCCTGTACCAGCAGGAAGGCGTAGCGTGTCACGCTTGCGTTCCAGGCGCAGGGTTACGGAAGTCACTTCTTACTATGGGAGGCGTGTATACAAGCGCATGCGCACTTCCTCTTTCAATTATGCCGACACTATTCACAGCTGTTGGAGTTAGATATAAACGCCTAGCCGTTCAGTATAGACATTTATGCCCCTTATTTGAGGAAGCCAGTTGGCGAAACGGCGCTGTCGGGGTCGCGGTGGGACTTTGCCATTCACAATTAATGTAAGTTCGTTGTATTACAGCAACCATTAATATGCTTTATTATACTTGGGTATAGCAATTTGGATGTGTTTGTGGCTCATCTCTATTAGGAGATTTTTCTCCTACTATATAGTCTTATGCCATATGCCTGTGTTTCATTAAGGGATTTTTTTCCTCATATGCAGGGCTGTGTACAGGTCTATGGGAACACATGTTTCTGGATATTTAGGCTTGCCTCTTATCCAACTACCTATGTATACACGGTCTCTTTCTTAGGCATTTTTTTGGCTGTGAAGTTTTTTTTTTTTTTTTTTTTTTTTATATATTTGCACAGAGCCGCATTGTTTCCTTGCTGCTCACATATTATATACATTATATATGGTTGTTGTTATTGCACTAGATTATTCATGATATAGTCCCCAGCGGTTTGTTTTTATATTACATTCTCCTGTTTGACATTATTGCATTTTATGTCTTTTTTCATTAAATAAATGATTTTAACTGTGTGAATTTTTGGCCTATGCCTCTTTATTCCCTATTTACATCTATATGGGGAATTGTGTATTAATATGTATGTGTTGAGGTGTGCATTACGACGTTTTTGGACCTATGATAAAAATATAGTTAATTTTCTGTTTTCTAACAGATTGTCCCTTTGCTATAATATGGACCTTAAAGCCAGAGAAAATAATTGGCGGTCCAAGGCTTCAGATTTGTTCAAACAGGGGGTGTTTTCAGGACCACAAGATCTTTCATCAGAAAATAGGGATCTTTTTAATCAGTACAGAAATGCGGTGCAGAGAAAAACTAAGATATGGTGGAATAAAACCACGTTAGAAAATTATGTGATTCGTAACATTGTGCCAAGAGGTTTGCGGGTGCAAGTTTACCCTTCGTTTGATCTGGAGGATTCAGAACTGATATTGAGGTGGAAAAAAGCCGCTATTTCTTGTTCAATAGAATTTATGAAAATCATTATTGATAAAAATACAATGAGTATGAACTTATTAGATAAAGAGATTGAAGAAGTACACCAAATTTTGAAAAAACAATTAGTGGCTGACAAAATGGAGAATTTTATACAAACTTTGGAGAAAGAGATAGACAAAAAAGAGGCTGAAATTAGTGATCTTAAACTGAAGAAATTTATTAGAGACTCTAATGATTTTGAAATGGATAAAATCTTCAGATGGCAACTCCCTAAGAAGAAAAAATCCACTATTATTTCCGGATCTAACGTGGCAAGTTCATCTCGTGAACAAGCTTCATATGCTGAGAGTAGCACCTCGTGCAGTGAGGCAGAGAGTTCTGGAGAATACTCTTTACGTACAAGAGGGTCAAATAGAGAAAATAGGAGATATCCTGATATCTTCGATAACAAGAAAAATAACAGACGTGGCAATGATAAATTGAAGGTAATCAATCTATCAGATAGAACTTTGACGACATCACAGGTACATCTATTAGAAAAGGGTTTAACATTTTCACCTTCTTCATATTTAGATAAGTTTGAAGTAGTCAAAGACTTGCATTTGTTTGCACGCAAGATTATTTTGCAGAAAATACATCACAGGACTGATTTGGATGAACTTTTCCCTACTGAGGTTGAGAAAGAGGCTTTGAGATGTTTAGAAGAACTCATGGAGGAAAATAATAAAGAGGTGGAGGGTAAGTTCCCCATGCAACTGCTAGGAAAATCTAATAAATTTCCCAGCCTCAGTACATGCCCTGCGGTAGATGTGTTTGTCAAAGTTATGACTAGGGAGGTTGAAAGCCTATTACCTGTTCCTAATTGGATATCTAATCTTGATGCCAGTGAGAGGAGGGCTCTTAGAGAACTGCAGACATGGGATGATATCGTCATTAAACAGGCAGATAAGGGTGGCAACACGGTATTGTGGCCGTGTAGAATGTACGAAAAACAGGCTCATAAGATCCTCCATAATGCAAGTTGTTATAAAAAATTATGCTACAATCCACTAACGGAATTCCAACATGAATTGGTTATGATTCTCGAGTCTGCTTTTAATGACGGTATCATCCCAAAAAAATTGGTTGAGGTGGTGACAAAATTACAGCCCAGGATGGCAACATTCTATTTGTTGCCGAAACTGCATAAAAATCCGATAGACCCCCCCGGCAGGCCCATAGTGGCAGGAAATGGCAGCCTTTGTGAAGTAATCTGTACAGTCATAGATTATTACCTTAAACCGTTAGTACAGACGCTCCCATCTTTCATTAAAGATACAACTATGATGTTAAAACAACTTGATTCTGTACAGTTGGAGAAAGAGGCCGTCCTAGTTACAGCAGACGTTGAAGCGCTATATTCCTCCATCAGACACGAAGATGGTCTAAGAGCAGTATCCCACTATCTGGGAGAAAGTAATCTTGAATCTTCACTCATTGAACTTATCCTCACTCTCTTGAAATTTGTTTTAGAGCATAACGTGTTCATTTTTAATAAAGATATTTTTATCCAGAAACAGGGCACGGCGATGGGGGCCACATGTGCCCCCTCGTACGCAAACCTGTTTATGGGATATTGGGAACGCCTTATTTTTCAAGTAGAGGATGAGGATAGTCAAGCCATACAAGGGTGGAGTCGCTATATTGACGACATCCTGTTCATCTGGGAAGATTCCATTGAGAAATTAGATGCTTTTATGACTAAGTTAAATCAGAACCAATTTAATATAAATTTAACGTATAAATATGGAAGAACTGTTGATTTTTTAGATCTGAAAATAAAAACTTTGGGAGATGGTAAGATAGTGACTGATGTCTTCAGAAAGGCCACAGCTACTAACACCTTATTACACGCTTCCTCAGCTCATCATAGATCCACCATTAATGGAATACCCACAGGACAATTTCTTAGGATCAAGAGGATCTGTTCAACTGGAGAAGACTACGAGAAACAATCATCAGAACTTTCAAGACGGTTCCATGACAGAGGTTACAGTAACCGACAGATTAAAAGGGGACTCAAGAAAGCTAATAAAACCCCTAGAGAAGAACTTATATATGGAATTGGACGTAAAAAGGAATCAAAGGAAAATAAGAGTGAAGTTAGATTTATTACCAGATTTAACAAGCAGTGGCCCGAATTAAATAATATTATGCAGAAACATTGGGGGATCCTACAATCTGATCCTGTACTGAAGCAGTTGTTACCCAATCGTCCTTTACTGGTTGCGAAGAGATCCAAAAATCTGAAGGATCTACTTGTGCACAGTCATTACGAGAAGGGGGGCCTAATGTCTACTATTCCTGAAGGTAATGGTTTTTTTCCATGTAACATGTGCAAAGGATGCTATAATTTGGTTAAATGTAAAACGTTTACTAATTTTGATGGCTCAAGGACCTTTGATATACGGAAAAAACTTACATGTTCATCTAAAGGTATTATATATCATGCCAGTTGTCCGTGTAAAAAAATATATATCGGATTAACAACACGTGAACTAAAAATAAGGACTAGAGAGCATGTTAGAGATATAGAGAAGTCAGTAACTGAACTTGACCCTAGTAAATTAAAGACTTTACCGAGGCACTTTAGACTACATCATCATTCGGACCCTAGGGGCCTAAAAATTAGAGCAATAGATCAGGTCCATTTGGGAGTAAGAGGGGGAAATTTGGCTAAAGCCCTGGCACAAAGGGAGAGTAAATGGATTTATCTTTTGGGAACAATGGCGCCACAAGGTCTCAATGAGACTTTGGGCATTAATGCATTTTTATAAATTGTCTAGTTATTCCTATTCTTGTTGGAAACAATGGTGCCACAAGGTCTTAATGAGACTTTGGGCATAAATGCATTTTTGCTAATTTTTTGATCATTCTTCCTCTTGTTTTATCTATCCGTATTTAATGTACTGTGTCTCGTAACACTTGCGGTTATTTTCCATAAGTTTTTGATGGTCATATGAGGGTGGTCCTGTTTTAAATTGTGTGTGTCTATATGTTGTACTAATTTTATCTTTTTATATTTATTGTATTAGCTATCGGTAGCAACTTACCTTTTTGGGATCTCTCCTGTCTTGTTCCATTTCGGAGATGTATCATCGGATATCCGCGACATAGAAGATGAAAAACTAAAAGAAAAAAGAAATAAACAGACGACTACATTAATTATTTATTATCACGTTGCACTTTATATTTATGTATTAGATACATGTCTGTTTACACTGTGTATATATATATAAATGTATTTTTATATGTTTTTTATATACTATGGTATTAGATATTGGTATAGGTGCTTATAAGTTTTATTAATGGCTATTCACTTGTGTGAATATTACACTTGGTATACAAATATTTGTATTTATATTAGTTTCATTAATGGTCAATCACTTGCACGATATGTTTCTATTATATTATTAATTATTTTATTATTAATTTTATTATTATATTTTTGTAAAATTACTGTGGTATTTTTTACGATAATAATAATTTTTTACCAATTAATTTGGTTGTATCTATTAAGTATCATCTTTTTTGTATTTATTTTTATATGTATTAATTATTCACTATATATATATATTTTTCACTTTATATCTTTGTTATTATATCTAATTAATTTATTTATTATGTAGTCAGTTCTTAGTTTTAGCATCTATTCAGAGAGGTTTCATTAGATTTTGTTAGTCGCTGCCTTTTTTATTCCATTTACTTTCTATTAGATTTCTCTTTACCACTGCGTTCGTATCTTCCTTTTCCTCCAGAGTCTCGGCTTTTTGTCGGCGCATGCGCAGGTTGATGGTGTCCCAGTGACTTCCTGCCCTGTACCAGCAGGAAGGCGTAGCGTGTCACGCTTGCGTTCCAGGCGCAGGGTTACGGAAGTCACTTCTTACTATGGGAGGCGTGTATACAAGCGCATGCGCACTTCCTCTTTCAATTATGCCGACACTATTCACAGCTGTTGGAGTTAGATATAAACGCCTAGCCGTTCAGTATAGACATTTATGCCCCTTATTTGAGGAAGCCAGTTGGCGAAACGGCGCTGTCGGGGTCGCGGTGGGACTTTGCCATTCACAATTAATGTAAGTTCGTTGTATTACAGCAACCATTAATATGCTTTATTATACTTGGGTATAGCAATTTGGATGTGTTTGTGGCTCATCTCTATTAGGAGATTTTTCTCCTACTATATAGTCTTATGCCATATGCCTGTGTTTCATTAAGGGATTTTTTTCCTCATATGCAGGGCTGTGTACAGGTCTATGGGAACACATGTTTCTGGATATTTAGGCTTGCCTCTTATCCAACTACCTATGTATACACGGTCTCTTTCTTAGGCATTTTTTTGGCTGTGAAGTTTTTTTTTTTTTTTTTTTTTTTATATATTTGCACAGAGCCGCATTGTTTCCTTGCTGCTCACATATTATATACATTATATATGGTTGTTGTTATTGCACTAGATTATTCATGATATAGTCCCCAGCGGTTTGTTTTTATATTACATTCTCCTGTTTGACATTATTGCATTTTATGTCTTTTTTCATTAAATAAATGATTTTAACTGTGTGAATTTTTGGCCTATGCCTCTTTATTCCCTATTTACATCTATATGGGGAATTGTGTATTAATATTTACAGTACCATGTAAACCTATGGAAAACAAAATCCGCAGTGCACATGCTGCAGAAAAAAAGTGCGGAAACGTAGCATTGTTTATTCCACAGCATGTAACTTCTTTGTGTGGATTCCGCAGTGGTTTACACCTGCTCCATAATATGAATCTGCAGGTGTAAAACCACAGGTGAAATCCGCACAAAAACCGTGTAAAAACCACGGTAAATCTGCTGTAATTTTGCAGGTAATCCGCAGTGCGGGTTACCTGTGGATTTACCAAAATCAGTCGGGAAAAATCCGCAAGACTTTCCGCAACGTGTGCACGTAGCCTTAGACTTCACCTGTGTATCCCCATCTTCTGGAATATTGTGCCTCACTACATCCGATTATCCACCATATTTTGACTTTCAGATGGAACTTGGAAACGCACCACTTCAAGAAAGCTTACAGCCTGTATTGACAGCACTGCCACCTCACTACCACCAGAGCTAACGCAAACCCCTCAACCCATTTTCTGGTCTCGCATTATTCTATAGAATGTAAGCTAGTAAGGGCAGGGCCCTCTCCCCACTGTGCCAGTTTGTCATTTTTAGTTTGTTCATTCTAATTTATATTTGTGTTTGGTATATATCCCCTTCTCATGTACAACACCATGGATTCAATTATGTTTGAAACATAAATAATAATAATAATGATAATATAATGAATGTCGACTGCAGTCATGTTAAATTGTTTATACAATTGTTAAACACAGGTTCACTTTATTTTCTAGTTTCTAACTTCAAGGTTGCCATAAATCAGGACATGTATTTCTTTGATGGATGTGATACAATGATTTCTGTAGTTCAACTGCTACTATCAGTGGCCACTGTAACATGCTGTAAGTACTTCTAATACTCAGCAGCAGGAGGAAAAGGAAATCAAAATTAATGAATGTCAGGAGAGACTAAACTTTAAGCTAATAGGGCCCAATGTAAAATGTGTATCATGATTTATAATGGCGGGATCTTCTTTTGTATCACACAGAAGTATGGATCTCCTCAGGTATCACAGCATGCTAACTCGAGATAACTTATACAGTAGCTTTGCCCTTGCCAGGCAAAATTTTTATTTTAAATAAGCGGACCAGGATGGGTTATAGGAAGAATGCCAGGATAGGAGACATTATTACAGGATGGGGACAAGGATGGAGGACATTATTAGACAGTGACCAGTATGGAGGTCATTGCTAAAGAATGGGGTGCATTACTACCTAATGGTGGCCATGATGGACGACAATATTACAGGAAGGTAGCAAAAAGGAAGAACATTATTAGTATGATCCTCTTCCAAAAATTGCTTTAGGAAATGCTTTAGTAATCTAATACATGGGTATGCAGTAGTGTTCACAATAATAGCAGTCCAATATGACTAACCAAATGAATTACTGTTTTTGATATAAATTATATTACCACATGTTAAACAATTTACCAGTTAGTGCAGTAGATGAGTGTCTGAGCAAAGGGTCTGAATACTTATGACTAGGGTTGAGTGAAACGGATCGGTCATTTTCAGAAATCGCCGACTTTTAGGCAAAGTCGGGTTTCATGAAACCCGAACCGATCCTAGTGTGGGATCGGCCATGCGGTACACGATCAAAGCGCCAAAGTCGCGTTTCATATGACGCTGTCACCGCCGTTTTTCATCCAATGAAGGAGGACGCAGAGTGAGGGCAGCGTGATGACATAGGTCTCGGTCCCCACCATCTTAGAGAAGGGCATGGCAGTGATTGGCTTGCTGTCTGCGGCGTCACAGGGGCTATAAAGGGGCGTGCACGCCGACCGCCATCTTACTTCTGCCGATCTGAGCATAGGGAGAGGTGTTGCTGCAGTTAGTCAGAAGCAGGGACAGAGTTAGGGAGGAAATATAAACCCCCAAACCACTTGTGCTGGAGCGATTTTCACTGTCCCACACCACCTTTTTGTGCAGGGACAGTGGAGGTCGTATTTTAGTGCAGCAGCTGCATAGCTGTGTGCACGGTGCTGTGCAAACCAACTGCTTTTTTAAAAGCAAAATTCCTGTTGCTCCTTTCTGCACAGTTACCTATCTTGTTTATTTGTCCACATTTTTGTGTTCAGCAGTCCTTTTTATTGCTGCCATACTTGTCCTGAGCTCATTGTAGGGAGCTTCCTTTTTTTTTTTTTTAAATAATAATTCCAGCCACTTTCTGGCACGTTCATAGTGTTGTGTTATACCACTGGGCCAGAGTTGTGGTTCTGTGTCTCCCCCCCAAAAAAAAGGGAGATTAAAATTCGCACACAGTGTATATTCTGCTGTACTGCTAGTGTGTCGTATATATCAGGCAGCCACTTTCTGCCACGTTCATAGTTTACAGTTATACCACTGGGCCACAGTTGTGGTTCTGTGTCTCCCCCCCAAAAAAGGGAGATTAAAATTTGCACACAGTGTATATTCTGCTGTACTGCTAGTGTGTCGTATATATCAGGCAGCCACTTTCTGCCACGTTCATAGTTTACAGTTATACCACTGGGCCAGAGTCGTGGTTCTGTGTCTCCCCCCCAAAAAAAAGGGAGATTACAATTCGCACACAGTGTATATTCTGCTGTACTGCTAGTGTGTCGTATATATCAGGCAGCCACTTTCTGCCACGTTCATAGTTTACAGTTATACCACTGGGCCACAGTTGTGGTTCTGTCTCCCCCCAAAAAAAAGGGAGATTAAAATTCACACACAGTGTATATTCTGCTGTACTGCTAGTGTGTCGTATATATCAGGCAGCCACTTTCTGCCACGTTCATAGTTTACAGTTATACCACTGGGCCACAGTTGTGGTTCTGTGTCTCCCCCCAAAAAAAAGGGAGATTAAAATTCGCACACAGTGTATATTCTGCTGTACTGCTAGTGTGTCGTATATATCAGGCAGCCACTTTCTGCCACGTTCATAGTTTACAGTTATACCACTGGACCAGAGTTGTGGTTCTGTGTCTCCCCCCAAAAAAAGGGAGATTAAAATTTGCACACAGTGTATATTCTGCTGTACTGCTAGTGTGTCGTATATATCAGGCAGCCACTTTCTGCCACGTTCATAGTTTACAGTTATACCAGAGGGCCACAGTTGTGGTTCTGTGTCTCCCCCCAAAAAATGAGGAAGTCTGGTGGAAGAGGCCGTGTGCGGGGGTTGTCAGCTGGTACTGATGGTGGTGCTGCATCTGGTGGTAGTGGCAAAAGCACAGTAGCACCTAAGGCTGGAGGTGTTGAGCCTGCGTCATTGTCTGGCTACACAAGGCCTCGAAGGCTCCCTTACCTGGGAGTAGGAAAACAGCTTTTAAAGCCAGAGCCTCTAGCTCTTTGGCCTCCTCTTCCCAAAGTTCGAAATGTCACAGGAGCCAGTCGTCAGTGGATGCTCCCGGTCAGGAACAAGATGTTTCCTTGTGTCCTTCTCCCAAACCAAAAGTGAAGGATGCGTCAGGCGACAAAACAGGTTACTCCATGGAACTCTTTACACATACCGTGCCTGGGTTAGAAAGGGAAATTGTACCCTGCCCATTACAAGAAGAATCGGACATGGAGTGCACTGATGCACAGCCACAGCTAGATTATGATGCTGTTCCATTGAGTCAGATCACTACATTGCCCTCGCAGTTTGCTGAGCCACAATCTGACCCTGATGAGACTATGGTGCCCTGTCCCGAATGCTTTAGCACCTTACACGGTGACACTGAGGAAGGTGCACATGACATTGAGGAGGAGTAGGTGATAGATGACACAGTTGTTGACCCAGATTGGCAGCCATTGGGGGAAGAGGGTGGCGCTGCCAGTAGCTCAGAAGCGGAGGAGGGTTATCCGCAGCAGCACCAATCTACATCGCAACAGCTGTCATCTAGCAGGCCCGTATCAGGCAAAAAACGTTTGAAAAACCAGTTTTAGGACAGCGTGGCCATCCTGTGAAAGTTGCACAGCGTGCAATGCCTGAAAAGGAATTCCATAGTAGGAAGAGTGCAGTGTGGCATTTTTTTGACCAAGATACCAATGATCAGTCAAAAGTGATCTGTAAAAAATGATCAAAGACCTTTAGCAGAGGGAAGATTCTTAACAATTTAAATACAACGTGCATGCGTAGACATTTAAACAGCATGCACTTGCAAGCCTGGACTAACTACATAACGTCCCGTACCGTTGGTGCACCAGGTCTGAATGAAGGTAGTCAGCAACACAACATTGCTTCCCTGTAAGCCCACCGATTAGGACACCAGCAGCAGCAAATGTGGAGGGATCGTCGCTAGGCCAAAGCAGTCAGGGAGTCAGAAGGTTATTGGTAGGAAGCACCGTATGTAGGCCAACATCACCAACTCACTCTCAATCTGCCATGTCCACAACCACCACCACCACCACCACTAGTTCCACCATATGCAGCTCTCCAGTCCAGCTCACCCTAGAAGAGACTCTTGTTAGGAAACGAAAGTACTCATCCTGTCATCCGCGTACACAGGGTTGGAACGCCCACATTGCCAGACTTATCTTGTTAGAGATAATGCCCTACCGGTTGGTTGAAAGCGAAGCTTTCAAAGCCCTGATGGCCTACGCAGTACCATGCTATGACCTACCTAGTCGCCACTTCTTTGCGAGAAAAGCCATCCCAGCCCTCCACCAGCATGTCAAAGACCGCATTGTCCATGCACTGAGGCAGTCTGTCAGTGGGAAGGTGCACCTCACAACAGATGCATGGCCCAGTAGGCATGGCCAGGGACGTTACGTGTCCATCACGGCACACTGGGTTAATGTCGTGGATGCAGGGTCCACAGGGTACAGCAATAGTGGGACAGTTCTGCCTAGCCCACGATCTAGGAAACAGTTGGCTGTAGATGTTCGCCACCCCACCTCCTCCTCCTCCTCCTCCTCCAGAAGCGAAAGCTCGTCAACAGAGCGCTGTCGCACGACCACTCCATCTGCAGCTGCCAGTGTTGCACACGAGGTGTCCCATTACGGAACAGCTAGTGGGAAGCGTCAGCAGGCTGTGTTTGAAATGAAGTGTTTGGGCAACAACAGACACACGGCAGAAGTTCTGGCCGAGTTCTTGCAGCAAGAAACTCAGTCATGGCTGGGCAGTGTACATCTTGAGGCAGGCAAGGTAGTCAGTGATAATGGAAGGAATTTTATGGCTGCCATAGCCCTTTCACAACTCAAACACATACCTTGCTTGGCTCACACTTTGAACCTGGTGGTGCATTGCTTTCTTAAAAATTATCCGGAGTTACCAGCCCTGCTCTTGAAGGTGCGAAGACTTTGCTCGCACATCCGCCGGTCGACCGTACACTCCAGCCGTATGCTGAACCATCAGCGATCGCTCAATCTTCCACAGCACCGCCTAATTATCGACGTTGCAACAAGGTGGAACTCCACACTGCACATGGTTCAGAGGCTATGTGAACAGAGGCGTGCTGTCATGTATTTGTGGGAGGATACGCATACACGGGCAGGCAGTTGGATGGCTGACATGGAGTTGTCTGGTGTGCAGTGGTCCAAGCTACAAGACCTCTGTCAAGTCCTTCAGTGTTTCGAGGAATGCACATGGCAGGCAAGTGCAGACGACGCCATCGTAAGCATGAGCATCCCACTTATGCGTCTGCTGATGCAAAGTTTGACGCACATCAAGGAACTGGCGTCTGCAGCCGAGGAGGAGGGAATCCTTGATGACAGTCAGCCATTGTCTGGTCAGGGAACTGTCCAGGACGAGGTGGCGGTCGAAGAGGATGAGGAGGAGGATGATGGGGATGACTATGTATGGGAGGAGGATGCTTCTCAGGGGCCACTTGAAACTGGTGGCGTTGCAAGGTCAGGTACAGGTTTCTTGCGGGACACTTGTGATGTGGATTTCCAAGAAAGTGCTCCTCAACCCAGCAGGACCAGTGAATTGACACCAGGAACATTGGCCCACATGGCTGAGTATGCCTTGCGTATTTTAAAAAGGGACCCCCGCATTGTCAAAATGATGACCGATGACGATTACTGGTTGGCCTGCCTCCTGGATCCACGCTATAAAGGGAAAATGCAAAACATCATGCCACATGAGATCCTTCAGCAAATATTGGCTACCAAACAAGCCACTCTTGTAGACCGTTTGGTTCAGGCATTCCCAGCACACAGAGGTGGTGATGGTCCTCACACTTGCCGTAGGGGGCAACATGACAGAGGTACTAGAGGTGCCGAAATCCGAATTGGCGTTGGACAGAGGGGTTTTCTGACAAGGTTGTGGAGTGATTTTTCAATGACCGCTGACACAACAGGGACTGCTGCATCTATTCAAAGTGACAGGATACAGCATTTGTCCAGTATGGTTACAAACTATTTTTCATCCCTTATCGATGTTCTCCCTCACAGGTCATTCCCCTTTGATTACTGGGCATCTAAACTAGACACCTGGCCCGAATTGGCAGAATATGCTTTACAGGAGCTCGCTTGCCCTGCTGCCAGTGTGCTTTCAGAAAGAGTCTTCAGTGCTGCTGGTTCAATACTGACCGAAAAAAGGACACGTTTGGCTACCCAAAATGTAGATGATCTAACCTTCATTAAAATGAACCAATCATGGATTGGCAATTCTTTTGCCCCACCTTCCCCTGCTGACACCTAGCTTGGGTGATAAATGACTCGCTTTTGCCCACCTCTTACTGACTTTGCCAATTCCTCCATTTGCAGCTGCTGATTGTCCATCATAGGCTATTTTTATACCTCCCTAAATGGGCTGACTCCCCCCACAGGACCGTGGTCACTAGGGTTGAGCGAAACGGGTCAGCAATTTTCAGAAGTCGCCGACTTTTGGCAAAGTCGGGTTTCATGAAACCCGACCCGACCCCTGTGTGGGGTCGGCCATGAAGTCGGCGATCTTCTGAATCTGGAATCGGAATTCCGATACCGATTCCCGATATGTTTAAGATATCGGGAATTGGTATCGGAATTCAGATTTAAGTGTAATATAAAGAATTAAAATAAAAAATATCGCTATACTTACCCTCTGACGGGCCCTGGTACTAACCGGGAACCTTCCTTCCTTAGAATCAGCCTTCCAGGACCTTGCGGTGACGTCGCGGTGACGTCGCGGCTTGTGATTGGTCGCGCGGCCGCCCATGTGACCGCTCGCGCGAACAATCACAAGCCGCGACGTCACCGTGACGTCACCGAAGGTCCTGGAAGGGCTGATTCTTAGGAAGGAAGGCTGCCGGAACAAAGCCGAGGGTGAGTATATTCCTATTAGGTATATACTCACCCTCGGACACGCCCTGCTTCTTTCCGGCAGCCTTCCTTCCTAAGAATCAGCCCTTTCAGGACCTTCGGTGACGTCACGGTGACGTCGCGGCTTGTGATTGGTCGCGCGAGCGGTCACATGGGCGGCCGCGCGACCAATCACAAGCTGCGACGTCACCGCGACGTCACCGCAAGGTCCTGGAAGGCTGATTCTAAGGAAGGAAGGTTCCTGGTTAGTACCAGGGCCCGTCAGAGGGTAAGTATAGCGATATTTTTTATTTTAATTCTTTATTTTACACTTAAATATGGATCCCAGGGCCTGAAGGAGAGTTTCCGCTCCTGCAGACCCTGGGAACCATTGGAAACCCAATGCACTGCATTGGGTTTCGAGTTTCGGCCGATCCCGACCCCGACTTTTTTATAGGACCGGCCGATTTCACTCGACACGACTTTTGAAAAAGTCGGGTTTCGTGAAACCCGACCCGATCCTATAAAAGTAAAGGTCGCTCAACCCTAGTGGTCACCACTTGGCGCAAGCACCCATGCAAGTGCCGTTTGCCTGGACAGGTGGGTGCGCCCACTCTACCTTTACTAAACAAAGCGTTTGAATCTACAGGCTTTTGGCTTCTATCAACAATATGAAACTGCATTTGCCCTGGTGCTTGGTTTGGGCCTAGTTATGTCTGCTGCTGCCTCTTGGTTTCCTCAAAGAAACAAAGCTGCATTTGAATCTACAGGCTTTCAGCCTCTATCAACAATATGAAACTGCATTTGGCCTGGTTCTTGGTTTGGGCCTAGTTACATCTGCTGCTGCCTCTTGGTTTCCTCAAAGAAACAAAGCTGCGTTTGAATCTACAGGCTTTCAGCCTCTATCAACAATATGAAACTGCATTTGCCCTGGTTCTTGGTTTGGGCCTAGTTACATCTGCTGCTGCCTCTTGCTTTCCTCAAAGAAACAAAGCTGAGTTTGAATCTACAGGCTTTCGGCCTTTATCAACAATATGAAACTGCAATTGCCCTGGTGCTTGGTTTGGGCCTAGTTATGTCTGCTGCTGCCTCTTGGTTTCCTCAAAGAAAAAAAGCTGCGTTTGAATCTACAGGCTTTCAGCCTCTATCAACAATATGAAACTGCATTTGCCCTGGTGCTTGGTTTGGGCCTAGTTACATCTGCTGCTGCCTCTTGGTTTCCTCAAAGAAACAAAGCTGAGTTTGAATCTACAGGCTTTCGGCCTCTATCAACAATATGAAACTGCATTTGGCCTGGTTCTTGGTTTGGGCCTAGTTACATCTGCTGCTTCCTCTTGGTTTCCTCAAAGAAACAAAGCTGCGTTTGAATCTACAGGCTTTCAGCCTCTATCAACAATATGAAACTGCATTTGGCCTGGTTCTTGGTTTGGGTCTAGTTATGTCTGCTGCTGCCTCTTGGTTTCCTCAAAGAAACAAAGCTGAGTTTCAATCTACAGGCTTTCGGCCTATATTTAGAATTTGAAACTGTATTTGGCCTACTAGTTTGGTTGGGCCCTACTAACGGTGTCTGCTGCTGCTTGTTGTTGTCCTCCACTGAACAAAGCAATGCTGCCTGTTTACTCCTGTAACCAATTTTTTCCAGCTTTTAGCCTCCTTTTTTATTTTGGGCCTATATCTGTGTTTTCTCCTCATCCTCCCTATTACCCAGCCACTGCTTGATGGGTCTGCTGGTACATTGACCCAGACCACTACATTCCCCTTGCACTCTACACAGCCAGAATCTGACCCTGCTGAAAGTCAGGTCCCCCTTCCCGCATACTATACCACCTTACACGGGGACAAAGAGGAAGGTGCATATGAAAGTGCAGGTTCCTTCATGAGGTGGGGGGGTATACTCGTTGGCGACATCACTGTCACAGGGCCCATCATAGTACGCAAAAGTGTCACTGCCGGGGGGAGGCGCCCCCGCCGTCAAACACAACGCCGTACTTTGAGGGGCCCTGTGCCAGTGGCAATGCGAATGAGTGTGCCCCCCCTGCTTGCTCATGATCACAGCACTTGCAAAGTTGAAATACTTACCTCTCCCTGCTCCACCGCCGTGACGTAGTCCACGTTTCCTGGGCCCACGAAAAACTTGAGCCAGCCCTACTCCCCCCACAACTGTTGCCAAATTACCCCCAAATTTTCAATGGCTAACTATTATTATAAGGTAAATTAAGATTGACAAGCTTAAGTAACAATAATTGATGTTTTTGACATTAAAATGGGCTCGGTAGGTGTTTTCCTGTCCTCCACTCACTGCCGACTTTTATTCCCCATTGACTTGCATTGGGTTTCGTGTTTCAGTCGGCCCCCGACTTTTCGCAATGATCAGCCGATTTCACCCGACCCGACTTTTGACAAAGTCAGGTTTCGCGAAACCCGACTCGATCCTGAAAAAGTAAAAGTCACTCAACCCTACTTATGACCATGTGATATTTCAGTTTTTCTTTTTTATCAAATTTGCAAAAATTTCTACATTTCTGTTTTTTTTCAGCCAAGCTGGGGTGCAGAGTGTACATTAATGAAAAAAAAATGAACATTTTTGAATTTACCAAATGGCTGAAATGAAACAGAGTGAAACATTTAAAGAGGTCTGAATACTTTCCGCACCCACTGTATTACCAAAAATATATAAACATTACATTATGCTTGTCATAATATATTCTTTGTTTTTTTAGCGTCCATAATATGTATTTTCATGTTGTTTTATCATTCTTAAAAAACAATAAAAAAATGCAACACTGTTAACATAAAAGTACACCATATTAGCAAGGAGCTGCCAAAAATACAATACTTTTCATTACATAACACTATCATTGTCCTATATTATATTTTGTCTACAAAATGCTTTGCATTATTTTACAATGGGTTCAGTCACCAAAAGATGGTGAAATTGCCTGGACTCGTTCCAGCAGCAGAGGCAGCTGCAGTCCAACAACAGGGGTGTTACCGTAAGAAAGAGGCCATACATATGCTACGACCATCTCCAAGATTTGGCCCCAGTCATAGATCTGCGACCGTACCCTATTTATTTTGGCTTACAATGTTTTAATTATATAATCAAGGAGAACTAAGAGTCCGAAAAATAGCCAAAATAGTAGATAATCTTAAGTTTAAGTTTTATTGAAAAAGTTTCAACAATACACAATACTACAAAAGCATTTACCATATATTTAAGATCATGTGAAAAATCCGTGAGTACATAAAAGACCAGAGACTCACGGATTTTTCACATGATCTTAAATATATGGTAAATGCTTTTGTAGTATTGTGTATTGTTGAAACTTATTCAATAAAACTTAAACTTAAGATTATCTACTATTTTGGCTATTTTTCGGACTCTTAGTTCTCCTTGATTATATGATTGTGATCAGAGTCGCCGTTAATATATTTTTTGGTTACCTATTACTGACGTTCTGTTTGTATGTACAATGTTTTAATTATGTTGTAAGTTACAAAATTACAAATGTATTTTATTATTCCTAATGTAACAGATCTAAAAAGGTAACTTCATTGATTTTTGTGTTCATTCTGAAATGGAGAAAGGAGCTTGTGGACAGGACGAAGAGGAGGCACTCAACAAGACAAGTCCAAACCACATCATGGACAGCTCGCCACAGCAACCCATCATTCTTAGACACACCCGGCAAAAGAGGGCTCCCACCAACAACAATACAGGAAAAGCCAGAAAGGTTGGTGTGACAGAAGAAGGTAAAAAGGATTTCTGTCTGAATCTGGCACAATTTTTTTGCAAGGTCCCTTTTGGGTTGAGGCTCAGGACCAGGGTAGCTATCCAAATTGTTTTCTAATTTTTTATTACCCAAAAAATATATTCAAAGACAAGCAAATTAAAATAATATTTTTAATTAATTCTTTTTTTTTTTTTATAAAACATGATTATACACATAAAACATTTTTAATAAAATAAACTACAAGCAAATTGACATCAAAGAATCTTTATTAAAATATAAAATCTAAAAAATATCTAAATTAAATATGTGGCAAGCCATAAAGGCATGGGAGAAAACCTTTGCTGGTCAAGTTCATATATGATATATATAGAGAAAGACTACTCAAAACAAAAAGAATTTTGTAAAAAATGAATTGTGATTGTGAAAATATAAAAATATAAGTGCCCACAATATATATGTGCTAGAACTCAAAATAAATAACAAGTGGAATTAATGTGCAGTAAAAATGGTGCACCCACAATCTATTAACATTCCGTATAACCTCATTGATATATATATATAACTTGATTGATATATAACAAATAAAAATAAAAAATCCCAAAAGTGACCAGTGCAAAATACAGAGTAGCTATAATGAATCACTATAGATAACCAAGTGGCCAGCACTGATAGCTAATAGCAATAGAAATCTATGCCAATGCAAGGAGGTCACATACCAGGCTATCTGATGCTCATCTGTCCCCTGCACACCACTCCAATGCACGTTTCGCTGCCGCTTCGTTAGGGAGCTATCCGAATTGTCCTGAGTTCTGTCACACCCCAAAACAGTCCCACAATGTTTTTTTTTATTTCCTGGAAAGGTGTCAGCTTTCTCAAGAAAACAAAAAACAGCCATTGGACCCCAAAAAAGGGCAGTCAGCCAAGCCAGTTGCCCAACATCCACCAACAACCCACTCTCCTTTTGTAGCCCACAGCCTGTATTCGCCGCCATCACTTCCTTCAGTGGGGAACAACCTGCAGCCATCTTGCCACCTCCATCTGTGGCCCACAGCCTGCAGCAACCACCACCACCACCTTCTTCTGTGGTCCACAGCCTGCAGCCACCTACACCATCTTTTTCTGTGGCCCACAGCCTGATCAAAAAACACCAACCACAGACTCTGGACCATGGACTTTTCCCACCATTTAGTCCCCTGCTGTCTGTTATCCCTTATGACTCCCATTTTGGCTCCCCCATCTTTTTCCACACCCAGTCCAGGCCCTGATGTATGTTGTCCCCTTTGTATTATAATTTGTAAATTATTCATTCTTTTGCATTTGCTAATAGTCAGCCTTTTTTCTTTGGCGTATGAAAATAATATGCCTATTTTTTCTTGGCAATCAAATACGGTATACTACATTTTTTGCTTTTGGCTTAAAAAATGCTGCTTTGTGTAATTTTTATAATTTGTTTTGTAAAGTTTATTGTAATGTTTTAGGATTAAAAAACAACACACATAACACAAACATCAGTGTGAAAGCGTACAATTGGGGGATGATGATTATAGTCTGTGAATTTGTAATAAAAACATTGTGTTTCCAAGGCTATTATTATCATCAACCAGTTTTATGTTTACACTTAACTAGGTTTTAGTATGGTGGATCCAAAAAAAGAAAATGATGTGCGATTTAACCAGCTGAGGGAAAGTGGACAGCTGGTGGCAGATGTTTAAAGCCTGAGAAGGAGCTTCCCAGGCTATTAATATCAGCTCACAATTGTATACTACGCCTTTACTGGTTACTAAAACAGAGGACCACATAGAAAAGATGAATTACGGTCCCCCTATAATTAATAACCTGCAAAGGATAGGCAGACAGCTGCAGACTGATATTAATATCCAAGGAAAGGCCATGGATATTGTCCCTGTCCCAGTTTAAAAACATCAGCTTTCAGCTGCCCCAGAAATGGCGCATCCATAACATGTGCCAAATCTTTTCTCTACACATTTGCCCTGGTGCAATTGTAAGTGAGGTGATAGCAATTGGGGTTTATATCACCTTTGTATTGTCAGGTAACATCAAGCCCAGATGATAGCAATGGACAGGCATCTATAAGACACCCCATTACTATCTCCACAGTCAAATTGTCAAAAAATGACACACAGAATAAAGTCCTTTATTTGAACAAATGACACAGACTCCTTCATTGACTCATATAAAATGAACTCCTTTGACCTCACTGACTTCACCACGAGAATGAAAAAGTTCTCAAGCTCACGGTGCCTTCAATAAGGTCATCGGAGTTCAGAGCCAATTAACTCAGTTCAACTCAATGACATCAGAGTGAGAGCTGAACTCCGACGATGTGAGATGAAACAAGTTAATTGGATGTGAACTCTGCTCAACTTTAACACATAACCATGAGTCACTGAGCTGAGCAAGCATGCACTGCTCAATATCTCTACTGGATGGCATGCCTTATAGTCGCGTCATGAAAAAATGCAGCCTGCCATCTAGATGTAGAAGAGCTGGAAACGCTGTGGGCCAATTGGATTATTATCTTCTCGGTGGACAGGTGAGGTATATGGTGGTTTATTATTTTAATTCTTTTACAGTGGACATTGGCTTCAGTGAGTAAGGTGAGTATAAGTGTTTTTCGTTCATTTAGAGTCAATAAAGGAATCTGTGTCATTTGATTAAGAATTTTATTCAGGGTGTTATTTTTTTTGAAAATTTGATTATGGGGTTAGTAACTAACTCCTGGGCTTGATGTGACCTGACAATACAAATGTGACCTCAATACTATCACCCCACGTGCAATAGCACCAGGGCAAGTAGGTAAAGAGAGGATAAGGGCCAGAATTGGATGTGCCATTTCTGGGGCAGCTAAGAGCTGATGTTTTTTAATCTGGGATGGGGCCAAAATCCATGGCCCCTTCCTAGGCTATTAATATTAGCCTGCAGCTGTCTGCCTAGCCTTTGCTGGTTATTAATTATAGGGGGACCCATAGTCATTTTTGGGGGAGGCTTTCATTTTAATAGACAGAAATAGAAAAACCAGCTCACCTGTTAGGCATGTGTTGTGGGGAAGCACAGATATTGTGTAGTCATCACGTGGAACAAATGTAGCATAAAAAGGGAAAATCCAGCTTCCAAAAAATTCCACATTTATTGTGAATAAAACATAAAGTCCAGCTCTGAGCTTTGAGAAAGAACAAGCTGTTGTTTGAAACGCGTAATCTGTTACTCGCTATCATGTGAATTCATCCTACTGGACTTCATGTTTTATTCACAATAAATTTGGAATTTTTTTGGAAGCTGGATTTTCCCTTTTTTTATTTAATTTTAATAAACAGTAAAGGCTAAGTATGCAGCTGTGAGCTGATATTAATAGATTGGGAAGCTCAAAGGGTATTACCCCCTTCTCATGCTATAGACATCTGCCCCCAGCTGGCCACTTTCCCTCTGCTGGTTGATAACATTTTGGGGGACCACAAGCCATTTTTTCCAGAAAATTATTTATTTATTAATACATGTATAGTAAGCTACTCAGCAAAGCACTCAAAATATATCTCAATCATGCACGATTAGTGGTCCTTGGGGAAGACACTATAGTGCCTACCTAAATAAACATGAGAAAGTCAAGAACAAATTGAGTCATGCAGCTAGGACTTCACCTGATTAACAAGGTCCGCATCAGATGTCGAGGAACAAGGACAATCTGATGATAAATGGGTTACTGGAACAAACCATTCACGGACAAGGCAAAAGAACCTGGATCTGATGAAATGCTACTATAACATCAGACCAAATGAGAGAGGATATATGAAGCATATGAGGAAACTCTGGATGGATACAAGACCTGCATGTACACTGACTGAGAAACAACTAGTCACTCAATGTCATAAAGAGAAAGCTATTATCACAACTAGAGATGGATGAACAGCACTGCAGATTCACCCCAAATGAAGACCTGGAAGAAAAAAATGTGCAACCCCCTGAAAATCCTGATCCAATCCTGCAAATAGGGAGCACTGCAGTTGATCAGAAACAGAAGATCTTAGATAAACTAACTACCATCAATGCCAGAGATCATCTGCCAAGGCTTAGCAAAGAAACACCACCAGACAGTATGCTAGAAGATGCCAATAGAGCACTTGCATCCATACCAACCACCACCATAACTAAAACTAATAAACTGATCTATGCTACTGCCTCAGCAATCATATAAATGCTTGGCTATGTACCCAGTAAGAACAACAGAAGTATGTGCCCCTCTTGGAAAAGAAGACTGGAGACAAAGATCAAGGTGGCACAAAAGGAAGTCAGCCAACTAACAGAAATACAGAAGGGTGTAAAGATCAAGAATAAGACCAAGCTGGACAAGTATAAAGGCCTGACCCGAACTGAAGCCCTAGAAACTGCTAAACAAAGGCTCACAGCACTCGCTGTAAGACTAGGGAGATACATTAGAGAAGCTGAGGCCAAGAAGAAAAATGCCCTCTTCTCCAAAGAACCATCCAAGGTGTACTCCCAACTATATAATAACAGCACAAAGGCAGCAACTCCACCAATAGCAGAGACTGAACAATACTGGAGGAACATATGGGAGAAGGAAAAAACACACAGCAACATTGCAATGTGGCTGCAAGATCTGAGAATGAAACACAGCAACCACCTAGAGCAAGAACCAGTCTCCACTACAGAATCAGACATCCAACAGTGGGTCCAAAACATGAAGAGCTGGACAGTGCCTGGCCCAGACATAATCCACACATACTGGCTAAAGAAATTAACAGCGGTACATTAACACATGGCAAAGCACATGAACCAACTGCTAGAAGCAGGCCACCACCCAGCTTGGCTATCTCAAGGAAAAACAGTGCTGATCATGAAGGATCCTCACAAAAGAACAGTTCCATCCAACTACCGCCCAGTAACCTGCCTTACAACATCATGGAACCTCCAGTCAGGCATCATAGCCACCAATTTACAGAACCATATGAACCAGTTCATGAATCCAGCTCAGAAAGGCATTGGGACCAACACCAAAAGCTGTAAGCACCAGCTCCTAGGAGATAGAGCAGTCACTCAAGACTCAAGGTCCGGACAGACCAATCTCAGCACAGCCTGGATTGACTACAGGAAAGCCTATAACTCAATGCCACATGCATGGATCTGTAAATGCTTGGCTCTCTACAACAGGAAATTAAGAACCTTCCTCGGAAACTCAATGGGGCTATGGAGCACAACGTTGGAAGTCATCTAAAGACAACTAGCACAAGTGATGACCATCAAATGCGGCATATACCAAGGAGATGCATTGTCCCTATAGCTGTTCTACATAGGCTTTAACCCCCTCAGTCAGATAATTACAGAGTCTTGCTATGCATTCAAGTTCAAGAGTGGAAGCACCATCAGCCACCTCCTCTATATGGATAACATCAAGCTGTATGTGAAAAACGAACGAGACTTCAATTCATTCATCCACCAGACAAGGATCTAGAGTGAAGACATTGGGATGTCCTTTGGACTGGAAAAATGAGGCTGGTTGGTAATAAAGAGAGGCAATGTAGTAAAGACTGATGGAGGGAACTTGCCAGCAGGGCACATAGCAGATGTACAATCATGCTGCAAGTACCTCAGCATCCCACAGGGATTTGGTAACCATTATGAGGAGGCAAAGCAGCAACATCCAAATACCATCAAAGGGAAAGACAAGTCCTGAAGAGCCAGCTCAATGGGAAGAATAAAGTCTGTGCCATCAATACAAATGCCCTGCCAGTTATTAGATACCCTGCTGGCATAGTTTGCTGGCCTAAAGAAGTGATGGAAGCTGCAGATGTGAAGACACGAAAGCTCCTCACAATGCATGGAGGTCTCCACCATAAGTCTAACACTCAAAGATTGTATACCAACAGAAAGGAGGGTGGTCGAGGCTTGTTAAGCATTCAAGCCACCATTACGGATGAAACAAGGAGTAACCAGGAATAGGATAGGAAGGCTGAACATGAACATGAAATGCCATGACAAGACAATCTGCTGTATGGGATGTACCATCGACACATAATGGAGGTGGCTGACATGGAGAAATCCTACCAGTGGCTGGAGAAAGCTGGACTCTGAGACAGCACAGATGCACTAATTATAGCAGCACAAGAGCAAGCCCTAAGTACCATATCCATAGAAACAGGAATCTACTACACAAGACAAGACCCAAGGTGCAGACTATGCAAAGAAACCTCAGAAACCGCTCAACACATAGTGACAGGGTGCAAAATGCAAGCAGGAACAGCCTATACCAAACACCACAACCAAGTAGAGGGAATTATATACAGGAACATCTGCACAGCATATGGGCTAAGTCCCCCTAAGACCAGGTGGGAGACCCCAGAAAAAGTGGTGGAGAATGAAAGGGCTAAAATCCTTTGAGACTTCAAGATCCAGATGGATAAGCAGGTGTTGGCTAACCAACCAGACAATGTGATAGTAGACAAAGTTCTGAAGACAGCAATGATAATAGATGTGGCAGTGTCAAGGGCACTCAAGGGAGAACTGGAGAAGAGGTGGAAGGTGAAGGCAACACTGATTTCAGTGGTGATAGGAGCACTTGGAGTAGTGACCCCTAAGGGTACTGTCACACAGTGCAATTTTGATCGCTACGACGGCACGATTCGTGACGTCGCAGAGTCGTATGATTATCGCTCCAGCGTCATAGACTGCGGTCACACTGTGCAATCACGGTGCTGGAGCGATGCCGAAGTCCCCGGGTAACCAGGGTAAACATCGGGTTACTAAGCGCAGGGCCGCGCTTAGTAACCCAATGTTTACCCTGGTTACCAGCGTAAACGTAAAAAAAACAAACAGTACATACTTACATTCTGGTGTCTGTCCCCCGGCGTTCTGCTTCTCTCCACTGTGTAAGCGCCATAGCCGGAAAGCACAGCGGTGACGTCACCGCTGTGCTCGCTTTCCGGCCGGCAGGCGCTCACAGTGCAGAGAAGCTGAGACGCCGGAGGACAGACACCGGAATGTGAGTATGTACTGTTTGTTTTTTTTACGTTTACGCTGGTAACCAGGGTAAACATCGGGTTACTAAGCGCGGCCCTGCGCTTAGTTACCCGATGTTTACCCTGGTTACAAGCGAACACATCGCTGGATCGCTGTCACACACAACGATCCAGCGATGTCAGCAGGTGATCAAGCGACGAAAGAAAGTTCCATACGATCTGCTACGACGTATGATTCTCAGCAGGATCCCTGATCGCTGCTGCGTGTCAGACACTGCGATATCGTATGGATATCGCTAGAACGTCACGAATCGTACCATCGTAGCGATCAAAATTGCACTGTGTGACAGTACCCTAAGATGTAGGAATGGCTACAATAGATCCCAAGAGCAACATCTGAGCTCTCTGTCCAGAAATAGTCGATGCCGGGAACAACTAAGGTCCTGCGCAGAACCCTCAAACTCCCAGGCCTTAGGTAGAGGAACCGAGAAGGACAAAAGAATAGACCACCCCCATTGGGGGTGAGAAGTAAGTTTTTTATTAATATATAGAAATATTTTCTTTAAAAATTATGTGTAAGTGACAGAGAGAATTACTCTATGAAAAAGCTCATGTTAAAATTGCATTGATATCCGATTTCATTCGCATGTAAATAGGATGCTCTTCGGATGAAAGGCGATAAAAATAGCATTGTACTCGCAAGAAAATCGCAGCACACTTGCATGACATTCTCCCCACTTTTTGTGGACCGATATCAAACCGTTTTTCTATGGTGATGTGTATGAGCCCTTTTACTTTTCCTATGATTTTTCCACTCCCGGTTTTGGCTTACAAATACTGATGTAATATACTGACCAAATACTGTATGTGTGCACGTGGCCTTAAACAGGAAATAGGCACAAATACAGTATTGAATTGGGCCCATATTTTTAAGAGTGTGTGTCTGACATTGAACAAGAAAGCAATTAAATTAAAATGCATTAAGATGTATTGATATTTTCACATTAAAAATGCAGTAGTGGCAGACAAGAAAACTGACAGTTACGTATGAGCTGGACTTATACATGCCTTTATCTTTGCAGTTTTTGCATTTGCAAATATTTTCCAAACAAGGAGGCAAATTCTGAATACAAGAATATCTATTTCTTATCTGCATCCTTTAGTCACGTCAGACGTGTCTTATTAACCGTGCACTGGCTCTGATGGGCTTCCACTGCTTAGCTATAAGGGGTTAACCTCCCCCCTCCCTCCTTCCGCCAGCAGTGCTGGCTATGTGCTGCCTTACCAGCATTAGGATTTTCCCTGTCCTGTAGCTTCTGCGTCTCGGTTTATTAATTAGCATGCTTCATTTTCCCATCCAATGTTCTGGCTAGCTATAGACATCCTCCTAAATACCCTGCAGGTCTCTTTCTAGCGTCTCTTCTCAGGGTGCAGTCATTTATTATATCAGTAGATGGTTTTAAAACCTGCTGAAAAAAGGTTTAGCCAGACAATTCCTGTGGGATTTTCCTGGATCATTTATTTATCTTGTACGCATTAAGAAACTACTGTACCATTAAGCATTAGAGGGAGGTGCCTTCATTTTTTTTTTTTTCATTTTTGCGTTCCCAAAGCCCAGTCTGCCTTTTGCAGTGCTAGAGGCATATTGAATTGATGCTGGAAATGCTGGAGCTGCTGCTTACTATTCCATGGGGTTGTATTATTCGAAAACAGAGCATGAATGGATCTATGGCTATATACACATATGCATGCCAACGTACTGTGTTTTAGAGGCTGCATTTTTATTCAAAGTCTTATTTCGTGCTCTGTTAAATGCTTATGCTGGTGTCTATCCTGCTACTGCTGCTGGCTTACAGAGCTCAGACTCTCCTTAGCTCTAGCTGCGGATTGGTCTCTCTCTTAAAGTGCTGGCCAAGGGTTGGTTGCAGGGACTGCTGAATAACAGGTGCATTTTGCTGCTCTGTCGCCTTTGAAAGAAGCAGCCGAGGAACGCTGGTGCATCTGTTCTGTGGATGGAGAAGAGCAAGGGAGAGGGAAGACAGCTCCCGTGTGCAGGAATGTTGCTAATCGGATAGACAAGGGGTGGACACACGGATGCTTGGAAAGAAAAGGAAAAAAAAAGAAGGCTGGTTTATTTCTATGGAAATTTGGAGGAAAAGAGACGGAAATTGAAGGGATGCAAGGATGTATATTGTGCTAAGCCTTGGATGGATGGGATTTTTTTAGCTGATTCAGCAGCTGCTTCTGGAATTTTGCTCTCTACAAGACTGTAATGGAGGAATGTTTTCTGTTTAGTACCGGTGACAATTGATTGCTGAAATTTTGCCCCCCTTTTCTCGTTGGGAGCCGCGCTCATGATCCAGCTTCTTAAGGCTCATGTATTTTGGGGGGTGAAAGGAATATAGGATGAGTGAAGTGGCTGTCTCCACCTCACCACCTGTACGTCCGGCAGCTGCTGAAGAGGCTGCAGGTGGAAACACTACACAAGAAGAGGATGGGGCACCAAACCCTCGGGAGGTGCAGTGTAGTGACTGCATAGTATGGAACAGGCAGCAAACGTGGCTATGTGTAGTGCCTCTCCTAATTGGATTCATTGGCTTGGGTTTGAGTCTGATGCTCCTAAAGTGGATCGTGGTGGGATCTGTAAAGGATTATGTCCCTACTGATTTAATAGATTCTAAGGGTATTGGCCAGGACCCCATTTTCCTTTCAAAACCAAGCTCATTTCCAAAAAGTATGGAGACTACAACTACGACAACCACGACCAGGACTCCGAATCAAATTAGCACCCGTTTAACTACTACTACACGGGCACCCACTCGCGTCCCAGGAAGCAGAGTACCTATCTGGGCAAACCCTAGAACCACAACAGTGCGCCATGCAGTCGCCCCTCCTACAATTATCTCCACCACTGTCCCCCCTAGCACGACCACTTTTGTTTCACGCCCACTTCCAGGGACCCCAACCTCTCAGCCAATGCCCATATGGCCCACTGCGGAATATTCTACCTCTTCTTACAAAATTTATCTTCATGTTTCCACCCAGTCCTGGACACAGTCTCGATTTCAGGAGTCTACCACTACCACCACCCCGGAAACTACCACTATAAGCAAATATCGTAAGTAACATATACAAATAAACATTTAAAATCATGTTCAGAGGTCGTCTCATACTGGCTTGAGTGTCGGAAAGGTTCCCTAATATGCAGAAGAGAAAAAAAGAAGAAAACTTTAAAAAAATTGTGAAATGTATCATTTCTTAACACGTCCTATGCAGGGAATGGATACCAGTGCTATTTAGGAGCCCATTGCACTTGTCATTAGCAGCCAATGGGTTAACTTCCTTTCTTTTTGCTACAGTGAAATGACTGCACTGTCACTGCAGATATGCTTAATGTTTTGGTGAAGTTTCAAGATGAAATTACAAGACATTTTGCTATTCAAGTGATGCATGTTCACTCCTGCAGCAATGATAAAAATCCCCCTATCTAGGGAGGTGTAGAATCTCTGCAATGGGGAAAAAAACAGAAGTGATCAAATAATACTGATGGGAAAATAAAACGGGCATGTTATCCCATGATTCCCATTATATAGATAATCCATCTGACCAATTAGCTGAGTTACGTCAATAGCGTCCTGGAATAACCAATATTTCCCATAGAATTACATTTACCCATGATATTCGGAGCAGATAATATTCATGTTATAGCAGCAACATAGGTGTATGAGATGCACAGCAATGGCTATTGACATGTGTGATGGTTCCATCTCTCCAGTATTTTGCAGATCTTTCTTCGGGTATATATTTTTGGTTGATGTTGTTATAATTCTGAACACAGTGGCATTTAGCAAACATTGTATCCAAATCTCAGCATTGTATGAGTGGATTATGGCTGTACTTAGAAAATGCTTCTAACCTTTAAGACGAGAACCCTGCAACCTATGAAGGTTATTTGGGACAAGGACAATGAAGGAAGTCCTGAGGAAGCCCAATAACCTTTCTGAATAAGTCCAAAATAGGATTTGTTACCTGATTGTTATTAGAGGGATTTGAGCAATCCTTGATATGCCTTCTAGATGTTTATGACAGTGAAAGCTATTGAGTATCATTTTAGAAACGCTAATCCCAGCTGTGTCTCTTGGATGATAATCTGTGATTATTTTGCTACAGGATTCAGTAATAATATTTATTCATTCCAATGCTTTTTTTGTTTATTTTTCCATGATTAAATCCATTTGTTCATAAGCCCCAGGATACATAAACCCATCTGCAGAGAAAATTATACTCAACCGATAGAGAAGAGGAAAATTGGGAAAAGCTGTTGGTAAATCACCCCAGCAAACAAGGCAATAAGTCCACAACACTGGCCAGAAAATGCATTTACTTACAGTCAGCAAGGGCCAAGAGAGGAGGCGGGGGGGGGGGGGGGGGGCAGTGCCTCCATCGAGGTAATCAGTTAATGGCAGATAAACTGCAGTATAGCTCTCCATGGTGGAAGTTGGATCTGACTTCTATTTTGTGACATTGTATAGTATCATTTTATCTAATTGAAATCCTGCCCCTGGGATAAATTGGGAATGTGAGCATGATATAGGCCATGCCACTGTATATGGGTCACTCTGGTTGTTGCTAATATCTAAGGATCAGTTATTACAGTGTACAGCAACTTCTCCCCCTGTCTTGGTCTTTGCTAACATTGACTTGGCAGGTAATGTACATATTTTCTCTTCTTTTTTTCACCAAAAAAACGTGATGCATGATTTTGGGTTAATGAGCCATACGAAGTGCAGCTGTCGTGCTGATTTTTTTTTTTCAGCGAGAACAATTAAAGGTGAAATATTTGCACATCCTGTTAAAACCACACATTGGTAATGGTATAGGAGGACCCTGTGCTTGATCTCTACTTCCCCGAATGGCTGTTGTATAGAGACAAGGCAGAATCCTGATTAATAAATAATTAATGGATAGATGGCTACACCCTCTGTTGTCAGAAAATAAAATGCAAATGGCAGCACGGAACGACTGCAACAGATTAGTAATCTCATTTTTGGTCTCTGAGCTTTTCAGGAGGCTGCAGAGAGTTGTTAACACAAGATGAATTTTAAGAAGTGCAGAAAAGGGCAGACATTGACTGTGGCCAGAGCACTGGTAATTCTGCAAGCCATAGATTAGATAGGAATAAGGTGGCTTCGGAATGGGCTTGGGGCTCTATTGAACACCGATGAGGTCTCCTCATTCAGTTAACCCTTGTCAGAAGAAGCTAGGACACAAGATATGCTGCTTTTCTGTTTTGTCTAATTGTCAAGTTGTAGCCTGTGGAAATGTCTATATTCCAAGAGAACATCTGCATTTATCCTTTGCTCTGGGGATGCTCATTGCATAGGGTGAAAAGCCTATTATTCCATCCAGCGTATTCCATCAAGTTTGCAGCTTTTCTAACTCATTGTTGTAGCTGCTGTTAAAATGATAGTTATCATGGATCTCGCTCTGTCGTGTGCATACAGATAAAAATGACCAGTCTGCCGTCCTTCATGTCAAGAGCGTCGATGCTCTGGGGTATGAGATAGGCAGGCTGTGCCAGTCATTATGTATTTTTTTCATGTAGGTGCAGATCTGAATGTTGGAGACATTTAAACCTACAGACTTGATATTAGTGATTGGGATGAATGAGAACAGATAGAAAAACATACAGCTAAGCACTGATGAAACCATGTCTGTATATCGTATGTGTGAGATTACATAACTGACGCTAATCTGAAATGCAAAACCTAATTCTAGCAAATTTTGGGAATTATTTAATATGTTGATGATAATCAATTGCATCAGGAGTGGTCTATTTCACCTTTGTTAGTTCCTAATATCCAATACATTATGTCAAATCTATTATGCACATATATGCTTTTTGCATCAATTAATACAATGGCAATATTGCCTAATTCCAAAATGATGACTACTGTAGCTATGAGATATGAATTTAGCTATCACAGTTATGAAAATGAAGCAAAAGATGCTATATAAAAATAAGAATATATGCATTGCACGAACCACCAGGGGTAGTCATCACTCTTTTCAATTGCCATGTTGCCATAATGTTGTGCTGGCTACTGGGCCATGAACTGTATTTAGAGAGAAGTAACACTGCGTACTTCCTATGTAGTAAGGCAGAGGATTAGATATAGTTATAATTAGCAACGGGTATGAAGGAATATTGCGGTATAACAAGGAAGGAGATGCGTCTATAGACAGTGCTGGCTTCTTGCCAAAATGCAAAGTAATGTGAAAAAATGTTATTGGATAAACCACTGGTGTTTCTATGGATAAGCCTGGCGGGTTTTATTTTACGGAATATACCCTACAGTTAATATGATTCTGTGAATATGTGTCTGGAGGTTACTGAAGCTGAATGGAGTTACATTAGATGAACCATATCCCACAATGGTTTGTAGTTTTCTATCGTAGTAAAGGACAGAAGGGAAAATTTGACTTCAGCTAAGGCAGAGACGGTTTATAACATCTGTGGAAAGCAAAAAAAAATCACACCTGCCATGTTTTGTCAAAGGAAGAGAAGTTGAAGACAAAGCCTAAGGGGAAAGAGGAAAACATCATATCTAAAAGACCTTAAGGGACGAGCAAAGTCAAAAAAGTCAGAGGCTGAATCTTGTTTTTAAGTGTTACTAATAGAGTTTCCTAGAGATGATAGGCACATCTGTTATGGAAATGTTCTGGGTATATCATTACTAGAATTTACCTTGCACTATATGTGCACACTAACATTGAATTATGCAAGTTACCATATTAGAGTTCCACTCCAGTGTCTTTTTTTCAACGCTGGAGTGGTGCTGCTAATGTAAGATCACCGACCTCAGTATTGTACTTACCAGCTGCTGTCTTCATCTCTTCCCGCTGCCACTCCATTTCCCGCTGCCACCACCATTTTGTTACTGAAACTTCCGACTGACCGGAAATCAGAGGTAGCGATCACAAACTGTCATGTAAGTATATGAGAGGCCTTGTTCTGGCCCTATTCTGGTTCTCAAAGACTTACATTGAGCACTGACCACCGGCTTGCACAGGAAACACTTGAGCAATCCAGCATCTCACACCCTGTAGAATATGACCGCAGAGGTGCCAATAATATATAAAGATAACAGCTGGTAAGCATAATACTTGGGGCAGGGAACTTAGAATACCACTCCAGCAGTATAATACAAGGAAAATGTTGGAGTGGTGCTTGAACCTAAATAATTAGTTGTGATGCACCTGCATACTGGATTCAATGGAGTGTTGTGGGATAAGCATTACACAGTTATGTAGTCATTCAGATAAAAAAGCCACAAGGAAAAGATCCATCATGTTTAATTGTTCTTGATCAATTGTGCATTCCATTGCTAAGTCATATATAACCCATAAACCCATTTGTTGTGAGAAAAAGAATCTAGTCTTTTTTACATATTACTGCCATTAATACCTCCCATAATCTGACCAATCTAACTGTAGAGGTTCCTTTTCTATTTAGATATTGGAATTGTCTTTCCTACACATGTAATTAATATCCTCTGGTCCTTAGTATGGTCCATGGAAGGAATAAGTCATGTGCCAGTCCTCTGTACTGACCACACATATACTGTATTTATACATGTAAATGAGATATCCTCCAAGACATTTTTTTTTGCTAAGCTTAATAAAGCCATCTTTTCTAACCTTTAATCGAGAGACCTTCCATCCCTTGCAATAATCTAGATGCCACATTTGAACCAACTCAAGCTTTCAATATCCTTTTGGAAATGTGGTGCCCAAAACTGGATCCCATGTTCTAGTTGTGGCCTCACAAGTAATTTACAGAGGAATAATAACACAATAGTATCACAGTATTTTATCCCAATTTTTCAGACCCTAAAATCGTATTTGCTTTTGCAGCTACTGCTTGACACTGAGTACTGTTCCTCAGCTTAATGTTTTCATATCAACAATTTTAAGCCTAAAGAGACACAAATTGCAGTGATGTGAGTGATGGCAGTTATACGAATATACCTTCATTGCTAAAACACGGTAACCAAGTTTTTGTTAGTAGTATTTTTAGTAATAGTTAAAACATATATATTCTTTCACTGACTTGTTGATTATGATATTATTATGATTTATTGATATTCTTTTGCAGGCAATTGTCTACCTCTTCCTGATAATTCTGTAGTGGGACACTTGCCAATATAAATAGCTTGCAAGCTAAGCCTTTATGTTTTACAAAAAAATGTTTTTCCACCCACATACTGGCATTTGTGGCATTTAATAGCAGTTTTTAATTGTTCTGCTTTCAATTTGCAAAAATCAAGTCTTCTGTGAGGCCATTCAAAGTGGGCTTTATACAACGTTATGTAAGCTTCCACTTATTAAGTGTGATGAAACCATGTCTATTCCAAAATGTTACTCACCAAAAAATTATTGCATCAAAGTACTAAGAGCCTTACATCAAGCCTTTATGTCTGCAAGATTTTCAGTTTTTAGCTATAGATTGAGTGGCTACACACAGATTTTGGACCCACTGCATGGACTAGCACAAATATTGTTGGTCTATGGGTCTGCGTGTGCTGTTATATCTTACATCGATTACTCAACTTCCCCAATTCAAATGAAGAGTTGGTTCAGCCAAGCAATGATGTGACATTATTTAGTAGAGCACAGTATGGTCACTGCTGACAGTTTTGGTGCCTTCAGAAAAATAAAAGGATCAGACATTGTAATTCAACATGACTGATCCAGGAAACGAGACCAAATTGACTGAAATGTTCTTCACCTCTTGGAGGGCATAGAAAGAGAAATATCACACAAAGAGAATCCCCAAGTTTCTTCTCCAGAGTATTTTATATTGCTATCATGTTTCTCTTTTTGTGATTGTGATACTGGAAATAAAGGAAGAGAACTTTTTATGAAACGAAGACCTGGTCTGAACGAGTACTTGATGTACATGGTAATAGGCATGGCTCAAGAAAATTGGTGATCAAATGGCATAGTCAGGAAAAACACGTTCACACATTCATAGGAACCTTGCTGTTCAGGCAGGAATGGGATGTCAGCTGCAGGTTTAATTAATCAGAGATAGTAAGCTATAGGGGGAGGAGAATGGTGGGAGTAGAGAGGGATTATACATGCAGTGGCCAGTTACGCAGCTGGCATGCTGTTAAAACTGAAGATCACAGTGGAAAATAGTAATAAAATGCAATGTCAAATATTGGTACCCAGCAAAAACATGCCTACTCCCTATTACAGCAATAGCGGTAAAATGTTCTGAAAAATAAAATGTGCCATGCAGTTCTAAGATTTTGCATATAAATCCCTTAATGTCTACATATAGAGGTGCCAACATAGTCGGTGTAATCCAGGTTGTGACTTGTGGTGATTCAGTAGCATATCCATTTTACGACGGGGATCTGCAGAAGATACAATTATCTGATGTACACGATACACAACACACGAATTGCATGCCGCACATGTAGATCGGAAGCACTGAAGAAATTCATCTGCAGAGCTTTGTACTTTAATCAGGAGAGTTAAATAAAGTCTGATCATTCTAGCAATATGGAAATGTGATAAAACTGCAGATAGCGATGATTGTACTTAGAACACTGAGCAGAAATGTCTTGTAGGCTGAATATTTTCTGGATAGGTGTAATGGGAAATGGAAGATGTGCTGTGAGATGAATGAGAAGCGTTATCTCTTTTGCTCCTGCTTTGCTGAGTACAGATCTCTGCGTATCTCTGAAGGACACGCCTCGAGTGCGGTGCAGACTGGGAACGTTGTGTGAATAAATATGACATAAATCTAGGCATGATATCTTGTATGCAGATAAAACCCTATCTACACATCCGGAGACAAGGGAGCTAGTCTTGATGAAATCTGGAGGAAGATTTATGGAAGATTTTGTCACTGGTTATGATCATCTTCTCGGTACATTTTACAAGCAGGCCTGGTATGCTTGTACACATGGTGAAACACCCTATGATTACAAGTAGAAATCACACTAGCCACTGGTGCAAGTAATGGCTTTTAGAAAGAAGGCAGTGACTAAACGGGGCATTGATCAGTCCTGCCTTTTCTTTATTATTACTCAGCTTATGCTTTTTTTCAAATGTAACAATTCTTCCTAGAAAGCAATGTCCTCACAACAAAATGTCTCTGTGTAAACATGGAGCCAAGGCTATTGTATAACGAAAAAGTCCCAATTGCATTTGTTTTCCTAAATCTTCCTCATTTTTATAAGATGTAATACAAATGTCTTAAGATACTAACTAATCACCATATTCCCGGTTTGTAGAGCGGCACCAGTTCTCTCCTGGGTCACAAGAGCTTCTCTTCTCTGCTGGCTCACATGGTGATCATTATGGTGGGAAACCAGCTACTTCCTTCAATGTAAGCCCAAAGGTGCCCAATGGAGTTCTATAGATTTGCATTGTGAAAGCAACTTTTGGTCCACACATAAACCCGTGTGTGGTCCGGCTTATCTGATTAGAAGTCACATGAAATGACCATAATGGCACTGGAAACAAGTGAAGGCGCCGATCGGTAAGTGTATTAATACATTTGCATTACATCTCATGGCACAGTTAGAGCGACTTAGGGAAAGAAATACTGGGCCATATTGAATTAATACATATTATGAAGTTGCTAATCTGTAGAGCAGACATTGTAGTATTGTCCTGGGCTGCCGCATATGCTTCCCAGACTAACCAAGCGACTGCTGTATTTAATCACTGGCTTTAGAGGTATGGCTAAGATTGACTTCAAAAGGAAGAAAGGAAGAATAAAGTAACGGCTACTTTTTCACTTACAGCTTTGCCTCAAAAAGCTGTATCCAAAACTACATATGCAGTTTCAGCCCAAATACATTTTCTCGGACATACCATCATAGCGGTAAGCAACCTCTATTTAATTGATAAGGGGTACTATGAATCTGCAGAATGAAGGAACAAATTAATCCCATGGATTCCCTTGACCCCTTCATGAAATATAATGTATATTTATGTCACATGTTGTTTCCCTCACTTTGATGTGAGCTCTTTCCCCGCCATGTGCCATTAACAGCCGCCGGTGCCACAAGTGGATCAGAGCTCCACTTGCTGCTGTTATCCAGTTAAATCCTGCTGTCAATCTCTCACAGCAGAATGTAACACAAGCCAGCAGGAAGCATGTCACAAATCCTGTCCATTGGCCCTGTAACGTGTTTTGGGGGCCACCAATGGGTTACCATGACAGCTGGGGGGTCTATTATAGACCCCTCCGTGCCTGTCATTATGATACACCTGTGAGTGCCAGCTTGTGGCCAGCATGCATAAAAGAGTGTAATTTTTGCTATACATACTGTAGCAGTGTTTTAGCACATAAAAAATATTTAAAAATTACCTCCTTTTGCCCCATTGAAAATAAAACAATAAAAAAAATACACAGAGTTGGTACTGCTGCATTCAGAAATGTCCGATCTTTTAAAATATAATGTAAATTAATCAGACTGGTAAGAGGTATGATGAGAAAAAAATCAAAATGCCAGAATTAAGTTATTTTGGACTGCTGCAATATTGCGGAAAGATGCAATAAGAGGTGATCGATGCATAGTATTTGCCAGTTCCCGGATCTTGGAAAATGGTGACAAACTTTTCTTCATACAAATTTTGGAATTTCTTTTCACCACTTGAATAAAAATACATGATTGGTATCTGCCTAATCATACTGACCTGGGAAATGATATTTCTAGGTCAGTTTAACCATATAGTGAACATGGTAAATACAAAAAATAACAATTGTGGAATTGCACTTTTTTGGCATTTTAAGTGCACTTGAATTTTTGGGCAGCTTCCCAGTACAATATATTAAATTAATGATGCCATTGAAAAGCACAACTCCCCCCGAAAAAAGTATGAGCCCTCATAAGGGGATAAAGGGAATCTATCAGCAATATCAACCCGTTTTTTCACATGTGAATGAACTGTTCAGGACTATAGATCTGGATCAACATGTTAGGGCATGTTAGGTTAGGCTATGGGTTGAACTAGATGGACTTAAAGTCTTCCTTCAACCTTAATAACCATGTTACTATGTTATGTTGTTACTATGTACAGGCCAGACTCTGATCTGCATGATAATCTGCCTCCAGAGATTATTTTAAATACAAGGAATACATGGGGACGTTACCAGTGTGAGATATATAATGGCTGACAGTCACTCATAGCTATGTGTGGTTTTACCTGACATATCTTCAGGTTCCTCTTATCTTCGGCTTCCACCTCACAGGCATACAGTGTGCAATATTGTTGCAATGCAGCAGAGCTCAAAAGCTACAGCAAATGTGTTTATTATGAGGAAGAGATTGGTTCTTCTGTTCTGTGTTAGTTACTTGTCTCATACTGATATTGCCCCCTTTCATTTTTAATTAGCTCTGAAGGCAGAGGATCATGCAGATCTATGTCTGGCCTATAACATATAACAACTCATTTACATATAAGAAAAGCATGGATTTCTCTGGAATAAGACTTCAGATCACATAAATCAAGGGATCATTGTATTCAGCTTCCTATGACCTACATGTCCATATAGAGGGCTCAGGAGAATGGATCCTAATGACAGATTCCTTTTAACTAGAGTACTCAATATGACATAACTATGTGTAATTCTACTGATACAGTTACTGCAGGTTGAATGTAGTCAGCTTAGGCTAGGTTCACATTGCATTAGGGCAATCCATTAAGCGCATAGCGCTAGCGGATTGCGCTAACGCACTGTATCTATAGGGATCGCGTTTGCCGATCCCGCTAGCGCAGATCCCCGATTTGCGCTAGCGAGGAACGGACCTCGGGCGCACCTCGGACGCTGCAAGCAGCGTCCGAGGTCCGTCAGAAAATAACGGCACATCGCTAGCGCGTGCCGAAAATGGCATGCGCTAGCAACCCGCTAGCACATTGCTGTCAATGGGTGCGCTAACGGACCCGTTACATGGTGTTAATTGCGACAATTTCGCCATGTAACGGAGGCCGCTAGCGGACACCCATTTATGCAATGTGAACCTAGCCTTAATCATGTCATGACCATTATTGCTTTACCCCATGTACATATCTGTTACAATCATTATTTAGATGACTATTGGAGATAACTTGTGGTGGGTTTGGAATCAGATGTGCAACATTCGGGGTTTAGAGTTTCTGAAAAAATAACAGCCAAAGATAATAAACTAGTTACTAGTTAAAGACCTGCACAAAGAGAAATACAACATGGCGATATGGTCTGACAACCACACTATCACCCCTGTGTGAACATGTGCCATATTATCATGGCTCTGTCATCTATAGATACTAAATTACCAGCGACCGAGCATCAAAACAATCATGCCAGCCAATCTATCAGCCTGTAACAAAGCTCATTATTTACACACAAGTAAACATCGAGAATGGCATTAAAATAATACAAAGCTTTACAAGGAGTTTGGGAGAAGATTCATGTCTTATCCACCCCAGTACCAGATTTAAAGAGCTTGAAGAATAAAAATTGCTAAGAATGTGAAGTTTAATGTGGAGACCAGCAGAGAGGCTTCATTTTAGATGGAAGCAAGGTTGTTATCCTCACAGCAGTATTTGAGGAGATTAAAGGTTAGAAAGCCGTGATGCAGGAAGGCTGTTATACGGTGGGGCGCCATGGAGAATCCTGTATGTGGAATACAAGTAAGTACAGTATTAACACTATACCAGCATACTGGCATAATGGGGGTGGGATTGCTGTGTATCACTGTTTCAGATATTTAATACTTAAGATGATTCAATATTTCAGCTATGAATCCTATTTTTATCTTTACGTAATTGTAACTCAGGCCACAACAGGTAACACATGGTTAAGCAGTACAAAGCAGTAGCTTTTCAGCTGAATTTCTGTTACATAAAGTCTAATATATATTGAAAGCAACAAAGTTTGTGTTCCAGTTAAGCATGGTTAGAGACCATTTCTGGATAGGAAGGTTAGTGCGGTTGATAAAAGTTCATCTAGTTAAACTGATGGATGGGAAATGGACTAACAATGAGTCTTCAAACTTTTTTCCATTGGTTCTCCAGTCCAACATTGAGTAATTCAGTTTAAATGGTTTGAAATATAACAGGAGCCTTATTCCTGAGGGACCTACAGCTCACATCATAATGTAAGTCCACTTTCACACATCCGACAGCCTATGTGCAGACCATGCTGTCCAAAAAGACTGTGGGTCTCCTGACGTGAACTCAACAGCCTTATTTATGTCTAAGAGTTTGGATCAAGCAGCCCCAGCTGGTCTGGACATCATGGTCCCCACACGGTCCATGAATGATTAATGTGTCAAACCAGCCTAGCAGAACTGTGTAGGGCCACATGGTCCACTACAATTGATGACATGATGCAAAATATAATAACCATAAGCCTTGATGACATTGATCACCTTGTAAATTACATTGAGCACAGTAAGAGTAGACACTTGCGCTGTTAGGATAGAGGTTGAAAAGTCTAACCTTCATAAAACCTACTCCTATGGTTTTGGACTTTTGAATATAATGTGCCAGTCCTTTTCCATTTTGTCTGCAGAGTCTAAGGAAGTAGGAATGATCAGTTATGGGCATAAGCTTCAGTAAAAGCAGTGTTACCACAACCCCAACTAATGACTGCTTCCAATACTAAGTTCTCACAGTCATCTAAAACTATGTAGCTAATGCATTCTGTATAATTGATTTTTAAATTTACATTGCTGGAGGCAAGAATGTATACATAAATGAAACTCATCATGCTGTTGAATAGAACAGAAAATGTTCCATGCTGATATGCTTCAGGTAAGAATGGTAACAAACACTGCAAAGAAGAAAAGAGATTTCTATTGTGCTGCATGGAGCAGATGCATTCACAATGCTGTGTAATAATTTCTGATGGGCACTCCTGAAAGGGAATGAAATACAGCATAAATAAATATTAATGGCTAATGAGCTAAAGTGCTGATGATGGACATTACATTGGTAGAAAGTGTGTTATTGTATCAGCCGCTGATGATGACTGCGCACTGCGCAGCATTCGTCTTCCTGGACGGTTTTATGGTTATTGATTGCTCAGAGCAAATTATGAAAATCTATAGAAATTGGCAGATGGGTTCAGTGAAAGCAGTAGTCTACTTTTTAAGAGGATATTCCTGAGTAAGCTACATTGATGGTGCTTTTTATGGAGTAACATTTTTATTCGAGTCTAATGTCTATATTTATCTTTTAAAGTAATCAGGATTTTAACTTCTCTTTTCTTTATCTAGACCCATTACCTAGTCTGTAATCCCTCAAAACATCCTCTTGCTAAGGTCCATGTTTTAAACTCTTGCTTTATGTAAAAGGGTTTTAAAATTACTGCTCATAATTAGCACCACTCCATCTTTTTTTTATTGCAGTGCTGGAGTGGTGCCATTAATCTAAGGTTTCCGCCTCTAGTACTCACCAGTCAATGTTTTCAAACATTATTAGAGCTGCTTCACTTAATCTCTAGCAGCTTGTGACTTGTTGGCTCGTTCCAGTGTTTGCTGGGCATTTCAGAAGTCAATGCTCCAAGTTAGTCTACAAGAACCAGAATTTGGCTCTCATAGATTTACAATTAGTGCTTGCTACTGTTACCACTGACATTTGGTCAGTCAGAAGCTGCAATCACAAGATGGTGGCACTGGACTGGAGCAGCACCTGTAATAACTGAAGATAGTGGATGGTAAGCATAATACTAGGGTCAGGAAACTTACATTAATGGCACCACTCAAGAAAAAAAATGCTGGAGTGGTGCTTTAACAGGTTCTCTACTTATATTGACCATGTGGTTAGTGCTAATGTGCCGAATGATCAGGAACAGAAAATTATAATATTATTATTATTATACATTTATATAGAGCCAGTTATTCCATGGCACTTTAAATGTGAGAAGGGGCAAATATAGACAAGCACAATAAACATGAGAAATACAAGGCACACACAAGCACAGAAGGAGAGAGGACCCTGCTCGCAAGAGCACACAGTCTGCAGGGGATGGGTGAGGATACAGTAGGAGAGAGTAGAGCTGGTCGTGTGGCGGTTTGGCAGAGTAAGGATCACTGGAGATTGTAGGCTTGTTGGAAGAGTTGGGTCTTCAGGTTATTTTTGACAGTTTCCGAGGTAGTCAAGAGCCTGATTTGTTGGGGTAGAGGGTTCCAGAGTATGGGGCAGTCGCGGGAGAAGTCTTGTATGCGTTATGGGAAGAAGAGATAAGAGGAGAGTAGAGAAGGAGATCTTGAGAGGATCGAAGGTTGCGTGTGGGTAAGCAGTGGGAGACCATGTCACAGATGTATGGAGGAGACAGGTTGTGGATGGCTTTGTATGTCATAGTAAGGGTTTAGAACTGGAGCCTCAGGACAATAGGAAGCCAGTGAAGGGCTTGCAGAGAGGAGATAATGGGCAGACAGGTGGATTAGTCGGGCAGCAAAGTGTAGGATGGATTAGAGTGGTGCAATAGTGCTAGAGGGGAGTCCAGAGAGTAGGAGGTTGCAGTAATCGAGGCGGGAGATGATAAGGGTGTGCACTAGCACATTTGTGGTTTCATGGTCAAAGAATGCACGGATCCGGGAAATATTTTTGAGTATGAGTCGGCAGGAGGAGGCAAGGTATTGGATATGAGGCTTGAAAGAGAGAGCAAAGTCGAGGATCACCCCAAGGCACCGAGCATGCGGGACTGGGAAAAGTGAGCAGTCATTGATATTGATGGATATGTTTGGTGGAGGGATAGAGTGAGAAGGGGGAAAGGTGATGAATTCTATTTGTCCATGTTCAATTTTAGAAAGCGAGTAGAAAAGAAAGCTGAAATAGCAGACAGACATTGTGGGATTTTGGTGAGCAAGGAGGTGAGGTCGGGTCCAGATAGGTAGATCTGAGTGTCATCGGCGTAGAGATGATGCTGCAAACCATGGGATTCTATGAGCTGTCCCAGGCTGAAAGTGTAAATGGAGAAGAGCAGGGGCCCTGGGACTGAGCATTGGGGATCACCGACAGACAGAGGGCGAGGTGAGGAGGTGGTGTGGGACAGGGATACAATGAATGTTCGGTCTGTTAGATATGATGAGATCCATGATACGGTCAAGTCTGTGATGCCAAGAGATAACAGAATCTGTAGGAGGAAAAGGTCGACAGTGTCAAAGGCAGAAGACAGGTCCAGGAGAAGGAGGACAGAGTAGTGTCGCTTGCTTTTGGTAGTTAGTAGGTCATTGATGACTTTAGATAGGGCATTTTCAGTGGAGTGATGCGATCGGAAGTCAGATTGTAACCGGTCAAAGAGGGAGCAGGAGGAAAGGTAGGAGGACAGTTCGAGATGGACATGCTCTTTCTGTAGTTTTGAGGCGTAAGGGAGAAGAGATATTGGGCGATAGCTAGACACAGAGGATGGGTCGAGGGAGGGCTTTTTGAGGATGGGTGTGATGTTGACATGCTTAAAGGATGAGGGGAAGACACCAGTTGTGAGTGAGAGGTTGAAGAGGTGTGTTAGGGTTGGGATGAAGACTGTGGCAAGGTTAGGGATGAGGTGGGACAGGAGTGGGTCAAGCGTGCAAGTAGTGAGATGTTATCTTGACAGGAGGGTGGAGAGCTGATCTTCTGTCATGGTGCAGAAGTTGATTTTGGAGGAACAGAGTTGAGCAGCTAAGAGGGGCATTGGGGGCTGCGGGCGAAAGCTTTCTCTGATCGTATAAATCTTCAGCTTAAAGAAAGAGGCAAAGTCTTCAGCAGAAATGAGAGGAGAGGGGGAAGTGCTGGGGAACGGAGTAGAGAATTGAAGGTGTTGAAAAGCTGTTTGGGGTTGTGAGACAGGGAGGATATGAGAGATGAGAAGTAAGTTTGTTTTGCCACAGTGAGTGTGGACTTGAAGCTGGCGAGGGACTGCTTGTATGTGATGAAGTGCTCAGTAGAGCAGGATCACCTCCATCTCTGCTCAGCGACCCTGGAAGCCCTTCTCAGTTTTTGGTTATGCTGGTCAGCCAGGGCTGCCTGTTGATTGTACGAGTTTTGCTATGTGTGAGGGGAGAAGCCGAGTCAATTGTTGCTGTTGTGGTGTTACAAAAAAATGGCAGCAGCATCTGTGTCATGAAGGGAAGCTATGTCTGTAAGAGGGAGAAGGGACTCAGAGAGTGATTGCAAATTGAGATGTTTGAGATTTCTGCGGTGGTGAGTTAGTTTGTGGAGTGGGGGTTGTGCACTAGGAGAGGAGAGGGAAGAGGATGACAGTAGGTTGTGGTCAGACAGGGGGAGCGTTGTGTTAGTGAGATTAGTAAAGGAACAGAGGTGGATGAAGATGAGGTCCAGCATGTGGCCATCTTTGTGAGTAGCCGTGGAGGACCATTGAGCGAGGTCAAAGGAGACAGTGAGCGATAGAAATTTAGAGGCATCTAGGGTGGAAGCGTCAATGGGGATGTTGAAGTCACCCATGATGATAGTGGGGATGTCAGTAGAGAGAAAGTGAAGTAACCAGGTGGAGAAAGGTGGAGATGGCTAGTTCTGGGGGGCGGTATTTGACAGCCAGCTGGAGGTTGGAGTGGGAGAAGATGCAGATAGAGTGCACCTCAAACGAGAGAAGAGTAGCAGAGGGTGGTAGCAGAATTGGGGTAAATGATCAGGTATCAGACAGGAGCAAGCCAACACCTCCACCACATTTGTTGCTGTGGCGAGGGGTGTGAGAGAGGTGGAATCTACCATAGGAAAGTGCAGCTGGAGAGGCTGAGTCAGAGGGCGTGAGCCAGGTTTCAGTGATGCCAAGGTAGGAGAGTTTGTTGGTAATAAAGAGGTCATGGATAAACAGCAGTTTATTGCAGAGCGTGCGTTCCATAGTGCTCCAGGTAACGAAATCCGGGGAGTGGGGCCAGATGAGTGGGTATGAGTTTAACATGGTTGGGAAAACATGTAGAGGATCAAGGCAGGAGGTTAGAAATGAGTGTGGGGATGTGTTGAGGAGGGCCAGGATTTGGGGATACATCGCCAGCAATGAGGAGTAGTAGACAGAGCATTATAAGGTTGGATCAGCATAGGACATGATGTGGCCATGTGAGTCTGGAGAGAAAGGATTGTATGTGGAGAAACAGCTGTGAGGAGGAGGTAAGATGGCTGGGGAGATTGGAGGGGGAAATTACTAGTTCCTTACTAGGTGGAGGGATTACAGGAAGTGGGCAAAAATAGACTCGTATAGGTGTGAAAGAGAAAAGAAATTGTAACATTGTAGTGGTTTTACATTCCTTCCCCTTACAGCCAATTCCAGGTGCAATTCAAGTCTAATTTAGAGTAGTGTAATCTGAAATCTGTGATTTGAAAGATGAAATTTGAAAGATGGCTAGGGCAGACTGTGTCTGGGGCAGACAGATGGCTCAGAATATATCTGCCACTAAGGACAATCAGGTGTGAGTGAGGGGTTGAGTGTGAATGGCCACACACAATGCTAATGGAGAAACAAAGGTCATACAAAGAGGGAGGGGTTGGAGTGACCTCTCAAAGATATGCATGAAAACACAAGAGAAATGAAGCAGATTATGGAAACTAACTTATGGGTAAGCAAAGCATACCAGGGGGAGTGTAAATGTAGTTCACAAACAGTCAGAAGAGATGAGTACATGCAGAGCATACCAGGGGGAGTGTAAATGCAGTTCACAAACAGTCAGGAGCTGTGGAAAGATGAGAACATTGAGAGCAAACCTGTGGGAAGAGGAGACAACGTGATTAGATGATATAGATGTTGATGAAGATGATGACAATATTATAGGACTGGTGGTGGTGAGCAGCCAGATGCATCTTAGAACTGAAGTGTAATTCAGAGTAGTGTAATTAGAAATCTGTAATTTGAAATATGAAATTTGAAACATGGCTGGAGCAGGCTGTCTGGGGCAGACACATGGCTCAGAATATATTTGTGACTAAGGACAATCAGGTGTGAGTATGGACTTGTTTAGACAAGAATACAATATGGACGTGTGCTGTCTGAGTAAAACCTGACCAATATAACTCAGTAGGGCTATATAGACTCAGTCGATGGGAAAAAAATTGCAGCATGCATTTACGAGTCTCAAATATGACTCACGGATTCCAGTCTTTGAGTATGCAAAAAATATCAGATCCCACACAGAACATCAGCATTCCATCCAGTTTTTGCCTATACATTTCCACAATTTACCTAGGAAACTGTGTTTGGACATCAAACGGATTTCACACAGGCATAAAAACGGACACACGGACAGCAATAGACATGAAAAATGTATGAAAATTATCTGTGTTCTGGTTGAAACTTGGACGATTTTTCATAGTCTCATTTACCAATGCACTAAGTACAATACACTACAGAAACTAGTGGTATGGCTGTATAGGTATTAGCACAAGAATATTAGTAGTGAGAAATAAAATCTTACAGCCATATGCAGACTATCCTGAAAGTCTATACACTCAAATAAATTTCCATGCCCTCAATCCTCTTTCAAGCAAATTTGAATGTGGCATTAAAATTTGATTTCTCAGGGCTGGCATATTGGATAAGTACAACACCGATATCACTGTTATTGTTGTACTAGGACCCATACAGCCATACCACTGGTTTCTATTGTACAATTTATTGACAAGTTCCATTAAGCCATTTTTTGTTCTCCCCTTTGTGTTTGATTTTTGTCCCATTGGCTCTCCATTTGTCTCATCGGTGCTCCTGTGTGTTCACTGTATTTGGGGTGCATGTATCTTCTGTTTCTGAGGATCAGCAGACCGCCATGTGGTATTACTTATTGCCCTAAAACAGAGTTTTCTGGCTGACAGTTCTGGCAGGTCACAGGAAGTGTGGAGCAAGTGAGGGTACAAAGAACAATGATGCACCATTAAGTTTCTGAAAGGAATGGATCAATATAGGAGGAACTAAAGGAGGAATTATTCAGAAGAAAGTGCAATAGAGATCACCTGTAGTGCCACAAAGACCTGCTGCATCTCATATAGAGCCACACATGTAAATGAGCCTGTAGATAGGCTGAGACAAGTGACTAATGGAAATTGTCAGTTTACATCAGTTCATCGAGGCCAAAACGTGCCCCTGAGTAGGAAGTAGGAGTTACCATCATGTTTGATGGACAGTTAACATTGTCATTGAAAATTACTTCTATTATGACGCTTTTGCCATTAGTGTTGAGCTGACCTTTATAGCAAATGTTACCACATTATTAAGGACTTGGGCTAAATCTCATTATTCTCCTACTATTGTGATTTTGATTTGACATGCAGGCTGGTAGCTGAGGAAGGTTGGGTTAAAAAAAGGTGGTGTAGTAGCCTAAAGGACACACACAGCCACTGAACAATTTTCCCACTTCCCAATTAACCCCTTGTGTGGCTCAGGGGTGACACAGACTATGATAGAGGATAAACTCTCAACGACACTTAGCTGCACATTAGGACAGGCTGAGAATCAACAGTTACTTTGGTAAAACCTGAACTGTTAAGAGCTCCTGCAGAGTGAGATCCCCAACCCCAGTATGAGGACCAGCAAATAACGTGTGCCACATAGTACTAAACAACTTGCTCAGCTGCAATGTCTGAGCCATTCTAGAGAGCCCCTCTTACAATGTATATGGTACACAGCTGCACTCTCCAACTCTGCCATTTAAACCCATGAAAGACTTTGATGAAAACTAAACATAGCGGTTGAGGTAACTGATCGAGGAGCATTCTGCAATACAACTAGCATCAGCAAAATATAATATAATTAGAATCAATGTCATACAATATGTGAGCAGATAGCCCAGGATTAGATCACACTCAGATATATCATAAGAACTGCATATGTACTAATAGTTTGCAGAATAATATATGACATACTGTATATCTATATAAGCCTGTATATTAGCCACAATTAAATGTAAATTAAAATTTGGTTGGTGAAAAATATGTTAAAAAAGACTTTTTACACTGACACAAACAAGTTTTTTTCATATAAATATTATATATATATATATATATATATATATATATATATATATATATATATATATAACTTTTTTATATTTTTGATAGTAACCTGATTGGCTTTCATTATTCATATAGCCATATCAACGCACATGATAAAGTTAAAACATCATTTATAATGACCGTTGTGCAAAAGGGCATAAACATTGTGGTGGATTTTTTTTTGCAGTTCACCCATAATGAAAATGAATAATTTACTTACTACTGTATATGTACCAAAAAGTGATCCAGCAGAAATGTTCAACTTGACCTTATAAACTATGACTGTGACTATATGCAAATTGCCTCTTCTGAGAAAAAGAGGACTTAACTCTATAGCGCCACCTGTTGGAAGTAGCGATCCTACAAGTCACAATCAACCCCTTAACGAGTCGTGCAATATGACTTAGGATAAAAGCCAAATCAGTACACCATGAGGCAAAATGAAAATATGGCAAGTATAAGAGTATGTCTTGCTCCAAATGTATGAAAATTATAACAAATTTTCTAATGGAAAAAGACCCTATGTCCCATTAATAGAATTGATTCTATACATACAGTAGTCCATTTGCCTTTGATAAATGGCACAGATATTCCCTGTATCTGTTATAGAAATGTCATGTCTTACCAATGACTTGATAATGCTGCATATTTGAAGCTGAGCAAACATCTTTAGAACTGTCCTTCATCAAATGCTCTTCCACTTCAACATGTAATTTATGAAGCAAATTGTGTGCCACTATGATGTTTACATTATCAAACGTATTCAAGGCCCCGAGAACATGGCATAATACACGTTTGATTTCTTCATCCCCTATGTCTGGAAAATGGATAGAAGGTGGAACACATTTTGACAACAGAAATGTTCATGATCAGTCATTTGCTCGGTATGTATTCTCTTTTACATTATCGCCATTTAATTGGAGTTGTCAGGCCATGTCTTTGTTTTACCTTAGTTTATTAACATACAATTAATAGTTTTCTTCCTTGTTAAAATAAATTTGCATATTATAAATGCATATATATCAGGCTGTCAACATGCAAAATATGTCAATTGAATACGTTTTAATTTATGCTAATTTGTTACTATTATTACATTCATTTACCAAAAATGCAAGATCACTGTAAATTTTTCAAGGATTAATTACTGGCAGTGGGACATCACCATTCTTCTGCACATAGGTTTGTGGTCTAAGGTTTACATTTATCAAGGTAATGAAGCTTTTAGCCAACAATGGCCCCGATTCATCATTTGCGGGGGGGTTTCTAAGTCACTTTTCTTTTTTACCTAATGGTATCAGTTGTCATTTTTGCTGCCCAATTCATCAAGTAACGCACGCTATTCATGAATTCATCAAAAAAATGGGCATTTTTCCTGTCTTAAAGTGCTTTGTAAACATAGTAACAAGGTTAGCAAGGCCAAAAAAATATATTTGTCCATCCAGTTCAGCCTATATTCCGTCAGAATAAATCCCCAGATCTACGTCCTTCTAAAGAATCTAATAACTGTATGATACAATATTGTTACACTCCAGAAAGACATCCAGGCCTCTCTTGATGACCCAAAAGTCACTAAAATACAATTGGGGGATGGATTAGAGTGAAATTGTGCCAAATTTTGAGACTTTTTAAAAAGTTCCAATGAATGAATCAGGTGAAAAACATCTGGAATTGCTAAACTCTCCATACAAAGCGAAAAAAAAGGAAATAAAAGGCACATATAAAAAAAAGGCTTCAAACAGGGGGCAAATAGAATAATGAACTGGGTATAGACAAAAAAAAGAGACAAAACACATAAACTAGACAAAATACAGGTGTATAAGTAATGATTAATCAAAGCCCGTGTTACTATATTCTGTTCTTTATCAACCTATGGTTTCATAACTAGAAGTCAGTTCGTTACGGCGGCTTTGGCTTTCTCATCCTGCATCTGGCAATATCTTTTGCTTTAAATGTCTGCTGCAGGGACAAGTAGTAATGCCATCCTTTCAGATGAATAGTAGTAAGACATTGGTATCCATAGGAGACAGTTGAAGATGTTGGATACTTCAAGGAAGATAGGGCACACTGTGGTTAATTTCTTTCAAAAAGTTGAGAAGTTTGCTTTAAAATCTCATTAAAAACAATGCATTTCTGGGCTCTTGGAATCACTTTTTTCAAATTAGCAGAGATCGATACAGGAAAAATACCATGAAAAGTGTTTAAAAAACTCAAAATTACCAAAATGCATCAGACGCGTCTCTTATCAGTCGGTACTAGTAAGACAGTTTAAACATGGTTCACCGTATTTTTCCTATATTGATTTCTGATAAATTGAAAAAGGCGTCTAAGGCTAGTTTCACATTAGCGTTTAAATCCGCAGCATTTAAAATGCATCCGCAAGTGGTGGAAAAAACGCATATAAACGCGTACAAACGCGGCGTTTTTTAGACGCATGCGTTGCCGCATGCGGTTAAAAAAATGCCGCGTTTGTACGCGTTTATATGCATTTTTTCCTGCGTTTGCGCTTTTGGTGCACATGATGAGAAATTTCACAAGAGAAAAATCAAGATAACCAGACACCGCCAATGGGACTACAGAGGGCGTGTACTATGGGATCTCTATATATAGACCCTAGGGCTACTGAAATTTTAACAGTTTGCTACTGTATCCTGTGTCATGACAGATCTTTGCATGGAGAGCTTTTCTTTCAACTGGATTTCAGCTTCAAAATGTTTATTTCCTGTGCTTTTGCTTGGGAGCAAGACAGAAATCGTGAAAGATGGAGAAGGAGACAACGTAGGCGTTTTTGGAGGCACACCATTATCGAACTACTTGAGAGCCGTGGAGCCTATCACACGCTCTATGCCGAGCTTAATGCCAACCCGGAGAAATTCCAGGAATACACGCAAGACTCGTTCCGGGATTTGCTTTCTCGTGTCCAAGGAGCCATACGGCGACAGGACACCCAGCTCCGTAGAGCGATTCCACCGGAGGAACGTCTGCTGGTTACATTAAGGAACTTTCAAAATCTAAACCAATGACTGTCCAAATTTAGTGTTTTCTGACATGTATTTATTGGCTATTTTCCTTTCTTTCTTTAGCGTAACCCCACCATAAAAAGAATAGATTGTAATGTTTTTTATGTTTGTTTTTCTTCCAGATTTCTGGCAACCGGAGAGAGTTTATCATCCCTCCACTTCCAATACCGGCTTGGAATATCCACCCTGTCCGGAATAGTTGTGGACACCTGCCAGGCTTTGTGGAATGTACTCCGGGATGAGTTTATACCCCTACCCACCTTGGACATGTGGCTTGAAATTGCGGAAAAATTCTGGAGTGTGTGTGATTTCCCCAACTGTTTAGGAGCGGTGGATGAAAAGCACATTCACATTATCAAACCAGCCAGAACAGGATCGGAGTACTTCAATTACAAAAAATATTTTTCTGTTGTGCTCATGGCAATAGCTGATGTGAACTGTCGCTTCATCGCCGTGGACATTGGAGCTTTTGGCCGTGGCAACGATTCCCAGACTTTCAAGAACTCGGATATGGGACGCCGTGTGTATGGCAAAAATTTAAATTTTCCCCCGCCACAACCTCTCCCCAACACTCAAGGTCCACCGATGCCATTTGTTATGGTTGGGCATGAGGCCTTTCAGATGTGTGAAAACCTACTGAAGCCCTATTCCAGTCGGGACTTGAACCACACTAGAAGGATCTTTAACTACAGACTGACCAGGGCCCGAAGAACAGTAGAGTGTACCTTTGGCATTCTGGTCGCTAAATGGCTCATTCTTGCATTAGCCATTAATCTAAAAGTGGAAACAGTCGACGAGGTGGTCAAAGCCTGTGTGGTTCTGCACAATTATATAATGGTTAAGAAGCAACCCAACATTGAACTGGATGAACCAGTTGCACACCCACTGCCCGATTTCCAGCATCACCCGCTGCGGTCAACTGCAGCCGTTGGTCACATGCGGGACCAATTTGCTGCCTTTTTTGATTCAGATATTGGACGTGTGTCATGGCAGGACAATGTTGTGTAAATGTCCTGTTGTAATTACATCTGTACCAGTAATTTTCTACAATGATAATAATATTTCTCATTAATAAACTTTAGTTTTGGTTGTGTTGACCATGTCTCCTCTCTTTTTCCTCTCCAAACCAAGGCTGTCCTAAAACTGGCAGTATTTGATCTGTATTTAATATCAGTTTTTGTAATCCAAAACCAGGAGTGGGTGATAAAAGCAGAGGTGCTAGTTATTATGTTAATATCATAATTTACCTCTAATTGTTCAACTCCTTGTTTTGGCTTACAAATACTGATATAAAACACTGGCCAGATACTGCTAGTAATGGCAGCCATGTTGCTTTATTGGTAAGCTTTTTGACATCATTGCGTCATGATTCTCTTCTCCTGTATCCATTGGACACAAACTGAAGAGACAATCACTGTCACACTATCTATACTCATCAAGTCAGGTGTCAGAAATAATGAATTCATGATAAACATATACAGGCTCATCAATTCACTATTTCTGACACCTGTGCAGGTGAGCATAGATATGCAGTGTGTGACCACCATTGTCCCTCAATTTGTGTGTAATAGATTATGTATAAAGAAGAGAAAATGGTGGTTATACAAGGCAGTTCTCTACTCAACAGGTCAGGTGTCATAACTAATGAGTTTTTTGACACCTGACCTGTTCAGTAGAGGTCTGCACTGTATTTCCACCATTTTCTCTTCAGACTGCCACACTAGGCACAGACAAAAAGAGATTATGGAGATACATGTAATATTTTTGGGCCCACCTCATATCTGTATACTAAAGACACACAAAGCTGCAGTCTTTTTATTTTTAACTACTGGAGATATGATGTGGCCCAAAAAGTAAGTGTGTGGCGAATAGTGTTGAGCATTTTGATACCGCAAGTATCAGGTATCGGCCGATATTTGCGGTATCGGAATTCCGATACCGAGTTCCGATATTTTTGCGATATCGGGAATCGGGATCGGGATGCATATTCATGTGTAAAATAAAGAATAAAAATAAAAAATAGGGATATACTCACCCTCTGACGCGCCCTGGTTGTAACCGCTGCAACCGGCAGCCTCCGTTCCTAAGAATGAGCGAGTGAAGGACCTGCGATGACGTCGCGGTCTTGTGATTGGTCGCATAACCGCTCACGTGACCGCTCATGTGACCGCGACGTCATCGAAGGTCTTTCACTCGCTCATTCTTAGGAACGGAGGCTGCCGGTTGCAGCGGTTACAACCAGGGCGCGTCAGAGGGTGAGTATATCCCTATTTTTTATTTGTATTCTTTATTTTACACATGAATATGGATCCCAGGGCCTGAAGGAGAGTTTCCTCTCCTTCAGACCCTGGGAACCATCCAGGATCACTTCCGATATTTGTGTCCCATTGACTTGTATTGGTATCGGGTATCGGTATCGGCGATATCCGATACTTTTTGGATATCAGCCGATACAATCCGAAACCGATACTTTCAAATATCGGAAGGTATCGCTCAACACTAGTGGCGAAGTTTCTTGGCGCACGGTGTGTGTTGCCGGTGGCGGAAGACACAATAAACCAAACATAATAGTGGCAAATCAAACTTTTTTTATTTTGTAAACAACTAAAAAATTTATTTACTGCGCTTGGGGTAGAGTGATGTAAACGGGGGTGTGAAGAACTGAGGCCTGGCTAACCATGGAAGACGAAGAGGTGGCAGGAGAAGGGGCAATGAAATTAGAAGGGTCTGGAAGTTCGGGGATGGGGCTTGACACATGAGAGGCTTGAGACGCACTGGAAGGGTGAGACAAACCTGACATTACAGACACATTGGGAGGTGAAGGGGGAGGAATGCTAAGAGTCCTCTGTTTTTTTTTTTCTGTGGTTTTTTTTGGTTTGCCTGGTTGTGGGAGGTCTTGGTGGGCTCATATGGCGTGGCATGGTGGCGGGTGACCTGTCAGGGTCCGGCTGCACTGTGTCAGAGTCCATAGTGCTCGTAGATAGTGTTGAGCATTCCAATACCGCAAGTATCGGGTATCAGCCGATACTTGCGGTATCGGAATTCCGATACCGAGTTCCGATATTTTTGTGATATCAGAAATCGGAATCGGAAGTTCCCAGTGTATGGTTCCCAGGGTCTGGAGGAGAGGAGACTCTCCTTCAGGCCCTGGGATCCATATTCATGTAAAAAATAAAGAATTAAAATAAAAAATATGGATATACTCACCCCTCCGGCGGCCCCTGGACCTTACCGATGTAACTGGCAGCCTCCGCTCCTAAGAATGAGGAGTTTAGGACCTGCGATGACGTTGCGGCTTGTGATTGGTCACGTGAGCAGTCACATGAGCGGTCACGCGACCAATCACAAGCCACGACATCATCGAAGGTCCTAAACTCCTCATTCTTAGGAACGGAGGCTGCCGGTTACATCGGTAAGGTCCAGGGGCCGCCGGAGGGGTGAGTATATCCATATTTTTTATTTTAGTTCTTTATTTTTTACATGAATATGGATCCCAGGGCCTGAAGGAGAGTTTCCTCTCCTTTAGACCCTGGGAACCATCCAAGATACCTTCCGATACTTGTGTCCCATTGACTTGTATTGGTATCGGGTATCGGTATCGGCGATATCCGATATTTTTTGGATATCGGCCGATACTATCCGATACCGATACTTTCAAGTATCGGAAGGTATTGCTCAACACTACTCGTAGATCATGCAGCCATACCAGAGTCCACAGTGCTCGTAGATTGCACAGCCATGCCAGAGTCCATAGTGCTCGTAGAGCCTGCAGCCATGCCAGAGTCCATAGTGCTCGTAGAGCATGCAGCCATGCCAGAGTCCATAGTGCTCGTAGAGCATGCATCCATGCCAGAGTCCATAGCGCTCGTAGAGCGTGCAGCCATGCCAGAGTCCATAGTGCTCATAGAGCGTGCAGCCATGCCAGAGTTCATAGTGCTTGTAGAGCGGAAGGCCATGCCAGGGTCCTGCTGCATCGTGGTGGTGGCGGTACGGAAGGCCATGCCAGGGTCCTGCTGCATCATGGAGGTGGCGGAACAGAAGACCATGCCAGGGTCCTGCTGCATCGTGCTGGTGGCGGTATGGAAGGCCATGCCAGGGTCCTGCTGCATCGTGGAGGTGGCGGTACGGAAGGCCATGCCAGTGTCCTGCTGCATCGTGGAGGTGGCGGTACGGAAGGCCATGCCAGGGTCCTGCTGCATCGTGGTGTCAGTGGAGGAGGTCCAAGCAGGAGCAGCGGATGTCATGGTGGTGGCGGTGGGATGTCCAACTGCACTCGGCATGGTGGTGGTGCTGTAGTGGTGTCCGGCTGTGGAAGGAATTGTGGTGGTCGTGCAGTGGGATGCAGCAGAGGTCGGCATTGAGGACAATCATGACAGTGAAGGCACAGGTGGATATGCCCCCACTGTCTGCTGGAAATACTGACTCTGCTGCATAGCCTGCACGTAACCAGGATTGCAGGCCTGCATGACACTCAGCTGGAGATCAGGAGTAAGGTGTTCCAACATGCCCTGCTCAATTTGATTAAAAAAATGATGTGCTGGCCTCTGAAGGTCGGCTTTCACTTGATCAAGGCTTTTGCTGACCTCCTGGATACGTGCATTGAAGAGGTTATGTGAAACATCCATTCGGTCACTCAAAGCCTTGATTGCGTCATGTAAAACCAAGCTCAAGTGCAAAAACTCGGGCATGAGTGACCTGTCCAAAGCCCTCTGCCGCTGCCGGGAGGAGCCCAAAAAAAAGGGGGCAGTGGAAGAGGACTGCAAAAGGGGAAGACCTGATGGACCAGCTCCCTGGTCTCCAGTTAGTGTGGAAGGCCCACTTTCTGCTGCGCTGCTTGATGGCTGGGACGGGTCCGTGGCTGTCGGATGAAGGACCGCTCCAGAACCTAGGCCAACAGTAGTGCTGTATGTGCTGTGAAAAAAGGAAAAAGAAAATTACTATCAAAAATTTACCAGACGCAAAATCCTGTGGAATGTAAAAATACAGATTATGGCAATACAATACAACCTAATGCACGTGATAAATACTTACGTTCTCTGGGCAAGGACCGGTCTTAAAAATGGCAGTACTCGATGGTATTTGTAGCATCTGATCCTTGCTCCTGAACCACTGGGAACACGGCTCTCTTGACGCAGGTCCTTGTTGAAGCGGTCCTTCATCGAACGCTAACGTGTTTTGACTTTGGATACTGTTAAAAAAAAAAATTTTCATCAGAAAAAGTACTTTTGGCCGTGCTCACACAACTGTGTATGATGAGAGAAACTCCAGAGAGTTTCTTTCATCACACACAGTCGAGTGAGCACGGCCAAGGTCTCTGCTACTTCACACTGCAGTGCAATACTTACCAAATGCAGTTCGGACCCGTGTCGGGGCGTTGTCCCAGCCATCCCACATCGCTTGGGCCACCTCATTCCATAAGCGCCGGATCGTGATGTTGTTCGAGTGCAGTGGATCCCGGGTGTCCCACAACGGGACTCGCTCCTGAACCAGGGTGATACGGAGGTCATTCTCTATCAGATCATCCTCCCGTTGTGAAACCTAAAAATTAAAGAAAGTCATTAAAGTTTGCTCAATTAACATAAGGAAAAGAAAGAAAAAAGATTCTGAGAAATGGCATGAATAGGAAAGTCAACATACAAAAGGATTCCAGAAGAAAAAAAGTAAAGAAATACTAGTGGAAAGAAAGGAAGATTCAAGAATATTACACTGAGGACAGTCAGCCTTCTATACGTACCCGCTGCCGTCTTGCCACCGGACCTTGACTCCGCTGCTCCTGCCCTGTCTCTGCCGCAGTAGAAGAGCTCTAAAAAAAGGAAAAAATCAAATTGTCACATGTGTCGATGTGACAGTGAATACTTACCAATCTGACGAGGCAAATACTCACCTCACTGACATGCTCCACTTCTGACTGTCCTGGCCAAAACTCCTCACCAGATGAAGAATCCGAAGAAGACATTCTGATGCATGTAGAAAGAAAGAAATGGCAGAAATTAGGACATGTAGAGACAGAAAATAGAAAATGAAAGCATTGGCTAGGATATACTCACATTGTTCAGGGTCTTGTTTTCCTCCAAGATGTAGCCTGTCTGTGTCTCGTCTGCTTCAGAGTCTGGTGAGAAGTGACCTGCAACTGTCCACACCCTCCCTTTTATCACCTTGATGGTGGGGGGTGGCTTATCAGTGTCTAGACATGTTTTTCTCAATTGAAACGCATGCGTTTAAAAACGCATCAAAACGCATGTGCTTAAAAACGCATGTGTTTACATTGACAGCAATGAGTTTTTTTGTCGCAATCATTGCGCAATCGAACGCATGCGTTTCCTGGTGGCAAATAGACGCCTCTAGAAATGACTACATGTTGCATTTCCGCGCCAAGCCGCAAACGACGAGACGACGCATGTGTCGTCAAACGCGGCAAAACGTGAACTAAAAAAAACGCATGCGTTTTTAATGTTAAATATAGGAAAACACGATGCATGTGTTTATATGCGGTACAAATGCTGCGGCCACAAACGCAAATGTGAAACCAGCCTTAGAGCTCAGAAACACGTTTTCAATGTGATTGTTAAATGAACTTCACAACTATTTGAACCAAACAGACTATGGTGTGCAGCGCCTTCCTTCAAGTCTTCTCAGTGGTCTCCTTCAGGTACAATATACAACTTAGTTGACCCTGCAGTGAAGATGTCACTTGAGCAGAAAGGGATTTAGATACTGGTGGCAGCAACCAACTGTACTTACCTATGTGAGGTACACTGATGTGCATCACAAAGTAATAGGATGAAAATTCTACCTCTCTATTCATCTTTCATCAATCCAAAATACTATCCCAATGTAGAGCCTATATGTTTCTTTTATTTTTCTTTTAGACAAAATGACTGAATATTATTGAGGGAACTAAACCTGCAAAATGTTCCTAATTAGAATATGACATTGCTTAATGTATTTGTTTATTAGAATTACTTAAAAATAAATCTAAAATAATTCAATTAGACCACTGCTGGTAGCTTTCACCAACTAATACTAGTCATCAGTTAGAAAAGCAATAAAATACAGATGATGAGTGATAATGCACACTCTCTGCAGTGACATTTCATGGGCTATATAAAATTTACTGTGCCAAATCAATTTGAAGAGAGCGCTGCATCGCTTCATGTTGCAGAAAAAAGCAATCCTATCATTTCATAGCAAAGTGTTTTAACAAATATATATATATATATATATATATATATATATATATATATATATATATATATATATATATATATATATATAAGTTATGGAATCATAAAAATCTAAAGATTGACAAACATGTCAATGCTTGGGAAAATCTGGAAACAACAGTTTACGAACATCTTCACTTATTCAGTACTGAGAATGAACGCCACACATGTGGAAATCTCCTCGCTTACTCACCTTGACTGTTATCAATGAGGTTATTAGTGGTTGTCTGAGGAATGTTGCCACACTGAAGGCACTTGGGCAAATTGTCAAAATCTGCTGCTGGCCCAGATGTGCTTAATAGGAGAGAAGTTTGGACACAGTGCAGGTCATGGTAGAATGTTTAGGCCATGAAGGTTGCTCACAGTAAAGAGTAATAACGGCCTGGAATTGTCATGTTGAAAAACAGCTCCTGAGGCACTCTGGAGAAATAACTGTACTACTGGTTCTGTGACTGAATCAATTCAGTGAGATGTAAGGGTTTCTAGAATAAAAACTAGAGGGCTTCAGCTACCGTGCATTATGCTAACCACATAATCTCATAGGCGTCGTATGTACCCTTGTGAAGGCCAATATATATATATATATACAGTGTACACATAGTCTGTGAATAGATAATAGTTTAACTTTTTAAACACTGTGAAATGCAAATGAGCTGTTTATTCCCCCATCAATATTATGTAGCTCTGAGCCATGCTATATTTCAGTTGTACAGTTTTCATTGTATGATTTGACATAGTGCTGCTCTCCTGGTGGTGATTACTTAGCATGAAAATAATTGCAATTGACTTTCTTTTCACGTTTGCTGTCATTTTCCTGCTATGAGAGCTTTTTTTCTTAATTAGTGAACAGCAGTAGTTACATTCCAGGAGAGGAGTTAGTTTATGACATCACAGCCACCTTTCTCCATTGAGTCCAAGTGGAGTTATGTTCCCGTTATTGATCCAACCAAGCCCATCCATCTGGTCCGCAAAGAGTCACTCTCATCTCATCAGTCCCAAAACCTTTAAAAATTCTATCTTGACATATTTCTTGACTTTGACATTTCTACCTCTTTGTCTTATTCAGTGTTGGTGGGATTTCAGCCTCCCTTACCTAGGCGATGTCTCTGAGTACTGAACACTTTTTTGTCTTGTTCCATGGGTCCAGGTTTCTGCCCCCTTTACCTTGGTCATGTTTCTGGGCACTGAACATCTTGTACTTCGGGGCACTCCAGGGAGGTTCCAGTTATGCAATATGACAACACTAGAGGGATAATGGCTTCCTGATCACTTCACATATGATTCTTTTCAATTATTTTTTCAGATATTGTGAGTCTTTTTCTCTACTAAGTTTTTGCGACCCTGTTGACTTTTTCCAACAAAACTTTTGATGGTTTGGCAATTGTGCCCCAATATATTTGCAATTTTAAGAGTGCTGCATCCCTCTATGAGACTTGTAACAATGTTTTGACTTTTCGGTTAAATCTTTTTTTTTTACTACCGTATATACTCGAGTATAAGCAAAGATTTTTAGCCCATTTTTTGGGGCTGAAAGTCCCCCTCTCGACTTATACTCGAGTCATACCCAGGGGTCAGCAGGGGAGAGGAGTCTAATAAAACTCACCTGCTCCCGGCGCGGTCCCTGTAGGTCCCTAGTTCTCCCGGCGCCTGAGTCACATGGTACCACTCATTACAGAAATGAATATGGACCCGACTCCACTCTGGAGGGGTAGAGCCACATATTCATTACTGTAATGAGCGGTAATGGTGACCGCTCAGTACAGGAAGAAGCTGTGGCGCCGGAGAACCAGGGACCTGCAGGGACTGCGCTGGGAGCAGGTGAGTATAATGGGGAGGGGGAGCGCTGTGCGATATTCACCTCTTTTCATTCTGGGCACCGCTCCATCTTCAGCGTCTTCTGCTGTGACGCTCAGGTCAGAGGGCGTGGTGACGTGGTTAATGTGCGCCCTCTGCCTGAACGTCAGTGCAGAAGATGCTGAAGATGGAGCGGCGCCCGGAACGAGGAGAGGTGAATATTGAAAGTGCCAGGGGCCTGAGCAACGAGAGGTGAGTATGTGATTTCATCTTTTAATCGCAGCAACAGTATATGAGGCAATATCTCTATGGAGCATCTTATGGGGCCGTGTGAAGCATTATATGGGGGCAAATATCTCTATGGAGCATCTTATGGGGCCATGTGCAGCGTTATATGGGGCAAAAAACTCTATGGAGCATCTTATGGGGCCATATTCTACATTTGTGCAGCATTGTATGGGGCAAAGATCTTTATGGAGCATCTTTTGGGGCCATAATCAACGTTTGTGCAGCACTATATGGGGCAAATGTGTCTGTATGGAGCATCTTATGGGGCCATAATCAACGTTTGTGCAGCATTATATGGGATAAATATCTCTATGGAGCATCTTATGGGGCCATAATCAACGTTTGTGCAGCATTATATTGGGCAAATGTCTCTATGGAGCATCTTATGGGGCCCATCATGAACTGTATGGAGCATTATATGGGGCTCCTGATTCAATATGGATATTCAAAAATGCTTAACCTACTGATGTCTCAATTAATTTTAATTTTATTGGTATCTATTTTTACTTTTGAAATTTACTGGTAGCTGCTGCATTTCCCACCCTAGGCTTATACTCGAGTCATTAAGTTTTCCCAGTTTTTTGTGGCAAAATTAGGGGGGTCGGCTTATACTCGAGTATATACGGTAATTTTGCCTGAGAAAGCAAGCTGCCTAATAATTCTTCAGACTTTGGTAAACAGTGTTATAGCCTTAGGCATCACCCCCCTTATTACATAAGTACCCATCACCTGATCTGCTTCATCCAATAAGTGTTCAAGGTTATGTAGCTTGGAAGTAGAAAATCTGCATTAAATAATGATTTGATCAAAATATTCATTTGCCCAATAATTGTGCACACAGTGTATTATTATATAAGATTGTTGTATGGGATGAATGTGATATATATGTTGCACACAATTACAAAATGTAAGCTTATATTTTATGACAATAATCTAATATTAAGGTTTCTTGGAGTCTTTCAGTTTATTTTTTAATGGATTAGTGGATAGGACTGTATCTCAGACTGTATCTCATTCCCCAGGATCAATAAAATGTATTGTATCGTATCATATAGTATTACTATACCCAGGTAATATTTTTGGTCACTTTGTCCACAATAATGGTTTATCTTCAGAAAGATATAGATCAGCCATAACATTAAAACCACTGTCAGGTTAAGTGAACAACATTGATTAACTTGGTACAGTAACACCTGTCAAGGGATAGGATTTATTAGGTAGAAAATGAACTATCAGTTCTTGAAGTTGATTTATTGCCAACAGGACAAATAAGAAAGTGTAAGAAAGTGGATATAACACAGGAATTTCCAAAATGGCAGATACGGTGGAGTGTTCCCGAGGTTAGGAATCTCATACATTGAAGTCCCATATTTATAACATTGCAAATAAAATTGACATCTGGTGCATTAAATATTGCTCCAATGTATACTACAATAAATCGCAATTATCCGCTTATTATTTTGTATTATGATCAGTGATATTTCTATAAGTAACATACCATAATTTCTTTGAATAAAATAGATCTATACTTTACAAATTGCTGCTGAAGTAGATAGAGAAGACTTAGTAATGATCATACATTAAATATGACACCAGTAATTAATGTGCCATGTTTTTATAAAATTAATTTATGTGATTATTATTAGTAGTAAGTAATACAGCTAAAAGTGGCAAATAATTACAATCTACACTGGCAATGATCAATGTGTAAGTTAAAAAGACCGGCTTATATATTCAGAAGGTAGTCAGACCGCTGTCCATGGTTATTAAAGGATTCTGTGTCGAGTGACCCTGTATAGTATATGTAAGAGAGTAAGAAAAAGCGAGATGATTCTGTCTTCTGAGACCAGAAACAACACTTGCAGCAGATCTCAACCACAATGAGTGAAGATAGTAAATAATTCTGCACTTTCTACATTTCTGAAAATAGTAACACCAATTATGTCCGTGGTCTCCTCCACGGCAGTTTAAACACCTTCCACTCTACTGGGACGATTTCTACAAGACTGTAGTTTGTGGGAATCTTTACCTCTTCATTCCAGAAGGGCATTTGTGAGGTCAGATTCTTAAGTTGGATGAGAGAGCCTGGCTCAAAATCTCCATAGTTCATCCCAGGTTTAGTTGGATTGGGGCTCAGGCCTGTGCTTTTTGGGGTCATTTAAGTTCTTAAACAAAAAAAAAATATGCCTTTAGGGATCTTACTTTGTGCACTGGTGTACACTCATGCTGTAACAGAAAAGGTCCTTTCCCAAACTATTCCCTCAAAATTGAAGCATGCAATAGTCAAAAATATCCCGCTATGCTGAAGGATTAAGATTTCCATTCACTGGAACTAAGAGGCCAAAACTGACCCTGAAATATAAGCCCATAGTATTATTCCTCCTGCATCAATCTAATATAATGCAATGCAGTCAGACAGGTAATGCTCTCTTGAAATTTGCCAAACTCAATCTTGCCCATGAGATTTCCACATAGAGAAGTGATTCATCACTCCACAGGACACATTTTCACTGTTTCAGAGTCAAGGGTTAGTGTAGTTTACACCATTCCACCTTTGGAATTTGTTTGCTATATCTGACATGCCTTCAGCTGCCATGCCATGGATACCGATACCATGAAGCACTTGGCAAAACATTTTTGTGCTGATGGTAATAACAGAGGTGGTTTGGACTCTGCAGTTATTGAGTCAGGTGACTAGGGATGAGCAGACCCATAAAAGTTCGGATTCTAGTACCCTACCCGAACTTTATTCCAAAGTTCGGTTCCCGAACTGTACCCAAATTTGAACCAGAACCTGAACCCCATTAAAAACAACGGAGACCTGAAATTTTGAGCTGGAAAATTCTCTCTCTATATCTGCAACAGACTTCCCTCAGAACTCTGAACTCTGCCACAGACTTCCAGGAGAAATCTGTTACCGATGTTTAGCACTGAACTCTAACTGTCCGGTATGAACTCCAAACTTTTAAGTTCGGGTTCGCTCATCTCTATTGGCAACTTGGATACACTTTTCTCTTCAGCACACAGTGACCCCACCCATGTGCTGAGGTTCCTAAATGCTTTTTCTTTTCAATAGCGTCACTCACATTTGATTGTGGAATATTTAAGAGGGAAAACAGAATGAATTCATGTGCCGTACTGGTGACATCCTATTATACTACCTTCCTTGGATTCAGTGAGATCTTTAGTGTGGCCTGGTCTTTCACAAATGTTTGTAAAGGAGACTGCATGGCTAGGGGCTGGATCTAGTATACCTGTGCCAATGAGAATTAATGAAAAACCTGAATGTAGCAATTTACATAGTTACATAGATTGAAAAAAGACCTAGTTTAAAGTTCAACCTTCTCCAACAATTACACATTTTTGTCCCTAAATTATCTATAACCTACTGCTATATGTACTGAGGAAGTAATCCAGCCCTTTTTTTTAAAGATATTATAGTGTCTGCCATTACTACCTCCTGTGGTCGGGCATTCCACATGCTGACTGCTCTAACTGTAAAGAACACTTTCCTATTTAGCTGCCAGAATCACTTTTCTTCCAACAATAACGAGTGCCCCCTTATCCTTAGTATGGTCTTTGGAAGGAATAAATCATGTCCCAGTCCTTTCTATTGACCACACATATATACATATTAATGAGATCCCCTCTGAGGTGTCTTTTTTCTAAGCTAAACAAACCCAACTTTTCCAGCCTCTTATCATATGAGAGGCCTTCCATCCCTAGAAATAATCTACCTACCCACCTTTGAACAGACTAACATCCCAATATCCTTTATTAAATGTGGAGCCCAAAACTGGATCCCATATTCTAGATGTGGCCTCATCAGTGATTTATAAAGGGGTAATAATAGGTTGGGATCTCGGGATTTTATCTCTTCTTTTATACATAAATCTTGCTTACTTTTGTGACTGATGATTGGCATTGGGTATTGCTGCTCAGCTTACTTGAAACCTGGGGGGGCTCAAAACTTTTGATCACATAGTATGTGTGCATGTATATTTATTTACACAGTATAAGAGAGGAACCTAGGGAGGGAGGATGTACACATTGTCCACCATTTACCCCTGGTTCTGTTATATATACAGTACAAATAACATAACTAGGGGAAATAAAGATCTTCACTGTGTACATTCCCTCTGGGTTCCTGTCTTATACTGTGTAAAGGAATCGTTCCAGTAGTTTGGTAGCAGGGAACTGTGTATGTCCTTGCTCCAATGAGCCATTCCAGATGTTTCTGATTTCTGTGGTTAATCACCTGCAATGTATCATATCAAAGGGCAAAAAGGCTACAAGCTGCTGTTTCGCTTCTTATCCAACAACACGAGTTTCTCTTCTTATTGATTGCTTTTCAAGGTGGAGAGTAACTTTCCCCTTGAGAAAGCAATGAAATAAGAAATGAAAAGCGCTTTGGGGATGTGTTCATGTGCTTTCTATGACCACTTAGCAGAATGGGTTAGGCTAGGTTCACATTGCGTTAGGGCAGTCCGTTAAGCGCATAGCGCTAGCGGATTGCGCTAACGCAATGTATCTATAGGGAGCGCGTTTGCCGATAGGGATCTGCGCTAGCCAGGACCGGACCTCGGATGCACCTCGGACGCTGCAAGCAGTGTCCGAGGTCTGTCAGAAAATAATGGCACATCGCTAGCGCGTGCCGAAAATGGCATGCGCTAGCGATGTGCTAGAGATCAGAATCACATTGCCATCAATGGGTGCGGTAACGGACCCGTTGCATGGTGCTAATTGCGACAATTTCACCATGCAACGCAGTCCGTTAGCGTTAACCCATTAACGCAATATGAACCTAGCCTTAGAATTGACAAAAACTTTTTGGCTGAATTTTGATGTTTGGTGGGAGGGTTCTGTAAGGAGGCTTAATCACCACAATAGGATATATGGATATTTGTTGATTTTTTTTCCTCCTCACCTACCCACCTACAGGACCTTTCTGCTAGTGACTCCCTCTGTTCGCTACCTGTCTGTTTGTTATTTGTAGTTAGACCTTTGGTTTTATAATGTATTTGTACAAATAAAGATTTGTTTAGCCTTTAAAAGCTCCATTTTCTTCTACTTATTTTTATATATATATATATATATATATATATATATATATATATATTGTATATATACAGTGCCTTTCGAAAGTATTCGGCCCCCAGGAACTTTTCAACCTTTTCCCACATGTCATGCTTCAAACATAAAGATACCAAATGTAAATTTTTGGTGAAGAATCAACAACAAGTGGAACACAATTGTGAAGTTGAATGAAATTTATAGTTAGTTAAAATTTTTGTGGAAATTCAAAAACTGAAAAGTGGGGCGTGCAATATTATTCAGCCCCTTTAACTTAATACTTTGTTGCTCCACCTTTTGCTGCAATTAGAGCTGCAAGTTGCTTGGGGTATGTCTCTATCAGTTTTGTAGATTGAGAGACTGAAATTCTAGCCCATTCTTCCTTGTCAAACAGCTCGAGCACAGTGAGGTTTGATGGAGATTGTTTGTGAACAGCAGTTTTCAGCTCTTTCCACAGATTCTCGATTGGATTGAGGTCTGGACTTTGACTTGGCCATTCTAACACCTGGATACGTTTATTTGTGAACCATTCCATTGTAGATTTTGCTTTATGTTTGGGATCATTGTCTTGTTGGAAGACAAATCTCCATCCCAGTCTCAGGTCTTTTGCAGACTCCAACAGGTTTTCTTCTAGAATGGTCCTATATTTGGCTCCATCCATCTTCCCATCAATTTTAACCATCTTCCCTGTCCCTGCTGAAGAAACGTAGGCCCAAACCATGATGCTGCCACCACCATGTTTGACAGTGGGGATGGTGTGTTCAGGGTGATGAGCTGTGTTGCCTTTACGCCAAAAATATCGTTTGGCATTGTTGCCAAAAAGTTTGATTTTGGTTTAATCTGACCAGAGCATCTTTTTCCACATGTTTGGAGTGTCTCCCAGGTGGCTTGTTGCAAACTTTAAATGACACTTTTTATGGATATCTTTGAGAAATGGCTTTCTTTTTTCCACTCTTCCATAAAGGCCAGATTTTTGCAGATTATGACTGATTGTTGTCCTACGGACAGACTGTCCCACCTCAGCTGTAGACCTCTGCAGTTCATCCAGAGTGATCATGGGCCACTTGGCTGCATCTCTGATCAGTCTTCTCCTTGCTTGAGATGAAAGTTTAGAGGGACGGCCGGGTCTTGGTATATTTCCAGTGGTATGATACTCCTTCTGTTGTGAATTTGGATTCTGGGCTCCCCCGGTGGCTACTGGTGGAATTGAACTTGTGACATCATCTTCCCTGTTCACCTGTTCTGATTAGATCTGGGTGTCGCTATATAACCTGGCTTCTCTGTTAGATGCTTGCCGGTCAACAATGTTATCAGAAGCCTCTCTGTGCTTGTTCCTGCTCCCAGACATCTACTAGATAAGTTGGACATTCGTCCATGTTTTGTTTTTGTATTTTGGTTCCAGTTCACAGCTGCAGTTTCGTTACTGTGTCTGGAAAGCTCTTGTTGATCAGGAATTGCCACTCTGGTATTATGAGTTAATGCCAGAGTCCTAAAGTAATTTCTGGATGTGTTTTGTTAGGGTTTTCTACTGACCATGAAAGTATGCTTTCTGTCTTCTGCTATCTAGAAAGCGGACCTCAAATTTGCTAAAACTATTTTCCTGCTGCGTTTGTTGTTTCATCTCATATCACCGCCAATATATGTGGGGGGCTTCTGTCTCCTTTTGGGCATTTCTCTAGAGGTGAGTCAGGTCTTATATTTCCCTCTGCTAGCATTATTTAGTTCTCCGGCCGGCGCTGGGCATATAGGGATAAAAAGTAGGACATGCTACCTGGCTACTTCTAGATGATGCGGTAGGTTTAGTTCATGGTCAGTACAGTTACATCTTCCAAGAGCTTGTTCCTATAGAGGCTTATGCTAGTTCTCTGGCCATGGAGATCATGACAGTTTGACCGGCCCACTAAAGGGTTAAAATCCTTGGCTGAGAAAGGAGAGAAATAAGAAGTCTGCTGAGAGTTTTTTTTTTTTTTTCCTCTGTGCTCTTAATTGGATCACTTGCCAGTCTGTCTATGCTGCAGTCTTTCTTTTTTTTCTCTCTCCTTATAATCTTTGAATGGCTTTGTGTTCACCTGTTAATAATGGATCTTCAGAGTGTAACTGCAGGTTTGAATAATCTCACCACGAAAGTACAAAATTTGCAAGATTTTATTATTCATGCTCCGGTATCTGAGCCGAGAATTCCTTTGCCGGAATTCTTCTCAGGGAATAGATCTAGCTTTCAGAATTTTAGAAATAATTGTAAGCTATTTTTGTCCCTGAAATCTCGTTCTGCTGGAGACTCTGCACAGCAGGTTGGGATTGTGATTTCCTTGCTCCGCGGCGACCCTCAAGACTGGGCTTTTGCATTGGCACCAGGGGATCCTGCGTTGCGCAATGTGGATGCGTTTTTTTTGGCCTTGGGCTTGCTGTATGAGGAACCTCATTTGGAACTTCAGGCAGAAAAAACTTTGATGTCCCTATCGCAGGGGCAAGATGAAGCTGAAATTTACTGCCAAAGATTCCGTAAATGGTCTGTGCTTACTCAGTGGAATGAGTGTGCCTTGGCGGCTACTTTCAGAGAGGGTCTCTCTGATGCCATTAAGGATGTTATGGTGGGGTTCCCTGTGCCTGCAGGTCTGAATGAGTCCATGACAATGGCCATTCAGATCGATAGGCGTCTGCGGGAGCGCAAACCTGTGCACCATCTGGCGGTATCCACTGAGAAGACGCCAGAAAGCATGCAGTGTGATAGAATTCTGTCCAGAAGCGAGCGGCAGAATTTTAGACGGAAAAATGGGTTGTGTTTCTATTGTGGGGATTCTACTCATGTTATATCAGCGTGCTCTAAGCGTACTAAAAAGCTTGATAAATCCGTTTCCATTGGCACTTTACAGTCTAAATTTATTTTGTCTGTGACCCTGATTTGCTCTTTGTCATCTATTACTACTGACGCCTATATCGACTCTGGCGCCGCTTTGAGTCTTATGGATTGGTCCTTTGCCAATCGTTGTGGGTATGATTTAGAGCCTTTGGAAACTCTTATTCCTCTGAAGGGGATTGACTCCACCCCATTGGCTAATAATAAACCACAATACTGGACACAAGTGACTATGTGTATTAATCCGGATCACCAGGAGACTATTCGTTTTCTAGTGCTGTATAATCTACATGAGGATTTGGTGCTGGGATTGCCATGGCTGCAGTCTCACAACCCAGTCCTTGACTGGAGAGCTATGTCTGTGTTGAGCTGGGGATGTAAGGGGACTCATGGGGACGTACCTTTGGTGTCCATTTCATCATCTATTCCCTCTGAAATCCCTGAGTTCCTGTCTGATTATCGTGACGTCTTTGAAGAACCCAAGCTGGGTTCACTACCTCCGCACCGTGAGTGCGATTGTGCTATAGATTTAATTCCGGGTAGTAAATACCCAAAGGGTCGTGTATTTAATCTGTCTGTGCCTGAACATACTGCTATGCGAGAATATATAAAGGAGTCCTTGGAAAAGGGACATATTCGTCCATCGTCATCTCCCTTAGGAGCCGGTTTTTTCTTTGTGTCAAAAAAAGACGGCTCTTTGAGACCATGTATTGATTATCGGCTTTTGAATAAAATCACGGTTAAATATCAATACCCATTGCCGTTGCTGACTGATTTGTTTGCTCGCATAAAGGGGGCCAAGTGGTTCTCTAAGATTGATCTCCGTGGGGCGTATAATTTGGTGCGGATCAGGCAGGGGGATGAGTGGAAAACCGCATTTAATACGCCCGAGGGCCACTTTGAGTATTTGGTGATGCCTTTTGGTCTTTCTAATGCCCCTTCAGTCTTCCAGTCCTTTATGCATGATATTTTCCGCGATTTTTTGGATAAATTTATGATAGTGTATCTGGATGATATTCTGATTTTTTCGGATGACTGGGACTCTCATGTCCGGCAAGTTAAGAGGGTTTTTCAGGTTTTGCGGTCTAATTCTCTGTGTGTCAAGGGTTCTAAGTGCGTTTTTGGGGTTCAGAGAATTTCCTTTTTGGGATATATTTTTTCTCCCTCTTCCATTGAGATGGATCCTGTCAAGGTTCAAGCTATTTGTGATTGGACGCAGCCCTCTTCTCTTAAAAGTCTTCAGAAATTTTTGGGCTTTGCCAACTTTTATCGTCGATTTATTTCTGGTTTTTCGGATGTCGTTAAGCCATTGACCGATTTGACTAGACAGGGTGCTGATGTTGCTAATTGGTCCCCTGATGCTGTGGAGGCCTTTCAGGAGCTTAAGCGCCGTTTTTCTTCTGCCCCTGTGTTGCGTCAGCCTGATGTGACTCTTCCTTTTCAGGTTGAGGTCGACGCTTCTGAGATCGGAGCTGGGGCAGTGTTGTCGCAGAAAAGTTCTGACTGCGCCGTGATGAGGCCTTGTGCCTTCTTTTCCCGTAAATTTTCGCCCGCTGAGCGGAATTATGATGTTGGGAATCGGGAGCTTTTGGCCATGAAGTGGGCGTTTGAGGAGTGGCGCCATTGGCTCGAGGGGGCCAGACATCAGGTGGTGGTATTGACTGACCACAAAAATTTGATTTATCTTGAGACCGCCAGGCGCCTGAATCCTAGACAGGCGCGCTGGTCATTATTTTTTTCTCGGTTTAATTTTGTGGTATCGTACCTACCAGGTTCTAAGAATGTTAAGGCGGATGCCCTTTCTAGGAGTTTTGAGCCTGATTCACCTGGCAACTCTGACCCCACAGGTATTCTTAAGGAGGGAGTTATCTTGTCAGCTGTTTCTCCAGACCTGCGGCGGGCCTTGCAGGAGTTTCAGGCGGATAGACCGGATCGTTGTCCGCCTGATAGGCTGTTTGTTCCTGATGATTGGACCAGTAAAGTCATCTCTGAGGTGCATTCTTCTGCGTTGGCAGGTCATCCTGGAATTTTTGGTACCAGGGATTTGGTGGCAAGATCCTTCTGGTGGCCTTCCCTGTCACGAGATGTGCGAGGCTTTGTGCAGTCTTGTGACGTTTGTGCTCGGGCCAAGCCTTGTTGTTCTCGGGCTAGTGGATTATTGTTGCCCTTGCCTATTCCTAAGAGGCCTTGGACACACATCTCGATGGATTTTATTTCAGATCTGCCTGTTTCTCAGAAGATGTCTGTCATCTGGGTGGTGTGTGACCGTTTTTCTAAGATGGTTCATTTGGTTCCCCTGCCCAAATTGCCTTCTTCTTCCGAGTTGGTGCCCCTGTTTTTTCAAAATGTTGTTCGTTTGCATGGTATTCCTGAGAATATCGTTTCTGACAGAGGAACCCAATTTGTGTCTAGATTTTGGCGGGCATTTTGTGCTAGGATGGGCATAGATTTGTCTTTTTCGTCTGCTTTTCACCCTCAGACTAATGGCCAGACCGAGCGGACTAATCAGACCCTGGAGACATATCTGAGGTGTTTTGTGTCTGCTGACCAGGATGATTGGGTTGCTTTTTTGCCATTGGCGGAGTTCGCCCTCAATAATCGGGCCAGCTCTGCCACCTTGGTTTCCCCGTTTTTCTGTAATTCGGGGTTCCATCCTCGATTTTCCTCCGGTCAGATGGAATCCTCGGATTGTCCTGGAGTGGATGCGGTGGTGGAGAGATTGCATCATATCTGGGGGCAGGTGATGGACAATTTAAAGTTGTCCCAGGAGAAGACTCAGCTTTTTGCCAACCGTCACCGTCGTGTTGGTCCTCGGCTTTGTGTTGGAGATTTGGTGTGGTTGTCCCTATGAGGGTCTCATCTCCTAAGTTTAAGCCTCGGTTCATCGGTCCGTATAAAATATTGGAGATTCTTAACCCTGTTTCCTTCCGTTTGGACCTCCCTGCATCCTTTTCTATTCATAACGTTTTTCATCGGTCGTTATTGCGCAGGTATGAGGCACCGGTTGTGCCTTCCGTTGAGCCTCCTGCTCCGGTGTTGGTTGAGGGTGAGTTGGAGTACGTTGTGGAAAAAATCCTAGACTCCCGTGTTTCCAGACGGAGACTCCAGTATCTGGTCAAGTGGAAGGGATACGGCCAGGAGGATAATTCTTGGGTCACTGCATCTGATGTTCATGCCTCTGATCTGGTTCGTGCCTTTCATAGGGCCCATCCTGATCGCCCTGGTGGTTCTGGTGAGGGTTCGGTGCCCCCTCCTTGAGGGGGGGGTACTGTTGTGAATTTGGATTCTGGGCTCCCCCGGTGGCTACTGGTGGAATTGAACTTGTGACATCATCTTCCCTGTTCACCTGTTCTGATTAGATCTGGGTGTCGCTATATAACCTGGCTTCTCTGTTAGATGCTTGCCGGTCAACAATGTTATCAGAAGCCTCTCTGTGCTTGTTCCTGCTCCCAGACATCTACTAGATAAGTTGGACATTCGTCCATGTTTTGTTTTTGTATTTTGGTTCCAGTTCACAGCTGCAGTTTCGTTACTGTGTCTGGAAAGCTCTTGTTGATCAGGAATTGCCACTCTGGTATTATGAGTTAATGCCAGAGTCCTAAAGTAATTTCTGGATGTGTTTTGTTAGGGTTTTCTACTGACCATGAAAGTATGCTTTCTGTCTTCTGCTATCTAGAAAGCGGACCTCAAATTTGCTAAAACTATTTTCCTGCTGCGTTTGTTGTTTCATCTCATATCACCGCCAATATATGTGGGGGGCTTCTGTCTCCTTTTGGGCATTTCTCTAGAGGTGAGTCAGGTCTTATATTTCCCTCTGCTAGCATTATTTAGTTCTCCGGCCGGCGCTGGGCATATAGGGATAAAAAGTAGGACATGCTACCTGGCTACTTCTAGATGATGCGGTAGGTTTAGTTCATGGTCAGTACAGTTACATCTTCCAAGAGCTTGTTCCTATAGAGGCTTATGCTAGTTCTCTGGCCATGGAGATCATGACATCCTTCCATTTCAATGTGATCGCTTGCACAGTGCTCCTTGGGATGTTTAAAGTTTTGGAAATCATTTTGTATCCAAATCTGGCTTTAAACTTCTCCACAACAGTATCACTGATCTGCCTGTTGTGTTCCTTGGTCTTCATGATGCTCTCTGTGCTTCAAACAGAGCCCTGAGACTATCACAGTGCAGGTGCATTTATACAGAGACTTGATTACACACAGGTGGATTATATTTATCATCATTAGGCATTTAGGACAACATTGGATCATTCAGAGAACCACAATGAACTTCTGGAGTGAGTTTGCTGCACCGAAAATAAAGGGGCCGAATAATATTGCATGCCCCACTTTTCAGTTTTTGAATTTCCACAAAAATTAAAAGTAACCAATAAATTTTGTTTAACTTCACAATTGTGTTCCACTTGTTGTTGATTCTTCACCAAAAATTTACATTTGGTATCTTTATGTTTGAAGCATATGTGGGAAAAGGTTGAAAAGTTCCAGGGGGCCGAATACTTTCGCAAGGCACTCTACATATACGCATATATAGAGTGTATATATGTGTTTGTATATATATGTATGAATAGATAAGTATATATATAGAGAGAGAGGGTGAGATACAGTAATTATGTATATATATATATATATATATATATATATATATATATATATATATATACACACACACAATTTTATTGTTTTCATATATATAGAGAGAGAGAGATACATAAAAATTTATACAACAAAATCTGCAATACATGCATTTTTAAAGACCTGGTAAAAATTATTGAGATGCAGTAAGTTGCAATGTCTCTCAAAACACCTGTACAGTGATTAATATCTGGTACCACTGTTCCTGTGTTGGTGAGCACAGTCATGGTTGAAGGTCTAATCATAGTTTATTACCGTTGGCTGGACATTTGTACACATTTAGAGATTCTAGTCTATTTTGTATGTCAGCAGAATTTATGCCATTTTTCTCTGATGGTGTACAGGACCACTTATGATTGATCACTTCAGCTGCATATGTCCGTGAGAAATTATAGCTGAGCGTCCACCAACATGTTTTATGATTTTCTGTTTTGGAATGGTAAATAAACTCATGTACTATACATACACACAGGAGAAGATGCATTTGCCTTAAATAATCTAATTCAAGATTTCCACTGTACGCTTTAGAAACATTTATTAAGTCTTTGCTACACTGGGACACTAAGTAATTCAAAAAATGATGACGACCATCTATCTATCTACAGTAAGTGTGATAAGTCTACACACCCCTGTTAAAGTGCTTACCAAGAAGAATCGTTTCAGAACTTTTTCCTTGATAATCTGTAAAATTCAATTGAAAAAAACAGACTTTTTTTGGGTTGGAAAAAGAAAAAGAATGAACTCAAATAATGTGGTTTGTAAATATGTGAACCCTTAAAATAATACTTTGTTGAAGTACCATTTAAAATTTTGACACCATTCAGTTTTTTTGGGGGTATGAGTCTATCAGCATGGCACTTCTTTAACCACTCTTCATTGCAGTAAGGTTCCAACTCTGTCAGATTGTGATGGCATCTCCTGTGTAAAGCACCCTCTTCAGGTCAAGCAGTGATTTTTAATTGGATTCAGTTGAGGGCTCTGGTTGGCCCTTGATGTTATGGTGAAGTCATTATTGTTGATTTCTAAGGTATATTTTGGGACGTTGCTATGGTGAAAAGGTGAAATTCCTTTTCTTTTAATCATCAGCTTCTTAGCAGAGGCCAAAAGGTTTTGTTGCAAAATTATATTGGATTAGACTGATATTAGGATCTGTTCATACATCCCTACACCTTAACTAACAGCCCCAAACAATAATGCTGCCTCTACTATGCTACCATGCTTTACTGTGGGGATTATGTTCTTTTGGTGATGCACAGAGTTTTCTTTGTGTCAAATATACACTATCATTCAAAAGTTTAGGGTCACCCAGACAATTTTGTGTTTTTCATGAAAACTCATACTTTTATTAATCAAATGAGTTGCCAAATGAATTAAAAATCTAGTCCAGAAATTGACAAGGTTCGAAAAAAAAGATTTTTATTTGAAATAATAACTTCCTCCTTCAGACTTTGCTTTCGTCAAAGAATGCTCCCTTTGTAGCAATTACAGCATTGCAGACCTTTGGCATTCTAGCAGTTAATTTGCTGAGGTAATCTGGAGAAATTTCACCCCATGCTTCCAGAAACCCCTCCCACAAGTTGGTTTGGCTTGATGGGCACTTTTTGCGTACCATACGGTCAAACTGCTCCCACAACAGCTCAATGGGGTTGAGAACTGATGACTGCGCTGGCCACTCCATTACAGATAGAATACCAGCTGCCTGCTTTTTCCCTAAATAGTTCTTGCATAATTTGGAGGTGTGCTTTGGGTCATTGTCCTGTTGTAGGATGAAATTGGCTCCAATCAAGCGCTGTCCACCGGGTATGGCATGGCGTTGGAAAATGGAGTGATAGCTTTCCTTATTCAAAATCCCTTTTACCTTGTACAAATCTCCCCCTTTACCAGCACCAAAGCAACCCCAGACCATCACATTACATCCACCATGCTTGACAGATGGCGTCAGGCACTATTCCAGCATCTTTTCAGTTGTTCTGCTTCTAGCAAATGTTCTTCTGTGTGATCCAAACACCTCAAACTTGGATTTGTCTGTCCATAATACTTTTTTCCAATCTTCCTTTGTCCAATGTCTGTGTTCTTTTGCCAAATTAATATTTTCCTTTTATTAGCCAGTCTCAGATGTGGCTTTATCTTTGCCACTCTACCCTGAAGGCCAGCATCCCGGAGTTGCCTCTTCACTGTAGATGTTGACACTGGTGTTTTGCGTGTACTATTTAATGAAGCTGCCAGATGAGGACCTGTGAGGTGTCGATTTCTCAAACTGCAGACTCTAATGTACTTGTCTTGTTGCTCAATTGTGCAGCAGGGCCTCCCACTTCTCTTTCTACTCTGGTTAGAGCCTGTTTGTGCTCTCCTCTGAAGGGAGTAGTACACACCGTTGTAGGAAATCTTCAGTTTCTTGGCAATTTCTCGCATGGAATAGCCTTCATTTCTAAAAACAAGAATAGACTGTCGAGTTTCACATGAAAGTTCATTTTTTCTGGCCATTTTGAGAGTTTATGGAACCAACAAATGTAATGCTCCAGATTCTTAACTAGCTCAAAGGAAGGTCAGGTTTATAGGTTCTCTAATCAGCCAAACTGTTTTCAACTGTGATAACATACTTGCAAAAGGGTTTTCAATGGTATTCTAACCATCCATTAGCCTTCTTACACAGTTAGCAAACACAAAGTACCATAAGAACACTGGAGTGATGGTTGTTGGAAATGGGCCTCTATACACCTATGAAGATATTGCATTACAAAACAGATGTTTGCAGCTAGAATAGTAATATACCACAATAACAATGATTAGAGTGTATTTCTGAATCACTTAATGTTGGCTTCATTGGAAAAAAAAACTGTTTTTCTTTCAAAAATAAGGAAATTTCTAAGTGACCCTAAACTTTTGAACGGTAGTGTATGTTTTGGAATTAAGGCCAGAAAGATTAAACTTGGTCTCATCAGACCATAACACTTTGAGCAGAAATGATATAGGTTTTGGCGACACATACCTAGGCTGGAATGTTTTTCTCTGCAAGAAAATTATTCTGACTTGTCACCCTACCCTACAGGCCAAACATACAAAGAATATAGGAGATTGTTGTCACATGCAATACTCAAGCAGTACTTGCCAGAATGTCTGCAGACCCTTCAATGTTGTCGTAGACCTCTTGGAAGCCTCATGGAGAGATATTTTCTTGTTTTTTCATCAATTTTTGAAAGACCTCCAGTTCTTCCAGTTCTGGATAATGTCTCTGTTGTGCCATATTTAAAGAGAATTTGTTAGCAGGTTTTTGCTACCCATTCTGAGAGCAGCATAAGGTAGGAAAAGAGACCCTGAATCCAATTATGTATCACTTATTTTACTGGGTGCAGTGTTATAAAACAATCAGAGCTTTTAGATTTAGCAATGCATTAGAACTGAGAAAGTTAACCTAGCCCACATCAGGCTCTAAATGTCCATAGTCTATAAACAGTGAGCTGCTTATCACAGAAAGGGGCAAAGTTGGATAATTGCCCATATGCCTGATAGCTGATAGTATCAGCAATGTTAATCATTAGGTGATTAATCAATCAGTCTAAATAAAAAACACCACACCTCTGGACAGGTGACACATCATTGAGTTCAGTGTTTTAACTCCTACCTCTTGCTGTCCTCAGATTACATAACAAAAACTTGCTGCCAGGTTTCCTTTAAGCCACTTCTTGATGACTGTCTTCACAGTATTCCATAGTATATGTAATCTTTTAAAAAATTATACCTTTCTGCTGAGTGATAGCTTTCAACAATGAGATCCCTTTTGCTGTGTTATACTTTAATTGCTGTTGTGAATTTACCTTTTGGCTCCCTCTAGTGGCTACTAGTGATTTGACTCTGGGTATGTCATTCATCCCTTGTATGCTCACCTGGGTCGTTAGGTCAGGGGTGTTGCTATATAAGCTCCCTGGACCTTCAGTTCAATGCCTGGCAACGTTGATATCAGAGCTAATCTGTAGTGCTCTTGCCTACTGATCCTGGTTCCTGCTTGATTAAGCTAAGTCTGCTTTCTTGCTTTTTGCTATTTGTTTTTGTTTGCATTTTTGTCCAGCTTGCATATTATTTGTTTCCTGACCTTGCTGGAAGCTCTAGGGTGGCTGGTGTTCTCCCCCCGGGCCGTTAGACGGTTCGGGGGTTCTTGAATCTCCAGCGTGGATTTTGATAGGGTTTTTGTTGACCATATAAGTTATCTTACTACATTCTGCTATTAGTAAAGTGGGCCTCTCTTTGCTAAATCTAGTTCATCTCTGTGTTTGTCATTTCCTCTTACCTCACCGTTATTATTTGTGGGGGGCTACTATCCTACTTTTGGGGTCTATTCTCTGGAGGCAAGAGAGGTCTTTGTTTTCCTCTTCTAGGGGTAGTTAGTCCTCCGGCTGGCGCGAGACATCTAGCGACCAACGTAGGCATGTTCCCCGGCTACTGCTAGTGTTGGCGTTAGGAGTAGATATATGGTCAACCCAGTTACCACTGCCCTATGAGCTGGATTTTTGTACGTCGCAGACTTACTTGTTTCTCTGAGACCCTCGCCATTGGGGTCATAACAATTGCGGACCATGGCTTTTGCTGTATTATGCAGCAAAGAAAGTTCCAGGAAAATCCTACTAGAACAGTGCAACTTTATATGAGGCTAATCAGAATCACTGTAAATAGTGACAGATGTACACTGACTACAATTTAACATGAGTTTTAAATATGATTGGCTATCTATCTATCTATCTATTTTCTATCTGTCAATCGATCTATCTCTCTATCTATCTATCTATCTATCTATCCATCTATCTATCTTTTATCTATCATCCCGTTTCACTTGTTTACAAACCCAAATAAATGAACAAGCCATAAAGAAATATCCAGTGCAATTGTTTTTAACACAGTTGGTTTGCCCTGAAAATTGGTCTTTCTATTAAGCTGACTTGCACTGTTCTTGAAGCAGAAGAGAAATAAATGAGTTGGATGGTGGAGCGCATAATGTGCACTTGTGTTTATTTAGAAAGAATAAATGATTAGCATTGAATACCAGGTTTAAAGCCACCTATGACTATTGGATTAATCACCAGATTCTAGCTGGATGATAGTTTTCGTTTATCTGCCATGTCATATGTTTACTTCTGTGTCTGATTGCTGGGATTTTAAAATTGTTTTCTTAAAACATTAATATTAAATAACAATTTTAAATTAGTCAAACATTAACATTAGAGTATATTTATAATTCTATTTTGGCACATTCCCCGATGTCGAGGTAAAGCAATTCACATTCTTGTGTCTCTCTGACAAAGTGGAGAGCGATTCACATAATTAAACACAGTGACATGTAAAAGTTTGGGCACCGCTAGTCAAAATTACTCTTATTGTGAACAGTTAAGCAACAGTTAAGCAAGTTAAAGATGAAATGATCTCTAAAAGACCTAAACTTAAAGATGACACATTTCCTTTGTATATATAGTAACAATGTTACTATGCATGTGCAAGCTTCAAAGGGAGAATTTTTCTGTAAATTAAAAGACTGAGGACAGTTACTACTATGCAAATGTCATAGTTCAGGTAATAAAAACACATACAGTGGGTACGGAAAGTATTCAGACCCTTTTAAATTTTTCACTCTTTGTTTTATTGCAGCCATTTGATAAATTCAAAAAAAGTTCATTTTTTATCATTAATGTACACTTTGCACCCTAGCTTGACTGAAAAAAAACAGAAATGTAGTAATTTTTGCAAGTTTATTAAAAAATAAAAACTGAAATATCACATAGTCATAAGTATTCAGACCCCTTGCTCAGTATTGATTAGAAGCACCCTTTTGAGCTAGTACAGCCATGAGTCTTCTTGGGAATGTGTCAAGTTTTTCACACCTGGATTTGGGGATCCTCTGCCATTCTTCCCTGCAGATCCTCTCCCGTTCTGTCAGGTTGGATGGGGTATGTTGGTGGACAGCCATTTCCAGGTCTCTCCAGAGATACTCAATTGGGTTTAGGTCAGGAATCTGGCTGGACCAGTCAAGAATGGTCACATAGATATTCTGAAGCCACTCCTTTGTTATTTTAGCTGTGAGCTTAGGGTCATTGTCTTGTTGGAAGGTGAACCTTGGGTCAAGTCTGAGGTCCAGAGCACTCTGGAAGAGGTTTTCATCCAGGATATCTTTGTACTTAGCTGCATTCATGTTTCCTTCAATGACAACCAGTCATCCTGTCCCTGCAGCTGAAAAACACCCCTATAGCATGATGCTGCCACCACCTTGTTTTACTGTTGGGATTTTATTGGACAGGTGATAATTTTGACCAAGGTTTCAGACCTTAATTAGCCTGTTACAGTTATGGCTTGTTTATAAAAACTCAACCTTCTCTAACATTGTGCCAAAAAACAGCAGCCATCGGTTCTTTTAAGCAGCGTAATAGTACTCTGAAAATGAAAATGGTGGAAGCCCACAAAGCAGAAGAAGGCTATAAGAAGATAGCAAAGCATTTTCAAGTTGCCCTTTCCTCAGTTTGAAATGTAATAAAAAATGGCAATTAAAAGGAACAGTAGAGGTCAAGATAAGATCTGGATGACAAAGCAAAATTTCAATGAGAGCTTCCCGTAAGTTTGCTAGAGATGCAAATCACAACCCCTACTTGACTTCAAAAGATCTTTAGAAAGATTTAAAAGACTGGAATGATAGTACATTGAAATACTGTTCAGAGACAAATATGGCCTTCATGGAAGAGTCATCAGAAGAAAATCTCCCCTGCATCCTCACCATAAAATTCAGCATCAGTAGTATGCAAAAGAACATCTAAACAAGCCTGATGCATTTTAAAAACACGTCCTGTGGACCGATGAATTTAAAATAGAACTCTTTTGTCACAATGATCAAAGGTATGTGTGGAGAAAAAAGGGCACAGAATTTCAGGAAAAGAACATCTTGCCAACCATTAAGTGGTGGATCAATCATGCTTTGGAGTTGTGCTGCAGCCAAAGGCAAGCGGAACATCTCATGAGCATAAGGAAAATGGATTCAATGAAATTTCAAAAAATTGTTGATGCACACATCTGTAAAAAAACTGAAGTTGAAAAGAGGATGACTTCTACAAATAGAAAATGATCCTAAACACACGTCAAAATCCCCAATAGACTACCTCAAAAGGTGCAAGCTGAAGGTTTTACAATGGCCCTCACAGTCCCCTTATGTGAACATCATTGAAAATCTGTGGCTAGACCCCAAAAAAGCAGTGCATGCAAGACGACCCAATCTCAAAGAACTGGATACATTTCAAATAGTTACATGATTGATAAAACTAACAAAATACACAGGTCCAAGTCCCATCTAAAATCCCACATAGTTTGTGCATAGGAAGGTAAAAACTTGTATATGTGATGAAGTTTCCAATAGCCTCTTCATACATAGCAGTCACAATAAATCCAGTGGCCAGCCCTCAGTAATGTAGCACTCATAACTTGTAATATATATTTTAAGAATGGCATAAAAGCTTATATCAGAGCATCTTAGTCTGTCTGCTCTTACAGTAAAGAATTCCTGAATGTGATAAAGCTCAAACCTTCCTCTGTCTAGATCAGGGGTGAGGAATCTTTTTTCTGCCAAGGACCATTTGGATATTTATACCATCCTTCGGGGGTTGTACAAACTCCACCCACAAAGTGTATCATGAATGTGGCACTGGTTTCAGGACGTAATCTTTCTTTGCATGTACTTCATTGTTCAGCAGTGAATACTGCATGTGTGTGCTAACAGAGCAAGAAAAAAAATAATGAGCTGGTTGTAATAAAAAAACAACTCCCTGCCAAAGAATGCGGTCCCTGAGAATCTGCTCGGGGGCCTGATAAAAGGTCATCGAGGGCCGTAAATGGCCCTGGAGCCTGAGGTTCCCCACCCCTGGTCTAGTTATAGGGGATGTCCCCTTCTCATAGTTGCATGCCTAAGTGAAATAGATCTTTAGACAGCTGTTTTTCTGACCGTTAATACAGTTGTCCATAGTAAGTAAATTACCCTATATTGTCTTAGATCGTGTTACTAAAGAGTTGATATGAGAATGTACTGTGGACCACCGCAGGCACGTGCAGGAACAGGGAGCTATTCTTGTCCCAATATGCAAACAATAATACAGAAAAAGCAGGAGGCTGAGCAAGGGATGTGGCCCTGAAACATTACAGCTTGTGTTTGTCTCATGTCTCATCCACCCTCCAGAACCTGGCCTGTTGTAAATCATTGCTTGGAAAACCAGTGACTTTAAAAAGATTGCAGCGGCAGCAACAGGGCAGACAGCCTGGTGCCCCACAGCACCCATGTTGCAAGACAGAGTCCCCATGACTCCAGACCGCGCCACCCCACCAGCACAAAGCCACGGCAACAATCAAACTAACCTCCATCAAGCTCTACATGGAGAGAAAAATGGGCAAGACCCATTACTTTGCAGTCTCCTGCTAATTAAAATCAATTTAAAGAGGTTGTGTTACCTTGAAATCCAAATAATTTTTTAAGCTAATCTGTGCTGTATTGTGATATACATCATCACTATAAATTGTGTTTTTTGTTTCTGTCTTTCATTCCTCCTGAATTTTGCTTTATTCCCTGCACCCACTTTGTTTAACTGCGACTCTACCAAACATGACAGCTCCTTGTGCTTAATTATCTACCTTCACAGTCAGTGCTGAAAATGCCCGGCCTCAGCATCCACCATCATCCTCTACACACTCATTGGCTGCCAGAATCTGCCCCAGCACTGATCTCTTTCATCATTCAAGTATTGGAAATAACACAGCTGTGTCCTGTGTCAGTGGAAAGCAGCACAATCACTACACACCACATCCGCAATAGTGATAGAGCTTCACATGTCCCCACATCACATCCACAGTGGTGACAGAGCTTCACATCTTCCCACATTACATCCAGAGTGGTGACAGAGCTCCATATGTCCCCACATGACATTCACAGTGGTGACAGAGCTTCACATGTCCCCACATCACATCCACAGTGGTGACACAGCTCCACATGTCCCCACATAACATTCACAGAGGTGATAGAGCTTCCCGTCTCCACATCACATCCACAGTTGTGATAGAGCTTCACGTCTCCACATCACATCCACAGTGGTGATAGAGCTTCACATCTCCACATCACATCCACAGTGGTGATAGAGCTTCCCGTCTCCACATCACATCCACAGTGGTGATAGAGCTTCACGTCTCCACATCACATCCACAGTGGTGATAGAGCTTCACGTCTCCACATCACATCCACAGTGGTGATAGAGCTTCACGTCTCCACATCACATCCACAGTGGTGATAGAGCTTCACGTATCCACATCACATCCACAGTGGTGATAGAGCTTCCCGTCTCCACATCACATCCACAGTGGTGATAGAGCTTCCCATCTCCACATCACATCCACAGTGGTGATAGAGCTTCACGTCTCCACATCACATCCACAGTGGTGATAGAGCTTCCCGTCTCCACATCACATCCACAGTGGTGATAGAGCTTCACGTCTCCACATCACATCCACAGTGGTGATAGAGCTTCACGTCTCCACATCACATCCACAGTGGTGATAGAGCTTCACGTCTCCACATCATATCCACAGTGGTGATAGAGCTTCACGTCTCCACATCACATCCACAGTGGTGATAGAGCTTCATGTCTCCACATCACATCCACAGTGGTGATAGAGCTTCACATGTCCCCACATCACATTCACAGTGGTGATAGAGCTCCACATGTCCCCACATCACATCCACAGTGGTGATAGAGCATCACATGTCCCCACATCACATCCACAGTGGTGATAGAGCTGCACATGTCTCCACATTACATCCACAGTGGTGATAGAGCTGCACATGTCTCCACATTACATACACAGTGGTGAAAGAGCTACACATATCCCTCACTTTACATCCATAATGGTGATAGAGCTTCACATATCTCCACATCACAACCACAGTGGTGATAGAGCTTCACATGTCCCCATATCACAACCACAGTGTTGACAGAGCTTCACATGTCCCCACATCACATCCACAGTGGTGATAGAGCTCCACATGTCCCCACATCACATCCACAGTGGTGATAGAGCTCCACATGTCCCCACATCACATCCACAGTGGTGATAGAGCTCCACATGTCCCCACATCACATCCACAGTGGTGATAGAGCTTCACATGTCCCCACATTACATCCACAGAGGTGATAGAGCATCACGTCTCCACATCACATCCACAGTGCTGATAAAGCTTCACATGTCCCCACATCATATCCAAAGTGGTGACAGCACTTCACATGTACCCAAAGGAATGGATGGATGAAGAAAGTATGGATGGATGAGGGAGTGATGGATGAGGGAGGGTTAATGGACAAATGAGGAGTGGATGGATGGATGGATGAGGGAGGTATGGATTGATGAGGGAGGGAGGGATAGATTGTGGTAGTGATGGATGCACACAGCACATTATACTCCTCTTTATCAAATCATTTTCATTCCTGGTTGGTCCAGTCAGCTAAGGCTACTTTCACATTTGCGGTTAAGTCCGCAGCGTATTGTCCGCAACCGCAAACGCATGCAAAAATGCATGCAAACGTCTGATAACGCAGCGTTTATTATCCGCATCAGCTTACACATGATGGTAAAAAAAGACATGTGTACGGCTGTACAGGTGTAGGCTATGGGTTGAACTAGATGGACTTAAAGTCTTCCTTCAACCTTATTAACTATGTTACAATGTTACCATGTCACATTCCAGCAGGGAGTATATTACAACCTGCCAGCATTCTGCATCCTAAGTGTACACTCAAATTACACAGAAAGTCTGGAAAACTCATTGAACATTATTTTGGTGCACTTTTTGGTGAAAATACCACAAGTGTATTATTTATTTCTACATACTCTACTCAGTAAAATTGAAACTGTTTTGCAGAAACTATGCTGCTTTCGTTCTTACTCTCTATTGTTATTCATAGTTCATGTGGCATTTTGAGATGGTGCATGAAATTGACTATTTACCACATAGAACTTTTGTTTCATACTTCTGTAGTGTTTGGAGAAATGTGCCCTGTGAGGTCCCACATTGTTCTGTTATATTTGATAATATTTGGTCACATGTTATTGACTGACTAGGGTATGGCAGAAGGTTGTCCCTGTAGGCTCCTGAGATCAACTACTTGCAGTAATTTTAGAAATTATGGTAGTTATGGTGCATTTACACTAATAGATAATTGATGAGCGAACCAGGTGTCTATCTGCTTGTGTGAAGATATTGGCAATCACCTAACAATTAATGGGATTACTTATGCAAAAAATAATTATTATTGGCAGCACATCACACTATATGAGAAGCAGATGAGATGCTAGTGGCATGATAGCCTCATTGAAGTTATAGGGTCAGCACTATACCTCAGAATACTGCACTGGAATAAATGGATTAATCTGAACATTAGGCAAGCCCAAGCACAAGAGATCACGGAACAAAGAGTATGTGTTGTTCAGAAATATATGGGGCACTCACCAAATAATTTCTATATTGCTTTTATTCTAATACTAAAAGATAAAGTCCATGATCACTGGGATAAAAAGGCTTAAAACTCTTTCTCACAGTGGCATTGCATCCCACATGATGCTTCCACAAGAGCCTATACACCTTTGCAAGTGTCTTGTGGGACACGAACCAACGGTAGAGTCAACTCTGTGAGAAGGACCTCTTAGCCCTTTTGCCCCAACGATCATGGGATTTATCTTTTATTATTAGAATAAAAGCAATATGAAAATTATTTTGTGCAGTATATATTTCTGGACTTCATCTACTTTTTATAACAGCATGATACAGCATGGGTCCAGATTGATTGTAGTAGCAATCATTCTGTCCTCATCGTTATTTGTCAGACCAGTAGACGAGCTCTAGGGGACTAGTGTATAGTCGTATGACACTTGTCAATTGTGCATTTATGGGCAACAATCAATGTGAATAAAGCATACACTTTCTAGTAGTAACAGCAGTATAAGACATTTATACCTATTTAGTAAATAGATCAGACATTTGCCGGTAGTAATATTGCTTAGGTGCTAGAATGCCTGACTCACCATTTTATATTTTTGCACATTATTGCAGTAACTATGATTAGCACTTAGCTTGGCTATTAGACTTCACCAAGTGCTTAGCTTTTCCCATAATCCTGAAGCAAAATTGAAATTCATCTTACCGGAATCTAAAAAAGTCAGTCTTCTCATGATGACCATAATAAAGTTAGTAGTAGCAATAAGCGCAGAGAGATATTATAGCTAGTGCATGTTCTGTATATAAATAGGTAGGCAGTAGTATCATCTAATTATCAAAAGTTCAAATCTCATCGTAGAAAATGTTCTGGCAGGAAATAAGCAGTAACAGTAATAAGTAAGTATTTGTCCTGTGCCAAGGAGAATGCCTGGGGATCAGGACTGAGAAAATATTGGTTTAATCATCTGAATAACTAGCTGCTAACTTGTCAAAGTGGGCCTGTTTCATTTTAGCATTAGTGCCTTTTTGTCACTAGTTTTTGCTGTGCTTTGCCTCTTTTTTATTTTGCGCCTATTTTACAGACTATCTTTCTGTTTGCCACTGGGGCCTTGGTTACTGGTTTCCATTTGATGTTGACTGATTTATCAGTTTGCACATTGCATTTCCCCCGAAGTTAATTTATGTAGATATTTTGGCACAAATGTTGCTGCATTTTGTTTAACATATAACTTTTTCTGAAAAAAAAAACTGAACAGATGAAAATTAAAGAGCATTTTTGATTTTTTGAACAACGTGCACCATTTTGAAAAACTTAGTGGAAAAATGTCAATGAATACGACAGGTAAAAGAAAAACAAGTGAGTTAAAAAAAAAAAGCAAATAACTAATCAGGCCTATAATTTCTAGATTTTTGCTTTCCCCCTTCCTTCATTCTTTTCTTATTTTATGTAAGGTGAAAGGAAGTTATTAACACATCAGAAGGCGATTTATCTTTCTCCAAACATGGACATGTCCGATCTACATCTTCAGCAACAATCAGGTAGCCATTGCTCCCATACACATTGGACTGTTGGCTGATATCAGAGGGTGTGTTCTGCCCTTGATAAAGGGTAGCGTGTAGTGAACTTTGCCTTCCTTATCCCTTATTATAAGGTTCTAATTGCAGTGAAGAAGGACCATGTGCACGCTAGCATAGCCCATAGGAGACTGGGTGGTATTAGCTTCTAATGAGCCGTATAGAAGCTGTACAGCCCCGTTAGCTGAGTCAGTGTTATTTGAAACATTTTTAAATCAGGTTTTTCATGTAAAAATCATTCTCACCATGACAGAATGACGCGATGAGTCAGCACTTTCAAAATGATAACAAAGTGTTACATAATCCGTTAAAAATGTCATCTCAGTCATGTAATGTTGAAACAGATATTAGAGGCTTAATATGTTACAATCAATGTAGGAAATATTGCATGTATTGTTTAATGAACTAGATTTTAACATAAAACAAAATTCTTAAATAACTAGAGAATCTTACTTATTCGTTTAAATACATGGTGTCATGCAGGATGACATGGTTAGACTTGATGTCCTGGTGATTCTCCATGCACTTGCTCCATTCACCTGCTGATCTGAAATTTCTTTCACGACAGATTTCATTGTCATCCCATTTGCATTGCTCACTCCACCATCGATATTCATGTTTCTGGAAAAATCTAATCTCTGCCCCATTTATTTTATTTCCGCAGGAATATACTGTGAAGTAGCTGGTAATTTATGGCAATAATACCTGCTGACCGGGCATATACGTTACCTCACAGTCTTAAATCCAGCTGCTTTTAACAAAGCAATATAATAATATTACAATGTATTTTATTAGAATGTTTTCTCTGTCTGTCAATAAATTATGTAAACTAGCTTCTAACTGCAGTAATGCGCAGAAAATGTACAATCCAAAGGCCGGTTTTATTGCCTATTCGTTATTAGATGCTATAGTTATTGTAACTGGGAGTTAGAGTATTTCTAAGCTCCTAGTACCAATTTCAGGAATCCTATTCTGAATATTGAGTGTACCGCTAGTGATCCTGCTTCTATAGTCATGGCCATATTAGTAAATAGACAGATAATGATAAACTTAAATGATTTGATGCAAGGGCCTATTCACTTTACATTTTCTGACTGTTTTACATGTATGTCAAAAGCTGGAAAAAGCAAACGAATGTCCAGTATTAGAGATGAGCAAATTTATTTGAGTGGAACTGAATTCTATTATAATTTTACAAAAGTCTGTTTTCTTCAGAAGATGGATTTTTTTTAAATTCAATCCACACTAATTCAGCAAAATGGTGTCCACCTCTGCTGCTCGTTGACCCAAACAGTTTTCGGTACATCTTAGTGTCACCATGTGCTGAAACCTTGGCATTTGTATGCTTAACCAGGACATCTGGCTGGGACCGGTGCGTGCATGTGGCGCGCCCCATGGGGCCGTGGGGTACTTGGTACCGGGTTCTTAAAGGGGAAGGTAACGGCAGCAGTGACCCGGTCCATGGCCTTGGGCGTCCAATAATAAAGCAATGCATTTGTGCTAAATGGAAAATGGGAATAAAGTTTATGGGGAGAAGGATAAATGTTCGTGAAACCATGCGTGGTGTTCAGCAATGAGGTAGTGGCCGATGCTGCAGTTCAGATCCTCTGGGGCAGATGGTGATGCAGCAGAGTTGGTGCAGCTCTCCACAGGTAGAGCTAACCCCAGGGCAGATGTAGTGTAGAGGATATAAGATGGCAGTGGTGGCTATGCTGGCAGGTGCAATTGTAATAGCAGAAAGGACACAGCAGTTTCCAGACTTTTACTTACAGTTCTTTAAGGCACCCAGCCAGGTGTGCTGTATCCTCCGGGTCTGCAGTCCAGAAAACTCCCAGGCAGATTGGGATGCACCTTTCCAGGACTCCTTTCATATGCCTTTCTCTAGATGTCTCTCTACACTGGCTTCCACTTCCCCTGCCCAGCTCCTTACCCACAGTGTCTCAAGCCAGCAGCCACGAACCTGGTTGGGCAATGTCCCCTGCATCCCCTGGATTCTCTCTGACTGCCTTTTTGGCGAAGTATAGGTGGATGCGTCTGTGACTCTTGCAGAAGCCATAGCCTCCGGTTTCTTAGCTAGACTTGCAGTTTCTCACTAAGTTGGGGCCGGTCCCCTGACTGCGACTTGGTCCCTCCACATATGATGTGGACTATGATGCTTCTTAGATTTGGGAGCTGCCTAAAATGAATTAGAGGGTCGGTAAATATGGATTTTAACCCCTTTCCGACATCGGCGTACATTTAAGCCGATATCGGAATCCCTCCATTTGATGTGGTCTTCGGCGGTGAGCCCACATCTTTCCGGGGACATGTCAGCTGTTTTCAATAGCTGACATGTGCCCGCGATTCCACCTGCGGCTATTAACCAGTTAAATGCCACTGTCAATCTCTGACAGAGGCATTTAAATCACGCTTCCGGCAATCGCGCTGGAAATACGCACACCGGTGACCCTGTCACATGATCGGGGGTCACCTGTGTGTTGGCACGAAAACCTGAGGTCTCCTGGAGATCTCTATGGTTCTCAGTGCTGGCTTTCTGTGAGCGCCAACCAGTGGTCGGCGCTCATAGCAAAGTCAGTAAATATGCTATATAGAGGTGATCTGAACATCACCTCAATGTAGCAGAGCCGATCGGGTTGTGGCAACTTCTAGTCTCCTATGGAGACTATTTAAGCATGCCAAAAATAAAAAAAATGTTTTTTAAAATATAGAAAAAATTTTAAAAAATAAAAGTTCAAATCACCTACCTTCCACCCCATTCAAAATAAAGCAATAAAGATAAAATCAAACATACACATATTTGGTATCGCCACATTCAGAGTCGCCAGATCTATCAATTAAAGGAAAGAATTAACTTGATCGCTAAAATTGCATTAAAATGCAATAATGGGTGATCAAAAGATTATATCTGCACAGAAATGGTATCATTAAAAACATCAGCTCAGCGCACAAATAGATAAGCCCTCACCCAAGCCAAGATCACGAAAAATGGAAATACTATGGGTATCAGAAAATGGCAAATTTTTTTTTTTTTTTTTACAAAGTTTGGAATATTTTTTTCCAACTTAGATAAAAAATAACCTAGACATGTTTGGTGTCTATGAAATTGTAATGATCTGGAGAATCAAAATGGCAGGTCAGTTTTAGCATTTTCTGAACCTAGTAACAAAGCCAAACAAAAAAACAAGTGTTTGAATGCACTTTTTTGCAATTTCACCGTACTTGGATTTTTTTCCTGTTTTCTAGTACATGACATGGTAAAACCAATGGAATTGTTCAAAAGTACATTTCGCCCCACAATAAACATGCCCTCACATGGCCATATTAACAGAAGAATAAAAAAGTTATGGCTCTGGGAAGAAGAGGAGCGAAAAACAAAAACGCAAAACTGAAAAAAGCTCCAGGGGTTAAGGGGTTGAACATTCATTCTTTTGTTTTAATGAATTAAATGTGTTACACAGATTTGTTTTTTTTCCTCAATTAAAGGCAAATTGTCAAGTAGAATGAACCCACCTAAGCCATATATATGGGCATATAGGTCACAGGAAGATGAATAAAATGATCCAATGATATATCTAATCTGTGATGTCATGTTCAGAGAAATCCACATTTTCGTCATATGCAAATGAGCTGTTACGATTTATGGGCTGGACCTAGACCTCTCTGAAAATCTACCACCATAGGTTTTTTAAAATGAAAGTGGTGTTACCAGTATGAGACATGTAGATTAGGAGAGCAGCCTGTAAATCACTACATGTCTCACATTGGTAACTCTCCCTTTCATTTAAAACTAGCTCTGGAGGCAGATTCTCGGGGAGATCTATGCCCAGCCCATAGATGTTAACAGAGCATTTACATATTAATAAAAAGGTGATTTTCTCTGGAATAAGACATCGGATTGCAGATATCAAGATGTAATTTTATTCAGCTTCCTATGACTTGCATGACAATATAGATGTCTTGGGGGGGGGGGTAGATTCTATTGACTGATTCCCTTTAAGTAATGTTCCCCTTAGATCTAGTGGGGGGAATCAGAACCATGAAGCAGACATCTTTCAGTGGACAACAAAACTTTCACATTCCTTACGTGCACCAATATTTACTGCTACTACTGGTTTCTTCTCTCCTCCCAAGATTGGTAGTTCTACTTTGCATCACTTTTCTAATATACCGCACTATTCCTACGTCTATTTGTGAGAAAACAACTGGTATATCTAATAGTCATCTACTATTCACATCTGGAGGTGATAATAGGAGCTTCATGGACATAAATGAAATTCTGTTATGTTTATTTAAGACACCCAGTGGGAACCACTCTGCCTTGATTGTTGTCAATCAATCACTGAGCATTTATTTCAGAATAGAAGGTGTAAGGGTCAGACAGGGTGAAAGCCATGGCTGAGGTAAAAGTTTCTGACCTCCCTTCACATACACTCCATGACTTTCAGTCTGCATACCTGCTGCTCCTTTACTTCTTGGGAATCCTGTAATACACTGTATGTTCTCCTCAACCATAGTAGAATAAACAGAGTCATAGTGCCATTGAACGCTTGAACAATAAACTTTACTAAAGACGGGCACATAATGGTTCTCTTCAGCATTTACAGCAGGCTTTACATTAAACAATTTCCTTGCTGTCCCTGTCTCCTCTCTGACCTTGTCAGCATTTATATCTGGCTTCACTTTACACAGCTTCTTCTCTTTCTCTGCCTTTCCTTCATCTTTACTAAGCTCACTTCCGGAACGGACCGTGCCTATCAGTCCTCCAGTGTCCTCTGTGCCCAGTCTTACTTTAGCAGGGATTCTTCTAAACCATTTCGCCCTGGTCCCGAGTACATCCATTCATTTAGCAAGCCGCCACATTGCAAGTGACCTGTTCGTACTGCTTAGTTCTTTTCTCCCTGTCAGCCATAGTCACACTTATATTGCATTGTCAGTGACTCTATCAATGCCCTTCCTCTCTCTCGTGGCCTTCCTGGCCCTAATGCTGCCTGACTGGACCTTGGACTTCTGCAGATCTGACTGCCCTTATAAGGCCCTCCCACCCAACTATTTCAAATTCTCAGCTGTTCTGAACACTAACTGTCACCAGCTCCTCCCACGTTAACCATCTACAGACTAAGTCTCTCTATCCCCATCTAGTGGTCAAACTAAGGAACTGCGCTCTCCCTAATATCTGGAAACAATACACCATTTAATAATAATAATAATCTTTATTTTTATATAGCGCAAACATATTCCGCAGCGCTTTACAGTTTGCACACATTATCATTTAAGAGTATAAATACACATTATACATAGCATGTTCATGGCAACCCTCTTACAAAGGCACAATAGTTGTGCTAACAGAGAGCATGTTGTGATCAGTCGCACTGCAGTTCAGGTCAAATGTCTCTCGCTGACCTGCCTATGGAGATTTTATTAGTTCTTTTTCTGCCTAATATTATAAGTGGGGTGTTAAATATGGGCAAGGCTGCCACTAGAAATTTTGGGGCCCCATACTGGCAAATTTTTTGGGGCCCCCTTGAGACTCCGCCCAGGCTCCACCCAAGCCCCGCCTCCACGCTCCACCCCTCGAACTGTCCAGAGTTCCACAGCTCTCTCTTGGAAAAACTCCACTTCTTAACTATCACACATTAACAGTTCCCATCACCAGCTAACACATATAGCCGGCAGCTTTTGTTTTGGCCAAAAGATTTTTTAAGCCGCCGCCTGCCACCATAACATGGTAGACACTTTTGGATGGGCCCTACTCTGCTGTAACCTATTAAATATTTGTTAAAATATGCAATACAATTTAGGTATATTTTTATTTATTTTTCAATTTTTAAAATGACCAATAATATCACATTCAAAGAACAAATACAACACCATGACTAAACTACATATTACAACCACAGTGATCGAATAACATCACATACAAGGAACAAATACCACAACACCATTACCAGACCACATAATACCACATAGTGACCAAATAGCACATACAAGGGACAAATACCACCGCACCATGACCAGACCACATATTACCACAACAAAGTGACCAAATACTACAATACTGATCAGTAATTTAAAAAAACACAATACCATCACCATAAGTGCCATTATACACAGGAGATCTGTACTTAGTATGCAGTGTCTGTGTAGAGGTAATACAGTGATCACTGGTGACATTGTACACAGAACCTATGTATATAGTATACAGTGTATAGTGTCAGTGTATAAGCAACACACTGACTCACCAGTGACGTCCCTAGTAGGGTTGAGCGAAACGGGTCGACCATTTTCAGAAGTCGCCGACTTTTGGCAAAGTCGGGTTTCATGAAACCCGACCCGACCCCTGTGTGGGGTCGGCCATGAGGTCGGCGATCTTCTGAATCTGGTATCGGGATTCCGATACCGAGTTCCGATATGTTTGCGATATCGGAAATCGGTATCAGAATCCACATTTAAGTGTAAAATAAAGAATTAAAATAAAAAATATTGATATGCTCACCTCTCCGACGCAGCCTGGACATCGCCGCTGGTAACCGGCATCTTCCGTTCCTAAAAATGGCGCTTGAAAGACCTTTCGAATGCTTCACGGCTTGTGATTGGTCGCGGCGGTCCACGTGACCGCTGAGCGACCAATCACAAGCCGGTGACGTAATTCTCAGGTCCTGTTCTGGTTCTCAGGTACATGAGAATTACTTCACGGCTTGTGATTGGTCGCTGAGCGGTCACGTGGGCCGCCGCGACCAATCACAAAGCCGTGACGTCATCGGAAGGTCCTTCACGCGTTCATTCTTAAGAAGGAAGGCTGCCGGAAAGAAGCCGAGGGTGAGTATATTCCTATTAGGTATATACTCACTCTCGTACGCGCCCTGCTTCTTTCCGGCAGCCTTCCTTCTTAAGAATGAACGCGTGAAGGACCTTCCGATGACGTCACGGCTTTGTGATTGGTCGCGGCGGCCCACGTGACCGCTCAGCGACCAATCACAAGCCGTGAAGTAATTCTCATGTACCTGAGAACCAGAACAGGACCTGAGAATTACATCACCGGCTTGTGATTGGTCGCTCAGCGGTCACATGGGCCGCCGCGACCAATCACAAGCCGTGAAGCATTCGAAAGGTCTTTCAAGCGCCATTTTTAGGAACGGAAGATGCCGGTTACTACCAGGGTGCGTCAGAGGGTGAGTATATCAATTTTTTAAATTTTAATTCTTTATTTTACATGTAAATATGGATCCCAGGGCCTGAAGGAGAGTTTCCTCTCCTTCAGACCCTGGGAACCATAGTATCCCATTGCACTGCATTGGGTTTCGCGTTTCGGCCGACCCCGACCCCGACTTTTTTATAGGATCGGCCGATTTCACTCGACCCGACTTTTGAGAAAGTCGGGTTTTGTGAAACCCGACCCGATCCTATAAAAATAAAAGTCGCTCAACCCTAGTCCCTAGGTGAAGTCCTTCATCTTTCAACTTTCTTCCAGCACAGACTGCCGTCATTTCTTCCAGCCAGGACTTGTCTCTGCAGGAAATAACACAGTTATCTCAACCTCAGCTTGCAGAACACATTACTTAATTTTTCCCAAATTCTACATTACACCACATGAAGAAAAAAAGCCCACATAGTGTCACTCTACACAGTAACAGGACCGCCCCCCATTTAAAACAGTATATTTAAAAAATAAAATAAATATGTCACTGCAGTAATAATATCCCTTAATTTGCCCCTATGGTAATAATATCCCCCATCCTGGCCCCTGTGTGTCTCATTCCTGGCTCCAGCCATATGTTCTTGGATCCTGCCCTCATAAGTATCCATTCTGCCCCATATGGTCTCCCCATCCTGCCCCATTTGATCTCCCCATCCTGCCCCATATGTCTCCATCGTATCCATCCTGTCCCATGATCCTTAACGATCTGTCTCCAATCCTGCCCCCAGTGTCTCCAATCATGCCCCCATGTCTTTCATTCTGCCCTGTGTCTACCCATCATGCCCATATCTCCATTCTGCCCCCAGTGTCTCCAACATTTCTGCCCCCAGTGTGTCCAGCATCTCTGCCCCAATGTGTCCAGCATCTCTGGCCCAGTGTGTCCAGCATCTCTGCCCCAGTGTGTCCAGCATTTCTGCCTCAGTGTGTCCAGCTTTTCTGTCCCAGTGTGCCCAGCATCTCTGCCCCGAGTGTGTCCAGCATCTCTGCCCCAGTGTGTCCAGCATCTCTGCCCCAGTGTACCAGCATCTCTGCCCCCCAGTGTGTCCAGCATCTCTGCCCCAGTGTGTCCAGCATTTCTGCCTTAGTGTGTCCAGCTTTTCTGTCCCAGTGTGCCCAGCATCTCTGCCCCGAGTGTGTCCAGCATCTCTGCCCCAGTGTGTCCAGCATCTCTGCCCCAGTGTGTCCAGTATCTCTGCCCCAGTGTACCAGCATCTCTGCCCCCAGTGTGTCCAGCATCTCTGCCCCAGTGTGTCCAGCATTTCTGTCCCAGTGTGTCCAGCATCTCTGCCCCCAGTGTGTCCAGCATCTCTGCCCCAGCGCGTCCAGCATTTTTGACCCAGTGTGTCCAGCATTTCTGACCCAGTGTGTCCAGCATTTCTGCCGGCGCGGGCCCGCACGTCAATAGCGTGCCGCAGTGCCTCTAGGGGGTGCCCGGTGAGCAGATGAGATGGGGCCCGATGCGGGCCCCCTCTGCCCACCGGGCCCCATACGCCAGCCAGGGCAGTAATGCCCTGATGGCGTCCCTGAATATGGGAATGATAATATGGGGTTCACAAGCATTGCAGCAACATGGCAGTAGTCTAGTTACTTTAGGAGTACTGACAGGTTCTTTATTGAAAATATTTCTTATTTTGTAATGCCAAGACTAGTACATCCCAGTTGTGAGTATTTCAAAGTTGAGATTTTTCAAGTGATCATATTACAGATGTAAATCAATTAGTTACTCGTCTGTATGTATTACAAGAGATTTACACAACAGTAATTAATCCAAGCAAATCCGCTATGCCTTTCTAGAAATAGGGAAGCAAACAGAAATTAGCAAGGATTAGCAGTGGTGTAGTTTAAGTAGTATTGAGTTGCTGTCTAATTTTGAGTCTTGTATCTCTCGGTGTAAAGTGGAGATTTCTGTGTTTGTACATGTTTCTATGTATGAGAAGGTGTAAAAAAAAAGAGATCACTGAAGCCCCTGAATGCTTATTTCTGCTGCTGAATGCTGAATCCTTTGGTCATTTCATCCTAAGCCAGGACTTCTAGCTTCAACCAGGCTTGGGATGACCCTGTGCAATCAAGTCGCAAGGTCATGACACACATCACGATGTCACAGCATTGCAACTTTATGACATGTATGTGTAGAGACATCCTGAACATGGTCATGGTTTGAAGTCCTGGCCTGAAGTCCTGGCCTAGGGTAAAGAGGTCCAGGATTTCAGTGTGCTGCAGTAAAAAGAGGCACTGAGGATAATACATGAGAGGGAGGTATTAGTTTTTTTTCTCGCAACTATTTGCAAGGCCTCTACAGTCTTACAAAATGGTAGCCAGTGGTCCACCATTTGCAGAAATTACGCAGGGCGAATTACAAAAATATCTGCATTTTGGTGATTATGGAGTTTTGCTAAATATGATTATAATTAACTTCCACACCTATATATATATATATATATATATATATATATATATATATATATATATATATATATATATATACATAGAGGGTGGTTCATTTATATGGATACACCTGGGTGGGCCATTTATAAAGTTGGATCCAAAATGGCTGATTTCAAAATGGCCGCCATTGTCACCACGCATCTTGAAGAGTTTTCCCCCTCCCATATACTAATGTGCCACAAACAGGAAGTTGATATCATCACCCTTTCCAATTTTATTTAGGGGTATATCCATATACATGGCCCACCAAGGTAGATCCATATAAATGACCTACCCTGTATATATATATATATATATATATATATATATATATATATATATATATATATATATATATATATATATATATATATATACTAGCTATTGAACCCGTTCTACACCCGGGTGTCGAGCATTTATATTGGTATATGGTCTCCATCCTGGTATGTGTTGATTCCATCCTGCGCCCTAATCTTGTCATGTGCTGCTACCATCTTGCACCCCCATCCTGTCATGTGCAGCCCCCATCCTGTTTTGTGTGCCTCCATCTTGTGATGTGCTACTGTCTTCCTGAGCACTCATCCTGTCACGTGCTCCCATCCTGTACCCCAATCCTGTCATGTGGTGCTCCCATACTGCACCCCAATCCTGTCATGTGCTGCTACCATCATGCGCCCCCATCCTGTCATGTGCTACTCTCTTCCTGAGCCCTCATCCTGTCATGTGCTCCCATCCTGCGCCCCCATGCTGCCATGTGGTGCTCCCATCCTGCACCCCCATGCTGTCATGTGCTGCTCCCATCCTGCACCTCCATTTTGGTTATGTGCCGCTGCCATCCTGCGCCCTCATCCTGTCATGTAGTGCTTGCATCCTGCACCCACATGCTGTCATGTGCTGCTCCCATCCTGCACCTCCATTTTGGTTATGTGCCGCTGCCATCCTGCGCCCTCATCCTGTCATGTAGTGCTTGCATCCTGCACCTCCATGCTGTCATGTGCTGCTCCCATCCTGCACCCTCATCCTGTCATGTAGTGCTTGCATCCTGCACCCCCATGCTGTCATGTGCTGCTCCCATCCTGCACCCTCATCCTGTCATGTAGTGCTTGTATCCTGCACCCACATGCTGTCATGTGCTGCTCTCATCCTGCGCCCCCATCTTGTCACATGCTGCTCCCATCCTGTGCCCTTATCCTGACATGTGCTGCTCCTATCTTGTGCCCCCATCCTGTCATGTGCTGCTCCCATCCTGTCATGTGCTGCTGCCATCCTGCTCCCCGTTCTATCATGTGCTGCTCCCATCCTGCACCCCCATCCTGTCATGTGCTGCTGCCATCATGCGCCCCATTCTGTCATGTGCTGCTCCCATCCTACCCCCCCGGTCTGTCATGTGCTTCTCCCATCCTGTGCCCTCATGCTGTCATGCGCTTCTCCCATCTTGAGCCCCCATTCTGTCATATACTGCTCCCATCCTACGCCCCAGTTCTGTCATGTGCTGCTACCATCCTGCGGCCCCATTCTGTCATGTGCTGCTCCCATCCTGCACCCTCATCCTGTCATGTAGTGCTTGTATCCTGCACCCACATGCTGTCATGTGCTGCTCTCATCCTGCGCCCCCATCCTGTCACATGCTGCTCCCATCCTGCGCCCTTATCCTGACATGTGCTGCTCCTAACTTGTGCCCCCATCCTGTCATGTGCTGCTCCCATCCTGTCATGTGCTGCTGCCATCCTGCTCCCCGTTCTATCATGTGCTGCTCCCATCCTGCACCCCCATCCTGTCATGTGCTGCTGCCATCATGCGCCCCATTCTGTCATGTGCTGCTCCCATCCTACCCCCCCGGTCTGTCATGTGCTTCTCCCATCCTGTGCCCCCATGCTGTCATGCGCTTCTCCCATCTTGAGCCCCCATTCTGTCATATACTGCTCCCATCCTATGCCCCAGTTCTGTCATGTGCTGCTACCATCCTGCGGCCACATTCTGTCATGTGCTGCACCCATCCTGCGCCTCCATTCTGTCATTTGCTGCTCCCATCCTGCGCCCCCATCCTGTCATGTGCTGCTGCCATCCTGCGCCCCATTCTGTCATGTGCTGCTCCCATCCTACCCCCCGTTCTGTCATGTGCTGCTTCCATCCTGTGCCCCCATGCTGTCATGCGCTTCTCCCATCTTGAGCCCCCATTCTGTCATGTACTGCTCCCATCCTACGCCCCAGTTCTGTCATGTGCTGCTACCATCCTGCGGCCCCATTCTGTCATGTGCTGCACCCATCCTGCGCCTCCATTCTGTCATTTGCTGCTCCCATCCTGCGCCCCCATCTTTTCATGTGCTGCTCCCATCCTGCGCCCCCGTTCTGTCATGTGCTGCTTCCATCCTGCACCCCCATTCTGTCATGTGCTGCTGCCATCCTGCACCCCCATTCTGTCATGTGCTGCTGCCATTCTGCACCCCCGTTCTGTCATGTGCTGCCCTATTTTGTCATGTGCTGCTCTATTCTGTCATGTGCTGCTCCCATCCTGTGCCAACAGTTCTGTAATGTGCTGCTCCCATCCTGCGCCACCGTTCTGTAATTTGCTGCTCCCATCCATATGCCCCATATGCTGCTCCATAAAGGTTGATGGCCCCCATAAGATGCTCCATAGTATATGCCTCATATGCTGCTCCATTATGGTTGATGGCCCCCATAAGATGCTCCATAGTATATGCCTCATATGCTTCTCCATTATGGTTGATGGCCCCCATAAGATGCTCCATAGTATATGCCTCATATGCTGCTCCATTATGGTTGATGGTCCCCCATAAGATGCTCCATATTATATGCCTCATATGCTGCTTCATTATGGTTGATGGCCCCCATAAGATGCTCCATAGTATTATATGCCCTGTATGCTGATCCATAAAGGTTGATGGCCCCCATAAGATGCTCCATAGTATTATATGCCCTGTATGCTGATGCAATAAAAAAAAATAGCATACTCACCTATCGTCGCTGGGCGCCGAGTGCTGGGGGGCCTGAGCAGGCGGGGACACCGGTGTGCTGTGGGGGTCAGGTGCCGGAGTTGCCGCTAGCTCAGGCCCCCGGCACTTGCTATAGTTAGCTGACCCTGATCCAGTGCTGCATGCCGCTTCGTCTTCCGGGTCCTCTGCCTGTGACTGTTTAGTCAGAGGGCAGCGCGCATTAAGCGCATCATCGCGCCTTCTGAACTGAGCGTCACAGGCAGAGGATGTGGAGGATGGAGCAGCGCACATCACTGGAACGGGACAGGTGAATATAGCATACTCACCCTCCTGGCACGTCCCTGCTTCTCCATTGGAGATCGCGGTGTGCGTTCAGTGCTTACGCATGCCGCGATCTCCTGGGAGCGTCACTCTGTGGGGTCCAGACTGCGCCGGCGCTTGTGCTTGCGCAGTCTATAAAGGCTTCGGACAGAGTGACGCACCCAGCTTTATATTATATATATATATATATATATACTAGACTGTGGCCCGATTCTAATGCATCGGGTATTCTAGAATATGCATGTCCCCATAGTATATGGACAATGATGATTCCAGAATTCGCGGCAGACTGCGCTGATTGGTCGAGGCAACCTTTATGACATCATCGTCGCCATGGCAACCATTATGACATCTACGTCGATACTGTGCCCGTCGCTGATTGATCGAGGCGAATTCACGGCAGACTGTGCCCGTCGCTGATTGGTCGAGGCAACCTTTATGACATCATCGTCGCCATGCTGTGCCCGTCTCTGATTGGTCGAGGCCGCCAGGGAGGATCTCCTGGGAGCGTCACTCTGTGGGGTCCAGACTGCGCCAGCGCTTGTGCTTGCGCAGTCTATAAAGGCTTCGGACAGAGTGACGCACCCAGCTTTATATTATATATATATCTATATATATAATTGTCTAAGGGTTTTTCCGTCTGTCTGTCTGTCTGTCTGTCTTTCTGTCTGTCTGTCTTTCTGTCTGTCTGTCCTGGAAATCCCGCGTCTCTGATTGGTCGAGGCCGCCAGGCCTCGACCAATCAGAGACGGGCACAGCATGGCGACGATGATGTCATGATGGAAATCCCGCGTCTCTGATTGGTCGAGGCAGCCAGGCCTCGACCAATCAGCGACGGGCACAGTATCGACGTAGATGTCATAATGGTTGCCATGGCGACGATGATGTCATAAAGGTTGCCTCGACCAATCAGCGACGGGCACAGTCTGCCGCGAATTCTGGAATCATCATTGTCCATATACTACGGGGACATGATGCATATTCTAGAATACCCGATGCGTTAGAATCGGGCCACAGTCTAGTATATATATATATATATATATATATATATCTATATATATAATTGTCTAAGGGTTTTTCCGTCTGTCTGTCTGTCTGTCTGTCTGTCTGTCTGTCCTGGAAATCCCGCGTCTCTGATTGGTCGAGGCCGCCAGGCCTCGACCAATCAGCGACGGGCACAGTATCGATGTAGATGTCATAATGGTTGCCATGGCGACGATGATGTCATAAAGGTTGCCTCAACCAATCAGCGACGGGCACAATCTGCCGCGAATCACATACTACGGGGACATGTATATTCTAGAATACCCGATGCTTTAGAATCGGGCTACAGTCTAGTCTATATATATAATTGTCTAAGGGTTTTTCCGTCTGTCTGTCTGTCTGTCTGTCTGTCTTTCTGTCTGTCTGTCCTGGAAATCCCGCGTCTCTGATTGGTCGAGGCCACCAGGCCTCGACCAATCAGCGACGGGCACAGCATGGCGACGATGATGTCATAATGGAAATCCCGTGTCTCTGATTGGTCGAGGCCGCCAGGGCACAGTATCGACGTAGATGTCATAATGGTTGCCATGGCGATGATGATGTCATAAAGGTTGCCTCGACCAATCAGCGACAGGCACAGTCTGCCGCGAATTCTGGAATCATCATTGTCCATATACTACGGGGACATGCATATTCTAGAATACCCGATGCGTTAGAATTGGGCCACAGTCTAGTATATATATATATATATATATATATATATATATATATATATATATTTACAGTGGGAACGGAAAGTATTCAGACCCTTTCAAATGTTTTCACTCTTTATTTCATTGCAACCATTTGGTAAATTCAAAATAATTCTTTTTTTTCACATTATTGTACACTCTGCACCTCATCTTGACTGAAAAAAACAGAAATATAGACATTTTTCCAGATTTATTAAAAAAGAAAAACTGAAATATCACATAAGTATTCAGACCTTTTGCGCAGACACTCATATTTAAGTCACATGCTGTCCATGGTTCTACTGCTTCATTTGAGTCCAGCTGTGTTTAATTAAACTGATAGGACTTGATTTGGAAAGGCACACACCTGTCTATATAAGACCTTACAGCTCACAGTGCATGTCAGATCAAATGAGAATCATGAGGTCAAAGGAACTGGCCAAGGAGCTCAGAAACAGAATTGTGGCAAGGCACAGATCTGGCCAAGGATAGAACAGAATTTTTTCAGTACTCAAGGTTCCTAAGAGCACAGTAGCCTCCACAATCCATATATGGAAGAAGTTTGGGCCACCAGAAGTCTTCCTAGACCTGGCCATACAGCCAAACTGGGCAATTGTGGGAGAAAAGCCTTGGTGAGAGAGGTAAAGAAGAACCCCAATATCACTGTGGCTGAGCTCCAGAGATGCAGTTGGGAGATGGGACAAAGTTCCACAAAGTCAACTATCATTGCAGCCCTCCACCAGTCAGGCCTTTATGGCAGAGTGGCCCAACGGAAGCCTCTCCTCAGTGCAAGACATATGATAGACTTCATAGAGTTTGCTAAAAAACACATGAAGGACTCCCAGACTATGGGAAATAAGATTCTCTGGTCTAATGAGATGAAGATAGACTTTTTTTTGTGATAATTCTAAGTGGTATGTGTGGAGAAAACCAGGCACTGCTCATTATCTGCCCAATACAATCCCAATAGTGAAACATGGTGGTGGCAGCATCATGCTATGTGGGTGTTTTTCAGCTGCAGGGACAGGACGACTGGTTGTCATTGAAGGAAACATGAATGCGACCAAGAACAGAGATATCCTGGATGAAAACCTCTTCCAGAGTATTCGTGATCTCAGACTTAGCCGAAGGTTCACCTTCCAACAAGACAATGACCCTAAACAAACAGCTAAAATAACAAAGTAGTGACTTCAGAACAATTCTGTGGCCATTCTTGACTGGCCTAGCCAGAGCCCTCACCTAAACCCAATTGAGCATCTCAGCAGAGACCTGAAAATGGTCCACTAATGTTCACCATCCAACCTGATGGAACTGGAGAGGATCTGCAAAGAAGAATGGCAGAGGATCCCCAAATCTAGGTGTGAAAATCTTGTTGCATCATTCCCAAGAAGACTCATGGATGTACTAGCTCAAAAGGGTGCTTCTACTCAATACTGAGCAAAGGGTCTGAATACTTATGATCATGTGATATTTCAGTTTTTTTTTTTTTTTAATTTGCAAAAATGTCTACATTTCATTTTTTTTCAGTCTAGATGGGGTGCAGAGTGTACATTAATGAGAAAAAAATGAACATTTTTGAATTTATCAAATGGCTGCAATGAAACAAAGAGTGAAAATTATAAAGGGGTCTGAATACTTTCTTTACCCTCTGTATATATGCACAGAGAGAGCAAGATAGCTATAAAGAGCACACATGAGTGTGTATTTGACTGTGCAATTGCTGATTATATCAAACTAATAAAAATGTCACTCGGAGCTGGTGATACACATCATTATTTCAAGTAGGTCAAGTATGGTAAGTAATTGAGTCCTAGTGCTCACAATCTATTAATATTATATGGGATTTTCCAATATACAGTATTTGAAAAAGCGTTTGATTTCTGTTGAATAAAAAGAGTTGAAGCCCCTCTACAGTTTCTTCACTTGTGCAAAATTTTAACTATACCTATTGTTTACATTAAAAAAATAAATAAACCTGATGACTTCTAAAGCTGCTTTAGTTGTTTATTAGACTTATTGTAACCAAAAACATTGTAATAATGTTCTGCTGATTTAAACTGCTTGTTCACAGTGTCAAAAATGCACACCACACCATTGTATTTGCAAAGCCAGTGCTTGCTTTTAACATTCCCTCTCATTTAATACCCGCCGTTTGTCGACAGTATCTCTTCCTTGCTTCTTATATGCCAGCCTTGGCCAGCAGCCAAGTATAAAAGGGAAATTAAAGGGTGAATGTGGTTAGTAGGGACTCAGGTTGGCAATTTTCCACACCCATTATTCAAAATAATTTTGGCTTTGAAAAAAAGCAAAACATTTTACAGTAAACAATAATTTGTTAGGAGTTAAGTATGTCATGACTATACCATGTGCCAGTCCTGATTCACTGATCTAAACACTATGATAGCTTGTGTATAATGCAAACAGACACAAACACCAGGGAACCAATTCAATATCACATTTGCAATTATTTTTGTCTAGTTTTTCCTGTTTAAAGAATAAATTATTCTTTTCACTTGCATCTATTTTTTAGTCTTCACATGTGATGCTTTTTATGACAGAAATTTTCACGCAAATGTTAAACGTTATCACAACATTTTAATGAATCATAACACTTTTTGCTCTAAAATTCACATCTTATTACACCCCAACAAAAATGCAACTTTTGTATTGACAGAGGGGGACATGCATCTCAGTTGAATTTAGGTACAAAGGTAACGTTCTCCCCATACATGTACCTCAGGTGATGGCTTTTAGGGTCAGTACAATTTTGTTATGACTAGGATTCACTACAGAACTAGGGCAGCCAACTGAACCTATGTCCTGACTAAATATAAGTCTAACTATGCCTGTGGTTGAGTTCTTCTTTGACTTGAATGAAATAAACTTGAATGAGATAAACTAACAATGAGATAAACTTGAATTAAATGGGAAATTACTTTACTTTGATGGCTGTGGGGTGAAAGATGCTTTCAGACAGTCCTTCTACAGATAGCCTTGTCAGCTGACTCTCCAATGCACCGGAGTAGTCTTTAGGCTAAGCGGTCATATATTTTCTTTTGGAAAGTCGCCAGCAGACATGTCGATGGCCAGAAAACAATACGATTGGCATCTGAAATCAGACACGTCAGATCACATCTCTCTCTATTGAAAACTTGTGGTCAGAATACTGCCAGCTCCTGGTGTTGGCATTGGAGAATTCTCACAGGTTGTGATGTGAGGATTCACAAGTCTGTAGTGCCATAGAGTGACTGCAGACTTATGCCCTAAGGCCAGACAGCCCCTATAAGCACCGATGACTAATGAGTTTCAGCAAATTCACTAGCTTGCCTAAAGCTGCCTTCACATATCTGTAAATAAATAGAAGCTAGAAGCACAAATAGGGTCTTACCTGAGAATAACAATTATGTTAATTAAAATTATGCTAACCTGATAACCATGAATACGCATAAAAACAGCTGCTGCAGATCCATGTGACTTCCAACCAGGAAAAAGGAGATAAAAGAAGCCAAATGTGGTATCTAATACGATACGGTTTCGGTCCTGAGGAAGAAGTCTGGAATGACTTTGAAACATGTTGACTGAAAAGCCTGAAATTAAAAAAAATCCTTTATTGTTATTACTAGATGGTAGCCCGATTCTAATGCATCGGGTATTCTAGAATATGTATGTAGTTTATTTATGAAGATTTTAGAATAATACATTGAATACACACGATTCGGCCGGCCGCGACCAATTAGCAAAGCGTGGTTCAAATCCCGCGCCAATTCGCGGCCGGACTGCGCCTGTCGCTACTGGTTCGCGGCCGGCCATGTAGTATATAACAGTCCACGTAGTAAATAGCACAGCCACGTAGTATATTGCACAGCCACGTAGTATATTGCACAGCCACATAGTATATAGTACAGCCACGTAGTATATAGCACAGCCACATAATATATAGCACAGCCCATGGAGTATATAGCACAGCCCATGGAGTATATAGCACAGCCACATAGTATATAACACAGCCCACGGAGTATATAGCACAGCCACGTAGTATATAGCACAGCCCACGGAGTGTATAACAGAACACATAGCATATAACACAACCACATAGTTTATAACAGCCCACGTAGCATATAACACAGCTCACGTAGTATATAACACAGCCCATGTAGTGTATAACACAGGCCACGTAGTGTATAACACAGGCCACGTAGTGTATAACACAGCCCACGTAGTGTATAACACAGGCCACGTAGTGTATAACACAGGCCACATAGTGTAAAACACAGCTCACGTAGTATATTGCACAGCCCATGTAGTATATAGCACAGTCTATGCAGTATATTGCATAGGCCACGCAGTATATTGCACAGGCCATGTAGTACATTGCACAGGTCACGTAGTACATTGCACAGCCCACGTAGCACATTGCACAGCCCACGCAGTCTATTGCACAGCCAACATAGTATATTGCACAGCCCACGCAGTATATTGCACAGCCCACGTAGTACATTGCACAGCCCACATATTATATTGCACAGCCCACTTAGTATATTGCACAGCCCACGCAGTGTATAGCACAGCCCACGTAGTATATTGCACAGCCCACGCAGTATACTGCACAGCCCACGTAGTATATTGCACACCCCACGAAGTACATTGCACAGCCCACGTAGTACAATGTACAATGCACAGCCCACATAGTATATTGCACAGCCCATGCAGTATATAGCAATGTGGGCATCATATCCCTGTTAAAAAAAGAATTAAAATAAAAAACAGTTATATACTCACCTTCCGTTGGCCCCAGATCCAGGCGAAGTGTTTACCGATGCTCCTCGTGCGCTCCGGTCCCAAGAGTGCATTGCGGTCTCGGGAGATGATGACGTAGTGGTCTCGCGAGACCGCTACATCATCATCTCGCGAGACCGCAATGCATGGAGCGGTCACCGGAGCATTGCGAGGAGCGGGAAAGGCCGGTTCTGGATGCGGGGGCTGATGGACAGTGAGTATATAACGATTTTTTATCTTTTTTATTATTTTTAACATTAGATCTTTTTACTATTGATGCCGCATAGGCAGCAACAATAGTAAAAAGTTGGTCACACAGGGTTAATAGCAGCGGTAACGGAGTGTGTTACACCGCGGCATAACGCGGTCCGTTACCGCTGCCATTAACCCTGTGTGAGTGGGGAGTGGAGGGGAGTATGGAGCGGGTGCTGACTGTGGGGAGTAAGGAGCGGCCAATTTGCTGCCGGACTGTGCCCATCGCTGATTGGTCATGGCTGTTTTGCCGCGACCAATCAGCGACTTGGATTTCCATGACAGACAGAGGCCGCGACCAATGATTATCCGTGACAGACAGACAGACAGACAGACGGAAGTGACCCTTAGACAAAGTAGATACTTCCATTTGGATCTTCATTGACTACCAGCAGAGCAGATAAACCACATATGGCTCCTTTTTTTACATCTGTTAAAAGCACATATGTGAAGAACTAGTAGCAGTGTCATCAGTGAAATTACAAAGCTTCTCTTATACTTTGCAATATTAAACATGGACGGACGGCACATGGATGGCACAAGGATGTCATCCGTGAGCTGCATTGTTTTTTTTATAGACTCATAGCCTTGTATTGGCTCTTGTCATCCATGTTGCTGGAAAAAACTGACATGTCTCCGTGTCTTTTGCCTAGACACATGGTCCATGTAAAAACACTGAGATGTGCATAGCACCATAGGTTATAATGGGTACATCAACGTATACCACTCATACTGTAAACATGTATGTGTGAAAGAGGCCTTATGGAACTTTAATTTCATCAGATTCTTTTCACTTTCCTTTATTTAGTTTTATTTTAATATTATTGCTTGTAGCCATCTCCTTGAAATCTTTTATCACAAAAATGCATGTCAAAACAATTATTAGAGATCACTTTTGATATAAGCCTTTCACTTACTTGGTCATCACATGACATAATAATAATAAATAATATAATAATTACATAATAATAACATAAAAGTAACAGAAATGGCAACATGCAGCGATCCTGAAAACCACAAATAATACTTACGCAAAGTATAAAATATTATTCAATGCCTAAACTTGAGTTACACAAAACTTAAGTCTTGCTTTAAAATATTCATAACTTTCCTCTAGGTGAAGCAGTGATATATTGAAGCTGACTTACTAAAAATGTTAGACAATGTAGACCTAAAGTGTGGCAAAAGTTACCAAACTTTTGGCCTCACAATTTACCTAACTTTTCTTTACAATGTTGGTGCAATTCTGGTGCACGGTTTTAAGAGTTTTCACTACACCTCTTTTCAGATAGGCCGCACCACTCTCAAGCATATTAAAAACTTGTTTAAAACACATAATGCATGTGGTGCTTAGCATATGAGCCATATAAGACAGCATTTTGTCAAAAAATAAGGCAAAAAATCTTCTGCTTTCAGCTTATTAAATCAAACCAATTGTTTCTACGGAATGTCTTAGCACATTTTTTCTTTATAAATGTTTTATGTCCATGGCATACAAAAATTGAAAATATATCTCTATAGGGATAGGTAATTTCCTTTATGCTATGAATATTATAGCTAACAGTGCATTAGTGTAGTAGAAAGCCATTGATCCACTGCCTGAAGTTACTTATAGTTTTCGCTCATCACATTCAGTGAATAATCAATTTGTAACCTCTATGCAAATGAAATGTTCTATATTTTCAAAGCATATTGCATGCTCAGAGAAGGACAGGTAGAAGTATGTCAGAATTATAATGTTTCATTGCTCAATATAGATGTTAATTGATTTGCTGTTGTGACGCCCGGGAGACCGAGGTACCCAGCACCAGATCAATGAGGTCCGTCTCTTGAGGGGGATGTCACTAGTGGCTTGACCCGGTGCTGTGGCCTCAGGCGATGCACAATGTAAGGGATATCATGAAGGAACAGACACTTACTTGATCAGTAGCAGGTCCTTTCAGCTGTGATGACCCCGATCCTGGATCGATGGCTATTGTCCAAATGAAAGACTGAGGCGCTGAAACGTTTAACCAGTTTACTTCAACAAAAAAGGGATTTGCAACCAATACTGTCACCGGAGTCTGTTTAAGAACTCTGAATTATTTTGACCCTGTCAGGATTTCCACCTCTTATTATGCGCAGTTTCTGTATGGCCCTGCTGCTGTTTGTGAACTGGCTGCTGACCCAATCTGTCTCTTCTGTGCTCTGGTTCGATGGACAACCCGAGTCCTTTTTTTGTCGGCTTACCCCCTCTGGCAGTACCGCTGAACTCTGTGTCTGTTGCTGCGTCTTACCCTGGTGAAGCTGATATCACCTCACTTCCTTCCGGTTGCTGTATTATATATAATGAATATAGCCACGGATCCGGTATCCGTCTCTGCGCCTATTCTGGGTAGAGGTTATTGCTACCCGGTTCTCACAATGTCCTTTTTCTCTATTCCTCTTTTCCTACTATGGGTATCACGGGCCTATAATCCGTCATAGGGCTGTTAGGAGTTCAGTTATACGACCTCTCACTTTCAACTCCTCAACCCAACTGCCAGTCCTTTTCTCAGACCAGAATAGATCAAGGGGAGTCTCTGGAGCTCCCCTTTCTGGCCGGAGATGGTAGTGCAGTCTTGCTATTTTAATATTTGTATTTGGTGTCAATAACTATTTTTGTGGCAAATACCCCTAGGGGCGCCACATTAACATTTGCAAAAAACATAAAGGGGTTGTCAACTACTATAAAAATTACTCCTAATAGGCCCAAAGTGGTAAAAGAAAATAACTTATATTTCCCACTTGGACGGGTTCCACACCTATGCACTCTATACTGTGTTCCCATCTTGATTCTTTGGGACAGAATTTGAAGGTTGCAGCTGATAGGCTGTATTGGTCTTCTGATGCCTCTCAGTTGAGGGGGCAAGTGGTGGAGCTGTACTAGTTCAGATGGTATTAGAGACAATCAAATATTTTGAAATTAAAATTGTATAGCTTCGTCAAATTTATCCTACAATTTCTATTTTCAGTTAATTGAATTACAGCAAATAAACTATAATGCAAACAGTCCAATAGCCCTAAGAAGTGTGGTGTAAGGGTACCGTCACACAGTGCCATTTCCATCGCTGCGACGGCACGATTTGTGACGTCGTAGCATCGTATGATTATCGCTCCAGCGTCGTAGACTGCGGTCACACGTTGCAATCACGGCGCTGGAGCGATGCCGAAGTCCCCGGGTAACCAGGGTAAACATCGGGTTACTAAGCGCAGGGCCGCGCTTAGTAACCCGATGTTTACCGTGGTTACCAGCGTAAACATAAAAAAAAAAAAACAGTACATACTTACATTCCGGTGTCTGTCCCCCGGCGTTCTGCTTCTCTCCACTGTGTAAGCGCCATAGCCGGAAAGCACAGCGGTGACGTCAGACGTCACCGCTGTGCTCACTTTCCGGCCGGCAGGCGCTCACAGTGCAGAGAAGCTGAGACGCCGGAGGACAGACACCGGAATGTGAGTATGTACTGTTTGTTTTTTTACGTTTATGCTGGTAACCACGGTAAACATCGGGTTACTAAGCGCGGCCCTGCGCTTAGTTACCCGATGTTTACCCTGGTTACAAGCGAACACATCGCTGGATCGCTGTCACACACAACGATCCAGCGATGTCAGCGGGTGATGAAGCGACGAAAGAAAGTTCCAAACGATCTGCTACGACGTACGATTCTCAGCAGGGTCCCTGATCGCTGCTGCGTGTCAGACACTGCGATATCGTATGGATATCGCTAGAACGTCACAAATCGTACCGTCGTAGCGATCAAAATGGTACTGTGTGACGGTACCCTAACACTCTGAGGTCTCCTTGGACTATATCCAACCCTTATTTAAACTATTTAACAAAGTGACAGCCATGGTAATGAGAAAATGACCTCACAATAGAAACAGATAGTAATCCGGTTATAATCAAAAGCCAAATTAATAACACAGTTCAATCACAGACTTTTCATCTTTTTTAACATTAAAAAAAACAGTCCAAAACTGTTCAGAATTTAGTAGTACTACTACCTTGACAACTGGGGTCAGTGGTATTAGTGGTGCTTCTGCTGCTGTTACCAGCATTGTTAGCCTTTTCATTTTATTTTTTATTTCATACTACCACATTCATTGCCTTTGCCACTATTAGTTTTACCATATGTTTTGAGCAACAGCATGACTAAGCTTTCACAACATTTTCAACCCCAATTAAAGGATTTATCAGGAAATACTAGGGAGGCGTGTACTGTACACGGTATGTTTTTCATATTAGACTGATAAATTAAATGTGCAAAAGCAGACATTCACAGTTAAATGTCCAGAAGTCTAAACTTTTTTCCCTATTTTTTAGCAAAATTCAACTCTCTTCCCAAAAATAACATGATAACACATGCTATTGAGGCAGTACCTGCAACAGGTTTACTGTGGAAAGTATGGATGTAACATTTGACTAGTTAAACAAATATACAAAAAAAAAATTGCTCACACGCACACCCTCTGACACTAATTTCAGATTTTTTATTTCTGTAAAATAAAATTGTGCTGCCTTGCTGCTGTTTTCTAACAAATTACAGTGGGGAAAAAAGTATTTAGTCAGTCACCAATTGTGCAAGTTCTCCCACTTAAAAAGATAAGAGAGGCCTGTAATTAACATCATAGGTAGACCACAACTATGAGAGTCAAAATGAGAAAACAAATCCAGAAAATCTCCTTGTCTGATTTTGCAAGATTTATTTTGCAAATTATGGTAGAAAATAAGTATTTGGTCACTTAAAAACATGTAAGATTTCGGGCTCTCACAGACCTGTACCTTCTTGTTTAAGAGGCTCCTCTGTCCTCCACTCATTACCTGTAGTAATGGCACCTGTTTGAACTTTTTTTCCGTATAAAAGACAATTTGCATATTGTTCATTTTTCTATGTTTAACTAGTTTTCCAGGTGCTATTTAATAAACCATGAAAGAGTACCTTAAAATTATGTAAACACATTCAGCTTTTTCCATTTACATACCACATGTAGGAAAAAAATGATAGTTATTGATGTTGGCAGCTGTTCATTTTTTCAACAATTTTGTATTATTTTTTGGTTGTACGTGTAAAAGATTTCCTCAGTGAGTGCAGTTCTCCTGGTATATTCCATCACAGACCTAACAGCGCCTGTGGATAATTTTCTTTTTTTGTTTACAGTTTAAGGACACGATGATAGTAAGGCGTAAAGTCAGCCCAAGAGGCCAGTTATATTATCATAAAACTCTTTAACAGGAAAGCAGCATTTGGATATATAAGTAGCAGAGTCAGCTCAAAGTGTTTCTGTCAAGTTGGCAACTTTCAGAAAGCTAATAACAGAGTTCACAGGCCACGGAGTCTTACCGTGCCCTTCATTGACACTGTAATACCGTTCAAATCTCCAGGATATTACAGGATGGCAGAAATGTAACCCTTTATTTCTGGATAAGGTGATATGAAGGTTTGTTACAAGTTTCTCACACATGATTCTGCAAGAACTGTTGGTAAGCAACACTGACACTTCTGGTGAGACTTGTTCGAATGGAAATGTTCAAGAAATTTGGAGCCATAACTTTTTTCAAACCACAAATTCTTATTGTTAATAAGAAAAGTCATAAACACATAAAAAAAATCTTAAAGTTGACTCAGATAATACATGATTACACCATATAAGCAAAAATAATAGAAAGAGCTCCTTGTGTAGGCCAATGGGGTAAATTAATAGTGATGAATAACGGTGCTCACCTGGATTGGTTGTGTGGCATCGGGCACAATAATGATGATCACAGGAAACAGCTCTCCACTGGCTGAAAACTAGGCGAGCTGGATCTCACTCACGGACCTGGAATCCAGATAAAACATGGGAAATGGAAAAGTGAATGATTGGAGACAGAAAAGCTACATAAAACTGTCTTCTTTATTAATGCTATGTATTTCAGAGCTGATCTGGATTCTTCCTCGGGCTTGTCTGTATAAGTCTGAGGAAGCAGCTAGTGCAGCTCTGAAATACGTAGCTTGAATAAAGAAAACAGTATTTTGTAGCTTTTCTGTCTCTAATCATTGGCAGCACTGCTTTGGAGTCCTAGAGTATTCACTCTTCCATTTCACAAAATCACAACATGGGCAGTAGGCAACGTTGACATTCACCTCCATGTTTTCCTTCCCTCTCTTCTTCTCATGGCAGATCACTTGCATAGAGCTCATTCCTTTAGAAATAAATTATTTTAAGCCTTTTCTCAGTTTCCTGGTTTGGATTTTTGACAAGAGAACATTCTAAAAATTTAAAGTCAGGAAGTGGAAAAATGTGATAGAATGGAATATCGCATCTAACCAGTTTCATTTTGAAAATATGGCATTAATAGCTTGAAGAGTAATATCAGAATAAATCCGCAGAGTAGTAAACTAGTGAAGCATGTATATTATTAATACATGGCCATTTTCTTGTAAAGTCAATTCTAACATATACTGGAAAGCTCACTGACTTTTCTAAAATTAACTAAAGAAACATGTTTACAGAAAAAGTTCAATTTGTTTTGAGCCCTGGGTGAACTGGTAGAAGACACCCTCTACCTCATTGACATTTTGTATCTAGTGGCACAGGGTCACAATGCTCCCTGCTCGCTGAAATAGAAAAGTTGCTCATTATTTCAATTGCAGCTTTCTAGAATTGTCTGCTCTATTATAAAACTTTAAGAAGAAGCCAATTTATTCTACATCACAAACAAGTGTTTTACTGCTTTAAAAGCAGCAATCATATAAGAACATAGAAATTTTGATCAATGATGGCATCATTAAGATCACAAAGATATTAGCAGATTATCATCCCACATCGCATAACAGAAGAAAGTGAGCTGCTATTTGCATTAAATAACTCGGTGCCATTATGGTGATTTGAATAAGTAGCAAAGAAGTGGGTGTAACAAATAATTAATGCTGCTGACATAGCCCTATTACATTTTAATTCCCATTAGCTACCCAATGTTTTTCTTTTTCTTTGAGAAAAAAGGCTTTATTCTGTTCACCTTTTCTATCGTAGTCAGAGATTCTCTTCTGCTTCGTCCTGCTTGTCAAGATAAATGGGTGGCCATTTATCAAGGTAAATGCGGCTGTACAAGTGTGATTGCAGCCATTTTGTCTTTAATCTATTATTAAAGAACAGATTAAAGATTCATGTTCTGGCGCATTCCATGTAAATTTGGACATGTAGAAATGTTCTAGCTTATTTTTTACTAATTGATACGAAAGTAAATATTTCAGACTACAAAATCTATTATTGTGCCTCACAGGTGAATTGTTAGATATGTAGTTTGAAATTGAGTTTTGAAAAAATAAAAAAAACGATCTTCTTCCTCTTCTTTAATGTCTTCTTTATCTTTTTCTCTTAAGGTACCTTCACACTGAACAACTTAACAACGATAACAATAGCGATCCGTGACGTTGCAGCGTCCTGGATAGCGATATCGTTGTGTTTGACACGCAGCAGCGATCAGGATCCTGCTGTGACATCGTTGGTCGGAGCTAGAAGGCCAGCACTTTGTTTCGTCGCTGATCACCCGCTGACATCGCTGAATCGGTGTGTGTGACGCGGATTCAGCGATGTCTTCACTGGTAACCAGGGTAAACATCGGGTTACTAAGTGCAGGGCCGCGCTTAGTAACCCGATATTTACCCTGGTTACCATTGTAAATGTAAAAAAAAAAAAAACACTACATACTTACATTCCGGTGTCTGTCGGGTCCCCCGGCGTCTGCTTCCCTGCATTGTGTCAGCGCCGGCCGGCCGTAAAGCAGAGCACAGCGGTGACGTCACCGCTCTGCTTTAGGGCCGGCGCTTACACAGTGCAGGGAAGCGGACGCCGGGGGACCCGACAGACACCGGAATGTAAGTACAGTATGTAGTTTTTTTTTTCACATTTACACTGGTAACCAGAGTAAACATCGGGTTACTAAGCGTGGCCCTGCGCTTAGTAACCCGATGTTTACCCTGGTTACCCGGGGACTTCGGCATCATTGGTCGCTGGAGAGCTGACTGTGTGACAGCTCTCCAGCGACCACACAACGACGAAACAGCGACGCTGCAGCGATCGCCATCGTTGTCTATATCGCTGCAGCGTTGCTTAATGTGACGGTACCTTTACTTTGACCTATTATTATCACGTTTCCATCATTAGAAGAATAAACCTTCTTTGCTTTAGCAGAAATGTAAAGAGTGAGATATCAATGTTGGCTGCAGACCAAAAATGATCTTGCTTCTTTCAAGTCAAGCATGAAGAATATGTCTAAATATGCACATGAATGTATCCACCATTTATGTGTAAATGTCCCAAGCATTACTTTAAAAATCAGAGCAAAATACAGTTTTCATAGATTTATTACAATCCAGTACAAAATATGAACTTGTTTTAGCTTAAATGGTTATTCCTAAAATTACAGTGTGGTCCTATAATGATGTACCCATATTAATGTGTGCCAATATATATGACTCATTTAAAATCTGAACCATTTTGTATATATTACCCTCGAGAGGACCTAAGGGTGACCCCCATGTTCTATATTCCCATCATTTACTATTGTAACCATCCTGCAGTATTTCCATTTCCATGATTGATCATGCGCCATGTAGTTACTCTCTACTGGCATCTGACAAGCATAGCCCTGCTCTGGTTCATGTCTAGAAAACAACTTTGGTGAGGGCTGATGGCACTGGAAGGGGAGAAGCCTTAGACATTGGAAAGCAGAGAACTCAAACCAAGAAGCATCAGTGTCTGTGTGTGCTAGTTGGATGTTGTACTGCAGGAAGGAGCTGTATACATTGGCCAAGAGGAGAAAAAGTCTGAAAGGAGACATACACTGCAGAATAGGGGCTACATAAAGGGGCTGAAAAGAGAGCTATACTGCAGGATGGGGCTCTGTATAGAAGAGCTCAAATTAGAGATATAATGCAGGATGGGGCTATATGTAGAGAGCTGAAAGAAGAGATATTGCAGGATGGGACTTTACGTAGGAACTTCAATTAATAGAGATGGTATTTTTGCCTCCTAGTGAGAGACCAGTTATGCGAAACAGCAAATGTAGCTCTGATGATGCATAGAACGGCTGTCATATGGATAAATAGAATTGCGTTTGCTGTTTCACAAAACTGATCTTTCTGTTAGCAGGAAACAAGCACAATCTGCATTACCAATAGCAGTAGAGTTGAGTTCTGCTAGAACTAGCAAGTGACGTAAATCCACACCGGAAGCTATACTGATGTGGAAGACAGAAGATAAAATCAGTTAATGGAGTGCTGTACAGGAGCAAGGAGTGCACAAATGAAGGTGAATTTTATGTTTAGATTAGCTTAATGATAACTCAGAAAGGTGGGTCGTGTCAGAACCACACAGGTGGGAGATCTGCAGCAGGGAGATGCAGCTGCTGTAGGGAAAAGTTAGTTTTAAAGGATCAGAATAGGATCACCTCTTCAGCTAAAAAAAAGATGAAAAAGACACAAAGATACAAGAAATGAACATTATGTTGGGCTCATAGATTTAATATAGGTACGTATTTACTGTGCTTTGTGAAAAATAATACAGTTCTGAGAATAACCCTTTAAGAGAACTACACCCCATTTCAGACATTTCTGACTCTGCAGTATTCTGAATTTCACAGGTGGTGGGAACTATTCAAATGCATGTCCTTCATACAGAGGGATGTGACCCAGCAGAATGTTTACACCATGAAGAATGGAGTGTATTGTTGTGTGATGTTCTACTTTAGTTATATTGTTACCCTGAGAAGACTATAAGGAAATTGTAGTAGAAGGCATAGATGAGAGAAAAACAGTTAACATTCATTAATCTCACTTCATTAGGCATCTTGAAGATGATAGGCGGCGTACGTCTTATTGCAAAATCAAGTAACCTGATCATGTAATCAGGTAATCACTTGTAGCAGTTTTTGAAAAACAAGAAAGTTAATTAACCTCTAGAATGAAGAGAATAAACATGCCAATTATGAAAAATCACAGTGATGATAGCAGGAGAGCTTGGCTACAAATCTGACTTTGTGCTAATATTTTTCAGTTAAATTTCTTCTTGACGTTGACTATAAATTAACAGGATACACATGACATCTGATGGGGTCTGCAACAATGTATTTCAAGAGATTCATGGAGAGAATTTTGAGAGATTTTCTCTCATATACAGTACCTAAACAACTATCTAATCATCTCTGCAGTTGCAGTTTAACCCTAGAACGCATGACGTTAAAAATATACATATTAACGTATTGGGGGCCTTTTAGGCCCCCATGCACATAATGTAGAAAAACACACTTAAATAACTTTCACAAGTTTATTTCAAAATTGCTCAATAAAATATGAATAGTGGACAAAATTTTAATTCTAATTTTTCACAGAAAACACCAAAAAATCTTTTTTTTCCGAAATTTCACACAAAGACATGAAAACACACAAAAACGCATAGAAATCTATAGCAAACTAGCTGCAGCTACATTTTTATTCTAACTTTCTTTTCTATTATATTAGTCTTCCAAACAATTCTGACATGTTATTTTTTCAGAAGAGTGTTCTTTGCAAACAGTTTCCTTACAAGTGGAACAATGTCGCTCAGTTTTCCTCTCTATGTTTCTTGGACACATGAAACAACGCTTTCGTTTTCTTTCTCCTGGCTCTGGAATAATCTGAAACTGTACGCCACACCGTTTCATTGCTTCTTTAGTTTGCTTTGGCAAGCATTTCAAGTCGCTTCGCTCTATCATGTGAGGCAATACAAGTTCATGACAAAGGTCCTTCAAGAATATGCGTCTCCTGTCCTTCCTCTGTGCATGAAATTCCAGATGAGTTTCTGTATAAATAATGAATGAATTTAGGGCTGCTACATCAAGCATATTTGAAAATAGTACTACAGGCCATCGTTTTGTTTGCCTCTTACACGAATATTCTCCCACCATCTCATCCATTTTATCTACACCTCCTTTTGTTGTATTGTAATGCAGGATGATTTCTGGTTTCAATTTTTTGTCATTGCTGTCAACACTGCAATCGTGATGCATGGTACTGAGTAAAATTACAGATTTCTCCTTCTTCACCTTGTAAGATACCAAAGTCACTTTGTTATTGAATCCAAAGACACTCTCATAAAGTGCTCGCTGACGATTGTGTTTCAGTGCTTCTGGAATTTCTCATCTGTTTTGCTTTATAGTACCAACAAGTGTAATAGCTTTTGCAAGCAGAAAATTGCCTAGTTCAACATTGGTGAAATAATTGTCCATGGTAATGTTTCTACCTGAATTGAATATTGGAAAAGCAAGAGTTTTGACTATTTCAGACCCCAGATCCTTCTGTACTGGTGCACCAACCTCTTTGCCACAGTAGATTACACCATTTATGCCATAATAATTTGCAGAATTACACATCCAGAAGATTTTTATTCCATACTTGGCTGGCTTGCTGGTCATGTATTGTATGAACTTGCAGCATCCTCTGAACGGTACAAGTTGCTCATCTACACTAACATTAGTACTAGGATTGTAAAGTTTTGTGCAATTTTTGATAAATATGTTCCAGATATAACTGATAGGGGCTAATTTGTCTCTTTCAAACCTCGCTGCACAAGTTCGCTTATCATCGCCTCATATCTGCCCACTGACATTGTCGCCTTATAGTGTGGATCAGAAAGTGGGTCCAGAAATAATTCTCGTATTGGTACTAGTGTTGAGCATTCCGATACCGCAAGTATCGGGTATCGGCCGATACTTGCGGGTATCGGAATTCCGATACCGAGATCCGATACTTTTGTGGTATCGGGTATCGGTATCGAAACAACATTAATGTAAAAATGTGTAAAAGAGAGAATTAAAATAAAAAAATATTGCTATACTCACCTCTCCGACGCAGCCTGGACCTCAGCGAGGGAACCGGCAGCATTGTTTGCTTAAAATTCGCGCTTTTCCTTCCTTACATGAAGTCCCGGCTTGTGATTGGTCGCGTGCCGCCCATGTGGCCGCGACGTGACCAATCACAGCAAGCCGTGACGTAATTTTAGGTCCTTCGGGATTTTAAAATTACGTTCTGGCTTGTGATTGGTTGCGTCGCGGTCACATGGGCGACGCGACCAATCACAAGCCGTGATGTCACGGGAGGCTGGACACGCGCGCATTTTAAAATGCGCACGTGTCCTGCCTCCCGTGACGTCACGGCTTGTGATTGGTCACGTCGCCCATGTGACCGCGACGCGACCAATCACAAGCCAGAACGTAATTTTAAAATCCTGAAGGACCTAAAATTACGTCACGGCTTGCTGTGATTGGTCGCGTCGCGGCCACATGGGCGGCAGCGACCAATCACAAGCCGGGACTTCACGTAAGGAAGGAAAAGCGCGAATTTTAAGCAAACAACGCTGCCGGTTCCCTCGGTGAGGTCTAGGCTGCGTCGGAGAGGTGAGTATAGCAATATTTTTATTTTAATTCTTTCTTTTACACATTAATATGGATCCCAGGGCCTGAAGGAGAGTTTCCTCTCCTTCAGACCCTGGGAACCATCAGGGATACTGTCCGATACATGAGTCCCATTGACTTGTATTGGTATCGGGTATCGGTATCGGATTGGATCCGATACTTTGCCGGTATCGGCCGATACTTTCCGATACCGATACTTTCAAGTATCGGACGGTATCGCTCAACACTAATTGGGACATCATATGATTTTTGACTCCCTGCCAGCAGTAAAAGTACTCTATACACAGCTCATTACTGGGTTCCGAAGGACCTGAGGTGATGTCATGGCCTTATCACTCCCTCCAAAAATCACATGACATCCTCACATGTTATTATCCACACCCTGGCCCTTCCACCAACATTACTGAGTACAAATAAAGTAACTTGAGACACAAACACTACTGAGAACATGATAAAAATAGCGGGGGCCTAAAAGGACCCCAATTCGTACAGATGTAGTTTTCACCAAACAAGCATTGTTACACCATAATGCCCATCAAAAAATTATATGAACAACTGGATATTATCAACAACAACATACTTGAGGAATACCCGGAGTTTCAAAATTCTAACTAAAGTAATTTTGCATATAATAGCAAAAATGTAAGTTAGGCCCCCAATATGCGTTCTAGGGTTAAGATCTACAAGTAAATCACTATAGAGTCATAACAAATTGTTATTATGCAGATCTGGGTAGGGAATTTTTTTTTCATAGCAGGCACAGTATTACCATTTAAAACACTGTATATACACTTAATAATTGTATCACCAGTTTTGCGGCTTTTTATTTTAGCTATGGTAGCATTAGAAAGATAAAAGACTGAAAGGAACTCTTTAGACAGAACTGAAATGCTGTGTTGTGCCCAATGCAGTGTTCAGAAGGTAGGTGCATTACATAATTTCTATTTCACCCATTCTTTGAATGTCTGTGCCATACACCATCACTAAATGTAAAAAAAAAAAATCAATGTAGGAGAGATAGCTAGAAAGCTTTGAATATTCTCTGCAAATAGCTTGCGTGATGAAATGGCAGTAATAAATGACTGACATCCATTTACCCATAGCCATATATATGGGAGGTCACTTTGACATTACTAAGGTCTGTGTTTGTGTTAAAGAGCTTGAAAGCTGTTGGATATAGTACTAGGACATTTCAGAGAATTATTCATGTATTTTCTGGGACAAATTTCTTCACTGTAAATCAAATTTTTGATAGAAAAATGACCAAAACTGGACAATGCTAAGTTTTAAAAATGGGATAATTTCTACTGTTCAGTCTAAGTCTGTGCTTACATATTAGTTAGCTTTCATTGTGCCAAATATATATGCCAACTTATTAATGATTTCCTTAGCATACAGTTTTGCAGATTGGAACCCTAATGTATCTATTAGTACATACTCTATAATAACTCTCCCGGAAGAAGGCACATTCAGCTGAAACGCACGTAGGGGCTGTGGCACCTGCAGGTCTGAGGTAATTTGTTTAATATTTCTGGTTTAGTTGCTGGCTCATCTTTACTATATTTATTTGACTTGGTTATTAGTGGTTTTAATTAATCTTTCAATGGTGTGATATCTAGTTATAACAGTATATATAAATCTTCATGTTTGGAGCAACATGTTATATAGATTATTTATTTGCCTCTTTTCTGTGGTGCCACTTTCTTGGTATTTTTCACTATCTTAGAATTCCCTATTTACAGTACAGTTATATGTTTTTAAAATGTTTAATAAAATTATAACCTTTTAAACTACTCTGTTCTGTCATGTGCAATTTTATTTGGGTTCCTACTCTATAATCAGTAAAGGGAATCCAAGATGGAGAAGTGCCTGTAATCATTATCCCAAGGCTAAGAATAGCAAACTCTACTGGATGGCATTTCCAGCTCCAATACCCCAATGTACTTGACCTTGAGCCTCTTGCATCTTGTATACACATAATTGAGCTAATAAACTGAATATGGCAGTTTTTCCATAGCCATTGTTGTCCCATCATTGGCCGCACTGCCCACTTGTGCTATAAATGATGACTTACCTGTACAGACTGAAAAACTTACCAGTGTTATCTTAGAAAATGTCCCATTTCTATCAAAAGCAATATAAAATAAAGTAGCGGCAGCAAAATCCAAACCATCAGGAATACTAAATATGTTCCTCAGTGATAGACAGTATTGTCTGAAGTGAAATGATGCCTCTTTTGGATGAATAACGTACCACTGATTGGAAGTGAACTTTTTCCTTGGCTGCATTCATGGTTGTGGAATCAAGTGTGCACTCACGCTAATATGCTGCGGATCTGACCATCATTTTCCACGTCTTTTACAGTCAATTTTGACAATTTGTTGATCATCTAAATCTTTTTTCTCTTGTTTCTCTGGCTAAAGATTATCAGTAAAAATAAGTTAATTAAGAATCTAGGCCAACGTTGATGTATTACTCTGCATTTCCCATTATTTCCTCTTGACCTCCTAAAAGTTTGCAATGAATTTGTACAACTCCAGCACTTTCATGTCATGTACAATATTGTATCATAATGGATTTAAGGGTTCATCTGCAGTTCTCTGAGCATTTACCATGCTACAACAAGCAGCTAGAGATTTGCATTATCATCATGATGTATTTTGTAAAAAAGTTGCTATGTAAAGGTAACTTTTACGAATAACGTATATAGTTGTAATTTGTTTGGGTGGAAGGCTAAGGCCATGTTCACACTTTGCGGTTTTTACCGCGGATCCGCGGCGATTTTGATGCTGCGGGTCCGCAGCAGTTTCCATAGCGTTTACATTAACATGTAAACCCTATGGAAACCGCAAACCGCAGTGCACATGCTGCGGGAAAAACCGCGCAGAAACGCAGCGGTTTACAACCCACAGCATGTCACTACTTTGTGCAGAATCGCTGCGATTCTGCACCCATAGGAATGCATTGATCCGCTTACTTCCCGCATGGGGCTGTGCCCACGTTGCGGGAAGTAAGCGGATAATGCGCGGTTGCTACCCGGGGTGGAGGAGAGGAGACTCTCCTCCAGGCCCTGGGAAGCATAAATAGTGTAAAAAAAAAAAGAATTGAAATAAAAAATGATGCTATACTCACCTCTCAGCGCTGCACGCGGCCGTCCCCGGTCTCAGTTGCTGTGCGAACAGGACCTGCGGTGACGTCACGGTCACATGACCGTGATGACGCCGCGGTCACATGACCGTGACATCACGAAGGTCCTTCTCGGCACAGCAACTTTGGAACCGGAGAGCCGCGTGCAGCGCCGAGGAGATCGCGACGTCAGAGGGTGAGTATAACCAATTTTTATTATTTTTAACATTACTATTGATGCTGCATATTGCTGCATATGCAGCATCAATAGTATAGGAAGAAACCCGCAGCGGAAACCGCGGAACAAACCGCGATAAATCTGCAGGTATAACCGCAGCGGGTTTGCCCTGCAGATTTATCAAATCCGCTGCGGGAGAAGCCGCAGAGCACACCGCAAAGTGTGCACATAGCCTTAGAATGCATATCAGCCAAATTTGCCTGCTCATTTGATTTACAATCTCTCCTTTTATTATGGAATTTCCAAAACACATTATAATACGTTTCCAAAGGAAGAGATTATATTTTAACATCAAAACTTGACATAATGTATTAACTTTAGTGCAAACACATGATTTTGTTAATAAGGTAAATTTTATTAAGTGCAAAGTTTTGCTTTTAATGAATGCTAACCCCACAGAGTTTTCATTTTTGACATTCAATTATCTCACATCAAAAGTCAAAATTTGAAAATGACTTGTCACTCACAACACAGGGAAACGTGATAAGAATTGTTAGCTTGCTGATTGTAGTATATATAGCTATATGTTAAGCCACCAAGCATTCAAGAGTTCAACATTCATTATGCCCGCTGCCATTTTCTAGTAAAATGTTCCCTGTTGACCCATATAATGATGGGTGTGAATTAAGAAGGGTGCTTACCTGGTGGGTATCTGATATGCTCTCTACCAGCTAATATAGACTCTAATACAGAACAGGACAAGGGGAGTTACAGCATGGTTATGTCTGAAGAAGCAGGGGAAGGTAATCATATTTAGCAGATGTCATATGATCAGAGACCAAATGTTTAAAAAATAATCTTTGTTACTTACCCCCACTGTCAGAATCAGGGCACACAAGGTACAGAGAAGACTTTCTTCAATCATATTTGGCAATGATCCACTTATTTTGTACCAATCTGTAAATGATTCTCCCTGTGGCTATCACTAACTTTATTAAAGCACAATTGCATCTGAAAGGAGGCCTGCAAAAAATGTTAAAAAGCGTCTAAGGCTAAGTTCACACTAGGCGTTTCTGCAGCGTTCTTTTTTTGTATTTTTAATGCAAATTTTCAGTTTTGTTTTACAGCACCAGCAAAGTCTATGAGATTTCAGAAGTATCATGCAAACACATTGGTTCTTTTGTCACCAGGATTTTGTGCTTTGCTTGTTTTTTGCACAATGGGGCATGTTACTTCTTTCAGCATTTTTTCAGCATTTTTCACTCACCCTGGAAAAAACGCACAAAAATCACAGGTCTCAGTTTTTGCTGTCCTTTTTTGTGGAAAAACCTTATTCTATAGAACAGGACTTTTTTCAACTCTATACTTTATCAGCATGCACAAGAGACATGCTTGTGATTAGTGATGAGCGAATATACTCGTTACTCGAGATTTCTCAAGCTCGGGGGTCCTCCGAGTATTTTTTAGTGCTCGGAGTTTTAGTTTTTCTTGCCGCAGCTGAGTCATTTACATCTGTTAGCCGGCATAAGTACATGTGGGGGTTGCCTGGTTGCTAGGGAATCCTCACATTTACTTATGCTGGCTAACAGATGTAAATCATTCAGCTGCGGCGAGAAAAACTAAAACTCCGAGCACTAAAAAATACTCGGAGGACCCCAAGCATGCCCGAGAAATCTTGAGTAACGAGTATATTCGCTCATCACTACTTGTGATAAACAATTGTTCTGGGTACGCTCGTAAATGAGCTACTGTCACCTACTGAGTCACTCAAAAGTTACACTCATCTGTTATGGATGTTATAGCATTTGTTTGATGGCAGATTTATTCATTTTATTCATACAATTTGCAGTTAAAGAGGTCACTTATTTTCTATTGATGGCCTATCCTATATCTGATATCTGGTGATGTGACATATGGCACCCTGCCGATCAGCTGTTACAGGGCAAACCAAAAATTGCTGATGCTACGAGAACACAGCAGCCCTGTTATTTCTATAGTGGCCATGGCTGAATACAATAGAGGGTGGACACAACGTTTTGTCTTTGTTTGTACCCAATTTAGCCACAGTAAGTCACTTAAGGATTGTTAAATCTGCTGCACCTTTAAATTTACCACTTCTGTCTAGAGCTGTTACTTTAGTTTCTTTACTATGTAGAAGTGAGAACAATTTTTTTTGCCATTTAACACATGGTAGCTGATTAGTCTGGCTGAGACCAATATGCGTTGCTGACTATGTTCATTTTACCACTGACTTTTTAAAAGTGAAGAGTTTTATAAAATTGTAAAAAGTCACAATGTTTGAAACTCGTTTTTAACCTTCTTGCACAGTGTCATAAATTTCTCCTTAGACTTAATATAGAATATAATTTACTAAGTTTATATAATGGTTGCTAGGGTTGAGCGACTTTCATTTTTTTAAGATCGAGTCTGGTTTTGTGAAACCCGATTTAGTCCAGAGTCGAGTCGAGTGAAGTCGGCCGATTATCGCTAAAAGTCGGGGATCGACCGAAACACGAAACCCAATGCAAGTCAATGGGGAAGCATAGCCGGCAGTGAGTGGAGGCCAGGAAAACACCTACAGTGCACATTTTACTGCCAAAAACATCCATTCTTGTTTTCTGAAGCTTGTCAATCTTAATTAACTTTATAATAATAGTTGGGCACTGGAAATTGGTGGTCATTTGGCAAAAGTTGTGGGGGTAGGGCTGGTTCAAGGTTTTAGTGGGCCCAGCAAACATGGACTACGTCATGGCGGTGGAGCAGGGAGAGGTAAGTATTTCAACGTTGCAAGTGCTGTGATCCTGAGCAAGCAGGGGGGGGCCCACTCGTTCGCATTGGCACTGGCACAGGGCCCCTCAAAGTACGGCGGTGTGTTTGCATGGCGGGGGCGCCTCCCACCAGCAGCGACACTTTTGCGTACTCTGAGTGGCCCTGTGCCAGTGACGTCGCCAACGAGTATGCCCCCCCACCTGATGAAGGAACCTGCACTTTCATCTGCACCTTCCTCTTTGTCCCTGTGTAAGGTGGTATAATATGCGGGAAGGGGAACCTTACTTTCAGCAGGGTCAGATTCTGGCTGTGTAGAGTACAAGGGGAATGTAGTGGTCTAGGTCAATGTACCAGCAGACTCATCTAGCAGTGGCTGGGCAATGGGCAGGATGATGAGGAAACAGATATAGGGCCAAAGAATAAAGTAGGCTAAATGCAGATCAAAATTGGTAACAGGACTAAACAGGCGGCATTGCTTTGTTCAGTGGAGTAGCAAACCCAAGAGCAGCAGACACTGTTTCAAGGGCCTAACCACACTAGTAGGCCAAATGCAGTTTAATATCTGATAGTATAGGCCGAAAGCCAGAATGTGGAAGCTCAGCTTTGTTCAGTTGAGGACAACACCAGGGAGGGGCAGACACCGTTAGTAGGCCCTAACCACCATTTTGTTTTTTAAAAAACACTTAATGAGAGCCAGAAGGTTGAAGCTCAGCTTTATTCAGTTGAGGGCAACACCAGGCAGGGGCAGACACCGTTAGTAGGCCGGAACCACCATTTTGTTTTTTAAAAAACACTTAATGAGAGCCAGAAGGTTGAAGCTCAGCTTTATTCAGTTGAGGGCAACACCAGGCAGGGGCAGACACCGTTAGTAGGCCGGAACCAGCAATGTGTTTAAAAACAGCAGTTAATCAGAGCCGGAAGGTAGAAGCTCAGCTTTATTCAGTTGAGGGCAACACCAGGGAGGGGCAGAAGCCATTAGTAGGCCCTAACCACCATTTTGTTTTTTAAAAAACACTTAATGAGAGCCAGAAGGTTGAAGCTCAGCTTTATTCAGTTGAGGGCAACACCAGGCAGGGGCAGACACCGTTAGTAGGCCGGAACCACCATTTTGTTTTTTAAAAAACACTTAATGAGAGCCAGAAGGTTGAAGTCAGCTTTATTCAGTTGAGGGCAACACCAGGCAGGGGCAGACACCGTTAGTAGGCCGGAACCAGCAATGTGTTTAAAAACAGCAGTTAATCAGAGCCGGAAGGTAGAAGCTCAGCTTTATTCAGTTGAGGGCAACACCAGGGAGGGGCAGAAGCTGTTAGTAGGCCCTAACCACCATTTTGTTTTTTAAAAAACACTTAATGAGAGCCAGAAGGTTGAAGCTCAGCTTTATTCAGTTGAGGGCAACACCAGGCAGGGGCAGACACCGTTAGTAGGCCGGAACCAGCAATGTGTTTAAAAACAGCAGTTAATCAGAGCCGGAAGGTAGAAGCTCAGCTTTATTCAGTTGAGGGCAACACCAGGGAGGGGCAGAAGCCGTTAGTAGGCCCTAACCACCATTTTGTTTTTTAAAAAACACTTAATGAGAGCCAGAAGGTTGAAGCTCAGCTTTATTCAGTTGAGGGCAACACCAGGCAGGGGCAGACACCGTTAGTAGGCCGGAACCACCATTTTGTTTTTTAAAAAACACTTAATGAGAGCCAGAAGGTTGAAGCTCAGCTTTATTCAGTTGAGGGCAACACCAGGCAGGGGCAGACACCGTTAGTAGGCCGGAACCAGCAATGTGTTTAAAAACAGCAGTTAATCAGAGCCGGAAGGTAGAAGCTCAGCTTTATTCAGTTGAGGGCAACACCAGGGAGGGGCAGAAGCCGTTAGTAGGCCCTAACCACCATTTTGTTTTTTAAAAAACACTTAATGAGAGCCAGAAGGTTGAAGCTCAGCTTTATTCAGTTGAGGGCAACACCAGGCAGGGGCAGACACCGTTAGTAGGCCGGAACCACCATTTTGTTTTTTAAAAAACACTTAATGAGAGCCAGAAGGTTGAAGTCAGCTTTATTCAGTTGAGGGCAACACCAGGCAGGGGCAGACACCGTTAGTAGGCCGGAACCAGCAATGTGTTTAAAAACAGCAGTTAATCAGAGCCGGAAGGTAGAAGCTCAGCTTTATTCAGTTGAGGGCAACACCAGGGAGGGGCAGAAGCTGTTAGTAGGCCCTAACCACCATTTTGTTTTTTAAAAAACACTTAATGAGAGCCAGAAGGTTGAAGCTCAGCTTTATTCAGTTGAGGGCAACACCAGGCAGGGGCAGACACCGTTAGTAGGCCGGAACCAGCAATGTGTTTAAAAACAGCAGTTAATCAGAGCCGGAAGGTAGAAGCTCAGCTTTATTCAGTTGAGGGCAACACCAGGGAGGGGCAGAAGCCGTTAGTAGGCCCTAACCACCATTTTGTTTTTTAAAAAACACTTAATGAGAGCCAGAAGGTTGAAGCTCAGCTTTATTCAGTTGAGGGCAACACCAGGCAGGGGCAGACACCGTTAGTAGGCCGGAACTACCATTTTGTTTTTTAAAAAACACTTAATGAGAGCCAGAAGGTTGAAGCTCAGCTTTATTCAGTTGAGGGCAACACCAGGCAGGGGCAGACACCGTTAGTAGGCCGGAACCAGCAATGTGTTTAAAAACAGCAGTTAATCAGAGCCGGAAGGTAGAAGCTCAGCTTTATTCAGTTGAGGGCAACACCAGGGAGGGGCAGAAGCCGTTAGTAGGCCCTAACCACCATTTTGTTTTTTAAAAAACACTTAATGAGAGCCAGAAGGTTGAAGCTCAGCTTTATTCAGTTGAGGGCAACACCAGGCAGGCGCAGACACCGTTAGTAGGCCGGAACCAGCAATGTGTTTAAAAACAGCAGTTAATCAGAGCCGGAAGGTAGAAGCTCAGCTTTATTCAGTTGAGGGCAACACCAGGGAGGGGCAGAAGCCGTTAGTAGGCCCTAACCACCATTTTGTTTTTTAAAAAACACTTAATGAGAGCCAGAAGGTTGAAGCTCAGCTTTATTCAGTTGAGGGCAACACCAGGGAGGGGCAGAAGCCGTTAGTAGGCCCTAACCACCATTTTGTTTTTTAAAAAACACTTAATGAGAGCCAGAAGGTTGAAGCTCAGCTTTATTCAGTTGAGGGCAACACCAGGCAGGGGCAGACACCGTTAGTAGGCCGGAACCAGCAATGTGTTTAAAAACAGCAGTTAATCAGAGCCGGAAGGTAGAAGCTCAGCTTTATTCAGTTGAGGGCAACACCAGGGAGGGGCAGAAGCCGTTAGTAGGCCCTAACCACCATTTTGTTTTTTAAAAAACACTTAATGAGAGCCAGAAGGTTGAAGCTCAGCTTTATTCAGTTGAGGGCAACACCAGGCAGGGGCAGACACCGTTAGTAGGCCGGAACCACCATTTTGTTTTTTAAAAAACACTTAATGAGAGCCAGAAGGTTGAAGCTCAGCTTTATTCAGTTGAGGGCAACACCAGGGAGGGGCAGAAGCCGTTAGTAGGCCCTAACCACCATTTTGTTTTTTAAAAAACACTTAATGAGAGCCAGAAGGTTGAAGCTCAGCTTTATTCAGTTGAGGGCAACACCAGGCAGGGGCAGACACCGTTAGTAGGCCGGAACCACCATTTTGTTTTTTAAAAAACACTTAATGAGAGCCAGAAGGTTGAAGCTCAGCTTTATTCAGTTGAGGGCAACACCAGGCAGGGGCAGACACCGTTAGTAGGCCGGAACCAGCAATGTGTTTAAAAACAGCAGTTAATCAGAGCCGGAAGGTAGAAGCTCAGCTTTATTCAGTTGAGGGCAACACCAGGGAGGGGCAGAAGCCGTTAGTAGGCCCTAACCACCATTTTGTTTTTTAAAAAACACTTAATGAGAGCCAGAAGGTAGAAGCTCAGCTTTATTCAGTTGAGGACAACTTGAATTAGGGACTGCATACAGACTTAGCAGGCTGTCCCCTGTGTGGACCATGCATCCAATACATTAACCCATTGAGCCACAAAGGACACGTAACCTTCCGTGGCCATGCCTACAGGTCCATGTGTCTGTTGTCAGGTGTACCTTTGTCAGTGTAGGCCTATTGGAAGGAGGGACCGCAGACAGGCTTCGAAGGCCTAACACAATAAAATGGGCTGGCTGTAGGCACTTTAAAATTGGTTCCAGGGGTACACGGGCAGCAGTGGTCTGGTCAGTGGAGGCCTAGTGGAAGGAGGGACCGCAGACAGGCTTCGAAGGCCTAACACAATAAAATGGGCTGGCTGTAGGCACTTTAAAATTGGTTCCAGGGGTACACGGGCAGCAGTGGTCTGGTCAGTGGAGGCCTAGTGGAAGGAGGGACCGCAGACAGGCTTCGAAGGCCTAACACAATAAAATGGGCTGGCTGTAGGCACTTTAAAATTGGTTCCAGGGGTACACGGGCAGCAGTGGTCTGGTCAGTGGAGGCCTAGTGGAAGGAGGGACCGCAGACAGGCTTCGAAGGCCTAACACAATAAAATGGGCTGGCTGTAGGCACTTTAAAATTGGTTCCAGGGGTACACGGGCAGCAGTGGTCTGGTCAGTGGAGGCCTAGTGGAAGGAGGGACCGCAGACAGGCTTCGAAGGCCTAACACAATAAAATGGGCTGGCTGTAGGCACTTTAAAATTGGTTCCAGGGGTACACGGGCAGCAGTGGTCTGGTCAGTGGAGGCCTAGTGGAAGGAGGGACCGCAGACAGGCTTCGAAGGCCTAACACAATAAAATGGGCTGGCTGTAGCCACTTTAAAATTGGTTCCAGGGGTACACGGGCAGCAGTGGTCTGGTCAGTGGAGGCCTAGTGTAAGGAGGGACCGCAGACAGGCTTCGAAGGCCTAAAATAACAAACAATAGGCTCATGGCAGTTTTACAGCGGTTACATGGATACACGGGCAGGCAGCTTGGTGGTGAGTGGAGGAGTATTTAAAGTAGGGACCGCAGACAGGCTATCAAAGGCCTAAAATAACAAACAATAGGCTCATGGCAGTTTTACAGCGGTTACATGGATACACGGGCAGGCAGCTGGTGATGAGTGGAGGAGTATTTAAAGTAGGGACCGCAGACAGGCTATCAAAGGCCTAAAATAACAAACAATAGGCTCATGGCAGTTTTACAGCGTTTACATGGATACACAGGCAGCTTGGTGGTGAGTGGAGGAGTATTTAAAGTAGGGACCGCAGACAGGCTATCAAAGGCCTAAAATAACAAACAATAGGCTCATGGCAGTTTTACAGCGGTTACATGGATACACGGGCAGGCAGCTGGTGATGAGTGGAGGAGTATTTAAAGTAGGGACCGCAGACAGGCTATCAAAGGCCTAAAATAACAAACAATAGGCTCATGGCAGTTTTACAGCGGTTACATGGATACACGGGCAGGCAGCTGGTGATGAGTGGAGGAGTATTTAAAGTAGGGACCGCAGACAGGCTATCAAAGGCCTAAAATAACAAACAATAGGCTCATGGCAGTTTTACAGCGGTTACATGGATACACAGGCAGCTTGGTGGTGAGTGGAGGAGTATTTAAAGTAGGGACCGCAGACAGGCTATCAAAGGCCTAAAATAACAAACAATAGGCTCATGGCAGTTTTACAGCGGTTACATGGATACACGGGCAGGCAGCTGGTGATGAGTGGAGGAGTATTTAAAGTAGGGACCGCAGACAGGCTATCAAAGGCCTAAAATAACAAACAATAGGCTCATGGAAGTTTTACAGCGGTTACATGGATACACGGGCAGGCAGCTTGGTGGTGAGTGGAGGAGTATTTAAAGTAGGGACCGCAGACAGGCTATCAAAGGCCTAAAATAACAAACAATAGGCTCATGGCAGTTTTACAGCGGGGACATGGATACACGGGCAGGCAGCTTGGTGGTGAGTGGAGGAGTATTTAAAGTAGGGACCGCAGACAGGCTATCAAAGGCCTAAAATAACAAACAATAGGCTCATGGCAGTTTTACAGCGGTTACATGGATACACAGGCAGCTTGGTGGTGAGTGGAGGAGTATTTAAAGTAGGGACCGCAGACAGGCTATCAAAGGCCTAAAATAACAAACAATAGGCTCATGGCAGTTTTACAGCGGTTACATGGATACACAGGCAGCTTGGTGGTGAGTGGAGGAGTATTTAAAGTAGGGACCGCAGACAGGCTATCAAAGGCCTAAAATAACAAACAATAGGCTCATGGCAGTTTTACAGCGGGGACATGGATACACGGGCAGGCAGCTTGGTGGTGAGTGGAGGAGTATTTAAAGTAGGGACCGCAGACAGGCTATCAAAGGCCTAAAATAACAAACAATAGGCTCATGGCAGTTTTACAGCGGTTACATGGATACACAGGCAGCTTGGTGGTGAGTGGAGGAGTATTTAAAGTAGGGACCACAGACAGGCTATCAAAGGCCTAAAATAACAAACAATAGGCTCATGGCAGTTTTACAGCGGTTACATGGATACACAGGCAGCTTGGTGGTGAGTGGAGGAGTATTTAAAGTAGGGACCGCAGACAGGCTATCAAAGGCCTAAAATAACAAACAATAGGCTCATGGCAGTTTTACAGCGGTTACATGGATACACGGGCAGGCAGCTTGGTGGTGAGTGGAGGAGTATTTAAAGTAGGGACCGCAGACAGGCTATCAAAGGCCTAAAATAACAAACAATAGGCTCATGGCAGTTTTACAGCGGGGACATGGATACACGGGCAGGCAGCTTGGTGGTGAGTGGAGGAGTATTTAAAGTAGGGACCGCAGACAGGCTATCAAAGGCCTAAAATAACAAACAATAGGCTCATGGCAGTTTTACAGCGGTTACATGGATACACAGGCAGCTTGGTGGTGAGTGGAGGAGTATTTAAAGTAGGGACCGCAGACAGGCTATCAAAGGCCTAAAATAACAAACAATAGGCTCATGGCAGTTTTACAGCGGTTACATGGATACACAGGCAGCTTGGTGGTGAGTGGAGGAGTATTTAAAGTAGGGACCGCAGACAGGCTATCAAAGGCCTAAAATAACAAACAATAGGCTCATGGCAGTTTTACAGCGGGGACATGGATACACGGGCAGGCAGCTTGGTGGTGAGTGGAGGAGTATTTAAAGTAGGGACCGCAGACAGGCTATCAAAGGCCTAAAATAACAAACAATAGGCTCATGGCAGTTTTACAGCGGTTACATGGATACACAGGCAGCTTGGTGGTGAGTGGAGGAGTATTTAAAGTAGGGACCACAGACAGGCTATCAAAGGCCTAAAATAACAAACAATAGGCTCATGGCAGTTTTACAGCGGTTACATGGATACACAGGCAGCTTGGTGGTGAGTGGAGGAGTATTTAAAGTAGGGACCGCAGACAGGCTATCAAAGGCCTAAAATAACAAACAATAGGCTCATGGCAGTTTTACAGCGGTTACATGGATACACGGGCAGGCAGCTTGGTGGTGAGTGGAGGAGTATTTAAAGTAGGGACCGCAGACAGGCTATCAAAGGCCTAAAATAACAAACAATAGGCTCATGGCAGTTTTACAGCGGGGACATGGATACACGGGCAGGCAGCTTGGTGGTGAGTGGAGGAGTATTTAAAGTAGGGACCGCAGACAGGCTATCAAAGGCCTAAAATAACAAACAATAGGCTCATGGCAGTTTTACAGCGGTTACATGGATACACGGGCAGGCAGCTTGGTGGTGAGTGGAGGAGTATTTAAAGTAGGGACCGCAGACAGGCTATCAAAGGCCTAAAATAACAAACAATAGGCTCATGGCTAGTGTTGAGCATTCCGATACTGCAAGTATCGGGTATCGGCCGATACTTGCTGTATCGGAATTCCGATACCGAGATCCGATATTTTTGTGATATCGGGTATCGGTATCGAAACAACATTAATGTAAAAATGTGTAAAAGAGAGAATTAAAATAAAAAATATTGCTATACTCACCTCTCCGACGCAGCCTGCACCTTACCGAGGGAAGCGGCAGCGTTCTTTGTTTAAACTTCGCGCTTTTCTTTCATTTACGTGAGTCCCGGCTTGTGATTGGTTGCGTGCCGCCCATGTGACCGGGACGCAACCAATCACAGCAAGCCGTGACGTAATTTCAGGTCCTTCAGGATTTTAAAATTACGTTCCGGCGTTGTGATTGGTTGCGTCGCAGTCACATGGGCGACGCAACCAATCACAGCAAGCCGTGACGTAATTTCAGGTCCTTAAGGATTTTAAAATTACGTCCCGGCTTTGTGATTGGTTGCGTCGCAGTCACATGGGCGACGCAACCAATCACAGCAAGCCGTGACGTAATTTCAGGTCCTTAAGGATTTTAAAATTACGTCCCGGCTTTGTGATTGGTTGCGTCGCAGTCACATGGGAGACGCAACCAATCACAAGCCGTGACGTCACGGGAGGCTGGACACGCGCCCATTTTAAAATTTTAAAATGCGCGCGTGTCCAGCCTCCCGGCTTGTGATTGGTTGATCGCGGCGCAACCAATCACAAGCCGGGACGTCACGGGAGGCTGGACACGCGCCCATTTTAAAAAGCGCGCGTGTCCAGCCTCCCGTGACGTCACGGCTTGTGATTGGTTAATGGCGGCCATGTTGCCGGGACGCGGACCAATCACAGCAAGCCGTGACGTAATTTTGTCACGGCTTGCTGTGATTGGTCCGCGTCCCGGCAACATGGGCGCCGTGACCAATCATAAGCCGGGACGTCACTGGAGGCTGGACACGCGCGCTTTTTAAAATGGGCGCGTGTCCAGCCTCCCGTGACGTCCCGGCTTGTGATTGGTGAATGGCGGCCATGTTGCCGGGACGCGGACCAATCACAGCAAGCCGTGACGTAATTTCGTCACGGCTTGCTGTGATTGGTCCGCGTCCCGGCAACATGGGCGCCGTGACCAATCATAAGCCAGGACGTCACTGGAGGCTGGACACGCGCGCTTTTTAAAATGGGCGCGTGTCCAGCCTCCCGTGACGTCCCGGCTTGTGATTGGTGAATGGCGGCCATGTTGCCGGGACGCGGACCAATCACAGCAAGCCGTGACGTAATTTCGTCACGGCTTGCTGTGATTGGTCCGCGTCCCGGCAACATGGCCGCCCTGACCAATCAGAAGCCGGGACTTCATGTAACCAAGTAAAAGCGCGAATTTTAAACAAACAACGCTGCCGGTTCCCTCGCTGAGGTCCAGGCTGCGTCGGAGAGGTGAGTATAGCGATATTTTTTATTTTAATTCTTTCTTTTACACATTTATATGGATCCCAGGGCCTGAAGGAGAGTTTCCTCTCCTTCAGACCCTGGGAACCATCAGGAATACCGTCCGATACTTGAGTCCCATTGACTTGTATTGGTATCGGGTATCGGTATCGGATTGGATCCGATACTTTGCCGGTATCGGCCGATACTTTCCGATACCGATACTTTCAAGTATCGGACGGTATCGCTCAACACTACTCATGGCAGTTTTACAGCGGTTACATGGATACACGGGCAGGCAGCTTGGTGGTGAGTGGAGGAGTATTTAAAGTAGGGACCGCAGACAGGCTATCAAAGGCCTAAAATAACAAACAATAGGCTCATGGCAGTTTTACAGCGGTTACATGGATACACGGGCAGGCAGCTGGTGATGAGTGGAGGAGTATTTAAAGTAGGGACCGCAGACAGGCTATCAAAGGCCTAAAATAACAAACAATAGGCTCATGGCAGTTTTACAGCGGTTACATGGATACACGGGCAGGCAGCTGGTGATGAGTGGAGGAGTATTTAAAGTAGGGACCGCAGACAGGCTATCAAAGGCCTAAAATAACAAACAATAGGCTCATGGCAGTTTTACAGCGGTTACATGGATACACGGGCAGGCAGCTGGTGATGAGTGGAGGAGTATTTAAAGTAGGGACCGCAGACAGGCTATCAAAGGCCTTAAATAACAAACAATAGGCTCATGGCAGTTTTACAGCGGTTACATGGATACACGGGCAGGCAGCTGGTGATGAGTGGAGGAGTATTTAAAGTAGGGACCGCAGACAGGCTATCAAAGGCCTAAAATAACAAACAATAGGCTCATGGCAGTTTTACAGCGGTTACATGGATACACGGGCAGGCAGCTGGTGATGAGTGGAGGAGTATTTAAAGTAGGGACCGCAGACAGGCTATCAAAGGCCTAAAATAACAAACAATAGGCTCATGGCAGTTTTACAGCGGTTACATGGATACACGGGCAGGCAGCTGGTGATGAGTGGAGGAGTATTTAAAGTAGGGACCGCAGACAGGCTATCAAAGGCCTAAAATAACAAACAATAGGCTCATGGCAGCTTTACAGCGGTTACATGGATACACGGGCAGGCAGCTGGTGATGAGTGGAGGAGTATTTAAAGTAGGGACCGCAGACAGGCTATCAAAGGCCTAAAATAACAAACAATAGGCTCATGGCAGTTTTACAGCGTTTACATGGATACACAGGCAGCTTGGTGGTGAGTGGAGGAGTATTTAAAGTAGGGACCGCAGACAGGCTATCAAAGGCCTAAAATAACAAACAATAGGCTCATGGCAGTTTTACAGCGGTTACATGGATACACGGGCAGGCAGCTGGTGATGAGTGGAGGAGTATTTAAAGTAGGGACCGCAGACAGGCTATCAAAGGCCTAAAATAACAAACAATAGGCTCATGGCAGTTTTACAGCGGTTACATGGATACACGGGCAGGCAGCTGGTGATGAGTGGAGGAGTATTTAAAGTAGGGACCGCAGACAGGCTATCAAAGGCCTAAAATAACAAACAATAGGCTCATGGCAGTTTTACAGCGGTTACATGGATACACGGGCAGGCAGCTGGTGATGAGTGGAGGAGTATTTAAAGTAGGGACCGCAGACAGGCTATCAAAGGCCTAAAATAACAAACAATAGGCTCATGGCAGCTTTACAGCGGTTACATGGATACACGGGCAGGCAGCTGGTGATGAGTGGAGGAGTATTTAAAGTAGGGACCGCAGACAGGCTATCAAAGGCCTAAAATAACAAACAATAGGCTCATGGCAGTTTTACAGCGGTTACATGGATACACAGGCAGCTTGGTGGTGAGTGGAGGAGTATTTAAAGTAGGGACCGCAGACAGGCTATCAAAGGCCTAAAATAACAAACAATAGGCTCATGGCAGTTTTACAGCGGTTACATGGATACACAGGCAGCTTGGTGGTGAGTGGAGGAGTAGTGCAAGGAGTGTCTGTCCCAGTACTCCCAAAATATAAATAGATGTTAATGTCTCGCAAAACAACCAAAACAAAAAAAAAGGTGGCATACTTAGGTACAGGGGTGGGCTCATCTACTGAGTTTCTGACATAGTAATTTGGCAGTAACTATTTAATGGTGCCAATATAGGACACAGACACAGACTACTTTAAGTTGCATCATAGATGTCTACAAATTTGTATTGTCAGTGCCAGACATTGAATGATGTCAGCGAATAGACTAAAGATTGGTGGAGCTGTGCGACATAATTTTGCACGTGGTAGAGCACATTTTGAGCTGGGGTAGGGGGGAACTCTCTTGAGGCCGGCGGGACCGCCCCAGGGCCCCTCATGTTACAACGGTGTGTCTGACGTTGGGTGCGCACCACCACCGCCAGAGACACTACATTGTACTATGAGGGACCCAGTAGCAATGCCGTCAACCAAAAGCGAGCACACCCACCTCTTCAGACAAACAGCAGTCTCACGGGTGCTTGCGCCAAGTCGCGATACCACGGCCCCGTGTGGGGAGTTTGGCCATTTAGGGAGGTGTAAACATGTCGTATGCTGTACAATCAGCTGCAGCAAATTAGACATTAGAAAAGTAATTCACAGGCAAGAGCTTTTCATAGGAAAGCTAGGTGTCGGCCGGGCAAGGTGGGGCAAAAGATTTCGAAATCCAGTTGTGGTTCATTTTAATGAATGTTAGATCGTCAACATTTTGGGTAGCCAGACGAGTCCTTTTTTCGGTTAATATTGAACCTGCAGCACTGAATACTCTTTCTGATAGGACACTTGCTGCCGGGCAAGCAAGCTCCTGCAATGCATATTCTGCCAATTCTGGCCAGGTGTCTAATTTGGAGGCCCAGTAATCAAATGGGAATGACGGTTGAGGGAGAACATCGATAAGGGATGAAAAATAGTTAGTAACCATACTGGACAAATGTTGTCTCCTGTCACTTTCAATTGATGCAGCAGTACCTGTCCTGTCTGCGGTCATAGCAAAATCACTCCACAACCTGGTCAGAAAACCCCTCTGTCCAACGCCACTTCTGATGTGTGCACCCCTAACACTCCTAGTCTGCTGCCCCCTGGAGCTCGTGTGAGAACGATCACGTGCGCTGTGTGCTGGGAATGCCTGAAGCAAACGGTCAACAAGAGTTGATTGTTTGGTTGCTAATAGTAGTTCCAAGTTCTCATGTGGCATAATATTTTGCAATTTGCCTTTATAGCGTGGATCAAGGAGGCAGGCCAACCAGTAATCGTCATCGTTCATCATTTTCGTAATGCGTGTGTCCCTTTTTAGGATACGTAAGGCATAATCCGCCATGTGGGCCAAAGTTCCAGTTGTCAAATCTCCGGTTGTGATTGGTTGAGGGGCAGTTGCAGGCAAATCTACGTCACTTGTGTCCCTCAAAAAACCAGAACCCGGCCGTGACACGCAACCAATTTCCTGTGCCCCCGGGAAAGGTTCGGCATTAAAAATATACTCATCCCCATCATCCTCCTCGTCCTCCACCTCCTCTTCGCCCGCTACCTCGTCCTGTACACTGCCCTGACCAGACAATGGCTGACTGTCATCAAGGCTTTCCTCTTCCTCTGGTGCAGACGCCTGCTCCTTTATGTGCGTCAAACTTTGCATCAGCAGACGCATTAGGGGGATGCTCATGCTTATTACGGCGTTGTCTGCACTAACCAGCCGTGTGCATTCCTCAAAACACTGAAGGACTTGACACATGTCTTGTATCTTAGACCACTGCACACCTGACAACTCCATGTCTGCCATCCTACTGCCTGCCCGTGTATCCTCCCACAAATAAATAACAGCACGCCTCTGTTCGCACAGTCTCTGAAGCATGTGCAGTGTTGAGTTCCACCTTGTTGCAACGTCTATGATTAGGCGATGCTGGGGAAGGTTCAAAGACCGCTGATAGGTCTGCATACGGCTGGCGTGTACAGGCGAACGTCGGATATGTGAGCAAAGTGCACGCACTTTGAGGAGCAGGTCGGAGAACCCAGGATAAGTTTTCAATAAGCACTGCACCACCAGGTTTAAGGTGTGAGCCAGGCAAGGAATGTGTTTCAGTTGGGAAAGGGAGATGGCAGCCATGAAATTCCTTCCGTTATCACTCACTACCTTGCCTGCCTCAAGATCTACTGTGCCCAGCCACGACTGCGTTTCTTGTTGCAAGAACTCGGACAGAACTTCCGCGGTGTGTCTGTTGTCGCCCAAACACTTCATAGCCAATACAGCCTGCTGACGCTTGGCAGTAGCTGGCCCATAATGGGACAACTGGTGTGCAACAGTGTCATCTGCCGATGGAGTGGTTGGCAGACTGCGTTCTGTGGAAGAGCTGTAGCTTCTGCAGGAGGATGAGGAGGAGGAGGAGGAGGGGGTGCGAACGCCTACAGCCAACTGTTTCCTAGACCGTGGGCTAGGCACAACTGTCCCTAAATTGATGTCGCCTGTGGACCCTGCATCCACCACATTCACCCAGTGTGCCGTGATGGACACATAACGTCCCTGGCCATGCCTACTGGTCCATGCATCTGTAGTCAGGTGCACCTTTGTACTCACAGATTGCCTGAGTGCATGGACGATGCGCTGTTTAACATGCTGGTGCAGGGCTGGGATGGCTTTTCTGGAAAAAAAGTGTCGACTGGGTAGCTCGTATCGTGGTTCAGCGTACTCCATCAGGGCTTTGAAAGCTTCGCTTTCAACTAACCGGTAGGGCATCATCTCTAACGAGATTAGTCTAGCTATGTGGGCGTTAAAACCCTGTGTACGCGGATGCGAGGATAAGTACTTCCTTTTTCTAACCAGAGTCTCATGTAGGGTGAGCTGGACTGGAGAGCTGGAGATCGTGGAACTTTCGGGTGTGCCGGTGTACATGGCAGACTGAGAGACGGTTGGAGACGGTATTGTTTCCGCCGGTGCCCTAGATGCAATATTTCCTCCTACAAAACTGGTGGTTCCCTGACCCTGACTGCTTTTGGCTGGCAAAGAAACCTGCACAGATACTGCCGGTGGTGCGGAAAATGGTGGCCTTACAGTGACGGAAGGGATGTTGCGTTGCTGACTAGCTTCATTGGCCGAGGGTGCTACAACCTTAAGGGACGTTTGGTAGTTAGTCCAGGCTTGCAAATGCATGGTGGTTAAGTGTCTATGCATGCAACTAGTATTTAGACTTTTCAGATTCTGACCTCTGCTTAAGCTAGTTGAACATTTTTGACAGATGACTTTGCGCTGATCAGTTGGATGTTGTTTAAAAAAATGCCAGACTGCACTCTTCCTAGACTCGGATCCCTTTTCAGGGATTGCAGACTGAGCTTTAACCGGATGGCCACGCTGTCCTCCAACAGGTTTTGGCTTTGACACGCGTTTTGGGCCAGATACGGGCCCGGCAGATGGAACCTGTTGCGATGTTGATGCCTGCTGCGGCCCCTCCTCCACCTCCACTTCTGAACTACTGCCGCCTGCACCCTGTTCCCCCAATGGCTGCCAATCGGGGTCAATAACTGGGTCATCTATTACCTCCTCTTCGAGCTCGTGTGCAACTTCGTCTGTGTCACTGTGTCGGTCGGTGGTATAGCGTTCGTGGCGGGGCAACATAGTCTCATCAGGGTCTGATTGTGGATCTGTACCCTGAGAGGGCAATGTGGTGGTCTGAGTCAAAGGAGCAGCATAGTACTCTGGCTGTGGCTGCGCATCAGTGCACTCCATGTCAGAATCTACTTGTAATGGGCATGGCCTGTTAAATGTTTCACTTTCTAAGCCAGGGACGGTATGTGTAAAGAGCTCCATGGAGTGACCCGTTGTGTCGCCTGCTGCATCCTTCTCTCTTGTTGTAGTTTTTGCTGAGGAGGACAAGGAAGCGACTTGTCCCTGACCGTGAACATCCACAAGCGACGCGCTGCTTTTACATTTACCAGTTTCGGAAGAGGAGGCAAAAGAGCTAGAGGCTGAGTCTGCAATGTAAGCCAAAACTTGCTGTTGCTGCTCCGCCTTTAAAAGCGGTTTTCCTACTCCCAGAAAAGAGAGCGTTCGAGGCCTTGTGTAGCCTGACGACGAAACTGGCTCCACAGCTCCAGACTTAGGTGGAATATTTTTATCCCCACGACCACCTGATGCTCCACTACCACTACCATCATTACCAGCTGACAATGAACGCCCACGACGACCTCTTGCACCAGACTTCCTCATTGTTTTAAAATCTTAACCAAAGTAACTTTATTTGTTGCTGTCAAACAACTTACACGGTGAGCTATAACTTCAGTATGATTTCAATATCCCTTAACAGGTTGGTGAGACCACAAGGAAAATCAGGCACAATGTTACACACTCTGTTTTCTGTGGCACAAAATCACAGAGATGACACACACGCAGGACTGTCACTCAAGCACTAATGTCAATATTAATCTCCCACCTAATTTATTTATTTTTTTTTCTCAGGGAGACTTTAGAAACCAAATAATATTAAAAAAAACAAAAAAATAAATAGCCTTTCTATGGCCCACTGAATGAGAGAGAGAGGTGGCACACCCAGGAGTCAAGACTGGCACACAAGCTGAAAGGGCAATATTACTCTCCCACTGTTTTTTTAGGTATTTTTTGTTTTTTAAGGGAGACTTTAGAAACCAAATAATATTTAAAAAAAACAAAAAAAAAAAGGCTTTCTATGGCCCACAATTAGAGAGAGAGAGGTGGCACACCGAGGAGTCAAGACTGGCGCACAAGCTGAAAGGGCAATATTACTCTCCCACTGTTTTTTTAAGTTTTTATTTTTTTATTTTCAGGGAGACTTTAGAAACCAAATAATATAAAAAAAAACAAAAAAATAAATAGCCTTTCTATGGCCCACTGAATGAGAGAGAGAGGTGGCACACCCAGGAGTCAAGACTGGCACACAAGCTGAAAGGGCAATATTACTCTCCCACTGTTTTTTTATGTATTTTTTTGTTTTTTAAGGGAGACTTTAGAAACCAAATAATATTAAAAAAACCAAAAAAATAAATAGCCTTTCTATGGCCCACTGAATGAGAGAGAGAGGTGGCACACCCAGGAGTCAAGACTGGCACACAAGCTGAAAGGGCAATATTACTCTCCCACTGTTTTTTTATGTTTTTTTTTTTTTCAGGGAGACTTTAGAAACCAAATAATATTAAAAAAACCAAAAAAATAAATATCCTTTCTATGGCCCACTGAATGAGAGAGAGAGGTGGCACACCCAGGAGTCAAGACTGGCACACAAGCTGAAAGGGCAATATTACTCTCCCACTGTTTTTTTATGTTTTTTTTTTTTCAGGGAGACTTTAGAAACCAAATAATATTAAAAAAACCAAAAAAATAAATAGCCTTTCTATGGCCCACTGAATGAGAGAGAGAGGTGGCACACCCAGGAGTCAAGACTGGCACACAAGCTGAAAGGGCAATATTACTCTCCCACTGTTTTTTTTAGGTATTTTTTGTTTTTTAAGGGAGACTTTAGAAACCAAATAATATTAAAAAAAAAACAAAAAAAAAAAAGGCTTTCTATGGCCCACAATTAGAGAGAGAGAGGTGGCACACCCAGGAGTCAAGACTGGCGCACAAGCTGAAAGGGCAATATTACTCTCCCACTGTTTTTTTAAGTTTTTTTTTATTATTTTCAGGGAGACTTTAGAAACCAAATAATATTAAAAAAAACAAAAAAATAAATAGCCTTTCTATGGCCCACTGAATGAGAGAGAGAGGTGGCACACCCAGGAGTCAAGACTGGCACACAAGCTGAAAGGGCAATATTACTCTCCCACTGTTTTTTTAGGTATTTTTTGTTTTTTAAGGGAGACTTTAGAAACCAAATAATATTAACCCCTTCACCCCCAAGGGTGGTTTGCATGTTAATGACCGGGCCAATTTTTACAATTCTGACCACTGTCCCTTTATGAGGTTATAACTCTGGAACGCTTCAACGGATCTTGGCGATTCTGACATTGTTTTCTCGTAACATATTGTACTTCATGATAGTGGTAAAATTTCTTTGATATTACCTGCGTTTATTTGCAGAAAAAATGGAAATTTGGCGAAAATTTTGAAAATTTTGCAATTTTCCAACTTTGAATTTTTATGCCCTTAAATCACAGAGATATGTCATGCAAAATACTTAATAAGTAACATTTCCCACATGCCTACTTTACATCAGCACAATTTTGGAACCAAAATTTTTTTTTGTTAGGGAGTTATAAGGGTTAAAAGTTGACCAGCAATTTCTCATTTTTACAACACCATTTTTTTTTAGGGACCACATCTCATTTGAAGTCATTTTGAGGGGTCTATATGATAGAAAATACCCATGTGTGACACCATTCTAAAAACTGCACCCCTCAAGGTGCTCAAAACCATATTCAAGAAGTTTATTAACCCTTCTGGTGCTTCACAGGAATTTTTGGAATGTTTAAATAAAAATGAACATTTAACTTTTTTTCACAAAAAATTTACTTCAGCTCCAATTTGTTTTATTTTACCAAGGGTAACAGGAGAAAATGGACCCCAAAATTTGTTGTACAATTTGTCCTGAGTACGCCGATACCCCATATGTGGGGGTAAACCACTGTTTGGGTGCATGACAGAGCTCGGAAGCGAAGGAGCGCCCTTTGACTTTTCAATGCAAAATTGACTGGAATTGAGATGGGACGCCATGTTGCGTTTGGGGAGCCCCTGATGTGCCTAAACATTGAATCCCCCCACAAGTGATACCATTTTGGAAAGTAGACCCCATAAGGAACTTATCTAGAGGTGTGGTGAGCACTTTGACCCACCAAGTACTTCACAGAAGTTTATAATGCAGAACCGTAAAAATAAAAAATCATATTTTTCACAAAAATTATTTTTCGCCCCCAATTTTTTATTTTCCCAAGGGTAAGAGAAGAAATTGGACCCCAAAAGTTGTTGTACAATTTGTCCTGAGTACGCTGATACCCCATATGTGGCGATAAACCACTGTTTGGGCGCATGGGAGAGCTCGGAAGGGAAGTAGCACCGTTTGACTTTTCAATGCAAAATTGACTGGAATTGAGATGGGACGCCATGTTGCGTTTGGGGAACACCTGATGTGCCTAAACATTGAAACCCCCCCCAAGTGACACCATTTTGGAAAGTAGACCCCCTAAGGAACTTATCTAGAGGTGTGGTGAGCACTTTGACCCACCAAGTACTTCACAGAAGTTTATAATGCAGAACCGTAAAAATAAAAAATCATATTTTTTCACAAAAATTATTTTTCGCCCCCAATTTTTTATTTTCCCAAGGGTAAGAGAAGAAATTGGACCCCAACAGTTGTTGCACAATTTGTCCTGAGTACGCTGATACCCCATATGTGGCGATAAACCACTGTTTGGGCGCATGGGAGAGCTCGGAAGGGAAGTAGCACCGTTTGACTTTTCAATGCAAAATTGACAGGAATTGAGATGGGACGCCATGTTGCGTTTGGAGAGCCACTGATGTGCCTAAACATTGAAACCCCCCACAAGTGACACCATTTTGGAAAGTAGACCCCCTAAGGAACTTATCTAGATGTGTTTTGAGCGCTTTGACCCACCAAGGGCTTCACAGAAGTTAATAATGCAGAGCCGTAAAAATAAAACAAAATTTTTTTCCCACAAAAATTATTTTTTTAGCCCCCAGTTTTGTATTTTCCCGAGGGTAGCAGGAGAAATTGGACCCCAAAATCTGTTGTCCAAGTTGTCCTGAATGCGATGATATACCATATGTGGGGAGAACCACTGTTTGGGCGCATGGGAGGGCTCGGAAAGGAAGGAGCGCCATTTGGAATGCAGACTTAGATGGAATGGTCTGCAGGCGTCACATTGCGTTTGCAGAGCCCCTAATGTACCTAAACAGTAGAAACCCCCCACAAGTGACACCATGTTGGAAAGTAGACCCCCTAAGGAACTTATCTAGATGTGTGATGAGCGCTTTGACCCACCAAGGGCTTCACAGAAGTTTATAATGCAGAGCCGTAAAAATAAAACAAAAATTTTTTCCCACAAAAATTATTTTTCAGCCCCCAGTTTTGTATTTTCCCGAGGGTAACAGGAGAAATTGGACCCCAAAAGTTGTTGTCCAATTTGTCCTGAGTGCGCTGATACCCCATATGTGGGGGGAAACCACCGTTTGGACGCATGGAAGGGCTCGGAAGTGAAGGAGCGCCATTTGGAATGCAGACTTAGATGGAATGGTCTGCAGGCGTCACATTGCGTTTGCAGAGCCCCTAATGTACCTAAACAGTAGAAACCCCCCACAAGTGACACCATGTTGGAAAGTAGACCCCCTAAGGAACTTATCTAGATGTGTGGTGAGCGCTTTGACCCACCAAGGGCTTCACAGAAGTTTATAATGCAGAGCCGTAAAAATAAAACAAAAATTTTTTCCCACAAAAATTATTTTTCAGCCCCCAGTTTTGTATTTTTCCGAGGGTAACAAGAGAAATTGGACCCCAAAAGTTGTTGTCCAATTTGTCCTGAGTGCGCTGATACCCCATATGTGGGGGGAAACCACCGTTTGGACGCATGGAAGGGCTCGGAAGTGAAGGAGCGCCATTTGGAATGCAGACTTAGATGGAATGGTCTGCAGGCGTCACATTGCGTTTGCAGAGCCCCTAATGTACTTAAACAGTAGAAATCCCCCACAAGTGACACCATGTTGGAAAGTAGACTCCCTAAGGAACTTATCTAGATGTGTGGTGAGCGCTTTGACCCACCAAGGGCTTCACAGAAGTTTATAATGCAGAGCCGTAAAAATAAAACAAAAATTTTTTCCCACAAAAATTATTTTTCAGCCCCCAGTTTTGTATTTTCCCGAGGGTAACAGGAGAAATTGGACCCTAAAAGTTGTTGTCCAATTTGTCCTGAGTGCGCTGATACCCAATATGTGGGGGGAAACCACCGTTTGGACGCATGGAAGGGCTCGGAAGTGAAGGAGCGCAATTTGGAATGCAGACTTAGATGGAATGGTCTGCAGGCGTCACATTGCGTTTGCAGAGCCCCTAATGTACTTAAACAGTAGAAATCCCCCACAAGTGACACCATGTTGGAAAGTAGACCCCCTAAGGAACTTATCTAGATGTGTGGTGAGCGCTTTGACCCACCAAGGGCTTCACAGAAGTTTATAATGCAGAGCCGTAAAAATAAAACAAAAATTTTTTCCCACAAAAATTATTTTTCAGCCCCCAGTTTTGTATTTTCCCGAGGGTAACAGGAGAAATTGGACCCTAAAAGTTGTTGTCCAATTTGTCCTGAGTGCGCTGATACCCCATATGTGGGGGGAACCACCGTTTGGATGCATGGGAGGGCTCAGAAGAGAAGGAGCGCCATTTGGAATGCAGACTTAGATGGAATGGTCTGCAGGCGTCACATTGCGTTTGCAGAGCCCCTAATGTACCTAAACAGTAGAAGCCCCGCACAAGTGACCCCATTTTGGAAACTAGACCCCCCAAGGAACTTATCTAGATGTGTTGTAAGAACTTTGAACCCCCAAGTGTTTCACTACAGTTTATAACGCAGAGCCGTGAAAATAAAAAATCCTTTTTTTTCCCACAAAAATTATTTTTTAGCCCCCAGTTTTGTATTTTCCTAGGGGTAAAAGGAGAAATTGGACCCCAAAGGTTGTTGTTCTATTTGTCCTGAGTACGCTGATACCCCATATGTTGGGGTAAACCCCTGTTTGGGCACACGGGAGAGCTCGGAAGGGAAGGAGCACTGTTTTACTTTTTCAACGCAGAATTGGCTGGAATTGAGATCGGACGCCATGTCGCGTTTGGAGAGTGCCTGATGTGCCGAAACAGTGGAAACCCCCCAATTATAACTGAAACCCTAATCCAAACACACCCCTAACCCTAATCCCAACAGTAACCCTAACCACACCTCTAACCCTGACACACCCCTAACCCTAATCCCAACCCTATTCCCAACCGTAAATGTAATCTAAACCCTAACCGTAACTTTAGCCCCAACCCTAACCCTAACTTTAGCCCCAACCCTAACTGTAGCCTTAACCCTAGCCCCAACCCTAGCCCTAACCCTAGCCCTAATGGGAAAATGGAAATAAATACTTTTTTTTAATTTTTCCCTAACTAAGGGGGTGATGAAGGGGGGTTTGATTTACTTTTATAGCGTTTTTTTTAGCGGATTTTTATGATTGGCAGCCGTCACACACTGAAAGACGCTTTTTATTGCAAAAAATATTTTTTGCGTTACCACATTTTGAGAGCTATAAATGTTCCATATTTTGGTCCACAGAGTCATGTGAGGTCTTGTTTTTTGCGGGACGAGTTGACGTTTTTATTGGTAACATTTTTGGGCACGTCACATTTTTTGATCGCTTTTTATTCCGATTTTTGTGAGGCAGAATGACCAAAAAACAGCTATTCATGAATTTCTTTTGGGGGAGGCGTTTATACCGTTCCGCGTTTGGTAAAATTGATAAAGCAGTTTTATTCTTCGGGTCAGTACGATTACAGCGATATCTCATTTATATTATTTTTTTTATGTTTTGGCGCTTTTCTACGATAAAAACTATTTTATGGAAAAAATAATTATTTTTGCATCGCTTTATTCTCAGGACTATAACTTTTTTATTTTTCTGCTGATGATGCTGTATCGTGGCTCGTTATTTGCGGGACAAGATGACGCTTTCAGCGGTACCATGGTTATTTATATCTGTCTTTTTGATCGCGTGTTATTCCACTTTTTGTTCGGCGGTATGATAATAAAGCGTTGTTTTTTGCCTCGTTTTTTTTTTTTTTTTCTTACGGTGTTTACTGAAGGGGTTAACGAGTGGGCCAGTTTTATAGGTCGGGTCGTTACGGACGCGGCGATACTAAATATGTGTACTTTTATTGTTTTGGTTTTTTTTATATTTAGGTAAAGAAATGTATTTATGGGAATAATATATTTTTTTTTTTTTCATTATTTTGGAATATTTTTTTTTATTTTTTTTTACACATTTGGAAATTTTTTTTTTTACTTTTTTACTTTGCCCCGGGGGGGACAATACAGATCGGTGATCTGCCAGTTTGCATAGCACTCTGACAGATCACCGATCTGATTGAAGTGCAGGCTGCTTCACAGTGCCTGCTCTGAGCAGGCTTCTGTGAAGCCACCTCCCTCCCTGCAGGACCCGGATCCGCGGCCATCTTGGATCCGGGTCTGGAGCAGGCAGGGAGGGAGGTAAGACCCTCGCAGCAACGCGATCACATCGCGTTGCTGCGGGGGGCTCAGGGAAGCCCGCAGGGAGCCCTCTCCCTGCGCGATGCTTCCCTGCATCGCCGGCACATCGCGATCATGTTTGATCGCGGTGTGCCGGGGGTTAATGTGCCGGGGGCGGTCCGTGACCGCTCCTGGCACATAGTGCCGGATGTCAGCTGCGATATGCAGCTGACACCCGGCCGCGATCGGCCGCGCTCCCCCCGTGAGCGCGGCCGATCGGCTATGACGTACTATCCCGTCAAGGGTCAGATAGGCCCAGGTCACCTCGACGGGATAGTACGTCAAAGGTCACAGAGGGGTTAAAAAAAAAAAAAAAAAAAAAAAAAGGCTTTCTATGGCCCACAATTAGAGAGAGAGAGGTGGCACACCCAGGAGTCAAGACTGGCGCACAAGCTGAAAGGGCAATATTACTCTCCCACTGTTTTTTTAAGTTTTTTTTATTTTATTTTCAGGGAGACTTTAGAAACCAAATAATATTAAAAAAACCAAAAAAATAAATAGCCTTTCTATGGCCCACTGAATGAGAGAGAGAGGTGGCACACCCAGGAGTCAAGACTGGCACACAAGCTGAAAGGGCAATATTACTCTCCCACTGTTTTTTTAGGTATTTTTTTTTTCAGGGAGACTTTAGAAACCAAATAATAAGAAAAAAAATAAATAAATAAATAGGCTTTCTATAGCCCACTGAATGAGAGATAGCACACACAGCAGTGGCACACAAGCCCTGACTGAGGCCAATATTTTTCTCCCACTGATTGATGTAGTGTTTTTGTGTTGAGGTAGATTTTAGAACACAAATCAAGGAAAAAAAAAAAATGCTTTCTATGGCCCACTGAATGAGAGAGAGGTGGCACACCCAGGAGTCAAGACTGGCACACAAGCTGAAAGGGCAATATTACTCTCCCACTGTTTTTTTATGTATTTTTTGTTTTTTAAGGGAGACTTTAGAAACCCAATAATATTTAAAAAAAAAATAAATAGGCTTTCTATGGCCCACTGAATGAGAGAGAGAGGTGGCACACCCAGGAGTCAAGACTGGCACACAAGCTGAAAGGGCAATATTACTCTCCCACTGTTTTTTTTATGGTTTTTTTTTTTTTCAGGGAGACTTTAGAAACCAAATAATATTAAAAAAACCAAAAAAATAAATAGCCTTTCTATGGCCCACTGAATGAGAGAGAGAGGTGGCACACCCAGGAGTCAAGACTGGCACACAAGCTGAAAGGGCAATATTACTCTCCCACTGTTTTTTTATGTATTTTTTGTTTTTTAAGGGAGACTTTAGAAACCAAATAATATTAAAAAAACCAAAAAAATAAATAGCCTTTCTATGGCCCACTGAATGAGAGAGAGAGGTGGCACACCCAGGAGTCAAGACTGGCACACAAGCTGAAAGGGCAATATTACTCTCCCACTGTTTTTTTATGTTTTTTTTTTTTTCAGGGAGACTTTAGAAACCAAATAATATTAAAAAAACCAAAAAAATAAATAGCCTTTCTGTGGCCCACTGAATGAGAGAGAGAGGTGGCACACCCAGGAGTCAAGACTGGCACACAAGCCGAAAGGGCAATATTACTCTCCCACTGTTTTTTTATGTATTTTTTGTTTTTTAATTGAGACTTTAGAAACCAAATAATATTAAAAAAAACAAAAAAATAAATAGCCTTTCTATGGCCCACTGAATGAGAGAGAGAGGTGGCACACCCAGGAGAATTTAGAACACAAATCACGGAAAAAATAAATAGGCTTTCTATGGCCCACTCAGTGAGAGATGGCACACACAGGGATGGCACTGTAGCAGAAATGCCAATCTTAATCTCCCACAAAAAAAAAAAAAAAAAAAACCAGGGACTGTCCTACAATTACTATCTCCCTGCAGTAATCTAAGCCAGGTATGGCAGGCAGCAATAGGAGTGGACTGATGCACAAATTAAATAAAAAGTGTGGACAAACAAAAAAGATAGCTGTGCAGAAAGGAACAAGAGGATATGTGCTTTGAAAAAAGCAGTTGGTTTCCACAGTGGCGTACACACAGCAATACAGCTATCACGGAGCCTTCTAGGGCAGCCCAATGAGCTACAGCGCTGAGGAAAAAAAAAAATAGCTTCCACTGTTCCTGCACACCGAAGGTGGTGTTGGACAGTGGAAATCGCTACAGCACAAGCGGTTTGGTGGTTAGTGGACCCTGCCTAACGCTCTCCCTGCTTCTGACGAAGCGGCAGCAACCTCTCCCTAAGCTCAGATCAGCAGCAGTAAGATGGCGGTCGGCGGGAACGCCCCTTTATAGCCCCTGTGACGCCGCAGACAGCAAGCCAATCACTGCAATGCCCTTCTCTAAGATGGTGGGGACCAGGATCTATGTCATCACGCTGCCCACACTCTGCGTTCACCTTCATTGGCTGAGAAATGGCGCTTTTCGCGTCATTGAAACGCGACTTTGGCGCGAAAGTCGCGTACCGCATGGCCGACAAGCACAGGGGTCGGATCGGGTTTCATGAGACGCCGACTTAGCCAAAAGTCGGCGACTTTTGAAAATGATCGACCCGTTTCGCTCAACCCTAATGGTTGCATGTAGCAGATGGGATAAAGTTGAACATCTACAGAATGTACTTGAAATAAAATGTGTGTAACCTCAAAGAGTTACCATTTTGTTCAACCACGTTTAAGAGAGTCATCCATTATCAACCAGTAATGTCTCTTAGGATTTGTTGATATCCATTTAATAAAAAAACTGTCATAGATCTTTGTGAAGCCAAGATGCATTTGTGAACAGAGCCGTAAGGCCCCTATACACATTAACCTTAAGTTGTCCAAATACCAGTGGGATTGGCCAACCAAATGACATGTTGGAGCAGCAGCCTATAGAAAACACACAACTATGGTCGAGCTCGGAGATCATGTGTGAGGAGTCCTTAGAGAAGATAAATTTAGGACGAGAGATTCCAAACTGTATAAAAGGTATTTATTCTCCAAACTTGACAATACAACATCTCATGCATCTCTTGCCAGACAATAAGTGACGGACCCCCAAAATTTCACCACCTTTATTTTCACCAAAACCTCCACACAGATTAGTAAATTGAAATGTCTAAAATTCTCAGCTCCTGACATTTCTGCTGAATATGAGAGCTGCAATATAACACTGTGCATTTCAGAACAGGATCAATGGTGACCGTTTTTTATAGAAACTGATGTGTCCCTGCCTAAAGGTTAGTAAGATTGTATAAATATATCACAATCGGTGCACTTTAATATGTTGACAGAAAGAGAGTAAAATTATCCTCGAGCTTTGGTATTAATCCTTATGATATTCACTGCTGGGAAGGCCCAATCCCAAATGCTGTCATAGTCAATTGAATTATTCCATGTACAAAAAAAATATAATTTTGGTCATGTAAAAATGTCAATTGTACTGCAATAAACTATGACAGCAAATGATATGTAAATCATAAAGCATCCTAAACAATTCTGTAAAAAATCATTTGTTCTTTGACATAAGCATAAGACTCTGAAAACAGGGCAAATAGGGCATATGGATGCATTTTGAGTTTGTACCTCACAAATGTGGTATAGATAATGCTTAGAGGTTTTCCACTACTTTTACCTTGATGGCTCATCCTAACCATAGGTCATCAATGTTGATGTATGATCAGCAGGAGTCCTACACCTGGTATCCCGGCCGATAAGCTGTTATTGGTGTCGGTGGACTGAAGTACTCACTTGCCAAGCTTCTCTGCCTACTTGTAGTGGCCAGGGCTTGGTATCCACCTTCTCTTCCAATTAATAGGAGGAGGATGTGCAGTAAACTGTGGTAGCCTCCATCAGAAGATGGAGCAGCTCGGCAAGTGAACACTTCCAGATGGCAGCCGCTGCCAACACAGATGAAAGCTGAGCAGTGGGAGTGCTGGGTGTTGGACAGAAACTAATAATTAGTGGTGTGGGTGGGGTTATACAGAGCTCACGAATATAGAGAAGCACGGGTTTACCAGTCCTATAGTGATAATCTCCTGCTGAGAAAATAGTGATTTTATCAAAAGTAGGCATACATCGCAAGAATCAAGATATCTGTCTCTACATTATGCTTCTCTCACATTAGCTGGCAGAACCTGATGACAGATACCCTGTAAGTTCGGAAGCAGTAAATTATAGTTTTGCTCCATCCCTTATTAACATTCTAGCACTACTCAAGTTCACCTTGCCAATTAACAAAATGAACAATTTGATAGTCACAAGAGCAATTTCACAATGATAGTTTTTACAGGGTCATCATTTAGTGCCTGGAAGGCTCAGATATTTGTCTGCTTAAAGTTCCTACATTTTGAAATCTGTGAGCACTTTGTTCGTTCGCTCACTCTAAATGATAATTAGGAGCATGTTCTTAAAAGAAATTAAAGGAAAATGCTTGAGAAATTGTCACATGGGTTCATATAAGGTTCTTTTCACTAGATGTGCTGCCTCATTCTCCACATTTGTTCTTAAAAGAGATTTCTAGCTCCAACCATTTTCATTAATTCACCTCATCTTTTAAAAATTTAATATATTCCTCCCATTCTTCTTGTTTGATAGACCTGTGGGCTCCGTGGTAACAGACTACAAACAAACCACGTGTAGTCTGTTCCTATAGTTGTAATCCCTTACATCAGTCCCTTGTTTCTTACATGTGTCTGATAGAAATATTGTAAGTGCATTGAAAGCCATGTCAGGTAATGGAGACCTTTATGGTTTCCATATACACAGTGCTAAATTAACAATGTATATATAAAAGCAACAGGGCACGGTAATAATCCTTCGTAAAACCATTGGTTCTCAATGTACAAGATGCATAAAACATTAATTTAAATCTAAGCTGTTTTATTCATAGAAGTAAAGCTGCAAGCCGTCTAGATTTCACGTATCTGTACTGCAGAGACAATGGGGTAAAATAATGAGTTAAGCTTTTTGTTTCTAGCACAAAGACATGAAGGGAAGACTGAGGAGTCTTGCGAAGATCTAACAGCAGGTTTATAATTTTCTGACCATCTGGCTGGTATTTTAACCAGTAGGAGTGAATGAGAGTGCAGCTAACTCTATAAATCTGTGTCTTACTGGAAATTCTTAGTTGCGGATGTAAAGATGTGAATTTCTTTAAATGTATCAAGCATAAAGTCTTAAAGCTTGTTTAAATTCTTGACATTAAAAAAAATTAAATTTAGAGGGAATTAATTAACCCCTTCCTGACATCGGACGTTCTATCCCGTCGAGGTGGGGTGGGCCCCCATGACCACGGACGGGATAGTACGTCCAGCGCGATCGGCGGCGCTCACGGGGGGAGCGCGGCCGATCGCGGCCGGGTGTCAGCTGCCTATCGCAGCTGACATCTGGCACTATGTGCCAGGAGCGGTCACGGACCGCTCCCGGCACATTAACCCCCGGCACACCGCGATCAAACATGATCGCGATGTGCCGGCGGTGCAGGGAAGCATCGCGCAGGGAGGGGGCTCCCTGCGGGCTTCCCTGAGCCCCCCGCAGCAACGTGATGTGATCGCGTTGCTGCGAGGGTCTTACCTCCCTCCCTGCCTGCTCCAGACCCGGATCCAAGATGGCCGCGGATCCGGGTCCTGCAGGGAGGGAGGTGGCTTCACAGAAGCCTGCTCAGAGCAGGCACTGTGAAGCAGCCTGCACTTCTCTCAGATCGGTGATCTGTCAGAGTGCTATGCAAACTGGTAGATCACCGATCTGTATTGCCCCCCCTGGGGCAAAGTAAAAAAGTAAAAAAAAAAAATTTTCCAAATGTGTAAAAAAAACAAAAAATAATTCCAAAATAATGAAAAAAAAAAATAAAATTATTCCCATAAATACATTTCTTTATCTAAATAAAATAAAAAAAACAATAAAAGTATACGTATTTAGTATCGCCGCGTCCGTAACGACCCGACCTATAAAACTGGCCCACTAGTTAACCCCTTCAGTAAACACCGTAAGAAAAAAAAAAACGAGGCCAAAAACAACGCTTTATTATCATACCACCGAACAAAAAGTGGAATAACACGCGATCAAAAAGACAGATATAAATAACCATGGTACCGCTGAAAACTTCATCTTGTCCCGCAAATAACGAGCCACCATACAGCATGATCAGCAAAAAAATAAAAAAGTTATAGTCCTGAGAATAAAGCGATGCAAAAATAATTATTTTTTCCATAAAATAGTTTTTATCATATAAAAGCGCCAAAACATAAAAAAATAATATAAATGAGGTATCACTGTAATCGTACTGACCCGAAGAATAAAACTGCTTATCAATTTTACCAAACGCGGAACGGTATAAACACCTCCCCCAAAAGAAATTCATGAATAGCTGTTTTTTGGTCATTCTGCCTCACAAAAATCGGAATAAAAAGCGATCAAAAACTGTTACATGTCCCAAAATGTTACCAATAAAAACGTCAACTCGTCCCGCAAAAAACAAGACCTCACATGACTCTGTGGACCAAAATATGGAAAATTTATAGCTCTCAAAATGTGGTAACGCAAAAAATATTTTTTGCAATGAAAAGCGTCTTTCAGAGTGTGACGGCTGCCAATCATAAAAATCCGCTAAAAAACTCGCTATAAAAGTAAATCAAACCTCCCTTCATCACCCCCTTAGTTAGGGAAAAAAAAATGGATTTATTTCCATTTTCCCATTAGGGCTAGGGTTGGAGCTAGGGTTAAGGCTACAGTTAGGGTTGGGGCTAAAGCTAGGGTTAGGGTTGGGGCTAAAGTTACGGTTAGGGTTTAGATTACATTTACGGTTGGGAATAGGGTTGGGATTAGGGTTAGGGGTGTGTCAGGGTTAGAGGTGTGGTTAGGGTTACTGTTGGGATTAGGGTTAGGGGTGTGTTTGGATTAGGGTTTCAGTTATAATTGGGGGGTTTCCACTGTTTCGGCACATCAGGGGCTCTCCAAACACGACATGGCGTCCGATCTCAATTCCAGCCAATTCTGCGTTGAAAAAGTAAAACAGTGCTCCTTCCCTTCCGAGCTTTCCCGTGTGCCCAAACAGGGGTTTACCCCAACATATGGGGTAGCATCGTACTCTGGACAAATAGGACAACAACCTTTGGGGTCCAATTTCTCCTGTTACCCCTGGGAAAATACAAAACTGGGGGCTAAAAAATAATTTTTGTGGGAAAAAAAAATATTTTTTATTTTCACGGCTCTGCGTTATAAACTGTAGTGAAACACTTGGGGGTTCAAAGTTCTTACAACACATCTAGATAAGTTCCTTGGGGGGGCTAGTTTCCAAAATGGGGTCACTTGTGCGGGGCTTCTACTGTTTAGGTACATTAGGGGCTCTGCAAACGCAATGTGACGCCTGCAGACCATTCCATCTAAGTCTGCATTCCAAATGGCGCTCCTTCCCTTCCGAGCCCTCCCATGCATCCAAATGGTGGTTCCCCCCACATATGGGGTATCAGCCCACTCAGGACAAATTGGACAACAACTTTTGGGGTCCAATTTCTCCTGTTACCCTCGGGAAAATACAAAACTGGGGGCTGAAAAATAATTTTTGTGGGAAAAAATTTTAGTTTTATTTTTACGGCTCTGCATTATAAACTTCTGTGAAGCCCTTGGTGGGTCAAAGTGCTCACCACACATCTAGATAAGTTCCTTATGGGGTCTACTTTCCAACATGGTGTCACTTGTGGGGGGTTTCTACTGTTTAGGTACATTAGGGGCTCTGCAAACGCAATGTGACGCCTGCAGACCATTCCATCTAAGCCTGCATTCCAAATGGCACTCCTTCCTTTCCGAGCCCTCCCATGCGCCCAAACAGTGGTTCTCCCCACATATGGTGTATCATCGCACTCAAGACAACTTGGACAACAAATTTTGGGGTCCAATTTCTCCTGCTACCCTCGGGAAAATACAAAACTGGGGGCTAAAAAAATAATTTTTGTGGGAAAAAATTTTTGTTTTATTTTTACGGCTCTGCATTATTAACTTCTGTGAAGCCCTTGGTGGGTCAAAGCGCTCAAAACACATCTAGATAAGTTCCTTAGGGGGTCTACTTTACAAAATGGTGTCACTTGTGGGGGGTTTCAATGTTTAGGCACATCAGTGGCTCTCCAAACGCAACATGGCGTCCCATCTCAATTCCTGTCAATTTTGCATTGAAAAGTCAAACGGTGCTACTTCCCTTCTGAGGTCTCCCATGCGCCCAAACAGTGGTTTACCCCCACATATGGGGTATCAGCGTACTCAGGACAAATTGCACAACAACTTTTGGGGTCCAATTTCTTCTCTTACCCTTGGGAAAATAAAAAAATTGGGGGTGAAAAGATAATTTTTGTGAAAAAATATGATTTTTTATTTTTACGGTTCTGCATTATAAACTTCTGTGAAGCACTTGGTGGGTCAAAGTGCTCACCACACCTCTAGATAAGTTCCTTAGGGGGTCTACTTTCCAAAATGGTGTCACTTGTGGGGGGTTTCAATGTTTAGGCACATCAGTGGCTCTCCAAACACAACATGATGTCCCATCTCAATTCCTGTCAATTTTGCATTGAAAAGTCAAACGGCGCTCCTTCCCTTCTGAGGTCTCCCATGCGCCCAAACAGTGGTTTATCCCCACATATGGGGTATCAGCGTACTCAGGACGAATTGTACAACAACTTTTGGGGTCCAATTTCTTCTCTTACCCTTGGGAAAATAAAAAATTGGGGGCAAAAATTAATTTTTGTGAAAAAATGTGATTTTTTATTTTTACGGTTCTGCATTATAAACTTCTGTGAAGCACTTGGTGGGTCAAAGTGCTCACCACACCTCTAGATAAGTTCCTTAGGGGGTCTACTTTCCAAAACGGTGTCACTGGTGGGGGGTTTCAATGTTTAGGCACATCAGTGGCTCTCCAAACGCAACATGACGTCCCATCTCAATTCCAGTCAATTTTGCATTGAAAAGTCAAATGGCGCTCCTTCGCTTCCGAGCTCGGTCATGCGCACAAACAGTGGTTTACCCCCACATATGGGGTATCGGCGTACTCAGGACAAATTGTACAACAACTTTTGGGGTCTATTTTCTCCTGTTACCCTTGGTAAAATAAAACAAATTGGAGCTGAAGTAAATTTTTTGTGAAAAAAAGTTAAATGTTCATTTTTATTTAAACATTCCAAAAATTCCTGTGAAGCACCAGAAAGGTTAATAAACTTCTTGAATATGGTTTTGAGCACCTTGAGGGGTGCAGTTTTTAGAATGGTGTCACACTTGGGTATTTTCTATCATATAGACCCCTCAAAATGACTTCAAATGAGATGTGGTCCCTAAAAAAAATGGTGTTGTAAAAATGAGAAATTGCTGGTCAACTTTTAACCCTTATAACTCCCTAACAAGAAAAAATTTTGGTTCCAAAATTGTGCTGATGTAAAGTAGACATGTGGGAAATGTTACTTATTAAGTATTTTGTTTGACATATCTCTGTGATTTAAGGGCATAAAAATTCAAAGTTGGAAAATTGCAAAATTTTCAAAATTTTCGCCAAATTTCCATTTTTTTTGCAAATAAACGCAGGTAATATCAAAGAAATTTTACCACTATCATGAAGTACAATATGTCACGAGAAAACAGTGTCAGAATCGCCAAGATCTGTTGAAGCGTTCCAGAGTTATAACCTCATAAAGGGACAGTGGTCAGAATTGTAAAAATTGGCCCGGTCATTAACGTGCAAACCACCCTTGGGGGTGAAGGGGTTAAATACAACCCAGTTTATGTCAAATGACCTAAAAAAATAATAGATTCTATAATACAAAATAAACATTATTCATATTATACTGTATCAAACACAAATAGAATATGGCTTTATTAAAATGTACCCTGAAACTGATCATTAAGCCAAATCCCAATAATTTTACTTTAATAATTAATTGTCTATTTTGGTTATATATATAATTCACCCTCATTTTTTCCACTAATATTAATGATAAGCAAAAAAAATCTGTTGTATTAGATTGAAAGCACCTTGATATAGGAGCAGAGACCCTGTTTACAGCGATTGTCACCTACTAGGCTGTGTCTTGCTGTTTCAATACAATCAGTGTTTTATCAGCAGGAGATTATCACTGCAGGACAACTGGCCTCCTAGTCAGTCCCTGCCCCTGCAGTGATAAGGAACTTTCTCTCACCATACCATGTACACAGAAAGCTGCCAATCAGTGATGTGGGTGGTGCTACACAGGGCTCAATATTCTGAGCTCTGCTAGATCTACAACAGAGAAAACTGTGACTTTATCATAACTGCTGAACCCAGTAAACTAAGTGATACATCACTGAAATCAGGGTCTCTGTCCCAATCTAGTGCTACTGTCAGATTATATAGCAGGATTATATAGCAGAAACCGGTTCAAAGTTTTACTTTAAATATACACTGATTTATTGATTTTTTAATCAAACTGATGTTCTGTTTCTGACAATAGGTCTTTTTTTAACTTTTATTTGTTTTTGAGCCTAGTATATTGCTATAATCCTCACCAATCCTCCAAGTCAATGATATTGCTTAATGAAATACTGTTGCAGTCAAAGTCAGTCTTGTGCAGTAGGAGAGATCGCCATATGATCAGTCCTATGAAAACTTCCTCCCCAGCCAAGCTTCATCAGTGACGTCCGTCTCCCAATGTGAAAAGCACTAATTTAGACATCCACACGTTGCCTCGGGTGCCTCTAGCAAAACTTAGCGATGCGGCAAAAAAATACCCGGAATTCTAGAATTTCTCGTTCTCTATAATGTTCTACAAGACTGTATTTCCTCTTGTTTTAGGAAAGAAAAGCCACGCTAGGCTAATATTGCTGTCCTCTAAATTTTAAGATCTCTTTTCTAACAGAACTAATAATTATACATTAAAAAAAAATGAAGATAAGTGCAGCTGTGCGCGAGAGTCCTTATTACGTCTCAGACACAATCAGGTGGGAAGAGTGAAGCAGAATTTAATTGCAGCCACAACAAACTTCCAGATTCACTTGAGCCCTTGTGAAGGACGGGATCTCAATTACTGGATAGGGCAGGTATTTAATAGGAATCATTACTCCGTTGTAGTAAATATGAACGAAGAGTTTATGTTGTAATAACAGTTGATTTACCGACATTGGGGAAATCATGGGAAATAGAACCAAATGGATTTCTAAGACACATTATACCTGAGTGCCATGCACTAATGGATTTTTCTCACTTACAATATTCGCACCGGGTGGATTAGATTTTTTTTTACACTGTACAACATGCTCAATTGTTAATGAGCTAGAAATGGCAGGAGACCATTTCTTGGAATAATAGTGCTACAGAAAAGGAAAACATACATAATTTTGCTAATATGAGACCATTGTTTGTTTGTTTTTTAACATCTCAAAAGAAGCATTCAATTTAGTTGTGACAATTTCAGGCTAGATTCACAGCAAGATTTCCTCCTTCTCAGACAAAGGCATACTTTGAGCAAGGTCATGCAAATTTTTACCAAAAAAGTGTATATTTGGCCTTTTTGGTAATTTGATGTCATGATCAAAACCTTTAACCCCTTAACCCCCGAAGCTTTTTTCGTTTTCGTTTTCGTTATTTTGCTCCCCTTTTTTCCAGAGCCATAACATTTTTATTATACCATCAATATGGCCATGTGAGGGCTTATTTTTTGCAGAACGAGTTGTACTTTTGATCGACACCATTGGTTTTACCATGTCTTGTAACAGAAAATGGGCAAAAAATTCCAAGTGCAATGGAATTGCAAAAAAAAAGTACAATCCCACACTTGTTTTTTGTTTGGCTTTTTTGCTATATTCAATAAATGCCAAAACTGACCTGCCACTATGATTCTCCAGGTCATTACAATTTCATAGACACCAAAGATGTCTAGGTTCTCTTTTGTCTAAGTGACAAAAGCATTGCGCAATTTTCCGATACCTGTAGCGTCTCCATTTTTCGTGATCTAAGGTTAGCTAAGGGCTTATTTTTTGAATGCCGAGCTGATGTTTTTAATGATACCATTTTGGTGCAGATACGTTCTTTTGATCACCCATTATTGCATCTTAACGCAATGTTGTGGCGACCAAAAAAACCTAATTTTTGGCGTTTTTATTTTTTTCTCACTGCGCCGTTTAGAAATCAGGTTATTCCTTTTTTTATTGATAGATCGGGCGATTCTGAACTCGGCGATACCAAATGTGTGTACGTTTGATTTTTTTATTGTTTTATTTTGATTGGGGCGAAAGGGGGTGATTTGAACTTTTATATATTTTTTATTTCTTTATATATACATTTTATTTATTTTGGCATGCTTCAGTAGCCTCCACAGGAGGCTAGAAGCATACATTACTCGATCGCCTCTGCTACATAGAGGTGATGCACTGATCACCTCTTGCAGCAGAATTACAGGTGTGCTATGAGCGCCATAGCAATCTGCCATCAACAACCATAGAGGTCTCAAGGAGACCTCTGGTTGTGATAGCAGCGAACCGATGACCCCCGATCACGTGACGGGGGTCAGCGGTTCGCGTACTTCCAGCCACGTAGCCGGCAGTGCTTGTTAAATGCAGCTGTCAGAGGTTGACAGTGGCATTTAACTAGTTAATGGGTGCGGGCAGATCGCAATACCGCTTGTGCCCATTGTGGAGCTCACCGCCGGAGCCCAACTCAAAGTGGGGGATACTGCCAGCTGACGTACTATTGCATCAGCTGGCAGAAAAGGGTTAAGGCTATATGCACATGGTAACTTTTAGGCTCTGGCACAACCGCCGAGCTTTCCAAGGTGAAGATGCTTTAGAAAAATACAAGTAGTTCTTTTCCCGAAGTCTCTTCACTGGTGGTCTTACAGTCATTCTGGTGGCCACATCTTTCATACATAGCAAGTAGCTTTCCAGCAGAAGCCGCCCTAAGACTGAGCATGTCACTTCTTGCAACTGCTTCTGAGTTTCATGAACTGTTAAAATAGTTGTCATTTTGACATTTCTGTTCACAATGTTCATTAGATGGGGCACTTTAATCGCACTTTTTCAGGTGGATTCTGGGAAGGATCCACCGGAAAAGTTGCTGTGTGCACATAGCATTAAAATTGTTATAAAAAAGGGAACCTTAAAGGGGTTGCCCATGTCCAAGATTAGAAAAACATTCTGATTCATGAGAGTGAAGGAGCCGCAGAGATAAGTTTTTGAAGAACAGAATAGAAATTGAACCCTAAAAGCAAGTTCAGTTGTCAAAAATATTTAAAAATGCTCAATGGCATCTTCATACGTCACTAATACAGCACAATAATGAATGGAGGAATGCAATGAGCAAAAAGTGGTGTAAGACCTGGGGGCAAAAAGATGTTGCCATACACAAAGATTAACAAAACAGACACAAAATCAACATACATAACATTGAACAAGACCCTGTATAACGTATGTGCCTAAAGATTCCCCAACTGTCCGCAGAGGTTGTCAACCTATAATAAACGACAATAGCGCCCCGTTTCACAATGACTACCTCTATATGCTCTAATAATATTCCTCACACATATAATAAACTTATTACTTCTCCAATAGGGTATTAGATTTATAAATAATATCTCAGAAACACTAAACTCCTGTGATCATGTATTGGGTATACAGAGACATATTAGTAGGACATCTGAATCCTCTGATAGGGTATCTAAAAGTGGCAAATCAAAAATTGAAAAAGTGGCTTATTTACTACTAAAGTCCCACACCTATAATGGACACATAGCAGTTGCTCCTACCAGCTGACTGTAGTCCATACAAAACAGAAAATGGCACAAGTAGTTTTTCTTCATAATTTTTCCAAAATGTTTATTCCAGTGTATATATATATATAATATATATATATATATATATATATATATATACACTCACTGGCCACTTTATTAGGTACACCTGTCCAACTTCTTGTTAACACTTAATTTCTAATCAGCCAATCACATGACGGCAACTCAGTGCATTTAGGCATGTAGACATGGTCAAGACAATCTCCTGCAGTTCAAACCGAGCATCAGTATGGGGAAGAAAGGTGATTTGAGTGCCTTTGAACGTGGCATGGTTGTTGGTGCCAGAAGGGCTGGTCTGAGTATTTCAGAAACTGCTGATCTACTGGGATTTTCACGCACAACCATCTCTAGGGTTTACAGAGAATGGTCCAAAAAAGAAAAAAAATCCAGTAAGCGGCAGTTCTGTGGGCGGAAATGCCTTGTTGATGCCAGAGGTCAGAGGAGAATGGGCAGACTGGTTCGAGCTGATAGAAAGGCAACAGTGACTCAAATCGCCACCCGTTACAACCAAGGTAGGCCTAAGAGCATCTCTGAACGCACAGTGCGTCGAACTTTGAGGCAGATGGGCTACAGCAGCAGAAGACCACACCGGGTACCACTCCTTTCAGCTAAGAACAGGAAACTGAGGCTACAATTTGTACAAGCTCATCGAAATTGGACAGTAGAAGATTGGAAAAACGTTGCTTGGTCTGATGAGTCTCGATTTCTGCTGCAACATTCGGATGGTAGGGTCAGAATTTGGCGTAAACAACATGAAAGCATGGATCCATCCTGCCTTGTATGGAGCATCTTTGGGATGTGCAGCCGACAAATCTGCGGCAACTGTGTGATGCCATCATGTCAATATGGACCAAAATCTCTGAGGAATGCTTCCAGCACCTTGTTGAATCTATGCCACGAAGAATTGAGGCAGTTCTGAAGGCAAAAGGGGGTCCAACCCGTTACTAGCATGTTGTACCTAATAAAGTGGCCGGTGAGTGTATATATATATATATATATATATATTTATATATATATATAGGAATAACTTTACAGTATATTCACCACTGTGAACAAATCATCCAGACTGCAGTACAGGCTTGAGGAAGCTTCCAATTTGCAGACAAATCCTGGATGTGGGTGACCATTGTGCAGACATGCACTTCCATAAATTGAGCAGGAGACACTGACTGACAGTGAGGGAAACACACCTGTGGTGATGTTTCATGGGACTTTCCCCTTTCTCAAGCCTTGTGCGTTTCCCTCACCGTCAGTCAGTGTCTCTGCTCTTCCTCTACTGCTCTTTGTTTCTAAGGCCACCAAGATGTTTGTCTCCATCCATTAGGATGGAACATATCCTGTTGGAGCTTGCAAAATTCATTCTCACTCACAACTAATTTTAACTTGATAACAACATATATCTACAGGAGACTAGTACAGAGATAGGATGTAAAAAGGCTCCACAGTAAATCAGTTCATGGCCAAGCTTGAAAGTGACTTTTTGTCCTCTTTTTACATCAGGCCTCTGGCCTACCACCGTTACATTGACAATATATTAATCATCTCGACATTATCATAGCAAAAGCTAAAGATGCTCCATGAACACTTTAATCAATATAATCCCACAATCAGCTTAACACTCAGCTACTCCTGTAATGAAATTAAATTTTCAGACACCATCATTAAACTACAGAATAATGAAATAGAGATGTCCCTGTACCAGAAGCCAACTGATCGTCCAACATACCATAAATGGGACAGTTTTCATCCAAAATACATCAGAAACTATGGTCTACTGTCAAGCCATCAAATACAACAGGATATGTTCCAACCCAATGGAGAGAGACAAATTGATGGCCTCAGAAATATATTTTTGAACCAGGACTAGCATCCAAAAATAATTGAAAACCAGATTGCAAAAGCATTTTCTACATTACAAAACTAAGCAACAAAGCAATAGGGTGCCTCTAGTAGTCACCTACAATCCAAATCTGGAGATGCTAAGAGGAGCTGCATGGAAACTATAACTTTTATTATAAAAAGATGCCTGATTAAAATCTATATTTCCAGATCCCTCACTTCTGTGTTTTAAACAGCCCCCAAATCTAAGAAGCATCATTTTCAGAGGTTCCCTGTCATCTCCAACAGCTACAAGAACCTTTCCCTGCAACCAGAAAAATGTAAAACCTGTCCATTTATAATGACCTTGAAAAAGATAAAGATCTCCAACTAACATCAGGATTACAAGATCACAGGTACTTTCAGCTGCATCACATCAAATGTAGTGTACTTAATTATATGCACCAAATGTCCAGCTGGGGGTCTGTATGTAGGGGAGACAGGGCAAAAACATAGAACAAGGAATAATTCTCATTGCCAGACAATAAAATAAAAAAAGAATAGTTCTACCTGTGGACAAATATTTTTGTATCCCAGATCCCAGCACCATGGACATGAGATTAATTGTATTAATAGGTAACTTCAAATCTCAGAGAGACAGAAGAGTCTGAGAGTATAAACTCATGTCAACCTTTGACACTCTCAGTGCAGTAATGAATGTGTCACATGGATTTGTGTCTTTCTATATCAACTAAAAATATTTAGAATTGAGAGTCCTCCGTGGTTGATACCTTTTAATGGCTAACTGAAAAGATGGTAACAAATTGCAAGCTTTCCAGACTACTCTTTTGATCTCTTCATCAGACTAGCCATTCAAAGGTATCAACCACTGAAGACTCTCAAATTTTAATTTTTTTCTATCTACTGGCTAACGCGGTACAAAAATATATATTTTTCATGTATGTAATATCTTGAAACCATGACGTGTAGAAGGTACATGAAAACTGGAATTAGAAATCATTGTTATCAGAACTCTGAGAGAAGAGAACCATAGAAATATTTATGCTAATTACAAATAAGCTATGTCCAGTAATGGGTACAGTTTATTCTACTACATCCCAGTACTTTCTATCCTAGAATATGAAACTTATTTCCAGATAATAAATATGGAAGACACCATTATCTGATTAAACCATGTTATGCATAGTAGAAATCTAAAGTTTGTAGGTACTGTAATGTGTTTTTCTATATGTGCCGAAATTTGTGTTGCTCTCTTGAATTTGCTAAAGATACACAACGCAAAATTGGAAAGTTATTGTAATAATGTAGGTTTCTTTTGCCATTTTGATTTTAGGATAATTGAACATTTGCCGCAAGTATATCTCAAGCATTATAGTTGATCCATTAGGTATTGTAAAAGTGGATGACATCTTTAAAGGAAACCTATCACCAGAAAAAATGTTATTTCTCTGCAGATATGGGATAAATCTACAGGTTAATAGTGGTATTATGCTGACTGGTGCCGGCGCATAGTCTTTTTTCTGTGGGATAAAATTAACTTTTTTCTCCCTGGCAGAATTCCAGTTTAAGTCAGGGGGCAGGTCAGGCGCTGATTTAGTCACCGCTCTAAGAAACCAGCACAGTGGCTGTAACCACACTCCCAGTCATGACTGACAGCCTGCCCTAATTCTGGGGGCACTGTTATAGCCACCGTTCTCCATTCTCAGAGCAATCACTGCACCAGCGCCGCTCCTGTCACCATGATTGAAACCACACCCCCGTCCCTAACAGACAATGCCTCCGCATTGGGGTGTCAGTCATTAAGGGCATGGTTTTAGTCACAGGGTAGCATCGGTGCTGGCTCAATCATCACTATGAGTATAAAGAGCTCTGTCTGTAACCGCGCCCCTGGCCGTGACTAAGAATGTGCCTTGCATTCGGGTCAGATATCAATTAGGGCCGGAGGCGCGGTTACAGCAGAACCAACACCCATGACTGAAACCGGAACACTGCTGGGGATAGTAAAGTTCATTTTCTTCCCTGCAGCATTAGACTAAGGGCAGGTGCCGGGCAGCATAATATTGCTATTAACCTGAGGATTAACCCCATATCTGCAGATTAATAGAGTTTTTTATGGTGACAGGCTCCCTTTTAAAAAAGCCATATGACAAACTACTCACAAATTGGCAAGAGAAATAATTTGATGGTAATTGACCATTTAACAGCATTTGATGCCTGAACAGAACAGAGAAAAATGTAAAATGTTTCCCATAGATAATCATTCACATTCCGTCATTTAGTCCTTGTATTTTCAAGTCACATGACACAGTGGTTCTTCTATGTTATGGGATATGCAGTCATTACCCTGAAGAGAAAACCTGCAAAGGAAAATGTTATCCAGGAAGATTATTGATTTAATGCAGGACTGAGATTATCTAGTTTCACACAGACACTTTTTCACTCTGCCAGAAGTAAGATTTGAATTTCTTAATTTCGGCACCAGACTCCCTTGCCTTGACTCTTTGCCTATGATTCTCACATTTTCCTTTGTCCAAGTGGGGATTGATAATGGGTTTAATGGATTAAATGTTTGTAGCAATAGGGAAATGCGCATTCTTTGCCAGTTTGGATAGTTTGTATTATTCTAATGTGTTTGCCAATTCTCTTGTAAGATAAGGCTAATTTAATTAATTCATGCATGAGTTTGCAAAGTAAGCTTTACAATTATAATGCTGTCCAAAATTCCTCATCTATATAAATGAGTTTCATTCTTTTCAGATTGAAGCGAAGGAGTACTATCTTGTTTGGAAAAATAATGACATGTTGTCCTGCCTATTAATCAAACTAAACTCCTAATTTAAAATTAAATTAGGGGAAAATTCTAGAACTTTTAGTTCACTGCAAATATAAAAGGTCGTACAGTTTATCATTCTGCATTGTTACTTGACAACTTTGTAAGTAAATACTAAGGGTACCGTCACACATTGAAATTTTCATCGCTGCGACGGCACGATCCGTGACGTCGCAGCGATCGTATGAATATCGCTCCAGCGTCGTAGACTGCGGTCACACGTTGCAATCACGGCGCTGGAGCGATGCCGAAGTCCCCGGGTAACCAGGGTAAACATCGGGTAACTAAGCGCAGGGCCGCGCTTAGTAACCCGATGTTTACCCTGGTTACAAGCGTAAACGTAAAAAAACAAACCGTACATGCTCACCCGTCGGTGTCCTTCAGGTCCCTTGCCGTCTGCTTCCTGCTCTGAGTGCAGCCGTACAGTGAGAGCAGATCGCAGCACCGCTGCGTACGGTTTGTTTTTTTACGTTTACGCTTGTAACCAGGGTAAACATCGGGTTACTAAGCGCGGCCCTGCGCTTAGTTACCCGATGTTTACCCTGGTTACAAGCGAAGACATCGCTGGATCGCTGTCACACACAACGATCCAGCGATGTCAGCGGGTGATCAAGCGACGAAAGAAAGTTCCATACGATCTGCTACGACATACGATTCTCAGCAGGATCCCTGATCGCTGCTGCGTGTCAGACACTGCGATATCGTAACGATATCGCTAGAACGTCACGAATCGTAACGTCGTAGCGATGGAAATTTCAATGTGTGACGGTACCTTAAGGCATGGTGAAACAGGTGAAAAGATGTTAACTCTGTTGAGTCTATCAAACATTTGTGTGTTTTTTCTAATTGTCAGGATATTACACCCCATCGCTGGCTACAACACACATTCTGTTAAGTGTTGAAATGGCAGTGGCAGCAGAATGACTTTCCATGAGCCTTGATAGCTGCTGACAGTGACTGTCCCTATCACCCGCTCCTACAGATACTGAGCCTCTATGGAAAACATGTTTGACCCTCCAATTACAGCTCTCAGCATCTCCTGGCAATAGTTTACATACTCACGTGTGACCCTCCGTCTGTTGGGAAACTGACAGCCGCAAACTATTAGTGCATGACCAGGAGTTGTACTTTTGGGCACTATAAGTCCTAGCAGGTACATAAATACAGCAGCTTTGATACCAGCGAGCACCATTGGACACATACTGATGGACCTTTCACTTGAAATCAACCATCATTTCACCCATGTATGTATGGTCAGGTCAGAGCGTAAAACTGCATAACTCCAGGGCATACCTTCAGATACTGTCGCTTTCCTAAAATATTGATATTTTCAGTAGCGTAATAGACATAGAGATGTTTAAATCCAAGATGGAGTAGGCTTGGCATTTCATTTCATTTTGGTTTTGGAAATTCCACTGTTCTGATTTCCATGTACCTGTAAGTTGGGTGCACAGAATAATTTTCACTGGGGCACCTTATTTAAACCATGTTTAAGCATATATATGATATTCAGATCTTAAGGTACTGTCACACTCAGGGACGCTGCAGCGATATAGACAACGAGCCGATCGCTGGAGCGTCGCTGTTTAGGTCGCTGTAGAGATGTCAAACACATCAGCTCCAGAACGATGCAGGAGCGATCCTGTGACGTAACGGTGACTCACTTATCGTTCTGACAGGTCGGTAGCTCCATGTAAAACATTGCTGGCATCGTTGCTTTTGCTGTCAAACATGACGATACACGCCGACCTGACAACCAAATAAAGTTCTGGACTTCTAGCTCCGGCCAGCGATATCACAGCGGGATCCAGATCGCTGCTGCGTGTCAAACTCAACAAGATCGCTATCCAGGACGCTGCAACGTCATGGATTGTTGTCGTTCTCGTTGTAAAGTTGCTGAGTGTGAAGGTACCTTTAGTATTTTGAGCGGGTAGGCAAACACAGCTGTGGATGGTGGAGGAGTTTGGCAAAAACTGAACCAGGTTGCAACATCCTTACAGAGTACCTTATACATGGCATGAAATATTCATCAATACATAAATATACATTTTTCTCCAACAATTCCTCAAGGATTAGTTGTACAATATAAACATAAATACACATCCATCATTCTATTGTCTACTATTTATGGCTCCCAGCTCTACTGTTCTTTTCTTTCCTATAAAAATGCCCTTTAATGGAATTAATAAATTAGTCTAGAAAGGATATTTCAGGCTTACAATATTAATGGTCTATCCTTAACTACATCAGAACCATACGCACTCCGCAAACACAGAGAGGCAACAAAAAAGGGACATCATGGTAGCCAAACACAAGGAGGGAAAGCACACAGTGATATGCCCTTTTAACCCTTTTTATATCACTAGGTAGCCAAGCCCCCCCCCAAAAAAAAAAAAATAGTAACGACATGCAAGGTCCTTTCGGTATCCCCTTCCCATTAATAACAGGGCTCAGATGCAAAAAATGCACCAACTATTCAATCAGGCTTACCCATTGTGGTTGCTTAAAAGGGTTCCCCCTCCTGGTGTGGCTCCCCTGTAATGCGTGTTTCGCGTGATCGCTTTCTCAGCAGGGTTAATGTGTAACCATTCTCATGCAGTTTAAATGCTAAAATAACCGGAAGTAGAGCCGGCTTAGCGGCGCATGCGCGGTGGCACCCGAGGCGCGTCATCGCCTTGGCCGTCATAGCAGGGCGGGCATAAGGGGGAAAAAAACCTCCCATAGACGTCATGTAATGCACGCCCTGCCGTTAGAGACGGACACAGCAGAAGACGTAAACCCCGGGCGGCAGCGGGCATGCGCGCACCAGGCATCCATTTTTAAGAAGACCACAGCATCGGCCATATTTGAAAAGACCGAGAGGCTACATGTTCCTACCCACCATGTAAGTGAACCCAATAATAAATATACAGTGCAGCAGTAATATAATAATACAATGCACAGAGATGGTATCAAAAAAAGAAGAGAAGCCAGCACTGCTGAAGGTCAAAACGCAATATCTAAAGTGCACATGCACATAATAAATTCTGACTGTATTTCAAATATGAGATATTTAGCAAATAATTGATCAATTCTTTGAGCTACCCCGCCACTTCACGGCAATCTCATAATGGGGCAGTCCTAACTCTACGTTTTTTATTTACATTGTGCCATTACGGCCTCCTAGATGTATAGAGAGTGAGAAAAAAAAAAAAAAAAAGTGGTATAACACCACTCTGTGCAGCTAACATGATAGTGTAAATATAACACAAACCATATAGCACTCATTGCAGTGTTTATATTGATGTTATTGAGTTGAAATTATCTAATACATTTTCTATTCTTTTATATACAACTATGTTGTTTTGGATGCTTTTGCTCCGTTTTTTTGCATTAATCATTGTTTGGAGCTATACTGTATGGCCAACGCCCGTAGGGCGTGCAGAGGGAGCTAATGTGGTTTGCTCCCCAATACTACCTATAGTGGTGCTTCAGTATTCTTTCATTATACATCAGGACCATGCATATATTATAAACATCTGGGGGTCCGCATTATACTCTGCAGTGACGTTTTAATATGTCAATGCATAACATAGCAGCTGCATGAGATTGAGCAGCAGCTGCAGAGGGGTTCCAGCTGTCAAACACAGTTGGATTTTCCATAGAGAAGGCAGAGATGTTTTTTTACTGTCTCTGACTTCCCAATCACTGTTTTGTACATAGCACTGAACAAGTGATGTTTATACAATATATAGAAAATGCTGGCAGTGCTTTCACCTCGGGATCCAGAGACCATTTAATCACCGGGTAAAGAGAGGGTTGCAGGGGGGAAAAAAAAACTGCTGCTAGTCTTTGTTACTAGATTTGCCCATGTAAAAAAAAACTTTTCTGAGATATCAAAATAAGTGTTTCAAAAATTGGATCAAATTCTAAGATGTATTTTAGTGGACCATTACAGTCATAAAAATTTTTAATGTGAAAAACACACATGCATTTTCCGTATTTTATTAGTTATATTGCCCAATATCAGTAATAAAATAAAAAAGTATGATAATAGCATAAAAATTAGGAACCTCGAATAAGAAAAAAAAATGCAAAAATGATCTGAATATCTCAGGAAGAAAGTTTTTTAAGCAACTCTATAAATCACGTTAGGGAAAAAACTAAATGTGCCTGGTCAGTAACAGTAGAAAAAGGCCTAATTTTGAATTGGTAATGTAGGTAGTCAATATTAGACCAGTAGGGGGTCTGACACTCGGCATCCCACTATTCAGATTTTGTAGTGACTGTCATCCAGACGTATATGTTCAGCATTTTTTAGTGTCAGTATTGACCAGATGTAAACAGTTTTCAGAACCAGAACAGCATAACTCCGTACACTGTGTAAGGACTGTTCTAATGAAAAGGGTCTGAGTAGGGTTGAGCGACTTTCATTTTTTTAAGATCGAGTAGGGTTTTGGGAAACCCGATTTTGTCCAGAGTCGAGTCGAGTGCAGTCGGCCGATTATCGCTAAAAGTCGGGGATCGACCGAAACACGAAACCCAATGCAAGTCAATGGGGAAGCATAGTCGGCAGTGAGTGGAGGCCAGGAAAACACCTACAGTGCCCATTTTAATGCCAAAAACATCCATTCTTGTTTCTGAAGCTTGCCAATCTTAATTAACTGTATAATAATAGTTGGGCATAGGGAATTGGGGGAAAGTTGTGGGGGGAGTAGGGCTGGCTCAAGTTTTTCGTGGGCCCAGGAAATGCGGACTACGTCACGGCGGTGTTGCAGGGAAAGGTAAGTATTTAAAAGTTGCAAGTGCTGTGATCCTGAGCAAGCAGGGGGGGGGCCCACTCGTTCGCATTGCCACTGGCACAGGGCCCCTCAAAGTACGGCTGTGTGTTTGCATGGCGGGGGCGCCTCCCACCAGCAGCGACACTTTTGCGTACTCTGAGGGGCCCTGTGCCAGTGACGTCGCCAACGAGTATGCCCCCCCACCTGATGAAGGAACCTGCACTTTCATCTGCACCTTCCTCTTTGTCCCTGTGTAAGGTGGTATAACATGCGGGAAGGGGAACCTTACTTTCAGCAGGGACAGATTCTGGCTGTGTAGAGTACAAGGGGAATGTAGTGGTCTAGGTCAATGTACCAGCAGACTCATTTAGCAGTGGCTGGGCAATGGGCAGGATGAGGAGGAAACAGATATAGGGCCAAAGAATAAAGTAGGCTACATGCAGTTCAAAATTGGTAACAGGACTAAACAGGCGGCATTGCTTTGTTCAGTGGAGTAGCAAACCCAAGAGCAGCAGACACTGTTTCAAGGGCCTAACCACACTAGTAGGCCAAATGCAGTTTAATATCTGATAGTATAGGGCGAAAGCCAGAATGTGGAAGCTCAGCTTTGTTCAGTTGAGGACAACACCAGGGAGGGGCAGACACCTTTAGTAGGCCGGAAAAGCCTATTGCATTTTTTAAAATGGTAATTTGGAGCAGAAGGTTGAAGCTCAGCTTTATTTAGTTGAGGGCAACACCAGGCAGGGGCACACAGACAGACACCTTTAGTAGGCCGGAAAAGCCTATTGCATTTTTCAAAATGGTAATTTGGAGCAGAAGGTTGAAGCTCAGCTTTATTTAGTTGAGGGCAACACCAGGGAGGGGCAGAAGCCGTTAGTAGGCCCTAACCACCATTTTTTTTTTTAAAACCACTTAATGAGAGCCGGAAGGTTGAAGCTCAGCTTTATTTAGTTGAGGACAACACCAGGGAGGGGCAGAAGCCGTTAGTAGGCCCTAACCACCATTTTTTTTTTTAAAACCACATAATGAGAGCCGGAAGGTTGAAGCTCAGCTTTATTTAGTTGAGGACAACACCAGGGAGGGGCACACAGACAGACACCTTTAGTAGGCCTGAAAAGCCTATTGCATTTTTCAAAATGGTAATTTGGAGCAGAAGGTTGAAGCTCAGCTTTATTTAGTTGAGGGCAACACCAGGGAGGGGCAGAAGCCGTTAGTAGGCCCTAACCAAAGTTGAAGGCCAAATGCAGTTTAATTTCTGATACTATAGGCCGAAAGCCAGAAGGTGGAAGTTCCGATTTAGACAGTGGAGGACAATTTGAATTAGGGACTGCAGACAGACTTAGTAGGCTGTCCCCTGTGGACCATGCATCCACCACATTAACCCATTGCGCCGTAATGGACACGTAATCTTCCGTGGCCATGCCTACAGGTCCATGCGTCTGTTGTCAGGTGCACCTTTGTACTCACAGATTGCCAGAGTGCATGGACAATGCGGTCTTCTACATGCTGGTGGAGGGTTGGGATGGCTTTTCTCGCAAAAGAAGTGTCGACTGGTTAGCTTGTAGCGTGGTACAGCGTAGTCCATCATGGCCTTATTAATAGTAAATAAAATATATAACTAGGCTCTATGAACTTTTAAATAGGTTCCAGGGGTACACGGGCAGCATTGGTGTGGTCAGTGGAGGAGTATTGCAAGTAGGGGCTGCAGACAGGCTATCAAAGGCCTAAAATAACAAACAGTAGGCAGTCATGGCAGTTTTACATCGGTTACATGGATACACAGGCAGGCACTCCAGGCAGCATTGTGGTCAGTGGAGGAGTATTGCAAGTAGGGGCCGCAGACAGGCTATCAAAGGCCTAAAATAACAAACAATAGGCTCATGGCAGTTTTACAGCGGTTACATGGATACACGGGCAGGCAGCTTGGTGGTCAGTGGAGGAGTATTTAAAGTAGGGACCGCAGACAGGCTATCAAAGGCCTAAAATAACAAACAATAGGCTTATGGCAGTTTTACAGCGGTTACATGGATACACGGGCAGGCAGCTTGGTGGTGGTGAGTGGAGGAGTATTTAAAGTAGGGACCGCAGACAGGCTATCAAAGGCCTAAAATAACAAACAATAGGCTCATGGCAGTTTTACAGCGGTTACATGGATACACGGGCAGGCAGCTTGGTGGTCAGTGGAGGAGTATTTAAAGTAGGGACCGCAGACAGGCTTCAAAGGCCTAACATAAGAAAATGGGCTGGCTGTAGGCACTTTATAATTGGTTCCAGGGGTACACGGGCAGCAGTGGTCTGGTCAGTGGAGGAGTATTTAAAGTAGGGACCGCAGACAGGCTATCAAAGGCCTAACATAACAAACAATAGGCTCATGGCAGTTTCACAGCGGTTACATGGATACACGGGCAGGCAGCTTGGTGGTGGTGAGTGGAGGAGTATTTAAAGTAGGGACCGCAGACAGGCTTCAAAGGCCTAACATAAGAAAATGGGCTGGCTGTAGGCACTTTATAATTGGTTCCAGGGGTACACGGGCAGCAGTGGTCTGGTCAGTGGAGGAGTATTTAAAGTAGGGACCGCAGACAGGCTTCAAAGGCCTAACATAAGAAAATGGGCTGGCTGTAGGCACTTTATAATTGGTTCCAGGGGTACACGGGCAGCAGTGGTCTGGTCAGTGGAGGAGTATTTAAAGTAGGGACCGCAGACAGGCTATCAAAGGCCTAAAATAACAAACAATAGGCTCATGGCAGTTTTACAGCGGTTACATGGATACACGGGCAGGCAGCTTGGTGGTCAGTGGAGGAGTATTTAAAGTAGGGACCGCAGACAGGCTTCAAAGGCCTAACATAAGAAAATGGGCTGGCTGTAGGCACTTTATAATTGGTTCCAGGGGTACACGGGCAGCAGTGGTCTGGTCAGTGGAGGAGTATTTAAAGTAGGGACCGCAGACAGGCTTCAAAGGCCTAACATAAGAAAATGGGCTGGCTGTAGGCACTTTATAATTGGTTCCAGGGGTACACGGGCAGCAGTGGTCTGGTCAGTGGAGGAGTATTTAAAGTAGGGACCGCAGACAGGCTATCAAAGGCCTAAAATAACAAACAATAGGCTCATGGCTGTTTTACATCGGTTACATGGATACACAGGCAGCTTGGTGGTCAGTGGAGGAGTATTTAAAGTAGGGACCGCAGACAGGCTATCAAAGGCCTAAAATAACAAACAATAGGCTCATGGCTGTTTTACATCGGTTACATGGATACACAGGCAGCTTGGTGGTCAGTGGAGGAGTATTTAAAGTAGGGACCGCAGACAGGCTATCAAAGGCCTAAAATAACAAACAATAGGCTCATGGCAGTTTTACAGCGGTTACATGGATACACGGGCAGGCAGCTTGGTGGTCAGTGGAGGAGTATTTAAAGTAGGGACCGCAGACAGGCTTCAAAGGCCTAACATAAGAAAATGGGCTGGCTGTAGGCACTTTATAATTGGTTCCAGGGGTACACGGGCAGCAGTGGTCTGGTCAGTGGAGGAGTATTTAAAGTAGGGACCGCAGACAGGCTATCAAAGGCCTAAAATAACAAACAATAGGCTCATGGCTGTTTTACATCGGTTACATGGATACACAGGCAGCTTGGTGGTCAGTGGAGGAGTATTTAAAGTAGGGACCGCAGACAGGCTATCAAAGGCCTAAAATAACAAACAATAGGCTCATGGCTGTTTTACATCGGTTACATGGATACACAGGCAGCTTGGTGGTCAGTGGAGGAGTATTTAAAGTAGGGACCGCAGACAGGCTATCAAAGGCCTAAAATAACAAACAATAGGCTCATGGCAGTTTTACAGCGGTTACATGGATACACGGGCAGGCAGCTTGGTGGTCAGTGGAGGAGTATTTAAAGTAGGGACCGCAGACAGGCTATCAAAGGCCTAAAATAACAAACAATAGGCTCATGGCAGTTTTACAGCGGTTACATGGATACACGGGCAGGCAGCTTGGTGGTCAGTGGAGGAGTATTTAAAGTAGGGACCGCAGACAGGCTATCAAAGGCCTAAAATAACAAACAATAGGCTCATGGCAGCTTTACAGCGGTTACATGGATACACAGGCAGCTTGGTGGTGAGTGGAGGAGTAGTGCAAGGAGTGTCTGTCCCAGTACTCCCAAAATATAAATAGATGTTAATGTCTCGCAAAACAACCAAAACAAAAAAAAAGGTGGCATACTTAGGTACAGGGGTGGGCTCATCTACTGAGTTTCTGACATAGTAATTTGGCAGTAACTATTTAATGGTGCCAATATAGGACACAGACACAGACTACTTTAAGTTGCATCATAGATGTCTACAAATTTGTATTGTCAGTGCCAGACATTGAATGATGTCAGCGAATAGACTAAAGATTGGTGGAGCTGTGCGACATAATTTTGGACGTGGTAGAGCACATTTTGAGCTGGGGTAGGGGGGAACTCTCTTGAGGCCGGCGGGACCGCCCCAGGGCCCCTCATGTTACAACGGTGTGTCTGACGTTGGGTGCGCACCACCACCGCCAGAGACACTACATTGTACTATGAGGGACCCAGTAGCAATGCCGTCAACCAAAAGCGAGCACACCCACCTCTTCAGACAAACAGCAGTCTCACGGGTGCTTGCGCCAAGTCGCGATACCACGGCCCCGTGTGGGGAGTTTTGCCATTTAGGGAGGTGTAAACATGTCGTATGCTGTACAATCAGCTGCAGCAAATTAGACATTAGAAAAGTAATTCACAGGCAAGAGCTTTTCATAGGAAAGCTAGGTGTCGGCCGGGCAAGGTGGGGCAAAAGATTTCGAAATCCAGTTGTGGTTCATTTTAATGAATGTTAGATCGTCAACATTTTGGGTAGCCAGACGAGTCCTTTTTTCGGTTAATATTGAACCTGCAGCACTGAATACTCTTTCTGATAGGACACTTGCTGCCGGGCAAGCAAGCTCCTGCAATGCATATTCTGCCAATTCTGGCCAGGTGTCTAATTTGGAGGCCCAGTAATCAAATGGGAATGACGGTTGAGGGAGAACATCGATAAGGGATGAAAAATAGTTAGTAACCATACTGGACAAATGTTGTCTCCTGTCACTTTCAATTGATGCAGCAGTACCTGTCCTGTCTGCGGTCATAGCAAAATCACTCCACAACCTGGTCAGAAAACCCCTCTGTCCAACGCCACTTCTGATGTGTGCACCCCTAACACTCCTAGTCTGCTGCCCCCTGGAGCTCGTGTGAGAACGATCACGTGCGCTGTGTGCTGGGAATGCCTGAAGCAAACGGTCAACAAGAGTTGATTGTTTGGTTGCTAATATTAGTTCCAAGTTCTCATGTGGCATAATATTTTGCAATTTGCCTTTATAGCGTGGATCAAGGAGGCAGGCCAACCAGTAATCGTCATCGTTCATCATTTTCGTAATGCGTGTGTCCCTTTTTAGGATACGTAAGGCATAATCCGCCATGTGGGCCAAAGTTCCAGTTGTCAAATCTCCGGTTGTGATTGGTTGAGGGGCAGTTGCAGGCAAATCTACGTCACTTGTGTCCCTCAAAAAACCAGAACCCGGCCGTGACACGCAACCAAATTCCTGTGCCCCCGGGAAAGGTTCGGCATTAAAAATATACTCATCCCCATCATCCTCCTCGTCCTCCACCTCCTCTTCGCCCGCTACCTCGTCCTGTACACTGCCCTGACCAGACAATGGCTGACTGTCATCAAGGCTTTCCTCTTCCTCTGGTGCAGACGCCTGCTCCTTTATGTGCGTCAAACTTTGCATCAGCAGACGCATTAGGGGGATGCTCATGCTTATTACGGCGTTGTCTGCACTAACCAGCCGTGTGCATTCCTCAAAACACTGAAGGACTTGACACATGTCTTGTATCTTAGACCACTGCACACCTGACAACTCCATGTCTGCCATCCTACTGCCTGCCCGTGTATCCTCCCACAAATAAATAACAGCACGCCTCTGTTCGCACAGTCTCTGAAGCATGTGCAGTGTTGAGTTCCACCTTGTTGCAACGTCTATGATTAGGCGATGCTGGGGAAGGTTCAAAGACCGCTGATAGGTCTGCATACGGCTGGCGTGTACAGGCGAACGTCGGATATGTGAGCAAAGTGCACGCACTTTGAGGAGCAGGTCGGAGAACCCAGGATAAGTTTTCAATAAGCACTGCACCACCAGGTTTAAGGTGTGAGCCAGGCAAGGAATGTGTTTCAGTTGGGAAAGGGAGATGGCAGCCATGAAATTCCTTCCGTTATCACTCACTACCTTGCCTGCCTCAAGATCTACTGTGCCCAGCCACGACTGCGTTTCTTGTTGCAAGAACTCGGACAGAACTTCCGCGGTGTGTCTGTTGTCGCCCAAGCACTTCATAGCCAATACAGCCTGCTGACGCTTGGCAGTAGCTGGCCCATAATGGGACAACTGGTGTGCAACAGTGTCATCTGCCGATGGAGTGGTTGGCAGACTGCGTTCTGTGGAAGAGCTGTAGCTTCTGCAGGAGGACGAGGAGGAGGAGGAGGAGGGGGTGCGAACGCCTACAGCCAACTGTTTCCTAAACCGTGGGCTAGGCACAACTGTCCCTAAATTGATGTCGCCTGTGGACCCTGCATCCACCACATTCACCCAGTGTGCCGTGATGGACACATAACGTCCCTGGCCATGCCTACTGGTCCATGCATCTGTAGTCAGGTGCACCTTTGTACTCACAGATTGCCTGAGTGCATGGACGATGCGCTGTTTAACATGCTGGTGCAGGGCTGGGATGGCTTTTCTGGAAAAAAAGTGTCGACTGGGTAGCTCGTATCGTGGTTCAGCGTACTCCATCAGGGCTTTGAAAGCTTCGCTTTCAACTAACCGGTAGGGCATCATCTCTAACGAGATTAGTCTAGCTATGTGGGCGTTAAAACCCTGTGTACGCGGATGCGAGGATAAGTACTTCCTCTTTCTAACCAGAGTCTCATGTAGGGTGAGCTGGACTGGAGAGCTGGAGATCGTGGAACTTTCGGGTGTGCCGGTGTACATGGCAGACTGAGAGACGGTTGGAGACGGTATTGTTTCCGCCGGTGCCCTAGATGCAATATTTCCTCCTACAAAACTGGTGATTCCCTGACCCTGACTGCTTTTGGCTGGCAAAGAAACCTGCACAGATACTGCCGGTGGTGCGGAAAATGGTGGCCTTACAGTGACGGAAGGGATGTTGCGTTGCTGACTAGCTTCATTGGCCGAGGGTGCTACAACCTTGAGGGACGTTTGGTAGTTAGTCCAGGCTTGAAAATGCATGGTGGTTAAGTGTCTATGCATGCAACTAGTATTTAGACTTTTCAGATTCTGACCTCTGCTTAAGCTAGTTGAACATTTTTGACAGATGACTTTGCGCTGATCAGTTGGATGTTGTTTAAAAAAATGCCAGACTGCACTCTTCCTAGACTCGGATCCCTTTTCAGGGATTGCAGACTGAGCTTTAACCGGATGGCAACGCTGTGCTCCAACAGGTTTTGGCTTTGACACGCGTTTTGGTCCAGATACGGGCCCGGCAGATGGAACCTGTTGCGATGTTGATGCCTGCTGCGGCCCCTCCTCCACCTCCGCTTCTGAACTACTGCCGCCTGCACCCTGTTCCCCCAATGGCTGCCAATCGGGGTCAATAACTGGGTCATCTATTACCTCCTCTTCGAGCTCGTGTGCAACTTCGTCTGTGTCACTGTGTCGGTCGGTGGTATAGCGTTCGTGGCGGGGCAACATAGTCTCATCAGGGTCTGATTGTGGATCTGTACCCTGAGAGGGCAATGTGGTGGTCTGAGTCAAAGGAGCAGCATAGTACTCTGGCTGTGGCTGTGCATCAGTGCACTCCATGTCAGAATATACTTGTAATGGGCATGGCCTGTTAAATGTTTCACTTTCTAAGCCAGGGACGGTATGTGTAAAGAGCTCCATGGAGTGACCCGTTGTGTCGCCTGCTGCATCCTTCTCTCTTGTTGTAGTTTTTGCTGAGGAGGACAAGGAAGCGACTTGTCCCTGACCGTGAACATCCACAAGCGACGTGCTGCTTTTACATTTACTACCAGTTTCGGAAGAGGAGGCAAAAGAGCTAGAGGCTGAGTCTGCAATGTAAGCCAAAACTTGCTGTTGCTGCTCCGCCTTTAAAAGCGGTTTTCCTACTCCCAGAAAAGAGAGCGTTCGAGGCCTTGTGTAGCCTGACGATGAAACTGGCTCCACAGCTCCAGACTTAGGTGGAATATTTTTATCCCCACGACCACCTGATGCTCCACTACCACTACCATCATTACCAGCTGGCAATGAACGCCCACGACGACCTCTTGCACCAGACTTCCTCATTGTTTTAAAATCTTAACCAAAGTAACTTTATTTGTTGCTGTCAAACAACTTACACGGTGAGCTATAACTTCAGTATGATTTCAATATCCCTTAACAGGTTGGTGAGACCACAAGGAAAATCAGGCACAATGTTACACACTCTGTTTTCTGTGGCACAAAATCACAGAGATGACACACACGCAGGACTGTCACTCAAGCACTAATGTCAATATTAATCTCCCACCTAATTTATTTATTTTTTTTTCTCAGGGAGACTTTAGAAACCAAATAATATTAAAAAAAAAAAAAAAAAAGGCTTTCTATGGCCCACAATTAGAGAGAGAGAGGTGGCACAACCAGGAGTCAAGACTGGCGCACAAGCTGAAAGGGCAATATTACTCTCCCACTGTTTTTTATGTTTTTTTGTTTTTTTCAGGGAGACTTTAGAAACCAAATAATATTAAAAAAACCAAAAAAAAAAATAGCCTTTCTATGGCCCACTGAATGAGAGAGAGAGGTGGCACACCCAGGAGTCAAGACTGGCACACAAGCTGAAAGGGCAATATTACTCTCCCACTGTTTTTTTATGTTTTTTTTTTTTTTTTCAGGGAGACTTTAGAAACCAAATAATATTAAAAAAACAAAAAAAAAATAGCCTTTCTATGGCCCACTGAATGAGAGAGAGAGGTGGCACACCCAGGAGTCAAGACTGGCACACAAGCTGAAAGGGCAATATTACTCTCCCACTGTTTTTTTATGTATTTTTTGTTTTTTAAGGGAGACTTTAGAAACCCAATAATATTTAAAAAAAAAAATAAATAGGCTTTCTATGGCCCACTGAATGAGAGGGAGAGAGGTGGCACACCCAGGAGTCAAGACTGGCACACAAGCTGAAAGGGCAATATTACTCTCCCACTGTTTTTTTATGTATTTTTTGTTTTTTAAGGGAGACTTTAGAAACCCAATAATATTTTAAAAAAAAAATAAATAGGCTTTCTATGGCCCACTGAATGAGAGGGAGAGAGGTGGCACACCCAGGAGTCAAGACTGGCACACAAGCTGAAAGGGCAATATTACTCTCCCACTGTTTTTTTATGTATTTTTTGTTTTTTAAGGGAGACTTTAGAAACCCAATAATATTTAAAAAAATAAATAAATAGGCTTTCTATGGCCCACTGAATGAGAGGGAGAGAGGTGGCACACCCAGGAGTCAAGACTGGCACACAAGCTGAAAGGGCAATATTACTCTCCCACTGTTTTTTTATGTTTTTTTTTTTTTTTTCAGGGAGACTTTAGAAACCAAATAATATTAAAAAAACCCAAAAAAAAAATAGCCTTTCTATGGCCCACTGAATGAGAGAGAGAGGTGGCACACCCAGGAGTCAAGACTGGCACACAAGCTGAAAGGGCAATATTACTCTCCCACTGTTTTTTTATGTTTTTTTTTTTTTTTTTCAGGGAGACTTTAGAAACCAAATAATATTAAAAAAAAAAAAAAAAAAAAAAAAAAAAAAAGGCTTTCTATGGCCCACAATTAGAGAGAGAGAGGTGGCACACCCAGGAGTCAAGACTGGCACACAAGCTGAAAGGGCAATATTACTCTCCCACTGTTTTTTTATGTATTTTTTGTTTTTTAAGGGAGACTTTAGAAACCCAATAATATTTAAAAAAAAAAATAAATAGGCTTTCTATGGCCCACTGAATGAGAGGGAGAGAGGTGGCACACCCAGGAGTCAAGACTGGCACACAAGCTGAAAGGGCAATATTACTCTCCCACTGTTTTTTTTTTTTTTTCAGGGAGACTTTAGAAACCAAATAATATTAAAAAAAAAAAAAAAATATAGGCTTGCTATAGCCCACTGAATGAGAGATAGCACACACAGCAGTGGCACACAAGCCCTGACTGAGGCCAATATTTTTCTCCCACTGATTGATGTAGTGTTTTTGTGTTGAGGTAGAATTTAGAACACAAATCACGGAAAAAATAAATAGGCTTTCTATGGCCCACTCAGTGAGAGATGGCACTGTAGCAGAAATGCCAATCTTAATCTCCCACAAAAAAAAAACAAAACAAAAAAAAAAACTGTCCTACAATTACTATCTCCCTGCAGTAATGTAAGCCAGGTATGGCAGGCAGCAATAGGAGTGGACTGATGCACAAATTAAATAAAAAGTGTGGACAAACAAAAAAGATAGCTGTGCAGAAAGGAAGGAACAAGAGGATATGTGCTTTGAAAAGTGGCGTACACACAGCAATACAGCTATCACGGAGCCTTCTAGGGCAGCCCAATGAGCTACAGCGCTGAGGGGAAAAAAAAAAAAAATAGCTTCCACAGTCCCTGCACACCGAAGGTGGTGTTGGACAGTGGAAATCGCTGCAGCACAAGCGGTTTGGTGGTTAGTGGACCCTGCCTAACGCTCTCCCTGCTTCTGACGAAGCGGCAGCAACCTGTCCCTAAGCTCAGATCAGCAGCAGTAAGATGGCGGTCGGCGGGAACGCCCCTTTATAGCCCCTGTGACGCCGCAGACAGCAAGCCAATCACTGCAATGCCCTTCTCTAAGATGGTGGGGACCAGGATCTATGTCATCACGCTGCCCACACTCTGCGTTCACCTTCATTGGCTGAGAAATGGCACTTTTCGCGTCATTGAAACGCGACTTTGGCGCGAAAGTCGCGTACCGCATGGCCGACAAGCACAGGGGTCGGATCGGGTTTCATGAGACGCCGACTTAGCCAAAAGTCGGCGACTTTTGAAAATGATCGACCCGTTTCGCTCAACCCTAGGTCTGAGATGCAGTTCTCAGGAATGGACACTACATAGTGAGCTGAGTAATAATGCTACAGCTCTCTACACTTCACATTCGGCCATCTTTGGAGCAGCAAACAGCTGTGCAATGGAAGTGTTGGTATCGAATCATGCATGATATGAAATTAATGTTATAAGAATAAGTCGTAAATATATTTAGAGTAGAAATTCCTTTTAAGTTTGCTCAACACCACAGCTGATGGACTGTTTTGTTGCCACATAGAGTCTGTGCTACGCTCATCTTACATTGTTTTGCATCTAATTTGGGTTTACTATTAAGTTATTGGCCAGTTTGACATTTTTGCCTTCTTTAACACCTTTCTGTCATTAGACGTACTATTCCATCAATGTGGGGTGGGCCCTACTTCCCATGGACGGAATAGTATGTCATAGGCGATTGGCCGTGCTCACGGGTGGAGCGCGGCTGATCGCCACCGGGTGTCAGCTGATTATTACAGCCGAAATCTGGCACTATATGCCAGGAGTGGTCACGGACCACTCCTGGCGTATTAACCCTTGACACACTGTGATCAAAGATGATTGCAACGTTCCGGCGGCATAGGAAAGCATCGCGCAGGGAGGGGGCTGATCACGTTGCTCCGAGGGTCTCCTACCTCCTCCTCCCTGTAGGCCCCCGGATCCAAAATGGCCACAGGGGGGCTTCTGGGTCCTGCAGGGAGGTGGCTTACAAGCGCCTGCTCAGCAAAGTGTCAGATCATCGATCTGTCACTGTAACATGATGTCCCCCGTCGGTCAAGGTTACAAAGTAAACAAAAATATTTACAAGTGTAAATATATATATATATATATATATATATATATATATATATATTGTCCAATAAATACATTTCTTTGTCTAAATAAAAAAATAAATAAAAGTACACATATTTAGTATTGCCGTGTCCGTAACGACCTGTCCTATAAAACTGTCCCACTAGTTAACCCCTTCAGTGATCACCTTAAAAAAAAAGAGGCAAAAAACAACGCTTTATTATCATACCGCCAAACAAAAAGTGGAATAAGACGTGATCAAAATGATAGATATAAATAACCATGGTACCGCTGAAAATGACATCTTGTCCCGCAAAAAATGAGCTGCCATACAGCATCATCAACGAAAAAGTAAAAAAAAGTTATAGTCCTCAGAATACAGCAATGCAAAAATAATTTTTTTTTGTATAAAATAGATTTTATCGTATAAAAGCACCAAAACATGAAAAAAAGATATAAATGAGGTATCGCTGTAATCGTACTGACCCAAAGAATAAAACTGCTTTATCAATTTTATCAAACGTAGAACGGTATAAACGCCCCCCACAAATAAATTCATGAATTGCTGTTTTTTGTTCATTCTGCTCACAAAAATCAGAATAAAAAGCAAGAAAAAAGTCACGTTCCCAAAAATGGTACCATTAAAATCGTAAACTCGTCCCGCAAAAAACAAGACCTCACATGATTCTGTGGGCTAAAATATGGAAAAATTATAGCTCTCAAAATGTGGAGACGCAAAAACTATTTTTGCAATAAAAAGTGTCTTTTAGTGTGTGACAACTGCCAATCATAAAAATCCGCTAAAAAACCCACTATATAAGTAAATCAAACCCCCCTTCATCACCCCCTTAGTTAGGGAAAACTTAATAAAATTTAAAAAATGCATTTATTTCCATTTTCCCATTATGGATAGGGTTAGGGCTAGGGTTAGGGCTAGGGTTGGGGCTAAAGTTAGGGTTGGAGCTAAAGTTAGGGTTAGGGCTACAGTTAGGGTTGGGGCTACAGTTCGGGTTGGGGCTACAGTTAGGGTTAGGGTTGGGGCTACAGTTAGGGTTAGGGTTGGGGAACACTTAGGTTTAGGATTGGGGCAACAGTTAAGGTTAGGATTGGGGCTACAGATAGGGTTAGAGTTGGGGCTAAAGTTAGGTTAGGGTTGGGGCTAAAGTAATGGTTATGATTGGGGCTAAAGTTAGGGTTGGGGCTAAAGTTAGGGTTAGGGTTTGGATTACATTTACGGTTGGGATTAGTGTTGGGATTAGGGTTAGTGGTGTGTGAGGTTTAGGAGTGTGGTTAGGGTGATGGTTGGGATTAGGGTTAAGGGTGTGCTGGAGTTAGGGGTGTGGTTAGGGTTGGGATTAGGGTTACGGGTATGTTGGGGTTAGGGGTGTGGTTGGGATTAAGGTTAGGGGCATGTTCGGGGTAGGGGTGTGGTTAAGGTTATGGTTAGGGTTGGGATATGGATTAGGGGTGTGTTTGGGTTAGGGTTTCAGTTAGAATTGGGTGGTTCCCACTGTTTAGCCACATCAGGGGCTCTCCAAATGCAACATGGCATCCGATCTCAATTCCAGGCAATTCTGTGTTGAAAAAGTAAAACAGTGCTCCTTCCCTTCCGAGATCTCCTGTGCTCCAAAACAGGGGTTTACCCCAACATATGAGGTATCAGTATACTCAGAACCAATTGGGCAACAAGTTTTGGGGTGCAATTTCTCTGGTTACCCTTGGGAAAAAAAACATTTTGGGGGCTAAAAAATCTTTTTTGTGGGGAAAAATGATTTTTTATTTTCAGGGCTCTGCGTTATAAACTGTAGTGAAACACTTGGGGGTTCAAATTTCTCACAACACATCTAGATAAGTTCCTTGGGGGGTCTAGTTTCCAACATGGGGTCACTTGTGGGGGGTTCTACTGCTCAGGTACATCAGGGGCTCTGCAAACGCAATGTGACGCCTGCAGACCATTACATCTAAGTCTGCATTCCAAATGGAGCTCCTTCCCTTCCAAGCTCTGCCATGCGCCCAAACAGTAGTTTTCTCCCACATATGGGGTATCAGCATACTCAGGACAAATTGCTCAACAACTTTTGGGGTCCAATTTCTCTTGTTACCCTTGGGAAAATACAAAACTGGGGGCTAAAAAATATTTTTTGTGAAAAAAAAGAATTTTTATTTTCACGGCTCTGCGTCATAAACTGCAGTGAAACTCTTGGGGGTTCAAAGTTCTCACAACACAACTAGATAAGTTCCTTGGGGATCTAGTTTCCAATATGGGGTTACTTGTGGGGGTTTCTACTGTTTAAGTACATGAGGGGCTCTGCAAACGCAATGTGATTCCTGCAGACCATTCCATCTAAGTCTGCATTCCAAACGGCGCTCCTTTCCTTCCAAGCTCTGCCATGCACCCAAACAGTAGTTTTCTCCCACATATGGGGTATCAGCATACTCCGCACAAATTGGACAACTTTTGGGGTCCAATTTTTTCTGTTATCCTTTGGAAAATTCAAAATTGGGGGTGAAAATATCATTTTTGTGAAAAAATATGATTTTTAATTTTTAAGGCTCTACATTATAAAATTCTCTGAACCAATGGGGGGGTCAAAGTGCTCATAACACATCCAGATAAGGTCCTTTGGGGGTCTGCTTTCCAAAATGGTGTCACTTTTGGGGGGTTTCAATGTTTAGGCACATCAGGGGCTCTCCAAACACGACATGTCGTCCCATCTCAATTCCAGTCAATTTTGCATTGGAAAGTCAAACGGCGCTCCTTCCCTTCCGAGCTGTGCCATTCACCTAAACAGTGGTTTACCCCACATATAGGGTATCAGCATACTAAGGACAAATTGTACAACAACTTTTGGGGTCAAATTTCTTCTGCTACCCTTGGGAAAATACAAAATTGGTGGTGAAAATATCATTTTTGTGAAAAAATATGATTTTTTTATGGCTTGACATTATAAACTTCTGTGAAGCACTTGGTGGGTCAAAGTGCTTACCACACATCTAGATAAGTTCCTTATGGGGTCTACTTTCCAAAATGGTGTCACTTGTGGGGGGTTTCAATGTTTAGGCACATCAGGGGCTCTCCAAGCGCGACATGGCATCCCATCTCAATTCCAGTCAATTTTGCATTGGAAAGGAAAACACCGCTACATACCTTCCGAGGTCTGCCATGCACCCAAACAGTGGTTTACCCCCACATATGGGGTATTGTCATACTCAAGACAAATTGCACAACAAATTTTGGCATCCAATTTCTTCTGTTACCCTTGGGAAAATACAAAATTGGGGGCAAGAATATTATTTTTGTGAAAAAATATGATTTTTTATTTTTACTGCTATACATTATAAACTTCTGTGAAGCAATGGGGGTCAAAGTGCTCACCACACATCTAGATAAGTTCCTTAGGGTGTCTACTTTCCAAAATGGTGTCACTTGTGGGAGGATTCAATGTTTAGGCACATCAGGGGCTCTCCAAACGCGACATGGCATCCCATCTCAATTCCAGTCAATTTTGCATTGGAAAGTCAAACGGCGCTCCTTCCCTTCCAAGCTCTGCCATGCGCCCAAACAGTGGTTTACCCCCACATATGGGGTATCAGCATACTCAGAACAAATTGTAAAACAAAGTTTGGAGTTCAATTTCTCCTGTTACTCTTAGTAAAATAAAACAAATTGGAGCTAAAATAAATTTTTTTGGTAAAAAAACAGTAAATGTTCCTTTTTTTTGTAGACATTCCAAAAATTCCTGTGAAAAACCTGAAGGGTTAATAAGCTTCTTGAAGGTGGTTTTGAGCACCTTGAGGGGTGTAATTTTTAAAATGGTGTCACACTTGGGTATTTTCTGTCATATAGACCCCTCAAAGTGACTTCAAATGTGATGTAGTCCCTAACAAAAAAATGGTGCTGTAATAATGAGAAAATGCTGGTCAAATTTTAACCCTTATAACTCCGTAACAAAAAAAAAATTTGGTTCCAAAATTGTTCTGATGTAAAGTAGACATGTGGGAAATGTTACTTATTAAGTATTTTGTATGACATATCTCTGTGATTTAAGCGCTTAAAAATTAAAATAGGAAAATTGCGAAATTTTCAAAATTTTCACCAAATTTTCTTTTTTTTCACAAATAAACACAGGTAATCACAGGTAATATCAAATACATTTTAACAATATCATGAAGTACAATATGTCACAAGAAACAATATGTCACAAGAAGACAGTGTCAAAATTACTGGGATCCATTGAAGCATTCCAGAGTTATAACCTAATAAATGGATAGTGGTCAGAATTGTAAAAATTGGCCCGGTCATTAACGTGCAAACTACCCTTGGGGATAAAGGGTTAAATAGGCTAAACTATTTAACACTGAAGTGCAAAAAAAATTAATTTCACCCTCAGTCATCCACAATAGAGTCTTACCTTTAACTTTATATTTTTGAGGGATGGTTGTTGTTATTTTTTCCTCACATAATACTTGTCAGGGAGAGACTTGGTGAGCGAGAGCTAATAACCCGGGCTCCTGCAATTTCCCTAAGACTAGGGAAATCCTGACTGACCCTCTACCTGAAGTTTACACTGATGGTGTGCATGTTCAGGCCTCGAACCTCACCCTAACTCCTGAGCTCAGCCCTAGGCTGAAACCTCCACCCACCACCCAGTGAAGAGGTAATAATTAAATACCCACAGTTAGCACAGACAAGGATAAAGGAAAATATACACCACGCTGCAGTCACTCAGGAATACACTATAAATGTGCAGGGCAAAATAAATACAAATATAGGAAGGAGTAAATAAGACGAGGGAATATACACCACCAGCAACTAATCTCCAACCACCAGCTCTCCACTCCAGACCGAGATAACAACACAAGACAGAAGCTATAATCGGCGACGCCCAATGATCAGGAGAACTATTTAAAGGCCATGGAAATGGCCCAGCTTCCAATCCGAGGATCAGGTAAATTAACCCCGGAACAGCTAGGCAAAATCTAGCAGACGCCAATGAGTAAATAGTGGTCAAAAGCGGAATTACCGCTGTCTGTCGGATGACCTGGTCTGAACAGTGTCCGACATGACAATACTATTGTATGACACTTACCTATAGTCACTAGTCACATACCGACATTCTGATTTAAACCATACCATCTATCACCATCTTATTGTGATCGACTATATCTGGCTAGTTTACTATGAGTATATGTCTATGTATAGATCGATAAATAAGAGATAGATGATAGAAAGATAGATAGATAAGAGATATATGATAGATAGATAGAGATAGATAGATAGATAGATAGATAGATAGATAGATAGATAGATAGATAGATAGATACAGTGCCTTGCAAAAGTATTCGGCCCCCTGGAACTTTTCAAACTTTTCCCACATATCATGCTTCAAACATAGAGATACCAAATGTAAATTTTTGGTGAAGAATCAACAACAAGTGGAACACAATTGTGAAGTTGAACAAAATATATTGGTTATTTTAAATTTTTGTGGAAATTCAAAACCTGAAAAGTGGGGCGTGCAATATTATTCGGCCCCTTTAGCTTAATACTTTATTGCGCCATCTTTTGCTGTGATTACAGCTACAAGTCGCTTGGGGTATGTTTCTATCAGTTTTGTACATCGAGAGATTGAAATTCTTGCCCATTCTTCTTTGGCAAACAGCTCGAGCTCAGTGAGGTTTGATGGAGATCATTTGTGAACAGCAGTTTTCAGTTCTTTCCACAGATTCTCGATTGGATTGAGGTCTGGACTTTAACTTGGCCATTCTAACACCTGGATACATTTATTTGTGAACCATTCCATTGTAGATTTTGCTTTATGTTTGGGATCATTGTCTTGTTGGAAGATAAATCTCCGTCCCAGTCTCAGGTCTTTTGCAGACTCCAACAGGTTTTCTTCAAGAATGGTCCTGTGTTTGGCTCCATCCATCTTCCCATCAATTTTAACCATCTTCCCTGTCCCTTCTGAAGAAAAGCAGGCCAAAACCATGGTGCTGCCACCAACATGTTTGACAGTGGGATGGTGTGTTCATGGTGATGAGCTGAGTTGCCTTTACGCGAAGCATATTATTTGGCATTGTTGCCAAAAAGTTTGATTTTGTTTCTATCTGACCAAAGCACCTTCTTCCACATGTTTGGTGTGTCTCCCAGGTGGCTTGTTGCAAACTTTAAACAACACTTTTTATGAATATCTTTGAGAAATGGCTTTTTTCTTGCCACTCTTCCATAAAGGCCAGATTTGAGCAGTGTACGACTGATTGTCGTCCTATGGACAGACTGTCCCACCTCAGCTGTAGATCTCTGCTGTTCATCCAGAGTGATCATGGGCCTCTTGGCTGCATCTCTGATCAGTCTTCTCCTTGTTTGAGATGAAAGTTTAGAGGGACGGCCGGGTCTTGGTAGATTTGCAGTGGTATGATACTCCTTCTATTTCAATATGATCGCTTTCACAGTGCTCCTGGGGATGTTTACAGTTTTGGAAATCATTTTGTATCCAAATCTGGCTTTAAACTTCTCCACAACAGTATCACAGACCTGTCTGTTGTGTTCCTTGGTCTTCATGATGCTCTCTGTGCTTCAAAGCGAATCCTGAGACTATCAAAGAGCAGGTGCATTTATCCGGAGACTTGATTACACACAGGTGGATTATATTTATCATCATTAGGCATTTAGGACAACATTGGATCATTCAGAGATCCACAATGAACTTCTGGATGAGTTTGCTGCACTGAAAGTAAAGGGGCTGAATAATATTGCACGCTCCACTTTTCAGTTTTTGTATTTCCACAAAAATTTAAAATAACCAATGCATTTCATTCAACTTCACAATTGTGTTCCACTCATTGTTGATTCTTCACCACAAATTTACATTTGGTATCTTTATTTTTGAAGCATGATATGTGGGAAAAGGTTGAAAAGTTCCAGGGGGGGAGAATACTTTTGCAAGGCACTGTAGATAGATAGATAGATAGATAGATAGATAGATAGATAGATAGATAGATAGAAAGATAGATGGATAGATAATTGATTGATAGAAAGCTTGATAGATAGTAGATAGATAGATGATAGGTGACATTGCCTCCCTCTAAGGGGTGATATCATGCCTGGAGGCAAGAAGGAAGGTCCCCATGCCAGGCAACACAGTGTACATATCAATTTCTGTGCAGAAGAATGGTCCCCAATCCCACCTGGCAGGGTGAATCCCCTGAAAGCCTCCAGGCAAGGTGGACTCAATCCGTCATCTGTAATTGGCACCCCAGATTGCATCTACTTTCAAGTAAAAGGTAAAGAAAATTGCACCTCTCTGTGTCCTTCACTTATTCTCTGCACCCCAACATTCACCAGAATCTGAAAAATCAAATATATTTGCCCTGGGGCCCCGCTCTATGCGTGGGGAGCTGAACCATCTTTGCTGCGATACCATCAGCCCAGTGGACCTAAACAGCAGTGTCGGCCACCAATTGCCGAACACCAAGGGTGGCATCACGACCAAACACCACATAATTATCCTTCATTTTATGATACAACCAAGGCCATGGAAACGGATCATGGTCCCTTGACCTTCCCATAGAACTGTCTCGTCCAGTTCTGGGTACCCCACGATAGATAGATAGATAGATAGATAGATAGATAGATAGATAGATAGATAGATAGATAGATATGAGATAGATAAGTAGATAGATAGACATGTATATGGAACTTGCGTTTTCTGCACCAGGCCTCAAAAATCCAAACAGGAAGAGAGTACAAAAATCTAATGAATTGCAAATTTAATAAAAACAAATGACACAGAAAGATTCATGTACAGCACCATGGAATTAATGGTGCTATATACAGTAAATAATAATAATAATAATAATAATGAAAATAATAGATATGGGATGGATTGATGGATAGATAGATAGATAGATAGATAGATAGATATGGGATAGATAGATAGATAGATAGATAGATAGATAGATAGATAGATAGATAGATAGACATGTATATGGAACTTGCGTTTTCTGCACCAGGCCTCAAAAATCCAAACAGGAAGAGAGTACAAAAATCTAATGAATTGCAAATTTAATAAAAACAAATGACACACATTAGAAGTAAATAAATGGAATGTACCACAGAAAGTCAATGAGCGACATTAATTTAATTTTGTTCTTTAACCATCCACATAAGGGGAAGAATAAGCACATAAGTCATTTTAATTGTTGCATTATATTTGCATGAATGAACAAGGAGGGAAAGATTATAAATTACATACACACATATGCTTGCTATGATGCCTTGAGAGAACATGTTGTTCTGGACATGAGAAACTCCCACTAATTGGAATAATTTACTAGCCTGCCCTCCCTGCTCATTACAAATGTGGTTTTAATGTAACAATAAAGACAATAGATGTCTTGTGAGTGCAATGTAATTCTTGTCTATGTGAGTGGCTGAATTATTTAGTGAGCCATTTGTCCTCTTCTGTTATCTGCAGTATCCATTTACCTAAAGAAGAACAGATGCTCAATGCATCAAGGAATGCCTCTGTGTAGGAAACGACTGCTACATGTCATTGTCCCTGTACCTTGTGTAAAAATATATACAGTACAAAGAATAGGAAATAGTTTATCTTCATGTAAAGCACATGTATAATCAGTAGAGATGATCAAATTGATTGGATGCAAATTAGATTTGAGTAAAAGGGTGTAGCACATCCAATCAGCAGGAACTGTCACAGCACACATAAAAGCCGAGGCAGGGAATACAGTAACCATTTTAGGGTAATTTAGGATAGTGAAAAAACAGCCCACAAATGTACCGACGTGCTACAAGTAATAGGAAATGTCACAATGCCTTCAGAGATTATATTGTGTATGTAGCTAGGAGAGAAGTATTAATGTATAACTTTCAATATATATTAGGATAAAAAATAAACATGAAAGGCCTATTAGGAGATATAGATATCTTTAAAAGTAACTAAAACAGTGTTCACAGAAGGGGTTAGTTCACATAGTAGAAGTAACTAAAAGTGATTATTTTTTGACTGTTCTTTTTAATTAAATAAAAAAACAGTGCACCTTTATTAAATGGGCTACTGGTTACTACTAGTGGACCATCCATTTCTATGGGAAGGTGAAAGGGATTGAGAAAGCTTGATATATCTCAAAGACACCTCAGAGTGCTACACGTGTCTTTTTGAGGCAATTAAAGTACTTATGATTCGCGGTAAATTTATTCACCTCAAATCACATTTCTTTACAAAAATCACTGAATCTGGCAAATTTGAATTTCAAAAGATTTGATTATGTGTAATTAATGACACATACTTATTAACATACTGAAAGTTTTAAGGCCTGCCCCTTGGAACACCCCCAAAGGAATTGTGTAGGATTTGCTAATCCGCTCCCATCTTCTACATGTTGTTTGAATTAATTTAGCCACGTACCATCACCACATTTTCACAAGAAATTATGTTTTCAACATAGCGTTAAATCTAAACCATTTTTAATTAAAATGAAATCATTTATATTTTGATTAAAAACTAACTGTGCTTTCAAGTAACCTTTCTGAATAAAGCGTCCTCTGTATGTACATGTAGAATAAGACTATTTCAGGCCATTATATGACTCTATATCCTGCAGTGATTTTTTTTTAAATTACAAACAGGACATAGGGGAATGACTGCTCTTCATTCACTATTAAGCTCCCAAGAAAGAGCTGCAACAACGCAGAGGACATTATACAGCGGGGCTGAGCTGTCTCTATCTGACTCAGCCTCTGATGTGAGGAAACACACTGGAAATAAAGCTCCGTGCAATATTGTTCTGTCTGCCTTCCCTTTCCTCACAGGATAATGGGCTGTGTCACTTGACATTTGGAGTCCATCACCTGTAAGCATGGTAGACTTGAGCTGTTTTTTCATGTTAGATGGTGAATACAGGAGATGGGGGGTTGTAGGGGAAGAAGTGTCTGATAAGTGGGGAAGAAAGCTGATTTTCTGTGATAAGATGTGTTCCACATTGTTTGACATTTATCACTATGGTCTAATGCTCTACTGTATGTGGAGGTCACTTTGGCATTACTAATGCAATGTTTCTGTTGAAGAGTTGATAGGTGTCGCTTCATTGTATACAGTCTTATGAGACCTCAAAGTATTCTAGATGTATTTCAAGGAATTAGGAGCACTAATGATTTGGGTTGAGTTTATTCATTGCAAATCAGTTTTTTTGGGGGAAATATTCACTACACGTGGTGAATATGAATTTCAGAACATTTGATCATCTCTACCTATCGTTCATATTTACTAATAAACAGGAACATGTAGGACGTGCCCTCATTAACAGTCTCAAAGTGATTGCCTAAGTCTTGCATAATTTGAAATAGTGGCAAGTTATCAACCAAGATGTACAAAGTCTTGTATATTTAGGTAAAAGAATAATATCACAAGGCAATATTCTGGGCTATTGATTGTAATAGATGTCATATATGGGCCCTGGTACATCATTATCAGTGTGACAACTAGAGATACAATAGTAGATGCCTCATGCTTTGATGAAAAGTACTAGATTTTTTTCTACTGAAAATATAGACCTGTGCCTATTGGCTGCTGTTGAGGAAAGCTAGCTGCTGAAGGGAATATTTACATGCACAGAACAGCACATAATGTATTCAAATGTAAATCATAGGAATGTATATGTATGGTGATCACAGTGATAGGAGAAGAGCACATTCCGAGAACAGTAAAGGAATAAGTGAAAAGAATACTAACTGTAGTGAGGAATACACTATGTATTTTTGCCCTAGTTTATTTTTCTGAGAGGACGGATTTTATAGTCATACATTTTATATTTATCTTATATAGCACCATTATATTCAGCAGTTCTGTACACACATTATCATTGCTGTCCCAATTGGGCTCACAATCTACATTCCCTATGAGTATGTCTTTGGCAAGTGGAAGGAAATCGTAGAACCTGAAGGAAGTCACACAAATATGGGGAGGACATAGAAACTCCTTGCAGATATGCTCCTTGGTGGGTTTGTAATCCAGGACCCCCGTTTTGCAAAACAGCAATGCTGCCCATAAATATTGTATAGAATATTTAATTGATATTTTTAAAGGAGGCAAATATTTGTTCCTATATAGCTGATGGGTTCACTAATGAAACAAAATGCTAGAAGAGACAGGGGTGACCATTCAGAGGTTGCGTTTTGATCAGATTCTCATTTGCACCCCCTTTATAATGGCCAGAGAGCAGAAATGACGTGGCTAGGTTATGATGCTGTAAGTACCCACTGATGTATGCTAATTATACAGGGACTTTAAATAGTTCTGAATTATAGCTACACAATTACACCCTTTCATACATCATACCAGCTCTATTATACAATACTTACACATTCAGGTCAATATTAATGCCACTCTTACTCACCCACATATATATATGGATTTGTCAAGAATTTCTTTCATTTTCTTCACTTATTTTTCATTTTGCCAAATAGCAAACAAAACGCAATGCTTGATTTGTACCCTCAGGCATCTTGATCAGCCTATACATCACATTTTTTGCTTTTGTTTGAGAGTCTCATTGGAATTTCATCTTCACTAACCAATGGTTTTAATATCTTTTGTTATATAGAAATGTTATTTTTACAGTGTATTGCACTCGGGAATTTTGAACAGAGCAAGTATCAGCCATTGCACTATGTAGCACTAAACATTGATCAGCTGCATTGACTCCTTTGGATAAGAAAAGGCTGTTTTTGTGTAGTCTCATGCAAAAAAAATGTGCAAGTCATGAGTTTATAAAAGGCCCAAGGGCTTTAAAACAGTAACCTTAATTGCCGAGAGTCAGCATATCCCTGTGCTTTCTTGTGGATCATTTGTTATGAGACAGCTATAAAAAGCCCGGAGATCCATTTTCTTTTATTTAAATTACATTTTATGATGAAAACTTAGAAAGAAAACTTTTATAAAACGATTCTCACTTTATCATCCTTAAATATAATGTCTGTCTGGAGCTGTTTTGTTGGTTTGTAACATTTTGTCATCCTGGTCTTTTATAATGTCACTTTACTGAAGCAAAGTAAAGGCTTAGCTCTTAAAGGTGATAGTAGAAGTAAAATAGCGCTCACTGTGTCCTTCTACTTTCTACAAAATATTCACTATAGAATGTACCCGGTATAAAATATTGATCTATCCCTAAAATGCAAATAAACTTGCAATCTTGTTCCAACTTTTGCCACTCAGTTCTCATAACTTTCTTCATTGTTCTCCGTTAGCAAGATTTAAAGCAATCATTTGGGAATGTAAGCTCATTAGGGCACAGATAACAAGTCATAAGGCTGTATAGGAAAAGTCATGATTGGACCTCCCACCATCTAGTGACAGGAGACAGAATTTACTAATACAAAAAATATACAAGTACTCTTACTTAGAATACTTTGATTGTGGCATGGAAAATTGGACAGTATGCCCAAGTTTTCCCTAAAGTAGACGGATTTGTAATATCTTTATGGATTCTGCTTTTGTCATGGTTCTACAGCCAAATCAATGTAACACCAAGTTGTTAGCATGTATAGAATAAAGTTTAGAGGAGTCCATCCACTGTGCATTATGTCACTCCATGCCATAATAACAGGTGTAGGACTGATGTGACATTCCCTCAAGATGGCCGCTTCATGGTGTTGCCCAAGTTGTCTCCAGACCAAGCTCTGGCTATCAATGCAGCCAAAAGAAAAGCTGGGCACATCACTGAAAATGATAGACTTTTATTCTAGACTGCACTGCTGTCATGAGCTGCATCAATAAAGTGTTGAGAGCGATGACATGAAGTCAATGTTACACCTTTAGCTGGGCTTCTGGTTCATAGCCCAATGTCATGTAAAAGCCTTCTGATGGTTTTTGTAGCCACTATTTGACACCTTAGGCTTCGTATGTGATGTCTAATTCAACTTGCAGTATAAAATAGATCAATTGTGGTACCTGTGGTAAGGGCATTTCTCCAAAATTTCTTAGGAACTATTTTTCAACAAGTATGTTACTTGTGCTACAGTGAGCAGCCAAAATGTGCTGCCATAGCCTGCAGCATCTCTGGACTTGACTCCCATTAAGCACATCTGAGACGTCATTGATCGGCAAGTGCCAAGGGAGCTGCCAGCACTGGATCTTGATTATTTGCCCAATTACATTTAGCATGGCAGCTCATTCCTCAGACAGCTATTTCTGAACTCAATGATAGCATGCCAGGGTGTGAAGTGCACATATTTCTTTGTGTGGTACTCATATACAGTACTATATAAATCAAGATGTTCTGAAAATATTACTTCCATTTTTTCATCATTCGCATATTCATAACAAGTGTATCAATCCACTGATTTACCGAAAACAAAACTTCAGGGTTTATTTTTATTGCAGCACTGGAGTGATGCTTCTAATGTAAGGTCCCTGCACTTAGTCTCATACTTATCAGACGCTATTTTCTGTGCTGCCATCTTGTGACTACAACTTCTGACTGGATGTCAAAAGTAACAGTCACAAGGTCTCAATGCAAGTCTATGAGAGCTAGAACAAGGCTCCCGTAGACTTACATCAAAAAATGATCTCCGACTTACCACAGCAAACACTGGAGCGATCTGTCTAGTTACAGCCAGCTGAAGACTGGAAGGAGCGGCGGCAATAAAAGGTGAAGATGGAGGCAAGTAAGATGGAGGCACCACTCTAGCAATGCAATAAAAAAGCACTGGAGTGATGTTATAATTCCACAATTTTTCCTTCTTGATGTTGCAATTTCAATATTGAGGAAAGTAGCAAATATTTGTAATAGTAATGTCATACATGCATATCCATTTTAGTACATTATAAAATGGTCCAACAAGATTTTAATGTATGTAAACCTGAACACTAGTCTTAAATATTATAAGGATACGTTCTGTGCAAGCAGCGTATTATCAAGTATACATAGATTCCTTTTGTTAGACATTAATCTTTGTTTTATGAAACTATATAAGCCGGAGGAAAGATTTAAAACTGGCTGTCTGTCAAAAAGGCATTTGTCACAAAACATCTGCCAAATTCAGTAACTGACATCCTTTGAGCCTTACTGCACTAAATACATATTTTTCAGATGGGTAATCTTAAATATACTACTAAGGCTTTAGGTTAGGTAAGATTTATATTTACATGTGCCAGGCAGGAGAATACACGTGTGGTCAGCGTTTGCTCTGATTTATATATAGCCCTTTTGGCACCAAAGGTTTCCGTTATCAGTGTGCGGTCAGTGTGGGAGATCTTCTCTGTGCACTATTAGGCGGCAGCTATGTCAGGGCAAGCCATAAAAACATAATAACTGAGCAGTGCTGTCATGAGGGAGTTTATACAGGAAATACTGTATTGCCTCTAAAAGTGGCAATGGATGTTGCGTCTCTTATAAACATCAAGGCCATTGATAAAAGAACATACAGATTGGGCAACTAAGAAGTAATATTGTAGCACCAGGTTAAGAGATATATATTTGCTATTAGAAGGGCTACCACAAATGACTTCCTCTATAAGTGGCTCCTGCTATTACTGTGCAGACCTGTTTTACATAATCAACTGTTAATTTTTATGCAGCTTTTTCTGGTGGTATCTTCTGATGACTGCTGCTGAGACACGATAAGACTCCAATCATTAGTCAACGCCATGTTGAGTTGTCTCAAATTTTCTTGCTGCAAAATGAAATTCTTGAAAAAAAAAACAAAAAGACAATATATTTGTCATATTGGAATTTTACCAGCAGCAAAATCCTTTGAATTAATTGATGCTGTTTTTCTGCATTTACCATGGTCTGATTAGCTGAAGAGCAAATTGATACAAGTTGTGGCACTATGAACACTCCAGCTGATGATAGACTTATTAACAAAAAAAATATTTTTAGTGACTGTAAAGGGGATTTCTAAGCAAAATACATATTTTCCAAAATCAAAATAAATAGATTAGAAATACTGATCAGTGGGGCCCCATTTACTGTATATCCAAATCCATGATTTCCATATGTTTTCCACAAGTATCTACCAGGCACTGTCTTGTTTTGTTTTGCTGAGACATATTTTAGGTGCCAAGTAAAAGAAGTTTACTTCAGCATCCCTTAACTTGCTTTATTATGGCATTACAAATACAGAAGCAGCAGCAACAACTTTTTGACCCCTAGTTTAGATGCGGGTCTTTGTCATGCCAATACAGTAGTGCACTGCCCTCCTATTTAAACGCCCTTGAAACAATACATCAGTACATATCAACAAATAAATCAAATTCTTTTAGCACACATGTCATAAAACAGTATAATAGCAGTACCAATATAATATAATATATACACTTGTGCTCAAAAGTTTACGTACCCAGGCAGAATTTTTGCTTTCTAGGCCTTCTTTCAGAGAATATGAATGATAACACCAAAACTTTTTCTCCACTCATGGTTAGTGGTTGGGTGAAGCCAATTATTGTCAAACTACTGTGTTTCACTTTTTAAATCATAATGACAACCCAAAACATCCAAATGACCGTCATCAAAAGTTTACATACCCCATTTCTTAATACCATGTATTGTCCCCGTAACATCAATGACAGCTTGAAGTCTTTTGTGACAGTTGTGGATGAGGTTCTTTATTTTCTCAGATGGTAAAGCTGCCCACTCTTCTTGGCAAAAAGCCTCCAGTTCTTGTAAATTTCTGGGCTGTCTAGCATGAACTGCGCGCTTGAGATCTCCCCAGAGTGACTCAATGATATTGAGGTCAGGAGACTGAGATGGCCACTCCAGAACCTTCACTTTGTTCTGCTGTAGCCAATAACAGGTAGACTTGGCCTTGTGTTTAGGATTGTCATGTTGGAACGTCCAAGTACATCCCATGCGCAGCTTCCGGGCTGATGATTGCAAATTTGTCTCCAGTATTTGCTGATAACATGCTGCATTCATCTTTCCTTCAACTTTGACCAAGTTTTTTCTGCTTTTGTAGCTCACACTTCCCCCAAAACATCAGTGATCCACCTTCATGCTTTACATTAGGAACGGTGTTCTTTTCATCATACGTCTTGTTGACCTCTCTTTAAATGTAACATTTATGGTTTCAGCCAAAAAGTTCAATTTTGGTCTCATCACTCCAAATTACCTTGTTTCAGAAGTGTTGGGGCTTATCTCTGTGCTGTTTTGCATATTGTGGGTGAGATACTTTGTGGCTTTCTTCTGGTGACTCCACCATGCAGCCCATTTTTTTTCAAGTGCCACATTATTGTGCATCTTGAAACAGCCACACCGCTAATTTTCAGAGAGTTTTGATTTTCAGCTGATGTTATTTGTGAGTTTTTCTTTGCATCAAAAACAATTTTCCTGGCAATTGTGGATTAAATTTTTGTTGGTCTACCTGACCGTGGTTTTGTTTTAACAGAGTCCCTGATTTTCCATTTGTTAATCACAGTTTGAACTCTGCTGACTGGCATTATTAATTCATTGGATGTCTTTTTGTATCGCTTTCCTGTTTTATACAATTCAAATACCTTTTCCTGTAGATCCATTCACAATTCTTTTGCTTTCCCCATGACTCACAATCCAGAAACTTCAGTGGCTGGATGAAAGATGCAAAAGTCTGTCTGGATCCCAGAAACTCACTCAGCTTTTATTCACACACATTGATTACAAGCAAACAGGTCACAGGTGAGAATGTTACCTTTAGTAGCCAGTCAAACCCATTTATGTCAACTTATGTGCATGTTATCAGGCCAAAATCACAATTTGGATGTTTCTGGTTGTTATTATGATTTAAAAAGAGTAAACACAGTAGTTGGAAAATAAATGGCTTCACCCAACCACTAACCATGAGTGGAGAAAAAATTGTGGTGTTATCATTCATATTCTCTGAAAAAAGGCCAAGAAAGTAAAAATTCTGTCCGGTTATTTAAACTTTTGAGCACAGCTGTATATACAGTGGGTACGGAAAGTATTCATACTGACCATGTGATACTTCAGTTTTTCTTTTTTAATACATTTGCATTTTACATTTCTGTATTTTTTCAGTCAAGATGGGGTGCAGAGTGCACATTAATGTGAAAAAAATTAACTTTTTTGAATTTACCAAATGGCTGCAATGAAGCAAAGAGTGAAAAATTTAAAGGCGTTTGAACACTTTCCGTACCCACTGTATATATATATATATATATATATATATATATATATATATATACTCCCTTGCACACACCCTGATTACTGGATTGTAGGGGTACAAGGGTGGAGAAGGGCTAGGGGTTGATGCACATTACTATATCCTCATTATAGATTTGAATGTTAATATTGTTGTAGTGCACAGTGTCGGTGTGTGTACGCTTCCCATATATACATTGGCGATGCAACGGTGGTGTAATATAGACCATTTTCTTCCCTGGAAGCTACAGAATATAGCGGAGTCTTCTTTGCTGCAAATATGAGAAAGATTCACCATGTTGTGGACCTATTACTTAAGGCCCCGTGTCCATGATCTAGTGCTCATATATTGTGATGCAGTGCATTTAAAATTGTTACTACTCCCAGTCATGCTACAACTCTGATTTTTTTGCTAAGCATCTGGTCTTACACATTGTTAGGGCTAGCGGAATGCACCAAATAATTATAAGGATGGTATAAAGTGCGTTCTCAGCCCAGAGTCCACCGTGCAGAGATGGAACCTGCTGCTGAGTAATGACGGACTATATGGTGGTATCATGTGGATACACACACGGGTTAGCTTCACCCAGTATGAGGGAAGTGAACCCTGTTGCATCACATGGCCGCAGTACCACACAAAGAGTGCAAGCAAAGAGTCACAGAACTCTGTCCCAAGACTCAAGGAAAGAGTTCCTCTGGACGTCTTGCGCTCATCACCACTACTGGGGTGTCAGAGATTAACAGAAATAATAATTTTCTGCACAAGAGTGCGTGCGGTGCCGCTCTGGCGGACGCCACTAACCACCCAGACTTGGGTCAGGAAAGCGATCTATTAGCACATGGAACCGCACTGGCGGTCACTGCTATCAGACGCTGTATCGTGTGCTAGCTGTGAGGGATAGCACTGTCAGGCGCTAGGTAGCTTCCACCATTCGCGAACAGTCAACAACAATAGGGATGGGAATGATTTGGAGCTTTCATCCATCGACAGGCATACATCCACACACACAATAATAAGTTTATACTAGCTCATGGCCGTGCGGCCATGTGAACCTTTTATAGCGGAAAATCTCCAGGACCTTCCTAGTGGTCCAATAGGAGCTGCTACAGGACCTGAGCATGTGACGCCCGACCTCCAATGAGAGGTCGTCCCTTGGGCATGCTAAGAAGAAGAAAAGCAGGACTTAGTCCCAGGGATGCCTGCTCGCCACTGATCAGTACTGGTTACAATGGCTGAGCCTGGAAGGACAGCAGTAACCAGCTGCACAGTATCAGCTTGAGCCAGATGCTGGGACTGACGTCTCTGCTGAGCAGGCTCCACTGCAGCTGGAAGAGAATGGGATACCGCAGAGGAGATGATTTGAGATCCCCCTGTGCAGCGGCGGGAACTCGACACCTAACACACATAATATTAACTTAAACGATGATGCATAATCCACATTTGTGTTACGTTAAAGCTATTCACACAAGTTTGATGGATTCCATTGACTTATATAATATTGGCTGTTGCACCGCGATCCACTCATGACTGATCAGATGATGGTATTGAGCTGTACAGCTTTTAATGCCCGGTGTCTATTGCTTGGTTTGAAGGACTGTGATTACACCGAAAGTTGTATATTATTATATGCTCCGCAATCGCTTGTCTTTGCCTCTAGTAAGCAGGACGTTTCCCTTTTCCACTTTACATGAGTGCTTTATGACAATGATGCACACTCATGTATTTCTAAGTCATGAATGGAGGACGCACATACTGATTGATGTTGTGGAGCCAGTTTATGCTGACCAACATCAGCCTTTTCACTATGCTGGAGCACCTTAGTGCTATAGTAGCTAGACCTGCAGTAACCGTTAGTGGATACTTTTCCTGAGCATGCCAGTTAGATTAAAAATGCACTCCACATGTTACAGGCAATTCACAGATTTATTGTTATCTTTAATTTTTTTCTGCATTGTTTATATAGAGTTTTAACTAAATGATACTTGGCCTTGAACACATATATTTACGATATATTGTTCAAGTTAGTATAATGTTCCATGACATGTAAAGTTGTTTTGATTGGTTGCAGGGGATTTAAATCGGCGGGCTGGGCACTACTGCAATAACTTGAAGAAGACCCTAACCTGTAATAGGGGTAAAAATGTTGCTGCTACAGTTTCTGTATTTGTGATGCCATAATAAAGCAAGCTGACCATTCTTGGTTGTTGAAGCCACCTTATTTTACTTGGATTTTACTTGGGAAAAATGGATCTGTCACATTTGGTTTTCGTGCATCTATAAGGTACTGAAACTTGAGCCTGTCTGAACATCAATAATGTTAATATTTTGGGTCCCGGAAGGCTCCTGTACAGTTTTTTTCAAACAGCATTTTTTCTATAGCACCATTATTTTCTTACACCAAATCAATTAAAAAAAAATCATTTTTGAACTGTGAAAATCTTTATTTGAACATTCAAAGCAAAGACTTTCAGAAGTCCTATGTAACATTAATGAATGCAAATCAATATCTTGAAAAAAAAACACATGCAGGGATTGCCTGTTTGGTAGGGAATCCCCGCATATATTCAGGCTGTCTAGCAGCCACAAATCGTGCAGCTGTGGGAACACAAACATAATCTGCGGGCACACCCAAAATATTCGGACAACACCCGAGCATGCTCAGAAAACTGGAGTAACGAGCACACTCACTCTTCACTACCTGCTCTGCTGAATCTCCTAAGGTTCTAGGCTTCACGCAGCAAAAATGGTGTTGTAAGTAACTCAACCTACACTTTAACTCTTTAATGTCAGCTTTATTAGACAATGTTGAGAACTAATTGTGTAACAAACAGCACTTGTCTTAATGAATGGTTACCAATGAAAAACAGTATTTTATATCTACCAATAATGAGTACAATGAAAGAATACACATCTTCTATACAAATCTTATCTCATTCATTTTGTATTTCCAGTCTATTATACCTTTCTAACTGGGGAGCAAAAAGAAAAAAATGCACAAAGAACCCAATATAATTTGACAAAAGTTTATTGAAATAGAAAAATATACATAAAACAATTATTAAACAACCCACTTTATTTTGACCAGAGAATTTAAATTCAGGTCTAGGGTAGTAAACTGAATCTTCGCCCCGGGTACAGAGGAAACTAAGTATAGTTGACTAACAGAAGATGACACTGGTCATGTTTGGATACAGTACAAAGCTCAAACAGTTTGTATGCTCTTATATATATATATATATATATATATATATATATATATATATTCTTATCATGAGTAGCAACTGCTGAATTAGATATATTTCCCTTACCATAGTGGAGAGGAGATCACAGAACTTCACAAGGACCGACCAATGATTCTTGTTGACCCAAAATTATCAAGATGTGCTTTTGAGCTTTGTACTGTATCCAAACATGATCAGAGTCACTGTATGTGAGTCAGCTATAGTTAGGCTCCTCTTTTCCTAGGGCAAAGGTTCTGATCACTACCCCAGTCCTGAATTTCAATACTCTGGTCAAAATAAAGTGGCTTGTCCTCAGCAATTTGTAACTAAATTGAAACATACCATTAGGGATCAAATTCTTGTTGCCAATGTTTTGCTCTACATTTTGATGTGCAAATTTATCATTATTCAGTTATATGTTTCCTATATAGGTTAATACACTAAATCTGTGTAATGTGTCAAAAAGCAAAATTCTTATCAGTAAAAATCATCCTGTTTCTTGAAATAACTATGGCAATGGCTAACAATATATTTCTATAGTGGAACCCAGTTTTTTTATGTTATGCTGCTTTGTTAGTACTTATGATGAATTTACTTATCCCCTGTATACCGCTTTCTGGAAAAAGGAAGTTGTCTATAACATAATGTGCTATCTGGGACTCTCTAACTAAGCTGCCCATAGAATATTATCCCCCTGTCTGGTGATTATTCAGGTGCATATTGGAAGTGGATGCTCAATGATATTATTAGCAGCACTGACTTGTGCTGTTCTTCTTGCTAATGAAGCGTGATGCTGATGATAGGATTTTAACTTGGAAATAATTGACCTTTGCTGAGACTTTGGATGTCAGCAGGTTCTTAGATGTGTTTTTAGAAAGTCACTCAGTTTCAATATTATGGCTGCGTATGATTTTTGCGAAATTACTGTGATAGATATTTTTTCTATTTTTTCTTACATTTTTTTCTACCGAAATTGTGAAGGCCACTTCTTTTCACTGATACTGAATGGTCCAAATGGAACTTTATATCACATAACAAATTGTTAGCATCACCACACCTCAATTTTCTAGGTATACGGAGCCATTGCTTTGCTCTTGCTTAGCTCCAGCTATTTTCTACTGTGGGTTTTTGATGTACATAGGCAGCTAAATCCACATGTGTTACATGCATTGTAGAAACAAAGGTAAAGATAAAAGCCCATGACTGTTTTACTCAAGAATGAGTATGCTGCAGATTTTATATTGTATTTTAAAACCCAATCCATATCCGTTGAACTAGTCACTGTTCTTTACAATGCTGTGTTTGATTTATACCACAAATCTGCAGCAATTTACCATGTCTGAAAATAGATTCTAAGGGGTAATGTCTCTCCTTGTGGAGAGTGACCTAACTGACATGCCATTGTGAGGACTCTTATGGGCTCTGGAAAATTAAATATGCCAATTACTTATTCAGCAAGGAAGAGGAGAGAATCTTAAATGTCACCTATTGGATGTATAAATCCTTAAAATCAATATTAGTCCATTAACAAGCTTTACCACATGACTTAAGAAAAATGCCAAACCAGACACTCTATTTTCAGGCTTGTGTTTCAGGGTATTTGCTCCTCATCAGAGCAAAGCAGGATATCTGGTTTTACCTGGGTGAGATGCCTCTGATGGGGATTTATGGAGTAATGCTTCTCCTTGTGGAGAGTGACATGCCTATTATCCCTTTGTGAGGAGTCTTTTTTAAGTCATGACATGCGCCTCTGGGAAATTAGATATGCAAATTGTGCCTACAGAAATTAAAAGGATTTGAATGCCAATGCAACCTATTAGAAGTAGCAATCCTAAAAGTCAATATTTGTCCTTCAACTAGTCTTGCCACACTACTTCCAGTAGAGTGCACTACAGTCTAAGTACTCTTTCTCTCTAAGGAGGGAATTTGCATATTCAATATAGTTTATGACTGTAATGTGAAGAGTTTAAAGTGATTCACCCCCATATGCTGTACATTTAATAATATGCAGATACATCTTCCATTGACTCTAACTGTTAAAAAGAAATGTATCTATACTTCTAGAGATCTGAGACTGTGTAATGTGGGATTTTAAGGTATACCGATCAAGCACATGCTAAATAGACACTTGTGTCTTATGTTTGTGTTTGGACAGTAGTGTGTATGAGGGTGCAATAATTGTATGTCAACAGCTTTTCTCAGTTTCTTGGCATATAAGAGAAACATAAATCCCAGACCCAGTTAAAATTGAAATATATACAAATAATAATTTAATGTCACATGTTTTTTTTTTGCCTTCCTCTAGATCAACATGTTAGGACATATTAAGTTATGCTATGGGTTGAATTAGATGGACTTAAAGTCTTCCTTCAACCTTAATTACTATGTTACTATGTCTGACAGTAGTCATGCCATGTATTCTCTCCTCCTATACAGGGCATTTTACTGCACCAGAAGCCCCACTGATTTGTCTGCAATAGGACCTAGAGAGTATTTCCATGTTAGGGTGCTTTCTCATTGCATTGTGTGTTGCCATCGGTGCATACGTCCAAAGTCCCCCAAAAAACTGGGTCCAGTCATTAGCGCTGACGAGGCCATAAACTGCAGTGGTGACAATAGGGCGAATGTGAGATCTGACATGCACCATTTTTGGGCATGAACGCCTTCAGGTGGTGAATACTCAGGTATAGTAGACTGTGTCTGGGTCTCCTCAAAAAAGTGCATGGCAGAGTGCAAGTTCTCTCTGCCATCATCATTGCAGTCTATGGCCTTCTCGGGGTGTACTGTATGTCCAGACCCAATCGTGCTGGGGATTTTGACTGTATCCCCAGATGGCAAAACACAGCAGAATGTGAAAGTAACCATACATTTATGACATTTTCACCACTGAAACAAAGTTCCATAGGATAGGTTTGGTTAGACAACCGCAGCCAGAGTATGATTGGAGAGGTTGATGAACATGTGCATGATTCTCTCGGTTCACTACAATGGAAATGAAGCCATGGAAAAGACAAAAGCAGCCAAGCCATGTCTCCTATAGGAGTGATTAGAGAGGGAGACACACAAGAGTCTTGATGAGACAGTCAACGACTGTCTCACTGAATGGTTTAGGGGCCAGAGGTCTAAGTTCAGATAGTCATCTATGAGATATTTATGGCGCATGTTGTGGATACCCCTTTTGCCACTGCCACTTTAGCTAAATCTAGTACCTTAGTGGTTTACCAACTTAAAAGGAGACAGATCGAAGTACATTATTAGGATTTCTACAAGACTCTTTAAAGAACATATAGAAAAGCCAACAGACAAATAGCATAGCGTCGTTTATCTTCTGTTTGCAATCATTAATTTCCATTTTATTTATAAATTTTGACCAAATTGATAATTTATCTTTCCTCTGTGTTTCTAAAGAGGAGTAGGGTTATCCCATTTGTGTCTTTATTGCTTGCTATGTGTCCCCACATTGATATCCATAGATTTAATGTGAAGGAGTGGGAAGATTTATACTTCTCTTCGTATAATACCAAATTATTTAAAAATCTGCTGTTACAGTTTCTGACAGAGAAATCCCATTGCTTTTTTGTTCATTTCAAATACATTTTATGAAAAAATATTCACGTGTAGCTAAAAATTCTGAAACCAGCAAGCTGAATCCTGTCTGTGCACCCTTTTCTGTTATAAGGTTGGAGTCATTGTGTCAACGACTTCATGCTGCCTGATTGATGTTGGTTCATTTTTCTGAATGCATTATGTTAAAACTTAGTCTGCTTCGCTCTTTTCAGCTTGGAATACAGTATATTGCACCCAGCTCAGTATCCTATTTTTAGATATCTATTTTCCTTACCATGGTTTCATGCTAACTGATTATATATTCGTTTTACATTTTTCATGCTCTATGTTGGATACTTCGATTTTAACCCATTTTCAGTGTATGAAATTAGAAATTGATTTACACTTCCAAGCCAATCTTTCCTATTTCTCTTTTCATACCATTACATATACTAATCAAAATTAATTTCTTCATTTTCTTGCAGGATGTGAAATTACAATTTTTAAAGTAAATATGTTAATTTATAATAATTAAGATTTTTTTAATAACATGAACTTATAATGGGGTTCATGATAGAGAAGAATCTTGGTCTTGCTATTGCTCACCTCACTTGCTTCTGGGTTGCAATAACCTGTGCAAGATTTTTTTTTTCTGGAGAGACGGCATTGTTAGCAAGCAAAAGGATGGAGAGATTAGCCCAAAAGTCATATAAAGGTCATTACAGCATAACAGAAAAGAAAAAAAACTGTTTCCAGCTCCATATTTGTAAAATTCAAACTTGATACTTTATTGATCTATTAAAAGCAGTAGATGTGTAGCTCTCAAAATGCACAACGGAAAAAAAAAAGCGACGCGTTTCGATCACTCAAGATCTTTGTGAAAGCTTAACACATAATGCCAAGACAACATTAAATAGACACCATGCACCAATAGAAAACCCCCAAAATGTCACATGATTAATCCAAAATACTAAACATATAAAGACAGACAGGATGTGTAAATATACCCCTCTCCTATGCAAATAAAATAAAAAATTCAAGTTAAAAGCATGATATATATCTATAGCTTGACATTAGTAGTGATACATTAATTCATTGCGTTTGTTAAGGCCAATAGGAAACCTGGTGTTAAGATAATATATCAAGAACGCCTCACATGTGAGGAGATGCCGTCTCATGTCTCCCCCACATAAGGGCTTGTTTAACATGTTCTATGCCATACACACGAAGGTGCCTTGAAGCCTCAGAGACATCACCGGTATTTCCTATATCATATAAATGTTCAGTAATATGTGTTTTGAGTTTGCGTGATGTGAATCCGATATAAGACAATTGACATGCAGTACAATCAATTTTGCAAACCACATATGTGGTACTGCAATTAATATATTGTTTAATATTAAAACTAACCAAATTATTCAAGGTTTTTGTGACAAACGCATGTTTGTAAGTTTTGCAGTTATTGGAACCGAATTTAAAAAAAAACCCGTGCAATCTAGCCACGTTTTATTCCTAATTCTATTTGTAGAGAACATGCTTGGTGAAATTTTATTGCCAATGGTTAGAGCCCTCCTGGCTACCACATTGACTCCTGATCTCAAAATTTTGCCCAGATTTTCATCCTCATAAAAAAAACTACTTTGAACAATTATATAGCTAAAGAAATGATCCCGAGAGGATTGCGAATCAAAAAGTTACCCACCACTGTTTATTCAACTGAATTTACTGACGAAAGGAACAATATTTTGGGCGATTGCTCTTTGAATTTGATGAGACTTATTGTTAAATATGAAGACTCAAAGTTGAGTGATACACAAAAACAAATGGACACTGTCAATGCCTCTTTAATCTAATTTAAGCCTCTTACACAATTTGACTCTTTGGTCACTAAAATGCATGATAATGTAACAGCATTAGAAGAAGAGATTATGGAGAGTAAGAGGAGAAAACTCACTAGAGATTTAAATGAATACTCAACCAAAAAGGTGTATTGGTGGTGCACATCCTGTCTGTCTTTATATGTTTAGTATTTTTGATTAATCATATGACATTTGGGGGTTTTTCTATTGGTGCATGGTGTCTATTTAATGTTGTCTTGGCATTATGTGATAAGCTTTGACAAAGTTCTTCAGTGATCGAAACGTGTTGCCTTTTTTTCCCGTTGTGCATTTTGAGAGCTACACATCTACTGCTTTTAATGGATCAATAAAGTATCAAGTTTGAATTTTACGAATATGGAGCTGGAACCAGTTTTTTTATTTTCCCACATGTGACTACATTAATCAATGTGGAGTTCCGTGCACCTGCGGTAGCTGTTCGGTGAGCAGGCTTTAACTGTTTGCTTATGCTTTTCATATTACGGCATAACAAAGAGATGTGGCCTCTATCAAGGTTTGCAAATAAAGGGTTCCATTTTGATTTTTGCTTTGGCGTTCTCTCTTTTATGCATCGAACTGAAATGCTCTATTTATATTTGACAATTTTCCCAAGCTTCTTCTTCATACTAATTATTCCATGATTTTGAATTACCAGTTGGTATTTAAACTTGGAATGTTCATAATATATGTTATTGCGTGGTGTGCGGTGCCTGAAAGAAATCCCTGCCTCTTCTCTCTATTATAATAGCATCCCCACCCATGCACGTCACAGTGACCTGTGACGTGCAGTTGCAGCACTGTAATCCCGTGCATGTGTCGTCCACTCACATGGTTATGTGAACCTCATCTGCCCTTCTATGGGAAGAGTCTTCATCAATCTTCTGCACAGGAGCGGTGAGTCACAGCGCAGTAGCAGAGCCTCGTCGGCACCTGCGCAGACGATCAATGATGTCTCTACTCATAAAAAGGTGGATAAGGTTCACATATCTGCGCAAGTGGATGGCACATGTGCGAGTTTACAGAGCTGCAACTGCAAGTCACAAGTCATTGTAAAGTGCATGGGAGTGGGTGCTATTATATTGAAGTCAAGAGGCAAGGATTTTATCCAAGCACCGCATGCCCCGGAGCTGGAAGAAATTATTAACATATAACATTAAAACTGCCTTTCTCAACATTTGCACCCCAGCTATGAGACATACAGGTAAGATTGGTTTAACCATTCTATTTCCTGTAAGCCCATATTAATAGCTTAAATTCATCCAGGGGGTGACAGATTCCCTTTAACAATAATAATCTGCGGCTTGAAGGATACCAAAGGTGACATCAGTAAGGTGTACATAATTATGTAACTGAACCACATGCAATTACTGTTGTTTTGCAAACAAAAATATTTGGGAGCCAAGCACAATCAATGTAAAAGAAGAAGAGAATTTTAAAAGTAAGTATGTCATATACAGTGCCACACAAAAGGTTGTTACATAAAATGAGAATAATGGGGATAGGGGAAAATATGTGTAAGTGGATTGAGAGCTGGCTCAGGGATAGGAAACAAAGCGTGGTTATTAATGGAGCACACTCGGACTGGGTCGCGGTTAGCAGTGGGGTACCACAGGGGTCAGTATTGGGCCCTCTTCTTTTTAACATATTTATTAATGACCTTGTAGGGGACATTCAGAGTAGAATTTCAATATTTGCAGATGACACTAAACTCTGCAGGGTAATTAATACAGAGGAGGACAATTTTACAGGTCCTTCTCAAAAAATTAGCATATAGTGTTAAATTTCATTATTTACCATAATGTAATGATTACAATTAAACTTTCATATATTATAGATTCATTATCCACCAACTGAAATTTGTCAGGTCTTTTATTGTTTTAATACTGATGATTTTGGCCTACAACTCCTGATAACCCAAAAAACCTGTCTCAATAAATTAGCATATCAAGAAAAGGTTCTCTAAACGACCTATTACCCTAATCTTCCGAATCAACTAATTAACTCTAAACACATGCAAAAGATACCTGAGGCTTTTAAAAACTCCCTGCCTGGTTCATTACTCAAAACCCCCATCATGGGTAAGACTAGCGACCTGACAGATGTCAAGAAGGCCATCATTGACACCCTCAAGCAAGAGGGTAAGACCCAGAAAGAAATTTCTCAACAAATAGGCTGTTCCCAGAGTGCTGTATCAAGGCACCTCAATGGTAAGTCTGTTGGAAGGAAACAATGTGGCAGAAAACGCTGTACAACGAGAAGAGGTGACCGGACCCTGAGGAAGATTGTGGAGAAGGACCGATTCCAGACCTTGGGGAACCTGAGGAAGCAGTGGACTGAGTCTGGTGTGGAAACATCCAGAGCCACTGTGCACAGGCGTGTGCAGGAAATGGGCTACAGGTGCCGCATTCCCCAGGTAAAGCCACTTTTGAACCATAAACAGCGGCAGAAGCGCCTGACCTGGGCTACAGAGAAGCAGCACTGGACTGTTGCTAAGTGGTCCCAAGTACTTTTTTCTGATGAAAGCAAATTTTGCATGTCATTCGGAAATCAAGGTGCCAGAGTCTGGAGGAAGACTGGGGAGAAGGAAATGCCAAAATGCCTGAAGTCCAGTGTCAAGTACCCACAGTCAGTGATGGTGTGGGGTGCCATGTCAGCTGCTGGTGTTGGTCCACTGTGTTTCATCAAGGGCAGGGTCAATGCAGCCAGCTATCAGGAGATTTTGGAGCACTTCATGCTTCCATCTGCTGAAATGCTTTATGGAGATGAAGATTTCATTTTTCAGCACGACCTGGCACCTGCTCACAGTGCCAAAACCACTGGTAAATGGTTTACTGACCATGGTATTACTGTGCTCAATTGGCCTGCCAACTCTCCTGACCTGAACCCCATAGAGAATCTGTGGGATATTGTGAAGAGAAAGTTGAGAGACGCAAGACCTAACACTCTGGATGAGCTTAAGGCCGCTATTGAAGCATCCTGGGCCTCCATAACATCTCAGCAGTGTCACAGGCTGATTGCCTCCATGCCACGCCGCATTGAAGCAGTCATTTCTGCCAAAGGATTCCCGACCAAGTATTGAGTGCATAACTGAACATTATTATTTGATGGTTTTTTTGTTTGTTATTAAAAAACACTTTTATTTGAATGGACGGGTGAAATATGCTAATTTATTGAGACAGGTTTTTTGGGTTATCAGGAGTTGTAGGCCAAAATCATCAGTATTAAAACAATAAAAGACCTGACAAATTTCAGTTGGTGGATAATGAATCTATAATATATGAAAGTTTAATTGTAATCATTACATTATGGTAAATAATGAAATGTAACACTATATGCTAATTTTTTGAGAAGGACCTGTATATTACAGGATGATTTATGTAAACTAGAAGCTTGGGCTGATAAATGGCAAATGAGCTTTAATGGGGATAAATGTAAGGTCATGCACTTGGGTAGAAGTAATAAGATGTATAACTATGTGCTTAATTCTAAAACTCTGGGCAAAACCGTCAATGAAAAAGACCTAGGTGTATGGGTGGATGACAAACTCATATTCAGTGGCCAGTGTCAGGCAAAGGCAAATAAAATAATGGAATGCAATAAAAGAGGCATAGATGCTCATGAGGAGAACATAATTTTACCTCTATACAAGTCACTAGTTCGACCACACTTAGAATACTGTGCACCGTTCTGGTCTCCGGTGTATAAGAAAGACATAGCTGAACTGGAGCGGGTGCAGAGAAGAGCGACCAAGGTTATTAGAGGACTGGGGGGTCTGCAATACCAAGATAGGTTATTACACTTGGGGCTATTTAGTTTGGAAAAACAAAGGCTAAGGGGTGATCTTATGTTAATGTATAAATATATGAGGGGACAGTACAAAGACCTTTCTGATGATCTTTTAATCATAGACTGGTCACAGGGACCAGGGGGCATCCTCTACCTCTGGAGGGAGGAAAAAAGGTTTAAGCATAATAACAGATGCGGATTCTTTACTTTAAGAGCAGTGAGACTATGGACCTCTCTGCCGTATGATGTTGTAATGAGTGAGTCATTACTTAAATTTAAGAGGGGACTGGATACCTTTTTGGAAAAGTATAATGTTACAGGGTATATATATTAGATTCCTTTATAGGGCGTTGATCCAGGGAACTAGTCTGATTGCCGTATGTGGGGTCGGGAAGGAATTTTTTTCCCCATGGTGGAGCTTACTCTTACCACATGGGTTTTTTTGCCTTCCCCTGGATCAACATGTTAGGGCATGTTAGGTTAGGCTATGGGTTGAACTAGATGGACTTAAAGTCTTCCTTCAACCTATAATAACTATGTAACTATATAAAGTTTAATCTGGTCTGAAAAATTACTTTTATTCACATATTTACCTATTTGCTATAACACATCGAGACGCATTAGTTACATTTATTAACAATAAGATGAAGCTCTAGTTATCCCAAGTTACTTGTGGGATGCATGTGCCACAAGAGTCCATGATCTAGATCAATTTGTTTCATATCTATTAATTACTTCTACCATGTATTTTGCCCTTAAGCATGCAATGAACTGTAGCCCAAGGCTTGATAACTCTCAATTTGATAACCCTCAAGGATGCAGTAATGTAAATGAGAACTCTGGAGTAATGTCTAGCCAGGATCATTGGTGATCCAACAGTTTGTAAGTGAAAGTAAAATAAAAAAAATAAAAAAATATTTGTTCAGTTGCCAGCAGGCATGCCAGTCATACAATGTGGCACTTCAACATGACTACATTATTGAAATTGATTTTGACAACAGCAAACTTTAACAATAGACAGTATATTCACAAGGCTGCAAAGGGCTATGAATTGAAATAATGATGGTGTTATCATTAAGAGTGAAAATAAAGAACATCAGTAAAAAAATATCTTTAGCCTCTAAATATATCTTCAAAGTTCAGCCTTTTCTACTTGGTCATAAACTTATTCAAGCATGGAATATATAGCTATAAATTAATGTTTCAGACTTATTGCACTGTCTACATGTGCAGAGAACTGGTGGTGACCAAAATGCCAAAAGGGTTTCTCTCTAGGACAAAAAAGTAAATCTCATTTTAAAGGAAAATTAAATAAAGAAATAATCAAGAGATAAATATGCCCCCACTATTTTTCAATCCGCAGTATTTTCTGCTTGTTCCTTAGCCAATTTTTAGCCACGATGAATGAGGTTACCCAAGGTGAGGTTACTTCTGCAGATAGTGGTCTCATAGCCAGGTGATGGGCAGTGTGAAGACGGGGTGAAGTAAGGCTGATATAAACTGATAAGCAGAAGCAGAAGATTTTTAACATTGGGAAAAAAAGGATAAAAAGGATAAAGAAGTTAAGAGGGTAAGATATGTTTATATATTTTTGTGCCTTCCTTTTCAGATATGTTCTAAAGAGGAAGATGATGCTTCATTCCATATCAAATTCAGACTATAAATGGTCAGTAAACCCTTTGATCAATACTGTAAACATGGAGGAAAGGGCAATTTTCTGGAGGAATACCTCTAAAACTAAATAATAATGCTAATTATTAAATTAAAGCAAATATGTTGAGTTAACTAGTAATACTAGATATTGTAAGTATGACACACAATTTCACTGCAGTAGCAGCAAAGAAGTAGAGTAGAACTTAAAGGGTAATCATGGGAGGTCATTGTAAAGGTGGCTTCAAACTTTATGGCCCCCACAGATAACAGTAGTCCCAACACTCAGCTGTAGTATGTATTACAACAGATATCACTGGAGCCCTTCAGACCACTTTGACTTACTGAGGTCTGCGTAACCATCACAATCATAGGAAAATAAAGTGATGCAAATACCTATAGGGTGCAGTATTGCTTATGAATGTAACGTATATTTCTGCTATTGAGGTTTTATGGAAAGTTGGAAGTGGCCATGGCATATTAACATTGAGTTGGTTTCTGCTAGACATTTATATCTCTTTTATAGACCTCAGATACTGACTAAATATAACAGTAAATATAGAGAGAAAAGAATTAGGAGAATGTAAATGAAGAAGCATTCACACCACAATTGCAACCCAAAACACAAGTGAAGTCATCAGAAAAGCTACATTTTTTAGTGTATAATTATAATGCTCTCCTTTACCCCTATGCTTTCTGTGCAATATATATATATATATATATATATATATATATATATATATATATATATATATATATATACACTCACCGGCCACTTTATTAGGTACACAATGCTGGTAACGGGTTGGACCCCTTTTGCCTTCAGAACTGCCTCAATTATTTGTGGCATAGATTCAACAAGGTGCTGGAAGCATTCCTCAGAGATTTTGGTCCATATTGACATGATGGCATCACACAGTTGCCGCAGATTTGTCGGCTGCACATCCCAAAGATGCTCCATACAAGGCAGGATGGATCCATGCTTTCATGTTGTTTACGCCAAATTCTGACCCTACCATCCGAATGTCGCAGCAGAAATCGAGACTCATCAGACCAAGCAACGTTTTTCCAATCTTCTACTGTCCAATTTCGATGAGCTTGTACAAATTGTAGCCTCAGTTTCCTGTTCTTAGCTGAAAGGAGTGGTACCCGGTGTGGTCTTCTGCTGCTGTAGCCCATCTGCCTCAAAGTTCGACGCACTGTGCATTCAGAGATGATCTTAGGCCTACCTTGGTTGTAACGGGTGGCGATTTGAGTCACTGTTGCCTTTCTATCAGCTCGAACCAGTCTGCCCATTCTCCTCTGACCTCTGGCATCAACAAGGCATTTCCGCGCACAGAACTGCCGCTCACTGGATTTTTTTTCTTTTTCGGACCATTCTCTGTAAACCCTAGAGATGGTTGTGCGTGAAAATCCCAGTAGATCAGCAGTTTCTGAAATACTCAGACCAGCCCTTCTGGCACCAACAACCATGCCACGTTCAAAGGCACTCAAATCACCTTTCTTCCCCATACTGATGCTCGGTTTGAACTGCAGGAGATTGTCTTGACCATGTCTACATGCCTAAATGCACTGAGTTGCCGCCATGTGATTGGCTGATTAGAAATTAAGTGTTAACAAGAAGTTGGACAGGTGTACCTAATAAAGTGGCCAGTGAGTGTATATATATATATATGTATTTTCATGACTATGAAAATTGTACATTCACACTGAAGGCATCAAAACTATGAATTAACACATGTGGAATTATATACTTAACAAAAAAGTGTGAAACAACTGAAATTATGTCTTATATTCTAGGTTATTCAAAGTAGCCACCTTTTGCTTTGATGACTGCTTTGCACACTCTTAGCATTCTCTTGATGAGCTTTAAGACATAGAGAAATGGAGTCCCCGATAACCCCCCGACACTCACCCATCTCCCCCAATGCTCCTCGTGGCTCCCCATGGGCACCATCATCTTTTTCCGGCCGACACCTGGCAGATCTTTGGAATCTCGGCTGCCGGGGGTAGCCGAGACCCCAAATAACATGATTGGGAGTCGGTTTTTCTGACCCCTGTTTTGTGATTGCCGGTAATTAACCGTTTACCAGCAACCACAAAAAGTAAAAAAGCAGTGTGCCATTTTCTGTCCTCTGATGTGATCGCACATCAGGGTTAGGGTTGGAAGCTAAAGTTAGGGTTAGGGCTAGGGTTAGGGTTGGGGCTAAAGTTAGGGTTAGGGTTGGGGCTAAAGTTAGGGTTGGGGCTAAAGTTAGGGTTAGGGCTAGGGTTGGGGCTAAAGTTAGGGTTGGGGTTGGGGCTAAAGTTAGGGTTGGGGTTGGGGCTAAAGTTAGGGTTAGAGTTGGAATTAGGGTTGGGGTTGGGATTAGGGTTTGGATTAGGGTTAGGGTTGGTATTAGGGTTAGGGTTGGCATTAGGGTTACGTTTGGGATTAGGGTTAGGTTTAGGATTAGATTTAAGGTTAGGATTGGGCTTAGGAATTTGATTAGTGTTAGGGTTGGGATAAGGGTTAGGGGTGTTTTGGCATTAGGGTTGTGATTAGGGTTATGGCTAGGGTTGGAATTAGGTTTAGGGGTGTTTTGGCTTTAGGGTTTTGATTAGGGTTATGGTTAGGGTTGGGGTGTTTTGGCGTTAGGGTTTTGATTAGGGCTAGGGTTGGGATTAGGGTTAGGGGTGTTTTGACGTTAGGGTTGTGATTAGGGTTATGGATTGGGTTGGGATTAGCATTAGGCTTGTGTTGGGGTTACAGTTGGAGTTAGAATTGGGGGGTTTCCACTGTTTAGGTACATCATGGGGTCTCCAAACGCGACAGTCAATTTTGCGCTCAAAAATTCAAATGGTGCTCCCTCCTTTCTGCGCTCTGCCATGCGCCCAAACAGTGGTTTACCCCCACATATGGAGTATCAGCGTACTCAGGACTGATTGGACAACAACTTTTGGGGTCCAGTTTCTCCTGTTACCCTTGCAAACATAAAAAAGGGGCTAAAAATCATTTTTGAGGGAAAAAAAATGATTTTTTATTTTCATGGCTTTGCGTCAAACTTCTGTGAAGCAGTTGGGCGTTAACAATGCTCGCCACATATCTAGATAAGTTCCTTGGGGGGTCTAGTTTCCAAAATAGCATCAGTTGTGGGGGGTTTCTACTGTTTAGGTACATCAGGAGCTCTGAAAATGCAACATGACACCCCCAGACCATTCCATCAAAGTCTGCATTTTAAAACATCACTACTTCCCTTCCGAGCCCTGATGTGTGCCCAAACAGTGGTCCCTCCACATATGGGGTATCAGCGTACTCAAAACAAATTGGACAACAAATTTCGGGGTCCAATTTCTCCTTTTACCTTTGGGAAAGTGAAAAAATTGGGGGCTTAAAAAATAATTTTTGTGTAAAAAAAATATATATTTTCATGACTCTGCATTATAAACTTCTGTGAAGCACTCACCACACATCTAGATAAGTTCCTTGGGGGGTCTAGTTTCCAAAATGGGGTCACTTGTTGGGGGTTTCTACTGTTTAGGTACATCAGGGGATCTGCAAATGCAACATAATGCCCGCAGACCATTCTATCAAAATCTGCATTCCAAAACTGCGCGCCTTCCCTTCCGAGCTCTGCCATGCGCCCAAACAGTGGTCCCCCCCACATATGGGGTATCAGCGTAATCAGCATAATTGGCACAATAAATTTTGGGGTCCAATTTCTCCTGTTACCCTTGTGAAAGTAAAAATCTGGGGGTAAAAAATCATTTTTGAGGAAAAAATATGATTTTTTTTATTTTCATGGCTCTACATTATAAACTTCTGAGAAGCAGTTTGGGGTTCATAGTGCTCAACACACATCTAGATAAGCTCCTTGGGGGTCTAGTTTCAAAAATGGGGTTATTTGTGGAGGGTTTCTACTGTTTAGGTACATCAGGAGCTCTGCAAATGCAACATGACGCCTGCAGACCATTCCATCAAAGTCTGCATTTTAAAACATCACTACTTCCCTTCCGAGCCCCGATGTGTGCCCAAACAGTGGTCCCCCCCACATATGGGGTACCAGCGTACTCTGGACAAAGTGGACAACAAATTTTGTGGTCCAATTTCTCCTGTTACCCTTGAGAAAATAAAAAATTGTGAGTAAAAAAAATCATTTTTGAGGAAAAAAAGGATTTTTTATTTTCACGGCTCTACATTATAAATTTCTGTGAAGCACTCCAGGGTTCAAAGTGCTCACCACACATCTAGATAAGTTCCTTAAAGGGTTTAGTTTCCAAAATGGGGTCACTTGTGGGGGGTTTCCACTGTTTAGCACATCAGGGGCTCTCCAAACGCGACATGGCGTCCGATCTCAATTCCAGCCAATTCTGCATTGAAAAAGTCAAACGGAACTCCGTCTCTTCCAAGCTCTGCCGTGCGCCCAAACTATGGTTTACCCCCACATATGGGGTGTCGACGTACTCAGAAGAAATTGCACAACAAGGTTAGTGGTCTAATTTCTCCTGTCACCCTTGTGAAAATAAGAATTTGTGGGCGAAAAGGTAATTTTTGTGTAAAAAAATGTGATTTTTTATTTTCACGGCTCCACGTTATAAACTTCTGTGAAGCACTTGGAGGTTCAAAGTGCTCACCATACATCTAGATAAGTTCCCTAAGGGGTCTACTTTCCAAAATGGTGTCACATGTGGGGGGTTTCCACTGTTTAGGCACATCAGGGGCTCTCCAAGCACTACATGGCGTCGATCTCAATTCCAGCCAATTCTGCATTGAAAAAGTCAAACGGCGCTCCTTCTCTTCCAAGCCCTGCCGTGTGCCCAAACAGTGGTTTACCCCCACATATGGGGTATCGGCATATTCAGGAGAAATTGCTCAACAAATTTTGTGGTTCATTTTCTTTTTTTACACTTGAGAAAAGAAAAAAAATTGGTTCTGAAGTAAAATGTTTGCAAAAAAAGTTAAATGTTCATTTTTTCCTTCCACATTGTTTCAGTTGCTGTGAAGCACGTCAAGGGTTAATAAACTTCTTGAATGTGGTTTTGAGCACCATGAGGGGTGTAGTTATTAGAATGGTGTCAAGTTTGGGTATTTTCTGTCATGTACACCCCTCAAAGTGACTTTAAATGTGAAATGATCCCTAAAAAAAATGGTTTTGCAAATGTTGTTGTAAAAATGAGAAATCGCTGGTCAACTTTTAACCCTTATAACTTCCAAACAAAAAAAATTGTTTGTTCCAAAATTGTGCTGATGTAAAGTAGACATGTGGGTAATATTATTTATTAACTATTTTGTGTGACATATCTCTCTGATTTAAGAGCATAAAATTTCAAAGTTTGAAAATTGCTAAATTTTAAAAATTTTCGCCATATTTCCATTTTTTCATAAATAATCGCAATTAATATCGAAGAAATGTTACCACTAACATGAAGTACAATATGTCTTGAAAAAACAACCTCAGAATCAGTTTGATCCGTTAAAGCATTCCAGAGTTATAAAGTGACAGTGGTCAGAATTGTAAAAATTGGCTCTGTCACTAAGGGGTTAAGATTCATAAATTCCAAACTGTATACTCAGTTTGTTTGGTATAGTATGTCCGAGCTTGGCTATGATAGAACTAAGGTTCTCTATTTAGAGGAGAAATAGGTTTGTCTTGTGTTAGCCTTGGGTGCTTCTCGAATTGTTTCTCATCTGGATGTAGGGTGTAGATACAAATTACTCTACAGAAAATGAAACAAAGTTAATCTTCAGCTAGTCTTCATGCTGCTTCTTTGCACCTTTTTAATCAATCATTTAAGTCTGCAACTAGACTGTGAGCGGTATAGGAAGAAAATTATTTCCAACCCAGTGACAGAGTAATTATCGAGTGCACATAGCTTTCAGCTAAACAAGAAAAAAGCCATTCCATTGTGATGGTATAAAAAAAGATACTGTACCAAACTATGGTGCTATAGTTGAAACTCTCCATCTAAGTAAATTGACAAGTCTGAAATTACAGAACTTTAAGAAATAATCACTTTTTTTTCCATCTAAATGTAATATAAATATATACTGTACTAGATGGTGGCCCGATTCTAACGCATCTGGTATTCTAGAATATGTATGCGTAGTGTATAGCACAGGCCACTTATTATATTGCACAGCCCACGTAATACATTGCGCAGCCCACGCAGTACATTGCACAGCCCACGTAGTATATTGCGCAGCCCACGGTGTATATTGCGCAGCTCACGTTGTATATTGCGCAGCCCACATTGTACACTGTGTTCCAAATTATTATGCAAATTGGATTTAAGTGTCATAAAGATTTAATTTTTTGTTTTTAAAATAAACTCGTGGTTGGTATTGTGTCTCAGTGCTCAATGGATCACTGAAATCAATCTTAAACACATGTGATAATTGGTTTTCCAGGTGATTCTAATTAAAGGAAAACTACTTAAAAATGATGTTCCACATTATTAAGCAGGTCACAGTTTTCAAGTAACTTGGGAAAGAAAAAGGATCTCTCTGCTGCTGAAAAGCATCAAATAGTGCAATGCCTTGGTGAAGGGATGAAAACATTAGAAATTTTCCAAAAACATAAGCGTGATCATCGTACTGTTAAGTGTTGTGAATTTGGATTCTGGGCTCCCCCGGTGGCTACTGGTGGAATTGAACTGGTGTCTTCATCTTCTCTGTTCACCTGTTCCCATCAAGATGTGGGAGTCGCTATATAACCTTGCTGCTCTGTTAGTTGCTTGCCGGTCAACAATGTTATCAGAAGCCTCTCTGTGCTTGTTCCTGCTCCTAGACAACTACTAGATAAGTTGGACTCTTGTCCATGTTTGTTTTTGCATTTTTGTTCCAGTTCACAGCTGTAGTTTCGTTACTGTGTCTGGAAAGCTCTTGTGAACAGGAATTGCCACTCTGGTGTTATGAGTTAATGCCAGAGTTTTAAAGTAATTTCTGGATGGTGTTTTTGATAGGGTTTTCAGCTGACCATGAAAGTGTCCTTTCTGTCTTCTGCTATGTAGTAAGTGGACCTCAAATTTGCTAAACCTATTGTCATACTACGTTTGTTATTTCATCTCAACTCACCGCCAATACATGTGGGGGGCCTCTGTCTCCTTTCGGGGTATTTCTCTAGAGGTGAGCTAGGACTAATATTTTCCTCTGCTAGTTTTATTTAGTCCTCCGGCTGGTGCTGGGCATCTAGAATCAACGTAGGCATGCTACCCGGCCACTGCTAGTTGTGCGTTAGGTTTAGTTCATGGTCAGCTCAGTTCCCATCTTCCAAGAGCTAGTTCCTATATATGCTTATGCTATGTTCTCTTGCCATTGAGATCATGACAGTTTGACCGGCCATCAAAGTGTTAATTGTTTGGGCTGAAGCAGGAGAAAAAGAAGTGTTGAAGGGAAATTTTTTTTTTTTTTTTTTTTTTTTTCCCCCTCAGAGTTTTGCTGCCTAGCCCTTAATTGCTGTCTAGCTGCTTCTTACCTCCTCTTAACCCTTGAATGGCTCTGTGTCCACCTGTTTGTAATGGATCTTCAGAGTGTAACTGCAGGTTTGAATAATCTCGCCACGAAGGTACAAAATTTGCAAGATTTTGTTTGTCATGCACCTGTATCTGAGCCGAGAATTCCTTTGCCGGAATTTTTCTCGGGGAATAGATCCGGGTTTCAGAATTTTCGAAATAATTGCAAATTATTTTTGTCCCTGAAATCTCGCTCTGCCGGAGACCCTGCACAGCAGGTCAGGATTGTGATTTCCTTGCTCCGGGGCGACCCTCAAGACTGGGCTTTTTCATTGACACCAGGGGATCCTGCGTTGCTCAATGTGGATGCGTTTTTTCTGGCCTTGGGGTTGCTTTATGACGAACCTCATTTGGAGCTTCAGGCAGAAAAAACTTTGATGTCCCTATCTCAGGGGCAAGATGAAGCGGAAATTTACTGCCAAAGATTCCGTAAATGGTCTGTGCTTACTCAGTGGAATGAGTGCGCCCTGGCGGCGACTTTCAGAGAGGGTCTCTCTGATGCCATTAAGGATGTTATGGTGGGGTTCCCTGTGCCTGCGGGTCTGAATGAGTCCATGACAATGGCTATTCAGATCGATAGGCGTTTGCGGGAGCGCAAACCAGTGCACCATCTGGCGGTGTCCACTGAGAAGTCGCCAGAGAGTATGCAGTGTGATAGAATTCTGTCCCGAAGCGAGCGGCAGAATTTTAGACGGAAAAATGGGTTGTGTTTCTATTGTGGTGATTCTACTCATGTTATATCAGCATGCTCTAAGCGCACTAAAAAGCTTGGTAAATCTGTTTCCATTTGCACCTTACCGTCTAAATTTATTCTATCTGTGACCCTGATTTGCTCTTTGTCATCTATTACCACGGACGCCTATGTCGACTCTGGCGCCGCTTTGAGTCTTATGGATTGGTCCTTTGCCAAACGCTGTGGGTATGATTTAGAGCCTTTGGAGACTCCTATTCCTCTGAAGGGGATTGACTCCACCCCATTGGCTAATAATTATCCACAATACTGGACACAAGTAACTATGCGTATTAATCCGGATCACCAGGAGATTATTCGCTTTCTGGTGCTGTATAATCTACATGATGATTTGGTGCTAGGATTGCCTTGGCTGCAATCTCACAACCCAGTCCTCGACTGGAGAGCTATGTCTGTGTTGAGCTGGGGATGTAAGGGGGCTCATGGGGATGTACCTGTGGTTTCCATCTCATCATCCATTCCCTCTGAAATTCCTGAGTTCCTGTCTGACTATCGTGACGTCTTTGAAGAATCCAAGCTTGGTTCGTTACCTCCGCACCGAGAGTGCGATTGTGCCATAGATTTAATCCCGGGTAGTAAATACCCAAAGGGTCGTTTATTTAATCTGTCTGTGCCTGAACATGCTGCTATGCGAGAATATATAAAGGAGTCTTTGGAAAAGGGACATATTCGTCCATCGTCATCTCCCTTAGGAGCCGGTTTTTTCTTTGTGTCAAAAAAAGACGGCTCTTTGAGACCATGTATTGATTATCGGCTTTTGAATAAAATCACTGTTAAATATCAATACCCATTGCCGTTGCTGACTGATTTGTTTGCTCGCATAAAGGGGGCCAAGTGGTTCTCTAAGATTGACCTTCGTGGGGCGTATAATTTGGTGCGAATCAGGCAGGGGGATGAGTGGAAAACCGCATTTAATACGCCCGAGGGCCACTTTGAGTATTTAGTGATGCCTTTTGGTCTTTCTAATGCTCCGTCAGTTTTCCAGTCCTTTATGCATGATATTTTTCGCGATTATTTGGATAAATTTATGATTGTGTATCTGGATGATATTCTGATTTTTTCGGATGACTGGGACTCTCATGTCCAGCAAGTCAGGAGGGTTTTTCAGGTTTTGCGGTCTAATTCTTTGTGTGTGAAGGGTTCTAAGTGTGTTTTTGGGGTACAGAGGATTTCCTTTTTGGGATATATTTTTTCCCCCTCTTCCATTGAAATGGATCCTGTCAAGGTTCAAGCTATTTGTGATTGGACGCAGCCCTCTTCTCTTAAGAGTCTTCAGAAATTTTTGGGCTTTGCTAACTTTTATCGTCGATTTATTGCTGGTTTTTCGGATATTGCTAAACCATTGACCGATTTGACTAAGAAGGGTGCTGATGTTGCTGATTGGTCCCCTGATGCTGTGGAGGCCTTTCGGGAGCTTAAGCGCCGTTTTTCCTCTGCCCCTGTGTTGCGTCAGCCTGATGTTGCTCTACCTTTTCAGGTTGAGGTCGACGCTTCTGAGATCGGAGCTGGGGCAGTGTTGTCGCAGAAAAGTTCTGACTGCTCCGTGATGAGGCCTTGTGCCTTCTTTTCCCGTAAATTTTCGCCCGCTGAGCGGAATTATGATGTTGGGAATCGGGAGCTTTTGGCCATGAAGTGGGCTTTTGAGGAGTGGCGCCATTGGCTTGAGGGGGCCAGACATCAGGTGGTGGTATTGACTGACCACAAAAATTTGATTTATCTTGAGACCGCCAGGCGCCTGAATCCTAGACAGGCGCGCTGGTCATTATTTTTCTCTCGGTTTAATTTTGTGGTGTCATACCTACCGGGTTCTAAGAATGTTAAGGCGGATGCCCTTTCTAGGAGTTTTGAGCCTGACTCGCCTGGTAACTCTGAGCCCACAGGTATCCTTAAGGATGGAGTGGTATTGTCAGCCGTTTCTCCAGACCTGCGGCGGGCCTTGCAGGAGTTTCAGGCGGATAGACCTGATCGTTGCCCACCTGATAAACTGTTTGTTCCTGATGATTGGACCAGTAGAGTCATCTCTGAGGTTCATTCTTCTGCGTTGGCAGGTCATCCTGGCATTTTTGGTACCAGGGATTTGGTGGCAAGGTCCTTCTGGTGGCCTTCCCTGTCACGAGATGTGCGAGGCTTTGTGCAGTCTTGTGACGTTTGTGCTCGGGCCAAGCCTTGTTGTTCTCGGGCTAGCGGATTGTTGTTGCCCTTGCCTATTCCTAAGAGGCCTTGGACGCACATCTCGATGGATTTTATTTCAGATCTGCCTGTTTCTCAGAAGATGTCTGTCATCTGGGTGGTGTGTGACCGTTTTTCTAAGATGGTCCATTTGGTTCCTCTGCCCAAGTTACCTTCTTCTTCCGAGTTGGTTCCTCTGTTTTTTCAAAATGTTGTTCGTTTGCATGGTATTCCTGAGAATATCGTTTCTGACAGAGGGACCCAATTCGTGTCTAGATTTTGGCGGGCATTCTGTGCTAGGATGGGCATAGATTTATCTTTTTCGTCCGCTTTCCATCCTCAGACGAATGGCCAGACCGAGCGGATTAATCAGACCCTGGAGACATATCTGAGGTGTTTTGTGTCTGCTGACCAGGATGATTGGGTTGCTTTTTTGCCATTGGCGGAGTTCGCTCTCAATAATCGGGCCAGCTCTGCCACTTTGGTGTCCCCGTTTTTCTGTAATTCGGGGTTTCATCCTCGATTTTCCTCTGGTCAGGTGGATTCTTCGGATTGTCCTGGAGTGGATGCTGTGGTGGAGAGATTGCATCAGATCTGGGGGCAGGTGGTGGACAATTTGAGGTTGTCCCAGGAGAAGACTCAGCTTTTTGCCAACCGCCACCGTCGTGTTGGTCCTCGGCTTTCTGTTGGGGATTTGGTGTGGTTGTCTTCTCGTTTTGTCCCTATGAGGGTCTCTTCTCCTAAGTTTAAGCCTCGGTTTATCGGCCCGTATAAGATATTGGAGATTCTTAACCCTGTTTCCTTCCGTTTGGACCTCCCTGCATCCTTTTCTATTCATAACGTTTTTCATCGGTCATTATTGCGCAGGTATGAGGTACCGGTTGTGCCTTCCGTTGAGCCTCCTGTTCCGGTGTTGGTTGAGGGTGAGTTGGAGTACATTGTGGAGAAAATCTTAGACTCTCGTGTTTCCAGACGGAGACTCCAGTATCTGGTCAAGTGGAAGGGATATGGCCAGGAGGATAATTCTTGGGTGAATGCATCTGATGTTCATGCCTCCGATCTGGTTCGTGCCTTTCATAGGGCCCATCCTGATCGCCCTGGTGGTTCTGGTGAGGGTTCGGTGCCCCCTCCTTGAGGGGGGGGTACTGTTGTGAATTTGGATTCTGAGCTCCCCCGGTGGCTACTGGTGGAATTGAACTGGTGTCTTCATCTTCTCTGTTCACCTGTTCCCATCAAGATGTGGGAGTCGCTATATAACCTTGCTGCTCTGTTAGTTGCTTGCCGGTCAACAATGTTATCAGAAGCCTCTCTGTGCTTGTTCCTGCTCCTAGACAACTACTAGATAAGTTGGACTCTTGTCCATGTTTGTTTTTGCATTTTTGTTCCAGTTCACAGCTGTAGTTTCGTTACTGTGTCTGGAAAGCTCTTGTGAACAGGAATTGCCACTCTGGTGTTATGAGTTAATGCCAGAGTTTTAAAGTAATTTCTGGATGGTGTTTTTGATAGGGTTTTCAGCTGACCATGAAAGTGTCCTTTCTGTCTTCTGCTATGTAGTAAGTGGACCTCAAATTTGCTAAACCTATTTTCATACTACGTTTGTTATTTCATCTCAACTCACCGCCAATACATGTGGGGGGCCTCTGTCTCCTTTCGGGGTATTTCTCTAGAGGTGAGCTAGGACTAATATTTTCCTCTGCTAGTTTTATTTAGTCCTCCGGCTGGTGCTGGGCATCTAGAATCAACGTAGGCATGCTACCCGGCCACTGCTAGTTGTGCGTTAGGTTTAGTTCATGGTCAGCTCAGTTCCCATCTTCCAAGAGCTAGTTCCTATATATGCTTATGCTATGTTCTCTTGCCATTGAGATCATGACAGTTAAGAGATTTGTGGCTGTATCTGAGCACAAATGTGTTTGTGCTGATAAAGGCATAATGAGGAAGATTTCTGCCAGGCAAGTTCATCGGATTAAGAGAGCAGCTGCTAAAAAGCCATTACAAAGCAGTAAAGCAGATATTGCTGCTTTCGAACCTCAAGGTGTAGGCTCCTTCAAAGGCTTGCTGTGGTGCATAAACCTTCTATTCGGCCACCCTTAAACAGTGTTCACAAGCAGAAATGGTTGTATTGGGCCCACACATACATGAAGACTAATTTCCAAACAGTCTTTTTTACTGATAATTGTTGAGCAACCCTGGATGGTTCAGATGGATGGAGTAGTGGATGGTTGGTGGATGGCCACCATGTCCCAACAAGGCTGCAACGTCAGCGAGGAGGTGGAGGAGTCATGTTTTGGGTCAGAATCATGGGAAACAGCTGGTACGGCCCTTTAAGGTTCCTGAAGGTGTGAAAATGACCTCTGCAAAGTATATAGAGTTTCTGACTGACAACTTTCTTCTATGGTCTAAAAAGCAGAAACGTGCCTTCAGGAGCAAAATCATCTTCATGCTGACAATGCCCCATCTCATGCTGCAAAGAATACCTCTGAGTCATTGGCTGCTATGGGCATAAAAAGAGATAAACTCATGGTGTGGCCACCATCTTCCCCTGACCTCAACCCTATAGACAACCTTTAGAGGATCATCAAGCAAAAGATCTATGAGGGTGGGAGGCAGTTCACATCCAAACAGCAGCTCTGGGAGGCGATTCTGACTTCATGCAAAGAAATACAAGCAGAAACTCTCCAAAAACTCACAAGTTCAATGGATGCAAGAATTGTGAAGGTGACATCAAAGAAGGGTTCCTATGTTAACATGTAACTTGGCCTGTTGGATGTTTTGGAGTTAAATAGCTTTTTTGCTCAGTCAATGTGACCTCCTAATGCTGCAAATTCCACAAATGAGCATTTTCAGTTCTTTAAAACATATCAAATGTATAAAAATTCTACTGTGCATAATAATTTGGAACAGTGCATTTTGAGTTTTTATTCATTTTGGAGATTATACTGTTATCATTGGGAGGTTTCTTCAATAAAATTTGATGTATAATCTAACGGGTGATTACTTTTATTAGACTGACTGTCATTTGCACCGACCATTTAGGAAAATCCGAGAAAAATGTCATTTGCATAATAATTTGGAACATAGTGTATATTGCGCAGCCCACGTATTATATTGCACAGCTCATGTTGTATATTGCACAGCCCATGTAGTATATTGCCCAGCCCACGTTGTATATTGCCCAGCCCACGTTGTATATTGCGCAGCCCATGTAGTTTATTGCACAGCCCATGTAGTATATTGCTCAGCCACGTAGTATATTGCGCAGCCCACGGTGTATATTGTGCGGCTCACGTTGTATATTGCGCTGCCCACGTATTATATTGCGCAGCCCACGTAGTATATTGCGCAGCCCACGTTGTATATTGCGCAGCCCACATGTTATATTGCGCAGCTCACGTTGTATATTGCGCAGCTCACGAAGTATATTGCGCAGCCCACATAGTATATTGCCCAGCCCACGTTGTATATTGCGCAGCCCATGTAGTATATCACAGCCCATGTAGTATATTGCTCAGCCACGTAGTATATTGCCCAGCCCATGTAGTATATTGCACAGCCCACGTAGTATATAGCAATGTGTGCATCATATTCCTGTTAAAAAAAGAAATAAAATAAAAAATAGTTATATACTCACCTTCCGGAGCCTCCGGATCCAGAACTGGCCTTTCCCGCTTGCAACACTCCGGTGACTGCTCCATGCTGCGGCCTCGCGAGATGATGACGTAGCGGTTTCGCGAGACCGCAACGTCATCATCTCGCGAGATCGAGCATAGAGCAGTCACCGGAGCGTCGCAAGTGGGAAACGCCGGTTCTGGATCCGAGGGGCCCACGGACGGTGAGTATATAAAGTTTTTTTATTTTTTTTTTATTATTTTCAACATTCGTTTTACTATTCATGCCGCATAGGCAGCATGAATAGTAAAAAGTTGGTCACACAGGGTTAATAGTAGTGGTAACGGACTGCATTACACCGCGGCATAACGCGGTCCGTTAAAGCTGCCATTAACCCTGTGTGAGCGGTGAGCGGAGGGGTGTATGCGGGCGCCGGGCAGTGAGTGCGGGGAGTAAGGAGCGGCCATTTTCTTCCGGACTGTGCGCGTCGCTGATTGGTCGCGGCAGCCATGACAGACAGCTGCCGAGACCAATTAGCGAACGAATAACCGCGACAGACAGACAGAAAGACGGAAGTACCCTTAGACAATTATATAGTAGATATTTTACAAATATTCTTAGTTTAAAACAATGTCAGATTATATAATCTTTTTTTACACTTAATTTATCCAATTTCCAATCCCTTAGAGGTTTTTTTTCCAAAGTTACATAAATAAAGTTTCACTATCGGAGCTCCAGCCTTGCTGTAATTTTCAAATAAATTGTCTCTTTCTATTCAATTTTTGTCACCAACCATTGATCTCAGGAACTGAGGTTGCAGAAATGAGGCTGCCGGAATGAGGATGTTTGATTACTGGGGCTTCATCCATGACTGAAGGACACAAACATAATGGTATGATAGAATACATAGAATGTAAGTCCACAAGGACAGGGTCCTCTCCCCTCTGTCCCAGTCCGTCACTGTAAACCTGTTTACTGTAAACGATATCTACAACCCTGTATGTAACCCTTTTCTCATGTACAGCACCATGGAATTAATGATGCTATATAAATAAATAATAATAATAATTTTATATATATATATATATATATATATATATATATTTATATTTATAAACATTATGTGCCTTTTCTCCACAGAAAAGAAACATAGGTGTACTTTACATTAATAGTCCAGGAACCCAATGTAAGTCCTGCAGCTATGCTCTTTACATATCTTGTGCTTTTTAATGCACATCTCATACTTTAGGGTTGGGGTGAAAATGTTGCCTCAACACCCCTTATAGCTATGTTTCAGTCAAAAGTAAGAAAACCAATCACTATGCGTGAAGTCTTATGAATGTGAGCCTCTCAAAATTTGGGTTACTTAAATTTAAAAAAATTATAATATGAAAATTGAACTTGCATTAACCCCTTAAGCCCGTATGACGTACTATACCGTCGAGGTGGGGTGGGCCTTAATTCCCGGTGACGGGATAGTACGTCATACGCGATCGGCCGCGCTCACGGGGGGAGCGCGGCCGATCGCGGCCGGGTGTCGGCTGCATATCGCAGCTGACATCCGGCACTATGTGCCAGGAGCGGTCACGGACCGCCCCCGGCACATTAACCCCCGGCACACCGCGATCAAACATGATCGCTGTGTACCGGCGGTACAGGGAAGCATCGCGCAGGGAGGGGGCTCCCTGCGTGCTTCCCTGAGACGATCGGTACAAGGTGATGTACTCACCTCGTACCGAACGTCTTCTCCCTGCAGGCCCCAGATCCAAAATGGCCGAGGGGCTGTATCCGGGTCCTGCAGGGAGCACTTCCGGGTCGGAGCAGGCTGCAGATGAAAGCTGCAGCCTGCTCCGATGAAAGTATGATCGCGGATCTGATAGAGTGCTGTGCACACTATCAGATCTGCGATCTGTGATGTCCCCCCCTGGGACAAAGTAAAAAAGTAAAAAAAAAAATTTCCACATGTGTAAAAAAAAAAAAAAAAAAAATTCCTAAATAAATAATAATAATAAAAAAAATATTATTCCCATAAATACATTTCTTTATCTAAAAAAAACAAACAAAAACAATAAAAGTACACATATTTAGTATCGCCGCGTCCGTAACGACCCAACCTATAAAACTGTCCCACTAGTTAACCCCTTCAGTAAACACCGTAAGAAAAAAAAAAAAAAAACGAGGCAAAAAACAACACTTTATTATCATACCGCCGAACAAAAAGTGGAATAACATGCGATCAAAAAGACGGATATAAATAACCATGTTACCGCTGAAAATGTCATCTTGTCCCGCAAAAAAAGAGCCGCCATACAGCATCATCAGCAAAAAAATAAAAAAGTTATAGTCCTCAGAATAAAGCGATGCCAAAATAATTATTTTTTCTATAAAATAGTTTTTATCGTATAAAAGCGTCAAAACATAAAAAAATGATATAAATGAGATATCGCTGTAATCGTACTGACCTGAAGAATAAAACTGCTTTATCAATTTTACCAAGCGCAGAACGGTATAAACGCCTCTCCCAAAAGAAATTCATGAATAGCTGGTTTTTGGTTATTCTGCCTCACAAAAATCGGAATAAAAAGTGATAAAAAATGGTCACGTGTCCGAAAATGTTACCAATAAAAACGTCAACTCGTCCCGCAAAAAACAAGACCTCACGTGACTCTGTGGACCAAAATGTGGAAAAATTATAGGTCTCAAAATGTGGAGACGCAAAAACTTTTTTGCTATAAAAAGTGTCTTTTAGTCTGGTTTCACACTTGCGTTTTTATCTGCATGCGTTTTTAAAAAAAAACGCATGTGTGAAAAAATGCATGTAAACGCGGTAAAACGCATGCGTTTTTATAGAAAAACACAAGAAAACAAGAAAAAAATAAAAAACCCTAACCCTACCCCTAACCCTACCCCTAACCTGAAATACGTGGCACTGAAATACGTGGCACTGAAATATACGTTTATATACGTATATAAGTGCAACGATATTTCAGTGGCCACGTATATAAGTGCCACGTATTTAAGTGCCACGTATTTACGTGCCACGTATTTACGTGCCACGTATTTACGTGCCACATATTTTTCAGTGCCTGAAATACGTGGCACTGAAATACGTGGCACTGAAATATCGTGGCACTGAAATATCGTGGCACTGAAATATCGTGGCACTGAAATATCGTGGCACTGAAGTATTTATGTGCCACGTATTTTTCAGTGCCTGAAATACGTGGCACTGAAATACGTGGCACTGAAATACGTGGCACTGAAATATTGTGGCACTGAAATACGTGGCACTTAAATACGTGGCACTTAAATACGTGGCACTTAAATACGTGGCTCTTAAATACGTGGCACTTATATACGTGGCACTTATATACGTGGCACTTATATACGTGGCACTTATGACTGTCAGAAAATGTTCAGTAAACGGTTAGGGGTGAGGTTAGGGGTAGGGTTTCAGGTAGAATTGGGGAGTTTCCACTGTTCAGGCACATCAGGGGCTCTCCAAACGCGACATGGCGTCCAATCTCAATTCCAGCCAATTCTGCGTTGAAAAAGTAAAACAGTGCTCCTTCCCTTCCGAGCTCTCCCTTGCGTCCAAAAAGGGGTTTACCCCAACATATGGGGTATCAGCGTACTAGGGACAAATTGAACAGCAACTTCTGGGGTCCAAGTTCTCTTGTTATCCTTGGGAAAATAAAAATTTAGGGGGCTAAAAATCATTTTTGTGGGAAAAAAAATATGTTTTATTTTCACGGCTCTGCGTTGTAAACTGTAGTGAAACACTTGGGGGTTCAAAGTTCTCACAACACATCTAGATAAGTTCCTTGGGAGGTCTAGTTTCCAATATGGGGTCACTTGTGGGGGGTTTGTACTGTTTGGGTACATCAGGGGCTCTGCAAATGCAACGTGACGCCTGCAGACCAATCCATTTAAGTCTGCATTCCAAATGGCGCTCCTTCCCTTCCGAGCTCTGTCATGCGCCCAAATAGTGGTTCCCCCCCACATAGGGGGTATCAGCGTACTCAGGACAAATTGGACAACAACTTTTAGGGTCCAATTTATCCTGATACCCTTGTGAAAATACAAAACTGGGGGCTAAATTTCATTTTTGTGAAAAAAAAAAAAATTATTTTCACGGCTCTGCGTTATAAACTGTAGTGAAACACTTGGGGGTTCAAAGTTCTCACAACACATCTAGATAAGTTCCTTGGGGGGTCTAGTTTCCAATATGGGGTCACTTGTCAGGGGTTTGTACTGTTTGGGTACATCAGGGGCTCTGCAAATGCAACGTGACACCAGCAGACCAATCCACTTAAGTCTGCATTCCAAATGGCGCTCCTTCCCTTCCGAGCTCTGTCATGCGCCCAAACAGTGGTCCCCCCCACAAATGGGGTATCAGCGTACTCCAGACAAATTGGACAACAACTTTTGGGGTCCAATTTATCCTGATACCCTTGTGAAAATACAAAACTGGGGGCTAAAAAATCATTTTTGTGAAAAAAAAATAATTTTTATTTTCACGGCTCTGCGTTATAAACTGTAGTGAAACACTTGGGGGTTCAAAGCTCTCAAAACACATCTAGATAAGTTCCTTAGGGGGTCTACTTTCCAAAATGTTGTCACTTGTGGGGGGTTTAATGTTTAGGCACATCAGGGGCTCTCCAAACGCAACATGGCATCCCATCTTAATTCCAGTCAATTTTGCATTGAAAAGTAAAATAGCGCTTCTTCCCTTCTGAGCTCTGCTATGCGCCCAAACAATGGTTTACACCCACATATGGGGTATCGTCGTACTCAGGACAAATTGCACAACAATTTTTGGGGTCCAATTTCTTCTCTCACCCTTGGGAAAATAAAAAATTGGGGGTGAAAAGATCATTTTTGTGAAAAAATATGATTTTTTATTTTTACGGCTCTGCATTATAAACTTCTGTAAAGCACTTGTTGGGTCAAAGTGCTCACCACACATCTAGATAAGTTCCTTAGGGGGTCTACTTTCCAAAATGGTGTCACTTGTTAGGGGTTTCAATGTTTAGGCACATCAGGGGCTCTCCAAATGCAACATGGCGTCCCATCTCAATTCCAGTCAATTTTGCATTGAAAAGTCAAATGGCGCTCCTTTGCTTCCAAGCTCTGCCATGCACCCAAACTGTGGTTTACCCCCACATATGGGGTATCAGCGTACTCAGGACAAATTGTTCAACAACTTTTGGGGTCTATTTTCTCCTGTTACCCTTGGTAAAATAAAACAAATTGGAGCTGAAATAAATTTTGTGTGAAAAAAAGTTAAATGTTCATTTTTATTTAAACATTCCAAAAATTCCTGTGAAACACCTGAAGGGTTAATAAACTTCTTGAAAGTGGTTTTGAGTACCTTGAGGGGTGCAGTTTTTAGAATGGTGTCACACTTGGGTATTTTCTATCATATAGACCCGTCAAAATGACTTCAAATGAGATGTGGTCCCTAAAAAAAAATGGTGTTGTAAAAATGAGAAATTGCTGGTCAACTTTTAACCCTTATAACTCCGTCACAAAAAAAAATTTTGGTTCCAAAATTGTGCTGATTTAAAGTAGACATGTAGAAAATGTTATTTGTTAAGTATTTTGTGTGACATATGTCTGTGATTTAAGGGCATAAAAATTCAAAGTTGGAAAATTGCGAAATTTTCCAAATTTTCGCCAAATATTCGTTTTTTTCACAAATAAACGCAAGTTATATCGAAGAAATTTTACCACTATCATGAAGTACAATATGTCACGAGAAAACAATGTCAGAATCGCCAAGATCCGTTGAAGCGTTCCAGAGTTATAACCTCATAAAGGGACAGTGGTCAGAATTGTAAAAATTGGCCTGGTCATTAACGTGCAAACCACCCTCGGGGCTTAAGGGGTTAAAAAACCTAGAGCAGTTATGACATTTATCATTAAAGAAGTTCTTCACTACTTTTATATTGATGCACTATTCTTAGGATAGGGCATCAATGTCTGATTGGCCGTGGTCCGGCACTCGGCACCCCCGCCAATCAGCTGTTATCGGTGACAGCAGTGGCAGCCACCGGACAGAAGCACCGACTTGCAAAGCTTGGACGTCTATTGAATTGAATAGGAGATGGATGTGTAGTACCCCACGGCCACCACTATAAGAAGATGGCCAAGCTACACAAGTAACTACTTCCTGCTGAAGGCCACCACTGGCACCGATAACCAAGTGCCAGACCCCAGCCAATCAGACATTGATGCCTTATCCTAAAAATAGGGCATCAATGTAAAAGTAGTGGACAATCTATTTAAGACTAAGCCTATCCTAAGAAACATTGTCTTAGTGCTCACATGCACAGCAGAGCCCTGTGAATGGAGCCTATATTTTTGTGCACATTAAACTTTGTAGTATTAAGCACAGATGAGAAAGTAGATTTGAGTGTAATTTAACTCTGCTTGAACAGTACAAAAATCAGGATTTACCAATACACATACTTTTTGTAGTTCACTTCAATGCAGATTCAGCAAAATGGTGGCTACTGGATACCATTTTTATGAAACGTAAAGGGCAATCAAAAGGATAGGGAATAAAAAAAAGATACTCACCAATACCAGTCTTCTCCTTGCTGCAACTCACTCCGAAATGCCAGAGTCCCTTGCACTAAGCCAAAACTTATAGCTGTGATGGGGCCTGATACGGTTCTGTGCATGTGCATAATGTCAAACTGCACATTGTGATGTCCTGATGTTGTGACCTTACGTAAATTTGAGCAGGACCCTCCCAGACCAATCAGAGTCACAAGTCCTGGCCGGGTGTGAGAACATCCAGGAAATCAGTAGTAATAGGTGAGCGGTAATTTTAATTTTTTAAAAAATATTTTTGTTGCCATCCTAGTACAGTATTGTATATAAACTATAATATTACCATGTGCATGAGTTCTTAAATGAAATATGTCAGTAGAATCAACCCTCTTAAGCCATCTATATGGTCAGGCAGGTCAAAGGAAGCTGAATAAAATAATACGTTTTCAAAGACGTTTCATACGGTACCACGCAAGTGGTTGATATATAAAATGAGAAAAATGGGACTAGGAGAAAATATGTATAACTGGGTTGAGACCTGGCTCACTGATAGGAAACCTCTCGGATTAGGTCACAGTTAACAGTCAGTATTGGGCCCTCTTCTTTTGAATACATCTTTTTTTAATGAACTTGTAGGGGGCAAAAAGAGTAGAATTATAATATTTGCTAATGATACTGAACTCTCTAGGGTAATCAGTACAGATGAAGATAATTTAATATAACAGAAGGTTTTATGTAAGCTGAAAGTATAACAGGAGTGGTGAAACTGCTGTTCTGTGGTCCACATGTAACTAGTTGAACACCTGACACTTCACTAGAGCACCTGATGGTGGGTTTAGACTTGGCTACAGATGATCACCATGTGTTAAACCAGAACAGACCAAGGATGTATGGCAGCTGTCCCCCAAGGGGAAGGAAGCTGGAATGGTCCAGAATGAAGATTCAGCTGGTACAGGCAGTCATGGCAGGAACACAGGAACAAAAGATGCTGGCGGGGATGGCTGGTAAAAAGAAATGTACTGGCAGGTGCCGATAGGTACAGCTGGCATACAGGCAGGTGCAGTCTTGTACAGCTGGTATACAGAGAGACTCTGGCAGGTGCAGGCTGCTATGGCTGCTATACAGGCATGCACTGGCAAGTGCAGGATGGTGCTGATGATCTTGTCTGATACACAGGCAGTTGTTGGCAGGCATTGTTGGGATATAGGCAGGCTGCTGTTGGAAGGCACAGCTGGAATAAAGGAACACACAGCAAGTATGGGAAGACAGGTACTGGAAGGTATAGGCAGAGACAGGTGGGGATGGACTGGCAGATACTGTCAAATACTGGCAACTGTTGGAAGACACAGGGGACCTGAGAACTAGTGAGCATGCAGCAATGCAGAGTGAACACATTGCTCAGGCACTTCATATCAGGTAGATGTGCCTTAAATAATAAGTGCCTGTCAGCCATTGGCTGGGGACACTTTAGGATGGTGCATGCTGTCCCTTTAAGAAGGAAGGTGCCCTAAGCACAGTGCCCTGGGATCTGTGGCCGATGCACAAACCACGGGCAGAAGCAGGAGGAATCAGAAGAGCAGGAAGGGGGCCACGGTGGTGAGAGAATTGAAATCCTTCTGGGGGAGGAGAGAAGCATGCAGTGACGCCAGAGTTACAGGAGGCTAGGGCTGAGAAATGGCAATTAAAATGTAATGTAGATAAATGTAAGGTTGTGCACTTGGACAGTGGAAATAAAATGTATAATTATGTTCTATATTGAAAAACACTGAAAAAGACTCAGGTATATGGTTGGACGGCAAACTCTACTTTAGTGATCAGTGTCAGGCAGCTGCTACCAAAGCAAATAAAATAATGGGATGCATTAAAACAGGCATAGATGCTTGTGACCAGAATATTGTTTTGCCTACAAATAAGTCACTATTGCGGCAACACTTAAAATACTGTGTACAATTTTGGTCACCAGTGTACAAGAAGGATATAACTGAATTTGCATGGGTTTAAAGAAGAGCAACCAAGGTTATTAAGGGAATCAGTGGACTGCAATGCAAAGATAGTCTATTAAACTTTCCAATTCTCATTGGAAAAATGGAGGCTATGGGGAGATCTTATTACAATGTATACATATATGAGAGTACAGTACATAGATCTTTCTAATGAACTTTTTACACTTGAGCCTGCGATAGGGACAAGGATACATCCTCTACATCTAGGGGAAAGAAGGATTAATCATATTCACAGATGCAGATTCTTTACTGTAATAGCAGTAGGACTATGGAACTCTCTGCAACATGATGTTGCAATGGTAACGCACTACTAAAATTTAAGAAGTGCCTGGATGGCTTTCTTGATAAATATAATATTGCAGGTTATGGGCACTAGATTTTGTGATGGGGCATTGATTCAGGGAACTTGTCTGATTGCCATAAGGCATTGGGAAGGGATTTATCTTAATATGGAGCTGTTAGTGGCTGCCCAATGGGGTTTTTCTCTTCCTTTGAATCAACGTGTTAGGCTATAGGTTGAACTCAATCAAATTCAGTCTAGTTTCAACCTTATAACTGAAACATTTTATATTTGCAATCCAATGACTTTTTTCGAATAAATATATTATGTTTTATATGTAAGTGAGCTGTTCAAGTCTATGGGCCAGACATAGATCTGCATGAAAATCTGCATCCAGAGCTTATTTCATATAAAAGGAGGTGTTACCAGTGTGAGACTGGTAATGACTGCTCTCTGCTCTCTTAATCTTAAGGTACCTTCACACGAAACGACATTATAACGATATCGCTAGCAATCCGTGACGTTGCAGCGTCCTCGCTAGCGATATCGTTTCGTTTGACACGCAGCAGCGATCAGGATCCTGCTGTGATGTCGCTGGTCGCTGAATAAAGTCCAGAACTTTATTTGGTCGTCCGATCGCTGTGTATCGTTGTGTTTGAAAGCAAAAGCAACGATACCAGCGATATTTTACACTGGTAACCAGGGTAAACATCGGGTTACTAAGCGCAGGGCCGCGCTTAGTTACCCGATGTTTACCCTGGTTACTAGCGTAAAATGTAAAAAAAACAAACAGCACATACTCACATTGCGTCCCCTGCAGTCTGCTTCCTCCTCTGACTCAGCGCCGCAAAGTGAAAGTGAAAGCAGCACAGCGGTGACGTCACCGCTCTGCTCTCACTGTACGGCGCTCAGTCAGTCAGGAAGTGGACGCAGGGGGACGTGAATGTAAGTATGTGCTGTTTGTTTTTTTTAGATTTTACGCTGGTAACCAGGGTAAACATCGGGTTACTAAGCGCGGCCCTGCGCTTAGTTACCCGATGTTTACCCTGGTTACCAGGGGACCTCGGCATAGTTGATCGCTGGAGAGCGGTCTGTGTGACAGCTCTCCAGCGACCAAACAGCGACGCTGCAGCGATCGACATCGTTGTCGCTATCGCTGCAGCGTCGCTTCGTGTGAAGGTACCTTTACTGCAGAGCTGTGTGTGATTATAAGTGACATTTCTTCAACTGTCCTCTCAGTTTTTCAATCTCGCAGGTAGACAGTTTTCTAATAGTGTTTAAATACAGCAGAGCTGTTAGAGCTGTAACTGATAACATGTTTGTTGGAAAGGCATTTCTACTGTTCTGTGTTTGTTACATGTCTCACACTGGTAACTCCCTCTTTTCTTAAAATAAGCCTGGAGGCAGAATCTCAGGGAAATCAGTGTCAATAGTCTGGAACAGATTATGTACATATAAGAAAAGCATGGATTTCTCTGGAATAAGACATCAGATTGCACATATCAAGGTATCATTTTACTTAGCATCCTATTACCTCCGTACCCAAATAGACTGATTGGAAGGGTTGATCCTGCTGACAGATTCCATTTAACAACAGCAACAGCAAATGCTCCTATGTGGAAATTGTAAATAATCACAGATAACTTGAGAGGCTGAATGTTATTTAATTATTTTGTTAACATGTTGAGTTAGTAATCTAGTTTAATAATAAAATCCTGTAAGGAAAGCTGTGCTCTGAATTCATCCCTCAGATTACAGTTGTGTGTAAATTATACAAGTTCTGTGGTTAGCACTAATTTACACAGCCCATGTAGACTAATTAGCAAGAGTTCATTTGTAATATTTACACAATAGTATTTATTATGAGGTTATAGCTCTTGAACGCTTAAACGTATCCCACTGATTCTGAGATTGTTTTTTCATGACATATTGTACTTCATGTTAGTGGTAAATTTACTTAGCTATAACTTGTGTTTATTTGTCAAAAAAACAGAAATTTGTAAAAAAATGTTGAACATTTTGCAAAATAGATAATAAATAACATTTCCCATATCTCTACTTTAAATCAGCACAATTTTGGAAACATATTTTTTTTAAAGACATTCTAATGGTTAAAAGTTGACCAGCGATTTCTCATTTTTCCAACAAAATTTGTAAAACCATTTTCTTAGGGACCACTTCACATTTGAAGTGAGTTTGAGGGTCAATATAAGGCTGGGATCACACATACGTGAGATACGGCTGAGTCTCGCAGGTGAAAACCCAGCTCTGGCGCCGGCACTCCGGAGCAGAGCGTGCATCTCCATATATTGCTGTGCGGCTGCACACTCTGCTCCTGAGTGCTGGCGCCAGAGCTGGGTTTTCACCTGTGAGACTCGGCCGTATCTCGCGTATGTGTGATCCCGGCCTAGCAGAAAATGCGCAAAAGTGACACCATTCTAAAAACTGCACCCCTCAAGGTGCCAAAAACCACTTTCAAGAAGTTTATTAACCCTACAGATGCGTCATGAGAACTAAAGCAATGTGGAAGGAAGAAGTAAACATTTTACTTTTTTCACAAAAAATTTACTTTGCAACCAAACTTTTTTATTTTCACAAGGGTATTAGGAGAAAATGGATCACAAAATTTGTTGTGCAATTTCTCCTGGGTATGCCAATACCCTGTACATAAGGGAAATCCACTGTTTGAGCGCATGATACGGCTCAGAATCAAAGGAGCACCGTTTGGCATTTTGAACTCAACATTGTCTGGAATCAATGGCGGGCGCCATGTTGTGTTTGGAGACCCCCTAATGTAACTAAACAGTGGAAACCCCTAATTCTAACTCCAACAATAATGCAGGCCTAATCCCAACCTTAACCCCAACACACCCCTATCCTTAATCCCAACTCTAACTATAACCCTATCGACAAACCTAACCCCAACACCTCAACCCTAACCCAAACAAAATCCTAATCCCAACACCTCCCTAACCCCAACACAACCCTAACCCCAACCCTAGCCCCAACCCTAACCTTAGCAACAACCTTAACCCTAGAGCAACCCTAGCCCAACCCTAACCCTAGCTGTAACTCCAACCCTAGCTGTAACCCCAACCCTAACCCTATCCCCTGATAGGGTTGGCAGAACGCACTGAATATATATATGAGACAGTAGGTGCGTTCGCAAACCAGGGTCCACCGTACAGGAGAGAAACCTACTGCTAGTAACAGGCGGTACTATATGACGGTATAAGCAAACTCTTTTCCTTCACAGATTCACTAAGAAAAGAGAACGCCATGCCCTATTAACCTCACAGGAGATCACAGCTACCTAATAGAGCCAACAGTGGTCATGCAGTCAGAAAAGCACACAAGCAATTAATCTCTGGTGGAGCCGGAATTCTAATGGCTATACACCAGCCCTGAATCCACATACACAAAACTCTTCACCGGAGGAGCCGGTATTCTAGGGGCTTATTTCAGCCAAACCCTGACCACATACAACTATGACCACACTGGCGCTCAGCTCATAACATAGGTTTGATACTAGCGCATGGCCGTGCGGCCATGCAAACCTTTTATAGTTTTAGCACTCAAGGACCATCCTAGTGGTCCAACAGGAACCGCTTCAGGACCTGTGCATGTGACCCCCGACCTCCAATGGGAGGTCATCCCGTGGGCATGCCCAGTATGGGAAAAGCAGGACTTAGTCCCAGAAAGTTCTGTTCACTGCTGATCAGCGCTGGCTACAAAGGTAGAGCCTGGAAGAACAGTAAAAACCAGTCGCCAAGTATCAGCCTGAGTCAGGCGCTGGGACCAACATCTCCACTGAGCAGTCTCCACTGGGTCTGGAGAAGAATGGGAGACTGCAGCGGAGATGGTTCGAGATTCCCACCGTGCAGAGGTGGGAACTTGACACCTAACATCCCCAAACCTAACTCTAATGGAAAAAAATACTTTTTTAATTTTATTATTTTTGCCTAACTAGCGGGGTAATAAAGGGGGGTTGATTTACTATTTTTTTTATTTTGATCACTGTGATAGGATCTATCACAATTATCAAAATGAAAAAATAGGAGAAATCTCCTATTTTTGCTGGGTGTCATGTGCCCAACATTTTTGACATTTTCTTCCTGGAAGAAGACGCCCATGACCGTGGGACAGAGCTGGAGGGACTGGGGGATGGTGGGGCTGGGAGGACCCCATTTCTCTCTTCTTTGATGTGCTAGATCATATCAGAGAAGAGAGAAATAAATGGGAAATCTGATTTTTTTTTTGTGGTCGTCATTATTGGGTAAATAACGGTGATTGCAGCATTGGGGATGGTAAAAACCAACCCGAATCATGTTCTCCGGGGTCACGGCTAAACTCAGAGATTTTTCTGAAACTGGGGAGGTGCTATAACCTTATTTCTAAGTGCCGTTAAAAAGTGGCGCTGAGGAATAAGTACTCTTAACTGCAGTTGTTAAAAGGCATATTGGTGGTCATTAAGGGGTTAAAACAATAAGTTGGAAAAATTTGATGTTTTCTAAAAAACATTGTAAGTCATGGTGTTTTGAAATGCTTTGTCTACTTAGGCTCAGCCCCTTAGGCCATGTGCACACGTTCAGGATTGTTAGCGTTTTTTTCGCGTTTTTTCGCTATAAAAACGTGATAAAAACGCGAAAAAAAACGCTTACATAAGCCTCCTATTATTTACAGGGTATTCCGCATTTTTTGTGCAAATGTTGCGATTTTTTCCGCGAAAAAATCGCATAGCGGAAAAAAAAGCAACATGTTCATTAAAAATGCGGAATTGCAGGGATTCCGCACACCTAGGGGTCCATTGATCTGCTTACTTCCCGCACGGGGCTGTGCACACCATGCGGGAAGTAAGCAGATTATATGCGGTTGGTACCCAGGGTGGAGGAGAGGAGACTCTCCTCCACGCACTGGGCACCATATAAGTGGTCAAAAAATAAGAAATAAAATAATAAACAGTCCTATACTCACCCTCGATGTATTCCCGCCTCCTCGCACGCTGCCGTTCGGTTCCTGTAGCTGGTGTGCGCTGAAGGACCTCGCCGAATGACGTCACTGTCCTGTGATTGGTCGTGAGCGGTCATGTGACCGCTCACGTGACCGTGACGTCACGGGAGGTCCTGTGCGCACAGACCAGCTAGAAGAGGAGCCGGACGGCCGCTGAGGAGATGTCTGGGTGAGTATAAGCATTTTTTTTATTTTTTTTATTATTTTTAAACATTCTATCTTTTACTATAGATGCTGCATAAGCTGCATCTATAGTAAAAAGTTGGTCACACTTGTCAAACGCTATGTTTGACAAGTGTGACCAACCTGTCAGTCAGTTTTCCAAGCGATGCTACAGATCGCTTGGAAAACTTTAGCATTCTGCAAGCTAATTACGCTTGCAGAATGCTAAAAAAACGCGAAAAAAACGGAAAAAAAACGCAAAAAAAAAAATGCGGATTTCTTGCAGAAAATTTCCGGTTTTCTTCAGGAATTTTCTGCAAGAAATCCGCAACGTGTGCACATACCCTTAAATTGCATGCTGCATCAATATAAACCTTCAAATTGTCCTTATCTGTGAAGTATTTTTATTATTCTGTCCAGACATTTCTTAGTGAATTATCCACCATTACAAAATTCACATGTGTTATAGCCTGGATTCCTATACTGGTCAATAGTAAACCTGTTTTATTATATATTAACCACTGCAATGTAGCTATTTTATTTGGTGAGTTTGTGAATTTATGTAATGTTTCATAAACCCTTATTATATCTTTGAAAAAGAAAAAAACTTGAGGTATGTGTACATACGACTTTTGTGTTTGTATATATATATATATATATATATATATATATATATATATATATATATATATATATATATATTGTGATGTACCAACTAGTGGTATACTGAGAGACTGGCATGTATCGCACAAACAGAGGTCTGCTGCAATCTGAATCCAGGATAGGTTGATGGGTCTTGTAGTCCCACAATCCTGTATATTAGTGAAGGGCTGAATTTAGGGGTTAACCAGAAAGTGATGGATGGGTCTGGTTAACCACATACCTCAGGGGTGTGTTCCTGAGATGTCAGAAAGGTCCTCTATGTTTCCTGATTGCACCACATGGAGGGAAATGGCCTTGTGTGAGACTGGAGCTGGCTGGAGCTCCTGGAAGTCAGGGAAGCACTGAGGGTCTGGACTACTGACAGGACCTATATGAAGCCAGGCTGGAAAAGCTGAGAATCTGTTAGGCAGGTAACTCAGAGCCTGGGGGGATTGTGAACTGGCGGGTGTCAGGTATTGAACTGTGCGAGCGTAACTGCAACTGAAATGGACTATATGTCGGTTATATGATGTTCACTTGGAATACCGTGGTTTATGGAGGAGTAATAAACCAGGCATGGACTTATGTAACTGAGAAACGCTTGCTGTTTGTTTTAATATCGCCGCCAAGTGAGTGTCCCCAACTGTCTTAGTGATCGATACATCACAATATATATTATAGTGGTGGAAATAACTACTGAACATGTCACCATTTTCCTAGGTAAATATATTTCTAAATGTGCTATGGACATGAAATTCTCACCAGATTTTGGAAACAACCCATCCAATCCACACAGGCAAAGAAATCAAAACATAGATGTATTTAAAATATGTTATATGTATTAATGGGAAATGACATAGGGAAAAAGAATTGAACACGCTTACTGAATTGTATTTGGTACTTTATACAAAAACCTTTGTTTCTGTTAACAGCTTCAAGACACCTCCTGTATGAAGAAACTAGTGTGAGAAAATAGTCACTTGCATTGCTCAGGAATGATTTTGGCCCATTATTAAAAAAAAAAACCTTCAAGTCCTAACTGTTCTGTGGCCTCCTTCTATGAACTCCATACTTTTTCTATTGGATTCAGATCAGGTTATTGACTAGGCCATTCTACCAGCTTTATTTTCTTTCTCTGAAACCAATTAAGAGCTTCCGTGTGTTTGAGATCATTGTCTTCGTGATATTTCCACCGTCGTTTCATCTTTATCATGTAGATGACAGCAGATTTTTATCGAGAATGTCTTGGTACACTTGTTCATTCATCCTTCCTTATTATATGAAGTTTGCTAGTGCTGTACGCTGACAAACAGCCCCACACCATGAGGTTTCCTCCACCAAATTTCACTGCTAGTAAAGTGTTTTGTGTTGATTTGCAATGCCTTTTGGAGTGTATTATGGCATCCAAAGAGTTCAATTTTGGTTTCAGCTGACAAGACTATATTCTATCGGTATTTCACAGGCTTGTCTATATGTTGCAGAACAAACTTTAAAGGGAAGGCGCCACATTTTATTTTTTGTATTAAAAATGGTTGTTTATATAAACAATTATTTTTAATACAAATTTACATTTTTTAACTTTAATTTTTTTTTATTATTAATTATTTTTTCAGCCACTGTAAGTGTAGCTGCACGACACTTACACTCTGCAAATATGGCTGCCCTGGGCATAGGAGACTGCGGTCAGCGTCCGACCCTATACCTAGCATTGAGCTGCTCCCTGCTGTGATCTGGCAATGCCCCCTGAGCCGTCCACATCACAGCAGAGGCAGGAGATCTGAGCCATCTTTCTGGAGCTCACAGTGTGTCTGTGAGCTCCAGTTTCCCAGTATAATCACAGGAGCCCTGCGGTTAAAGTAGGAGGAGGCCAAGGACGGGAGGGGGAAAGGACTCGGCAGTGGAGCAGTGAAGTAAGTATCAGCGGGGGAGGGGGAGAGGTAATCTAATCCTATCCTTTGTGATGCTGACTCTGAGCAGTGTATCTCTTCCCATGTGTGTTACTGTGCTGAGACGTGTAGCTAATCCTCTCCTGTGTGATGCTGTCTGCTGAGCCATGTATCTAATCCTGTCCTGTGTGTTACTGTCTGCTGAGCCATGTATCTAATCCTGCCCTGTGTGATACTGTGCTGAGCCTTGTATCTAATCATATCCTCTCCTGTGTGATACTGACTGCTGAGCTGTGTATCTAATCCTATCTTGTGTGATACTGTCTGCTGAGTTGTGTATCTAATCCTCCCATGTGTGATACTGACTGCTGAGCTGTGTATCTAATGATATCCTTTGTGATACTGACTGCTGAGCCGTGTATCTAATCCTATCCTGTGTGATACTGACTGAGCTGTGTATCTAATACTGTCCTGTGTGATACTGACTGCTGGGCTGTGTATCTAATCCTCTCCTATGCACTCCTCTCCTCCCTGTTATGTGTGATCTATATGGCGATATTATGTGTGATCTATATGGGGGTATTATGTGTGAACACTGGCGGTATTATGTGAGATCTATATGGCGTCGTTATGTGAGAAGTATATGGCGGTATTATGTGTGAAGTATGAGGCAGTATTATGTGTGAAGTATATGGCGGTATTATGTGAGAAGTATATGGCGGTATTATGTGTGAAGTATATGGCAGCATTATGTGTGATCTATACGGCGATATTATGTAAGATTTAAATGTCGGTATTATGTGAGAACCCTATGGCGTCGTTATTTGAGATCTATATGATGGTATTATGTGAGAAATATAGGACAGTATTATGTGTGATCTGTATGGCGGTATTATGTGAGAACACTATGGCAGTATCATCTTCAGAAAGGGAACCCAATCTAGGGTGGTTCTGGTTGAGCAGCTGTACACGGGTCTGGGGTAATAGAGGGGGCAGCATGTCCTCCAGTTAGGTGCAGTCAGGGGAAGGCTGGTGAGGCAGCTGAAGAGAGGGGTCTCATTTTTATCATTACTATATGGCTACATTTCCCCCCAGCGTCACCCTGTACTGCGCCTCTCACCTCGCTTTCATACATCGCCAGGACAGGATCTGAGGAGGGGAATGGGGTCTTTGCATGCAAATTCTGGATCAGAACAGGCCATCAATCCACCGAAATGTTTCCTGGATTTCTGTGGAGCAGACGGTTCATCCATGTGTATAAAAAACAGCGCTCTATGTACAATCCCTGGCTGCTCCGCGCACTGAACAGGGTGCCTCCACACACCAGCACACTGCTCTCCTGAAATACTCTGTGCTGCTGTCACCCTGCTCCCTCCACCATATATATCCCAGAATCCTTGCTGCCTGCCATCCTCTGTGACTGTCTACTTGTCAGTATAACTTTGCAGTCACCAACAAAATGGCTTCTCACTGTGTTCCTGAATATCATCCTCTCTTATCCCTTAGCAAACACCCAGAAGGGGAGGGGAGGAGACATCACACCCATGTCAGCAGACTCCACCCATAACTACTACTAATGTGAGCTAATTGTACACTAGGTTTTTGTCAAATTTCATTAGCTGCTCCCCCTAGTGTTTAAAAGTGGAAATACCAAACCTTTTAAAATTATTTTTCATATTTTACTAAATTATAAACAAATGATAATATTTTTTAAGAAAATTTAAACATTAATTCTTTACATTTTTTCAATCGCTGTAAAAAAAATTTGTTTGATGGCACCTTCCCTTTAAATGCTCTTGAACTTGCTTTTGTTCAGCAATGGAGTCTTGCATGGTGAGCGAGTATACAGGCCCTGAAGGTTGAGTGTATTATTTATAGTTTTCTTTGAAACAATTGTACCTGCTGATTCCAGGTCTTCCAGGCGGTGCTTGGCTCCTGGACAACTCTGCTGATAATTCTTTTTACTCCTCTGTATGAAATCCTATGGGGATCATCTGGTCATGGCAGGTTTATATTGAAAAGATGTTCTTTCCTCTTCCATATTATGTTTGCAACTGTGCTCACTGGAACCTTCAGTAATTTAGAAAATCTTTTGTAACCAATGCCATCAGCATGTTTTGCAACAATAAGGTTGTAAAGGTTTTGACAAAGCTCTCTGGTTTTATCCATTATAAAATGTCTCTCGTGTAGCTTCTTGGTTATGAGACACCTTTTTGAAGGCCATCAATACTGATAGATTTCCAGTATCATTATTATACATAACTTAATTTCTGGACATCTATGGTTTTATTTCTTTTCCTATGTGGATTGGATGGGTTGTTTATGACATCTGGTTGGAATTTTATGTCAATTGCACCTATTGCAGTATATTATATATAACTAGATGGCAGCCCGATTCTAAAGAATCGGGAGTCTAGAATCCATATATACTTTATTTATTCAAATGTAAGAATAATACAATTAATAAATAATAGTAAGAAAGAACAAAAAATGGCTGCACTCACCAGCTCTTGACAATTCTTGACAGTACGGCACATTTCTGATTGGTCGCTCGCGGCAGGCGGCAACCAATCAGAAAAGTGCCGCGCACCACGAAGGCATATATCTTTGTCCACCCTGAGCGGGTGTAGGATGCTGGTGATGTCACTTATCTCCGGACATTATCTCCGGACAAAGCCACGGAAGTTGGCACAAATTGCCGGAAGTAGTATTCTAGGCAATTATATATTAGATTTTAATGTTATCAGTGTTTACCTTTGAACGTTTATATTGTATTGTCCTGTCACCAGCCATGTGTACGATTATCGGCCGAAAGCCTCTCTGGAACCAATAATCACCCCATGTAAAGGTATCTTTATAAGTTAAAGATTCAGAATACTATGACTTTTATCATATCCTGAACAGTCAAGTTTTTTATGAACCGTTAAGGTTTTCTGGTTGAAGTAAAAAAAACTCTGAGTGTTTACAGTTTGAAACCATAAAATGTTGAAAAATTATGTCATTCTTGAGTATATCACTCAATGGTGCTCATAAACGTGTCAAATTTGATCTATACTATACTTTAATATACGTTACTTTAATCTTTAATATACTTAAGAACAGGGCCCCATACATCACACAGGGGGTCTGAAACACTGCACAGTGGTCCAAAATATCGCTGTGCTCTGCCTGGGGCCCCATATGCTGCCTGGGGCCCCTGTGCTCTGCCTGGGGCCCCATATGCTGCCTGGGGCCCCTGTGCTCTGCCTGGGGCCCCATGTTCTGCCTGGGGCCCCTGTGCTCTGCCTGGGGCCACTGTGCTCTGCCTGGGGCCCCATATGCTGCCTGGGGCCCCTGTGCTCTGCCTGGGGCCCCATATGCTGCCTGGGGCCCCTGTGCTCTGCCTGGGGCCCCATAGGCTGCCTGGGGCCCCTGTGCTCTACCTGGGACCACTGTGCTCTGCCTGGGGCCCCATATGCTGCCTGGGGCCCCTGTGCTTTGCCTGGGGCCCCTGTGCTCTGCCTGGGACCACTGTGCTCTGCCTGGGGCCCCATATGCTGCCTGGGGCCCCTGTGCTCTGCCTGGGGCTACTGTGCTCTGCCTGGGGCCCCATATGCTGCCTGGGGCCCCTGTGCTCTGCCTGGGGCCCCATATGCTGCCTGGGGCCCCTGTGCTCTGCTTGGGGCCCCATGTTCTGCCTGGGGCCCCTGTGCTCTGCCTGGGGCCACTGTGCTCTGCCTGGGGCCCCATGTTCTGCCTGGGGCCACTGTGCTCTGCCTGGGGCCCCATAAGCTGCCTGGGGCCCCTGTGCTCTGCCTGGGACCACTGTGCTCTGCCTGGGGCCCCATATGCTGCCTGGGGCCCCTGTGCTCTGCCTGGGGCCACTGTGCTCTGCCTGGGGCCCCATATGCTGCCTGGGGCCACTGTGCTCTGCCTGGGGCCCCATATGCTGCCTGGGGCCCCTGTGCTCTGCCTGGGGCCCCATATGCTGCCTGGGGCCCCTGTGCTCTGCCTGGGGCCCCTGTGCTCTGCCTGGGGCCCCATGTTCTGCCTGGGGCCCCTGTGCTCTGCCTGGGGCCACTGTGCTCTGCCTGGGGCCCCATATGCTGCCTGGGGCCACTGTGCTCTGCCTGGGGCCCCTGTGCTCTGCCTGGGGCCCCTGTGCTCTGCCTGGGGCCCCATATGCTGCCTGGGGCCCCATATGCTGCCTGGGGCCCCTGTGCTCTGCCTGGGGCCCCTGTGCTCTGCCTGGGGCCCCATGTTCTGCCTGGGGCCCCTGTGCTCTGCCTGGGGCCACTGTGCTCTGCCTGGGGCCCCATATGCTGCCTGGGGCCCCTGTGCTCTGCCTGGGGCCCCATGTTCTGCCTGGGGCCCCTGTGCTCTGCCTGGGGCCACTGTGCTCTGCCTGGGGCCCCATGTTCTGCCTGGGGCCACTGTGCTCTGCCTGGGGCCCCATAAGCTGCCTGGGGCCCCTGTGCTCTGCCTGGGACCACTGTGCTCTGCCTGGGGCCCCATATGCTGCCTGGGGCCCCTGTGCTCTGCCTGGGGCCACTGTGCTCTGCCTGGGGCCCCATATGCTGCCTGGGGCCACTGTGCTCTGCCTGGGGCCCCATATGCTGCCTGGGGCCCCTGTGCTCTGCCTGGGGCCCCATATGCTGCCTGGGGCCCCTGTGCTCTGCCTGGGGCCCCTGTGCTCTGCCTGGGGCCCCATGTTCTGCCTGGGGCCCCTGTGCTCTGCCTGGGGCCACTGTGCTCTGCCTGGGGCCCCATATGCTGCCTGGGGCCACTGTGCTCTGCCTGGGGCCCCTGTGCTCTGCCTGGGGCCCCTGTGCTCTGCCTGGGGCCCCATATGCTGCCTGGGGCCCCTGTGCTCTGCCTGGGGCCCCTGTGCTCTGCCTGGGGCCCCATGTTCTGCCTGGGGCCCCTGTGCTCTGCCTGGGGCCCCATATGCTGCCTGTGGACCCTGTGCTCTGCCTGGGGCCACTGTGCTCTGCCTGGGGCCCCATAGGCTGCCTGGGGCCCCTGTGCTCTGCCTGGGCTCACTGTGCTCTGCCTGGGGCCCCATATGCTGCCTGGGGCCCCTGTGCTCTGCCTGGGGCCACTGTGCTCTGCCTGGGGCCCCATATGCTGCCTGGGGCCCCTGTGCTCTGCCTGGGTGTAGGACACTGGTGACGTCACTTATCTCCGGACATTAGCTCCGGACATTAGCTCCGGACATTATCTCCGGACATTAGCTCTGGACATTATCTCCAGACATTAGCTCCGGACAAAGCCACGGAAGTTGGCACAAATTGCAGGAAGTAGTATTCTAGGCAATTATATATTAGATGGGCATTTCCTGAAGGAAATACATGGTGCTTGAACAGCGCTACCAGCTTTACAGCAGCACTTTTCACACACGGGACTGGGGGGCGCGCTTACTTTTGCACCCGGGGCTGGGGGCGCGCTTACTTTTGCACCCGGGGGCGCACTTACTCTTGCACCCGGAGGCGCACTTACTTTTGCACCCGGGGGCGCACTTACTTTTGCACCCGGAGGCGCACTTACTTTTGCACCCGGGGGCGCACTTACTTTTGCACCCGGGGGCGCACTTACTTTTGCACCCGGGGGCGCACTTACTTTTGCACCCGGGGGCGCACTTACTTTTGGTGGGCGGGGCTCCTCGGCCTCCGATTTGGTTGGTGGGGCCCCTCGTCCTCCGATTTGGTGGGTTGGGACCCTCGGCCTCCGATTTGGTGGGCGGGGACCGGCCTCCGATTTGGTGGGCGGGGACCGGCCTCCGATTTGGTGGGCGGGGACCCTCGACCTCCGATTTGGTGGGCGGGGACCCTCGGCCTCCGCTTTGGTGGGTGGGGCCCCTCGGCCTCCGATTTGGTGGGCGAGGTCCCTCTGCCTCCGATTTGGTGGGCGGGGACCCTTGGCCTCCGCTTTGGTTGGCGGGGCCCCACGGCCTCCGATTTGGTGGGCGGGGTCCCTCTGCCTCCGCTTTGGTGGGCGGGGCCGCTCGGCCTCCGATTTGGTGGGCGGGGCCCCTCGGCCTCCGATTTGGTTGGCGGGGCCCCTCGGCCTCCGATTTGGTGGGCGGGGACCCTCGGCCTCCGATTTGGTGGGCGGGGCTCCTCGGCCTTCGATTTGGTTGGCGGGGCCCCTCGGCCTCCGATTTGGTTGGCGGCGCCCCTTACCCTCCGATTTGGTGGGCGGGGACTCTCGGCCTCCGATTTGGTGGGCGGGGACCCTCGGCCTCCGATTTGGTGGGCGGGGACCCTCGGCCTCCGATTTGGTGGGTGGGGACCCTCGGCCTCCGATTTGGTGGGCGGGGACCCTCGGCCTCCGATTTGGATGGTGTGGACCCTCGGCCTCCGATTTGGTGGGCGGGGACCCTCGGCCTCCGATTTGGTGGGTGGGGACCCTCGGCCTCCGATTTGGTGGGCGGGGACCCTCGGCCTCCGATTTGGTGGGCGGGGACCCTCGGCCTCCGATTTGGTGGGCGGGGACCCTCGGCCTCCGATTTCGTGGGCGGGGACCCTCGGCCTCTGATTTGGTGGGCGGGGCCCCTCGGCCTCCGCTTTGGTGGGCGGGGCCGGGCCCCTCGGCCTCCGCTTTGGTGGGCGGGGCCGCTCGGCCTTCTATTTGGTGGGCGGGGCTCTTCGGCCTCCGATTTGGTTGGCGGGGCCCCTCGGCCTCCGATTTGGTGTGTGCTCTGCCTGGGGCCACTGTGCTCTGCCTGGGGCCCCATATGCTGCCTGGGGCCCCTGTGCTCTGCCTGGGGCCCCATATGCTGCCTGGGGCCCCTGTGCTCTGCCTGGGGCCCCTGTGCCCTGCCTGGGGCCCCATGTTCTGCCTGGGGCCCCTGTGCTCTGCCTGGGGCCACTGTGCTCTGCCTGGGTGTAGGACACTGGTGACGTCACTTATCTCCGGACATTAGCTCCGGACATTAGCTCCGGACATTAGCTCCGGACAATAGCTCCGGACAATAGCTCCGGACAAAGCCACGGAAGTTGGCACAAATTGCAGGAAGTAGTATTCTAGGCAATTATATATTAGATTTTGTCTGATATTTGAGATATGTTATCACAATGAAATGTACAGATTGGAGTTGACAAAATCTTTTGAAGATTGAATTAGCCAGCTTCTCTGAATTTTTCCTTAAAAGAACTGCAAAGCCTAAAATTGCAATAAAAAACCATGTATGAGGTCTCCTAGGACTGATATAGGACTGATATTTCCAATCCATTTCAAGATTTTTAATGCAAGAAAAGCCTTATTAATTTTTATGGGTGAACTAATTATAACTGTAGCAAACCTTTACTGTTTATTCAGTGTTGCATGGCTTTTATTCAAATTGCAATTTGTTAAAATTCACAAGGTTAAGCAAAAAAAAAAAGTTTATACATCAATTTGAGTGGCAATGAATCAATTCAAGCACAAATTTAGCTACCGTGATCTTGTTAATGTATTTTAGGTTCACTAACACTTTAATATGATAAATTGGTGTTATAAATGGATCATTACATACTGTATATAAGGAGTTAAAAATAGATTCCGTTTTTTTGGACAGAAAATGACTTTTGTGGGCTTTGACCAGATCGGGAATACTGGCTGAGGTCTGCCATCATGACATCTCTAGGGTACCGATAACATGGAAAGGTTTTTAATATTCCTGGTGCTGAAACGATGATTTTGAGTATGGATGTTCATTCAAAGGGTCAAGGAAAGATCACATCAAATTCACATGAGGATGAAGGGAACGTGTTAAAACAGATTTCACCAACTGTGCACAGTCCTTTCTAAACAGTGCAGTGTCTGGGGGTAAAACAAGTTCATGAAAAGTGACAAATCTGTTTTAAAAGAAAATACATGGACAGCTCAGTGGCGCAGTGGTTGGCTTTGTAGCCTTGCAGCGATGTGAAATTAATGACACTATGGAAGCAATAAAAGAAATCCCTCAAATGTAGATTTAATAGTAACATTTGTATCACTTGTAAGAGATGTGAAAGCGATGTAGTGTTATTATATAAAAATATAAAAAAATACATTAAATGTATTTTTTCTCATTTTATAAATATGAACAATCAAATAATTATAATTTTTCATTTGTCACTGCTTACGTATGCTAAAATGTAATGTAAACCTGCGTTCCTATTTCTGCGCAGGTAAGCGATCACTGCTCCCTCCAGTGTGGCGTCAGGCCTCTCCTGCACTTCTGTCTCCATTCTGTGTGGAAAACAAAGATGGAGGAAGATATACTTTGAAATCACAGTGCAGCATCATTTTTTTGGTAACTGCACTGTGATATACAAGTCCGGTCAGGGTCTCCCCTCCTTAGTTGGATAGCAGTGCTGTTCAACAGAGCTTAAAGAGAACCTGTCACGTCTCCAAACAATACCAACCTGCAGATAGATGGTTTTTCTGCTGGTTAATAGCATGACAATAATGTCTGGCCACCTTACTCAAAGTGCGGCTGCCGAAAATGAACTTTATTCCTCCCGGGAGCTGCTGGCTATCAGTTGTAGAAGCGAGCACATAGCACCATCAGTCACTGCTCAGTTCTCTGTGACCATCTGCTGTAAGAATTCCCCGACACTTCAATTATCAGCTCGCCCCGTACGTATCAATGCAGAACGAGCTGTCAATCAAAGTCAACAATGCTGTGAGTGGTGGTACAAGCTGCTCCATGCACTCCTATATGAAAGCCAGCGGCATTTAGAAATGCAGATTATCCCTGTCTCTGCAATACAGTGAGCTGCAGGGACGTTATGCTGTGTGCCATGGATGTGCTTCAGAGGGAGAATTTCTCTGTAAATCTATCTTAGAAATTTCAGGATGATGAAAACTCACCAATGCATCATAAAAGCTATGATATAGTTATAGGCGGTGGACATACCACCTGTTTGCCGAAGTTGTATTAATAATATACAAATATCATATTATGCTATGATATCCCACTCAATGTAATATATGATGTCAATGTGCTATATGCTGTGTTACTCCAGCAATGAGGTATAACTTGGTGTTATTACTATTAGATGATTTGCTTATCCAGCTGATTTCATTTAGATGCATCCTCCAGCAGGTTAATAGCATTTGAGGAAAAGCCGGTTCCCTTTAAAAGCAGCCTTGCATTATGGAGACATTGACCTTCTAGTTCTGACACTGGGGGCTTCCTCTTTATTGTAAGGCTGCTCCCTGGGGTGGACAGTGCTACTGTCCACCACTGCGACCCTTCTGGGATAAACAAGTATGCACTGGTCAAGACCCATGTTGCTGATGGTGATAAAATAACTTCCAATGACTTGTCCCATCCAGTATAGGCTCAGGAGGAAGAGTGGAGCCCAGCGCATAGAGGGAAGGGTGAAGATACCACAACACAACAACACTTCACTTGTACCTACGATTCTCTGCTGGTACTTGCAAACTTTAATTATATTCAGAAGACTCTAATGAAAATGATATTTAAATATGATAATGATACACACCAGTTATGTATCCTATTTTTGAAGCTATTAGCTGTTATAAAACACAATTGAGGTCGCCAATACAGTTGACCTCAATTTTAGCTATGGTTGTCAGCAAATGTATCTCAATTAAATAAGCTATATGGGCATAATATCAGTTAATACTAAAATTATCAAATAGCAACACATTACTGGAAGAATACAGTATACAGAATATTTACCTCAAATATTACATTGCATGGTACAGATATATGTACAGTGGGTGCGGAAAGTATTCAGACCCCTTTTCAATTATTCACTCTTTGTTTCATTGCAGCCATTTGGTAAATTCAAAAAATATATTTTTTTCATTTTCTTCATATTAATGTACACTCTGCACCCCATCTTGACTGAAAAAACAGAAATGTAGAAATTTTTGCAAATTTATTAAGAAAGAAAAACTGAAATATCACATGGTCATAAGTATTCAGACCCTTTGCTCAGAAACTCATATTTAAGTCACATGCTGTCCATTTCCTTGTGATTCTCCATGAGATGGTTCTACTCCTTCATTGGAGTTTAGCTGTGACTAATTAAACTGATAGGACTTGATTTGGAAAGGCACACACCTGTCTATATAAGATCTCACAGCTCACAGTGCATGTCAGACCAAATGGGAATTATGAGGTCAAAGGAACTGGCCAAAGAGCTCAGAGACAGAATTATGGCAAGGCACAGATTTGGCCAGGCTTACAACAGAATTTCTGCAGTGCTCAATGTTCCTAAGAGCACAGTTGTCTCCATAATCCTTAAATGGATGAAGTTTGGGACCACCAGAAGTCTTCCTAGACCTGGCCTTCCAGCTAAACTGAGCAATCGTGGTAGAAAAGCCTTAGGCTACTTTCACATTTGCGTTTGGAGCCGCTGCGGAGGGCTGTGGACTTCCTCCGTGAAGCCCCGCCCTCCGCCGCTAGCTCCGCCTACTTCTGCATGCGGCCGGCATGCAACCTGGGTACCTATATTTAACATTAGGTACGCAGGTTGTGCCGCAGTATGCGGATGCTGCCGCATGCGTCGTTTTGACGATGCGGAAAAAAAAAAAATTGCTACGAGCTGCGTCCTACACTGGTCTCCGCATCGTCAAAACGACGCATGCGGCAGCATCCGCATACTGCGGCACGACCTGCGTACCTAATGTTAAATATAGGTACCCAGGTCGCATGCCGGCCGCATGCAGAAGTAGGCTGAGCTAGCGGCGGAGGGCGGGGCTTCACGGAGGAAGTCCACAGCCCTCCGCAGCGGCTCCAAACGCAAATGTGAAAGTAGCCTTAGTGAGAGAGGTAAAGAAGAAGCCCAAGATCACTTTGGCTGAGCTCCAGAGATGCAGTAGGGAGATGGGAGAAAGTTCCACAAAGTCAAGTATCACTGCAGCCCTCCAACAGTCAGGCCTTTATGGCAGAGTAGCCCGATGGAAGCCTCTCCTCAGTGCAAGACATATGAAAGCTCACATAGAGTTTGCTAAAAAACACATGAAGGACTCCCAGACTATGAGAAATAAGATTCTTTGGACTGATGAGATTAACACATACATTTTGGGTGATAATTATCAGCAGTGTGTGTGGAGAAAACTAAGCACTGCTCATCACCTGCCCAATACAATCCCAACAGTGATGCATGGTGGTGGCAGCATCATGCTATGGGGGTGTTTTTTAGCTTCAGGGACAGGATGACTGGTTGCCATTGATGGAAACATGAATGCGGCCAAGTACAGAGATATCCTGAATGAAACCCTCCCTACAGAGTGCTCTGGACCTCAGACTTGGCCGAAGGTTCACCTACCAACAAGACAATGACCCTAAGTACACAGCTAAAATAGCAAAGGAGTGGCTTCAGAACAACTCTGTGACCATTCTTGACTAGCCCAGCCAGAGCCCTGTCCTAAACTCAATTGAGCATCTCTGTAGAGACCTGAAAATGGCTGTCCACCAATGTACACCATCCAACCTGATGGGACTGGAGGATCTGCAGGCAAGAATGGCAGAGGATCCCCAAATCCAGGTGTGAAAAACTTGTTGCCTCATTCCCAAGAAGACTCATGGCTGTACTATCTCAAAAGGGTGCTTCTACTCAATACTGAGCAAAGGGTCTGAATATTTATGACCATGTGATATTTCAGCTTATCCTTTTTAATAAATAATGCAAAAAAATTGCACTTTTCTGTTTTTTTTCAGTCAAGTTGGGATGCAGAGTGTACATTAATGAGAAAAAATGAACGTTTTTGAATTTACCAAATCGCAATAAAACAAAGGATGAAAAATTTAAAGCAGTCTGAATACTTCGCGTACCCACTGTATATGTACAGCATTTATTACCAGAACTATGACATTTGCATAGTTATAACTGTCCTCAGTCCTTTAATTTACAGATGAATTCTCTCTTTGAAGGTTGCACATGCATAGTAACATTGTTCTGGAGTTTTTCCTACTTCATGACTAAATTACAGTCAAACACATGTAAACTTTGGTATATTTTATCCCCTTCATCTAGAGCTTATACTTTCTGTAAAGTGTATTACTACCTGAGAGGGAATCTGTCAGGTGATTTTTTTCATGTATTCTAACAGTATCGTGAAATAGGGCTTGGGCCGCCCATTCAGAATATGTAATGGTTATTGCTGTACCTTGTCCCATTTTCTTGCTGTACGCTCAAGACAATTCAGAGTAACGCGTTGGCTAGTCAAGAGTGTGTAAGTCAAAGTAAATATGCACCCCTGCCCAAATTCATAATCCCTCCCTCAATGTCCATGATCTGCCCCGCCCCCTGCTCAGATCAGTAGTAGCGAGCTCGCAATACATAGGAGAGTGTACTGTCAGTGCAGGGTGTCAGAATACAAGGTAGCTTGCAGAGAACAGCGCCACCCCTGTTAGTTACTGGTCTATGCATGCCAGGAATTCTGACACCGTGCACTGACAGTGCGCTCTCCTCTCTGTTGCGGCTCGTTACTACTAATCTTAGCCGACAACACAGAGCCTACTGACAAGGCATCACTGATGACACTTCATTTTAGAGAAGGGAAGAGGCTGTGACAGAGATCAACAAGTCCACCTCCTATGAAGCTGTTTGAGTGTCCCAGCATGCACGTGGATTAACCAAGCAGTTATATAGTGTAGTTATGGAATGGTATGAAGTTTTTAATGCAAGTATTTTAGAAATTAGTTTAAATTACAACACTAAATAGATAAGGATTTAGATGAAAATTTATTTTGCTTTTGACTACTCCTTTAATAATCTATAATGTACATTTTTGTCATAAGTCTCTAAAGAAGGACTGGTTTAAGTGCTGACCCTTCTTTACACTGGGCAGATGACAGCTGTTTTAGGCTAAGTTCACATTAGCATTAGGGGGCTTTGCGGAAGGCTGCACACGTCCTCCGCTAAGCCCCGCCTACTTCTGCATACTTCTGCATGCGTCCTGCTACCTATCTTTAACATTGGGTATACAGGACATGCAGATGTATGCGGATGTACGAGGGTGCATTGTTTTGACGCATCCGCCGACCAGATGGGAACACAACAAGTTGCATCTTGTGTGGACGGCAGGCTTGTCAAAACGACAAATCCCCATACATCCCCATACATCTGCATGTCCTGCGTACCCATTGTTAAAGATACATGCAGAAGTATGCAGAAGTAGGTGGGGCTTAGCGGAGGACGTACGCAGACCTCTGCAAAGCCCCCGAATGCTAATGTGAACGCGGCCGCCTTGGATAACTGGGATCTGCATTTCACTTCAGTTTTCTCCAATCTCTGCAGCTTAACCATTTAAATGCCTTTGTCACTTTCTGATAACAGCAGTTTAAAGACATTATTGCTGATGCAGGCTTCCACTGGCATATTGCAATGAGATTTTGGGGATCTGATGGGTTAGCATGGCAGCTGTGACCTGCAGAAGAAACCCGTCACTGCCAAAAGTTCAGCCAAAGCCTGAGCTCTATAGGACAACTAATAAGTATCTTTATACTGCAGTACAAATCTATTGGAGTATTCACTATAAGTGATTGAACAATTGCAGGCAAAAGTCCACTAATAATTAAATTACAAATATAGTAGTTGTTTATTTTAATAAAACAATAAATATGTGAGTTAATCCCCCTTTAATAGAAAGACACAAAACATATGTTTTCATAATTTTTTATCACCGTGACCTCAAAAAGTCTGATAACATAAAATTATTTTATCTATATGGCAAATGCCAAAACAAAACAAACATAATGCCAGCATTGCAATTTTTTTGTCACCACTAGGGTTGAGCGAAACGGGTCGATCATTTTCAAAAGTCGCCGACTTTTGGCTAAGTCGGCGTCTCATGAAACCCGATCCGACCCCTGTGCTTGTCGGCCATGCGGTACGCGACTTTCGCGCCAAAGTCGCGTTTCAATGACGCGAAAAGCGCCATTTCTCAGCCAATGAAGGTGAACGCAGAGTGTGGGCAGCGTGATGACATAGATCCTGGTCCCCACCATCTTAGAGAAGGGCATTGCAGTGATTGGCTTGCTGTCTGCGGCGTCACAGGGGCTATAAAGGGGCGTTCCCGCCGACCGCCATCTTACTGCTGCTGATCTGAGCTTAGGGACAGGTTGCTGCCGCTTCATCAGAAGCAGGGAGAGCGTTAGGCAGGGTCCACTAACCACCAAACCGCTTGTGCTGCAGCGATTTCCACTGTCCAACACCACCTTCGGTGTGCAGGGACTGTGGAAGCTATTTTTTTTTTTTTTCCCCTCAGCGCTGTAGCTCATTGGGCTGCCCTAGAAGGCTCCGTGATAGCTGTATTGCTGTGTGTACGCCACTGTGGAAACCAACTGCTTTTTTCAAAGCACATATCCTCTTGTTCCTTCCTTTCTGCACAGCTATCTTTTCTGTTTTTCCACACTTTTTATTTAATTTGTGCATCAGTCCACTCCTATTGCTGCCTGCCATACCTGGCTTACATTACTGCAGGGAGATAGTAATTGTAGGACAGTTTTTTTTTTTTTTTTGTTTTTTTTTTTTGTGGGAGATTAAGATTGGCATTTCTGCTACAGTGCCATCCCTGTGTGTGCCATCTCTCACTGAGTGGGCCATAGAAAGCCTATTTATTTTTTCCGTGATTTGTGTTCTAAAATCTACCTCAACACAAAAACAGTACATCAATCAGTGGGAGAAAAATATTGGCCTCAGTCAGGGCTTGTGTGCCACTGCTGTGTGTGCTATCTCTCATTCAGTGGGCTATAGCAAGCCTATTTTTTTTTTTTTTTTTTAATATTATTTGGTTTCTAATTCTCCCTGAAAAAAAAAAAAAAAACCTAAAAAAACAGTGGGAGAATAATATTGCCCTTTCAGCTTGTGTGCCAGTCTTGACTCCTGGGTGTGCCACCTCTCTCCCTCTCATTCAGTGGGCCATAGAAAGCCTATTTATTTTTTTTTTTAAATATTATTGGGTTTCTAAAGTCTCCCTGAAAAAACAAAAAATACATAAAAAAACAGTGGGAGAGTAATATTGCCCTTTCAGCTTGTGTGCCAGTCTTGACTCCTGGGTGTGCCACCTCTCTCCCTTTCATTCAGTGGGCCATAGAAAGCCTATTTATTTTTTCCGTGATTTGTGTTCTAAAATCTACCTCAACACAAAAACACTACATCAATCAGTGGGAGAAAAATATTGGCCTCAGTCAGGGCTTGTGTGCCACTGCTGTGTGTGCTATCTCTCATTCAGTGGGCTATAGCAAGCCTATTTTTTTTTTTTTTTTTTTTTTTTTAATATTATTTGGTTTCTAAAGTCTCCCTGAAAAAAAAAAAAAAAACATAAAAAAACAGTGGGAGAGTAATATTGCCCTTTCAGCTTGTGTGCCAGTCTTGACTCCTGGGTGTGCCACCTCTCTCCCTTTCATTCAGTGGGCCATAGAAAGCCTATTTATTTTTTGGTTTTTTTAATATTATTTGGTTTCTAAAGTCTCCCTGAAAATAAAAAAAAAAAATACATAAAAAAACAGTGGGAGAGTAATATTGCCATTTCAGCTTGTGTGCCAGTCTTGACTCCTGGGTGTGCCACCTCTCTCCCTCTCATTCAGTGGGCCATAGAAAGCCTTGTTTTTTTGTTTTTTTTTTAATATTATTTGGTTTCTAAAGTCTCCCTGAAAATAAAAAAAAAAAACATAAAAAAACAGTGGGAGAGTAATATTGCCATTTCAGCTTGTGTGCCAGTCTTGACTCCTGGGTGTGCCACCTCTCTCTCTAATTGTGGGCCATAGAAAGCCTATTTATTTTTTGGTTTTTTTAATATTATTTGGTTTCTAAAGTCTCCCTGAAAATAAAAAAAAAAAATACATAAAAAAACAGTGGGAGAGTAATATTGCCCTTTCAGCTTGTGTGCCAGTCTTGACTCCTGGGTGTGCCACCTCTCTCCCTTTCATTCAGTGGGCCATAGAAAGCCTATTTATTTTTTGGTTTTTTTAATATTATTTGGTTTCTAAAGTCTCCCTGAAAATAAAAAAAAAAAATACATAAAAAAACAGTGGGAGAGTAATATTGCCATTTCAGCTTGTGTGCCAGTCTTGACTCCTGGGTGTGCCACCTCTCTCCCTCTCATTCAGTGGGCCATAGAAAGCCTTGTTTTTTTGTTTTTTTTTTAATATTATTTGGTTTCTAAAGTCTCCCTGAAAATAAAAAAAAAAAACATAAAAAAACAGTGGGAGAGTAATATTGCCATTTCAGCTTGTGTGCCAGTCTTGACTCCTGGGTGTGCCACCTCTCTCTCTAATTGTGGGCCATAGAAAGCCTATTTATTTTTTGGTTTTTTTAATATTATTTGGTTTCTAAAGTCTCCCTGAAAATAAAAAAAAAAAATACATAAAAAAACAGTGGGAGAGTAATATTGCCCTTTCAGCTTGTGTGCCAGTCTTGACTCCTGGGTGTGCCACCTCTCTCCCTTTCATTCAGTGGGCCATAGAAAGCCTATTTATTTTTTGGTTTTTTTAATATTATTTGGTTTCTAAAGTCTCCCTGAAAATAAAAAAAAAAAATACATAAAAAAACAGTGGGAGAGTAATATTGCCATTTCAGCTTGTGTGCCAGTCTTGACTCCTGGGTGTGCCACCTCTCTCCCTCTCATTCAGTGGGCCATAGAAAGCCTTGTTTTTTTGTTTTTTTTTTAATATTATTTGGTTTCTAAAGTCTCCCTGAAAATAAAAAAAAAAAACATAAAAAAACAGTGGGAGAGTAATATTGCCATTTCAGCTTGTGTGCCAGTCTTGACTCCTGGGTGTGCCACCTCTCTCTCTAATTGTGGGCCATAGAAAGCCTATTTATTTTTTGGTTTTTTTAATATTATTTGGTTTCTAAAGTCTCCCTGAAAATAAAAAAAAAAAATACATAAAAAAACAGTGGGAGAGTAATATTGCCCTTTCAGCTTGTGTGCCAGTCTTGACTCCTGGGTGTGCCACCTCTCTCCCTTTCATTCAGTGGGCCATAGAAAGCCTATTTATTTTTTGGTTTTTTTAATATTATTTGGTTTCTAAAGTCTCCCTGAAAATAAAAAAAAAAAATACATAAAAAAACAGTGGGAGAGTAATATTGCCATTTCAGCTTGTGTGCCAGTCTTGACTCCTGGGTGTGCCACCTCTGTCCCTCTCATTCAGTGGGCCATAGAAAGCCTTGTTTTTTTTTTTTTTTTAAAATATTATTTGGTTTCTAAAGTCTCCCTGAAAATAAAAAAAAAATACATAAAAAAACAGTGGGAGAGTAATATTGCCATTTCAGCTTGTGTGCCAGTCTTGACTCCTGGGTGTGCCACCTCTCTCTCTAATTGTGGGCCATAGAAAGCCTTTTTATTTTTTTCCTTCATTTGTGTTTTAAAATCAACCTCAACACAAAAACACTACATCAATCAGTGGGAGAAAAATATTGGCCTCAGTCAGGGCTTGTGTGCCACTCCTGTGCGTGCCATCTCTCATTCAGTGGGCCATAGAAAGCCTTGTTTTTTTGTTTTTTTTTTAAATATTATTTGGTTTCTAAAGTCTCACAGAGAAAAAAAAAAAAATAAATTAGGTGGGAGATTAATATTGACATTAGTGCTTGAGTGACAGTCCTGCGTGTGTGTCATCTCTGTGATTTGGTGTCACAGAAAACAGAGTGTGTAACATTGTGCCTGATTTTCCTTGTGGTCTCACCAACCTGTTAAGGGATATTGAAATCATACTGAAGTTATAGCTCACCGTGTAAGTTGTTTGACAGCAACAAATAAAGTTAGTTTGGTTACGATTTTTAAACAATGAGGAAGTCTGGTGCAAGAGGTCGTCGTGGGCGTTCATTGTCAGCTGGTAATGATGGTAGTGGTAGTGGAGCATCAGGTGGTCGTGGGGATAAAAATATTCCACCTAAGTCTGGAGCTGTGGAGCCAGTTTCGTCGTCAGGCTACACAAGGCCTCGAACGCTCTCTTTTCTGGGAGTAGGAAAACCGCTTTTAAAGGCTGAGCAGCAACAGCAAGTTTTGGCTTACATTGCAGACTCAGCCTCTAGCTCTTTTGCCTCCTCTTCCGAAACTGGTAAATGTAAAAGCAGCGCGTCGCTTGTGGATGTTCACGGTCAGGGACAAGTCGCTTCCTTGTCCTCCTCAGCAAAAACTACAACAAGAGAGAAGGATGCAGCAGGCGACACAACGGGTCACTCCATGGAGCTCTTTACACATACCGTCCCTGGCTTAGAAAGTGAAACATTTAACAGGCCATGCCCATTACAAGTAGATTCTGACATGGAGTGCACTGATGCACAGCCACAGCCAGAGTACTATGCTGCTCCTTTGACTCAGACCACCACATTGCCCTCTCAGGGTACAGATCCACAATCAGACCCTGATGAGACTATGTTGCCCCGCCACGAACGCTATACCACCGACCGACACAGTGACACAGACGAAGTTGCACACGAGCTCGAAGAGGAGGTAATAGATGACCCAGTTATTGACCCCGATTGGCAGCCATTGGGGGAACAGGGTGCAGGCGGCAGTAGTTCAGAAGCGGAGGTGGAGGAGGGGCCGCAGCAGGCATCAACATCGCAACAGGTTCCATCTGCCGGGCCCGTATCTGGCCCAAAACGCGTGTCAAAGCCAAAACCTGTTGGAGGACAGCGTGGCCATCCGGTTAAAGCTCAGTCTGCAATCCCTGAAAAGGGATCCGAGTCTAGGAAGAGTGCAGTCTGGCATTTTTTTAAACAACATCCAACTGATCAGCGCAAAGTCATCTGTCAAAAATGTTCAACTAGCTTAAGCAGAGGTCAGAATCTGAAAAGTCTAAATACTAGTTGCATGCATAGACACTTAACCACCATGCATTTTCAAGCCTGGACTAACTACCAAACGTCCCTTAAGGTTGTAGCACCCTCGGCCAATGAAGCTAGTCAGCAACGCAACATCCCTTCCGTCACTGTAAGGCCACCATTTTCCGCACCACCGGCAGTATCTGTGCAGGTTTCTTTGCCAGCCAAAAGCAGTCAGGGTCAGGGAATCACCAGTTTAGTAGGAGGAAATATTGCATCTAGGGCACCGGCGGAAACAATACCGTCTCCAACCGTCTCTCAGTCTGCCATGTACACCGGCACACCCGAAAGTTCCACGATCTCCTGCTCTCCAGTCCAGCTCACCCTACATGAGACTCTGGTTAGAAAAAGGAAGTACTTATCCTCGCATCCGCGTACACAGGGTTTTAACGCCCACATAGCTAGACTAATCTCGTTAGAGATGATGCCCTACCGTTTAGTTGAAAGCGAAGCTTTTAAAGCCCTGATGGAGTACGCTGAACCACGATACGAGCTACCTAGTCGACACTTTTTTTCCAGAAAAGCCATCCCAGCCCTGCACCAGCATGTTAAACAGCGCATCGTCCATGCACTTAGGCAATCTGTGAGTACAAAGGTGCACCTGACTACAGATGCATGGACCAGTAGGCATGGCCAGGGACGTTATGTGTCCATCACGGCACACTGGGTGAATGTGGTGGATGCAGGGTCCACAGGCGACATCAATTTAGGGACAGTTGTGCCTAGCCCACGGTCTAGGAAACAGTTGGCTGTAGGCGTTCGCACCCCCTCCTCCTCCTCCTCGTCCTCCTGCAGAAGCTACAGCTCTTCCACAGAACGCAGTCGGCCAACCACTCCATCGGCAGATGACACTGTTGCACACCAGTTGTCCCATTATGGGCCAGCTACTGCCAAGCGTCAGCAGGCTGTATTGGCTATGAAGTGTTTGGGCGACAACAGACACACCGCGGAAGTTCTGTCCGAGTTCTTGCAACAAGAAACGCAGTCGTGGCTGGGCACAGTAGATCTTGAGGCAGGCAAGGTAGTGAGTGATAACGGAAGGAATTTCATGGCTGCCATCTCCCTTTCCCAACTGAAACACATTCCTTGCCTGGCTCACACCTTAAACCTGGTGGTGCAGTGCTTATTGAAAACTTATCCTGGGTTCTCCGACCTGCTCCTCAAAGTGCGTGCACTTTGCTCACATATCCGACGTTCGCCTGTACACGCCAGCCGTATGCAGACCTATCAGCGGTCTTTGAACCTTCCCCAGCATCGCCTAATCATAGACGTTGCAACAAGGTGGAACTCAACACTGCACATGCTTCAGAGACTGTGCGAACAGAGGCGTGCTGTTATTTATTTGTGGGAGGATACACGGGCAGGCAGTAGGATGGCAGACATGGAGTTGTCAGGTGTGCAGTGGTCGAAGATACAAGACATGTGTCAAGTCCTTCAGTGTTTTGAGGAATGCACACGGCTGGTTAGTGCAGACAACGCCGTAATAAGCATGAGCATCCCCCTAATGCGTCTGCTGATGCAAAGTTTGACGCACATAAAGGAGCAGGCGTCTGCACCAGAGGAAGAGGGAAGCCTTGATGACAGTCAGCCATTGTCTGGTCAGGGCAGTGTACAGGACGAGGTAGCGGGCGAAGAGGAGGTGGAGGACGAGGAGGATGATGGGGATGAGTATATTTTTAATGCGGAAACTTTCACGGGGGCACAGGAAATTGGTTGCGTGTCACGGCCGGGTTCTGGTTTTTTGAGGGACACAAGTGACGTAGATTTGCCTGCAACTGCCCCTCAACCAATCACAACCGGAGATTTGACAACTGGAACTTTGGCCCACATGGCGGATTATGCCTTACGTATCCTAAAAAGGGACACACGCATTACGAAAATGATGAACGATGACGATTACTGGTTGGCCTGCCTCCTTGATCCACGCTATAAAGGCAAATTGCAAAATATTATGCCACATGAGAACTTGGAACTAATATTAGCAACCAAACAATCAACTCTTGTTGACCGTTTGCTTCAGGCATTCCCAGCACACAGCGCACGTGATCGTTCTCACACAAGCTCCAGGGGGCAGCAGACTAGGAGTGTTAGGGGTGCACACATCAGAAGTGGCGTTGGACAGAGGGGTTTTCTGACCAGGTTGTGGAGTGATTTTGCTATGACCGCAGACAGGACAGGTACTGCTGCATCAATTGAAAGTGACAGGAGACAACATTTGTCCAGTATGGTTACTAACTATTTTTCATCCCTTATCGATGTTCTCCCTCAACCGTCATTCCCATTTGATTACTGGGCCTCCAAATTAGACACCTGGCCAGAATTGGCAGAATATGCATTGCAGGAGCTTGCTTGCCCGGCAGCAAGTGTCCTATCAGAAAGAGTATTCAGTGCTGCAGGTTCAATATTAACCGAAAAAAGGACTCGTCTGGCTACCCAAAATGTTGACGATCTAACATTCATTAAAATGAACCACAACTGGATTTCGAAATCTTTTGCCCCACCTTGCCCGGCCGACACCTAGCTTTCCTATGAAAAGCTCTTGCCTGTGAATTACTTTTCTAATGTCTAATTTGCTGCAGCTGATTGTACAGCATACGACATGTTTACACCTCCCTAAATGGCAAAACTCCCCACACGGGGCCGTGGTATCGCGACTTGGCGCAAGCACCCGTGAGACTGCTGTTTGTCTGAAGAGGTGGGTGTGCTCGCTTTTGGTTGACGGCATTGCTACTGGGTCCCTCATAGTACAATGTAGTGTCTCTGGCGGTGGTGGTGCGCACCCAACGTCAGACACACCGTTGTAACATGAGGGGCCCTGGGGCGGTCCCGCCGGCCTCAAGAGAGTTCCCCCCTACCCCAGCTCAAAATGTGCTCTACCACGTGCAAAATTATGTCGCACAGCTCCACCAATCTTTAGTCTATTCGCTGACATCATTCAATGTCTGGCACTGACAATACAAATTTGTAGACATCTATGATGCAACTTAAAGTAGTCTGTGTCTGTGTCCTATATTGGCACCATTAAATAGTTACTGCCAAATTACAATGTCAGAAACTCAGTAGATGAGCCCACCCCTGTACCTAAGTATGCCACCTTTTTTTTTTGTTTTGGTTGTTTTGCGAGACATTAACATCTATTTATATTTTGGGAGTACTGGGACAGACACTCCTTGCACTACTCCTCCACTCACCACCAAGCTGCCTGTGTATCCATGTAACCGCTGTGAAACTGCCATGAGCCTATTGTTTGTTATGTTAGGCCTTTGATAGCCTGTCTGCGGTCCCTACTTTAAATACTCCTCCACTGACCAGACCACTGCTGCCCGTGTACCCCTGGAACCAATTATAAAGTGCCTACAGCCAGCCCATTTTCTTATGTTAGGCCTTTGATAGCCTGTCTGCGGTCCCTACTTTAAATACTCCTCCACTGACCAGACCACTGCTGCCCGTGTACCCCTGGAACCAATTATAAAGTGCCTACAGCCAGCCCATTTTCTTATGTTAGGCCTTTGATAGCCTGTCTGCGGTCCCTACTTTAAATACTCCTCCACTGACCAGACCACTGCTGCCCGTGTACCCCTGGAACCAATTATAAAGTGCCTACAGCCAGCCCATTTTCTTATGTTAGGCCTTTGATAGCCTGTCTGCGGTCCCTACTTTAAATACTCCTCCACTCACCACCAAGCTGCCTGCCCGTGTATCCATGTAACCGCTGTGAAACTGCCATCATGAGCCTATTGTTTGTTATGTTAGGCCTTTGATAGCCTGTCTGCGGTCCCTACTTTAAATACTCCTCCACTGACCAGACCACTGCTGCCCGTGTACCCCTGGAACCAATTATAAAGTGCCTACAGCCAGCCCATTTTCTTATGTTAGGCCTTTGAAGCCTGTCTGCGGTCCCTACTTTAAATACTCCTCCACTCACCACCACCAAGCTGCCTGCCCGTGTATCCATGTAACCGCTGTGAAACTGCCATGAGCCTATTGTTTGTTATTTTAGGCCTTTGATAGCCTGTCTGCGGTCCCTACTTTAAATACTCCTCCACTCACCACCAAGCTGCCTGCCCGTGTATCCATGTAACCGCTGTGAAACTGCCATCATGAGCCTATTGTTTGTTATGTTAGGCCTTTGATAGCCTGTCTGCGGTCCCTACTTTAAATACTCCTCCACTGACCAGACCACTGCTGCCCGTGTACCCCTGGAACCAATTATAAAGTGCCTACAGCCAGCCCATTTTCTTATGTTAGGCCTTTGATAGCCTGTCTGCGGTCCCTACTTTAAATACTCCTCCACTGACCAGACCACTGCTGCCCGTGTACCCCTGGAACCAATTATAAAGTGCCTACAGCCAGCCCATTTTCTTATGTTAGGCCTTTGATAGCCTGTCTGCGGTCCCTACTTTAAATACTCCTCCACTGACCAGACCACTGCTGCCCGTGTACCCCTGGAACCAATTATAAAGTGCCTACAGCCAGCCCATTTTCTTATGTTAGGCCTTTGATAGCCTGTCTGCGGTCCCTACTTTAAATACTCCTCCACTCACCACCAAGCTGCCTGCCCGTGTATCCATGTAACCGCTGTGAAACTGCCATCATGAGCCTATTGTTTGTTATGTTAGGCCTTTGATAGCCTGTCTGCGGTCCCTACTTTAAATACTCCTCCACTGACCAGACCACTGCTGCCCGTGTACCCCTGGAACCAATTATAAAGTGCCTACAGCCAGCCCATTTTCTTATGTTAGGCCTTTGATAGCCTGTCTGCGGTCCCTACTTTAAATACTCCTCCACTCACCACCAAGCTGCCTGCCCGTGTATCCATGTAACCGCTGTGAAACTGCCATCATGAGCCTATTGTTTGTTATGTTAGGCCTTTGATAGCCTGTCTGCGGTCCCTACTTTAAATACTCCTCCACTGACCAGACCACTGCTGCCCGTGTACCCCTGGAACCAATTATAAAGTGCCTACAGCCAGCCCATTTTCTTATGTTAGGCCTTTGAAGCCTGTCTGCGGTCCCTACTTTAAATACTCCTCCACTCACCACCACCAAGCTGCCTGCCCGTGTATCCATGTAACCGCTGTGAAACTGCCATGAGCCTATTGTTTGTTATTTTAGGCCTTTGATAGCCTGTCTGCGGTCCCTACTTTAAATACTCCTCCACTCACCACCAAGCTGCCTGCCCGTGTATCCATGTAACCGCTGTGAAACTGCCATCATGAGCCTATTGTTTGTTATGTTAGGCCTTTGATAGCCTGTCTGCGGTCCCTAATTTAAATACTCCTCCACTGACCAGACCACTGCTGCCCGTGTACCCCTGGAACCAATTATAAAGTGCCTACAGCCAGCCCATTTTCTTATGTTAGGCCTTTGATAGCCTGTCTGCGGTCCCTACTTTAAATACTCCTCCACTCACCACCAAGCTGCCTGCCCGTGTATCCATGTAACCGCTGTGAAACTGCCATCATGAGCCTATTGTTTGTTATGTTAGGCCTTTGATAGCCTGTCTGCGGTCCCTACTTTAAATACTCCTCCACTGACCAGACCACTGCTGCCCGTGTACCCCTGGAACCAATTATAAAGTGCCTACAGCCAGCCCATTTTCTTATGTTAGGCCTTTGAAGCCTGTCTGCGGTCCCTACTTTAAATACTCCTCCACTCACCACCACCAAGCTGCCTGCCCGTCTATCCATGTAACCGCTGTAAAACTGCAATGAGCCTATTGTTTGTTATTTTAGGCCTTTGATAGCCTGTCTGCGGCCCCTACTTGCAATACTCCTCCACTGACCACAATGCTGCCTGGAGTGCCTGCCTGTGTATCCATGTAACCGATGTAAAACTGCCATGACTGCCTACTGTTTGTTATTTTAGGCCTTTGATAGCCTGTCTGCAGCCCCTACTTGCAATACTCCTCCACTGACCACACCAATGCTGCCCGTGTACCCCTGGAACCTATTTAAAAGTTCATAGAGCCTAGTTATATATTTTATTTACTATTAATAAGGCCATGATGGACTACGCTGTACCACGCTACAAGCTAACCAGTCGACACTTCTTTTGCGAGAAAAGCCATCCCAACCCTCCACCAGCATGTAGAAGACCGCATTGTCCATGCACTCTGGCAATCTGTGAGTACAAAGGTGCACCTGACAACAGACGCATGGACCTGTAGGCATGGCCACGGAAGATTACGTGTCCATTACGGCGCAATGGGTTAATGTGGTGGATGCATGGTCCACAGGGGACAGCCTACTAAGTCTGTCTGCAGTCCCTAATTCAAATTGTGCTCCACTGTCTAAATCGGAACTTCCACCTTCTGGCTTTCGGCCTATAGTATCAGAAATTAAACTGCATTTGGCCTTCAACTTTGGTTAGGGCCTACTAACGGCTTCTGCCCCTCCCTGGTGTTGCCCTCAACTAAATAAAGCTGAGCTTCAACCTTCCGGCTCTCATTAAGTGGTTTTAAAAAAAAAATGGTGGTTAGGGCCTACTAACGGCTTCTGCCCCTCCCTGGTGTTGCCCTCAACTAAATAAAGCTGAGCTTCAACCTTCCGGCTCTCATTAAGTGGTTTTAAAAAAAAAATGGTGGTTAGGGCCTACTAACGGCTTCTGCCCCTCCCTGGTGTTGCCCTCAACTAAATAAAGCTGAGCTTCAACCTTCTGCTCCAAATTACCATTTTAAAAAATGCAATAGGCTTTTCCGGCCTACTAAAGGTGTCTGCCCCTCCCTGGTGTTGTCCTCAACTGAACAAAGCTGAGCTTCCACATTCTGGCTTTCGCCCTATACTATCAGATATTAAACTGCATTTGGCCTACTAGTGTGGTTAGGCCCTTGAAACAGTGTCTGCTGCTCTTGGGTTTGCTACTCCACTGAACAAAGCAATGCCGCCTGTTTAGTCCTGTTACCAATTTTGAACTGCATGTAGCCTACTTTATTCTTTGGCCCTATATCTGTTTCCTCCTCATCCTGCCCATTGCCCAGCCACTGCTAAATGAGTCTGCTGGTACATTGACCGAGACCACTACATTCCCCTTGTACTCTACACAGCCAGAATCTGTCCCTGCTGAAAGTAAGGTTCCCCTTCCCGCATGTTATACCACCTTACACAGGGACAAAGAGGAAGGTGCAGATGAAAGTGCAGGTTCCTTCATCAGGTGGGGGGGCATACTCGTTGGCGACGTCACTGGCACAGGGCCCCTCAGAGTACGCAAAAGTGTCGCTGCTGGTGGGAGGCGCCCCCGCCATGCAAACACACCGCCGTACTTTGAGGGGCCCTGTGCCAGTGGCAATGCGAACGAGTGGGCCCCCCCCCTGCTTGCTCAGGATCACAGCACTTGCAACTTTTAAATAATTACCTTTCCCTGCAACACCGCCGTGACGTAGTCCGCATTTCCTGGGCCCACGAAAAACTTGAGCCGGCCCTACTCCCCCCACAACTTTTGCCAAATGACCCCCAATTCCCTATGCCTAACTATTATTATAAAGTTAATTAAGATTGACAAGCTTCAGAAACAAGAATGGATGTTTTTGGCATTAAAATGGGCACTGTAGGTGTTTTCCTGGCCTCCACTCACTGCCGACTATGCTTCCCCATTGACTTGCATTGGGTTTCGTGTTTCGGTCGATCCCCGACTTTTAGCGATAATCGGCCGACTGCACTCGACTCGACTCTGGACAAAATCGGGTTTCCCAAAACCCTACTCGATCTTAAAAAAATGAAAGTCGCTCAACCCTAGTCACCACTGCTCCTCAAAAATATACAATAATAAGTAATCACATAGTGTACCAAATAGCATAATGGCCATACATAGTGCTCCATATGGTAAAATGCCCACAGAAAGTGCTCCATAAAGTATGATGGCCCCACATAGTGCTCCATACAGTGCAATGACTACAAAAAGTGTTCTATACAGTATAATAGGTCCACATAGAGCTCCATACAGTATAATAGGCTGCACATAGTTCTTCATATAGTATAATGGTCAAAAAAAGTTCTTCATTCTCTTTACTGTTCACATACTGGCTGGCGACCTGTTCATGCAGCGTTATGTACATACCCTATTTAGTATATTATGGCTGTATTATACAATATAAGCACATTTTACCATTTGCCTTTTGTGTGTCCCCCATTTCCTCGTAGATTGTAAGGATCCCTCTCTCTTTTTGATATTTGAGTTAAGCTTTTTCTGTAATGTCTTTATTGTCTGTTCAAGTCCCATCTAAAATTGCAAGATGCTGTGGAATATGTTGGCGCTACAAAAATAAAAAATACTATTATTATCATCCTTTCAGTATAATAGTCCCACATAGTAATCCATACAGTATAATTCTCCCACATAGTGCTCCAGTAGTATAATGGGCACCACATTGTTATACATACAGTATACTGACCCCACGTAATAATCAATCCAGTATAATGGCCCCACATAGTGCTGCAGACAGTACAATTCTCCCACATTGTGTTCCATTCAGTATAATGGCCACACATAGTGCTCCATACAGTATAATAGCCCCACATATGGCTTCATACAGTATATTGGCCTTTCATAGTGCTCCATACAGTATAATGGCTTCACGTAGTGATCCATACAGTACTATGGCCCCACATATTGTTTCATGTACTATAATAGGCCCCACACAGTTCTCCATACAGCATAATGGCCTCACATAGTGCTCCATTCAGAATAAAGGGCCCCATATAGTGCTCTATACAGTATTAAGGGCCCCACATAGTGATCCATACAGTATAAAGGCCTCACACATTGATCCATACAGTATAATGGCCCCATTTAGTAATTCATTCAGTATATTGGCCTCACATAATGTTCCATACAGTATAAAGGGCTCCACATAGTGCTCCACACAGTATAATGGCCTCACATAGTGATCCATACAGTATTATGGCCCCATATAGTGCTTCATACACTATAATAGGCACCACACAGTGCTTCATACAGTATAATGGCCTCACATAGTGCTCTATAGAGTATAAAGGGCTCCACATAGTGCATCATACAGTGTAATGACCCCACATAGTGATGCTTACTGTGTAATGACCACACAAAGTGATCTATACAGTATAATAGGCTTCCCATAATGTTCCAGACATTATAATGGCCTCACATAATGCTTCATACAGTATAAAGGGCTCCACATAGTGCTCCATACAGTATAATGGAACCACATGGTGGGAATATAGTTGAAAGTACAATGCCAGGTGGGCCAAATATACTCAGGAGGATCCATTCATTGTCGCAGGCCAAATATACTCACCCTGGGAACATATTTGGCATGCAAGCTAGAGTTTGACATATGTGCTCTAGGTCATTTCCCGATCAGTGTAAATGATGACATGAACATTTTTTTTTCTTTTCTATCAGCAATAACAAGACATTTTGTCATTTTATTGTATAGAACAGTACCAGCGACTTTTATGTACATGCTAAGACTTCAGAAATTCCTATTGGATTTACGGACTTGAATCAGCAATTCAATAATTTTAATGCATTTATATATTTAAATTTTCCATTTTTTTGCTAGAGATGAGATTTACTTCTAAATAATTTCAACTTTCCTGTGTTTTTAGTTAAACATGCTGCAAGTGAATCAGTAAGAATAAAAGGAGAGCTCCAGGTGAGGTCAGACTGAACTTCTTTCTACCTTTTAGCATCTTTCAGCTGACAGTAATAGCAGTCTCCAGTGTATAACTCCTGAATGTTCCTTGAAGCATCGATGTGCTCTGCCAAGCAGCAGGATACCCGTGAATCAATCCAGAAGGTAGAGCCACCAGATGATTTTGCTTTGACAGCATATTGGGCACCATTTCTCCTGACTTTGAACTATTTTTTTGGCAAATCTTCACACTGGCTGTATATATATATATATATATATATATATATATATATATATATATATATATATATATATATATATATATATATATATATATATATATATATATATATACACTGCTCAAAAAATAAAGGGAGCACTTAAACAACAGAATATAACTTCAAGTAAATCAAACTTTTGTGAAATCAAACTGTCCACTTAGGAAGCAACACTGTTTGACAATCAATTTTACATGCTGTTGTGCAAATGGAATAGACAACAGATGGAAATTATTGGCAACTATCAAGACACACTCAATAAAGGAGTGGTTCTGCAAGTGGGGACCACAGACCACATCTCAGTACCAATGCTGTTTGGTTGATGTTTTGGTCACATATCAATGTTGGTTGTGCTTTCACACTCGTGGTAGCATGAGGTGGACTCTACAACCCACACAAGTGGCTCAGGTAGTGCAGCTCATCCAGGATGGCACATCAATGCGAGCTGTGGCAAGAAGGTTTGCTGTGTCTGTCAGCGTAGTGTCCAGAGGCTGGAGGCACTACCAGGAGAAAGGCCAGAACACTAGGAGATATGGAAGGGGCTGTAGGAGGGCAATAACCCAGCAGCAGGACCACTAACTCAGACTTTGTGCAAGGAGGAACAGGAGAAGCACTTCCAGAGCCCTGCAAAATTACCTCCAGCAGGCCACAAATGTGCATGTGTCTGCACAAACAGTTAGAATCCGACTCCATGAGTATGGTCTGAGGGCCTGACGTCCACAGATGGGGGTTGTGCTCACAGCCCAACACAGTGCAGGACACTTGGCATTTGCCACAGAACATCAGGGATAGCAAATTCGCCACTGGCGCCCTGTGCTCTTCACAGATGAAAGGAGGTTCACACTGAGCACATGTGACAGACGTGACAGAGTCTGGAGATGCCGTGAAGAGCGATCTGCTGCCTGCAACATCCTTCAGCATGACTGGTTTGGTAGTGGGTCAGTAATGGTGTGGGGTGGCATTTCTTTGGAGGGCTGCACTGCCCTCCATGTGCTCACCATAGGAAGCCTGACTGCCATTAGGTACCAAGAAGAGATCCTCAGACCCCTTGTGAGACCATATTCTCGTGCGGTTGGCCCTGGGTTCCTGCTAATGCAGGACAATGCCAGACATATGTAGCTGGATTGTGTCAGCAGTTCCTGCAAGATGAAGGCATTGAAGCTATGGACTGGCCCGCCCGTTCCCCAGACCTGAATCTGATTGAACACATCTGGGACATCATGTCTCGCACCATCCACCAACATCACGTTGCACCACAGACTGTCCAGGAGTTGGAGGATGCTTTAGTCCAGATCTGGGAGGGATCCCTCAGGAGACCATCCGCCGCCTCATCAGGAGCATGCCCAGGCATTGTAGGGAGGTCACACAGGCACGTGGATGCCACATACACTACTGAGCATCATTTCCTTGTCTTGAGGCATTGCCACTGAAGTTGGATCAGCCTGTAACTTCATTTTTCCACTTTGATTTTGAGCATCATTCCAACTGCAGACCTCTGTGAGATATTAGTTGTGATTTACGTTGATAATTAGTGTTGAGCGATACCGTCCGATACTTGAAAGTATCGGTATCGGATAGTATCGGCTGATACCCGAAAAGTATCAGATATCGCCGATACCGATACCCGATACCAATACAAGTCAATGGGACACCAAGTATCGGAAGGTATCCTGATGGTTCCCAGGGTCTGAAGGAGAGAAAACTCTCCTTCAGGCCCTGGGATCCATATTAATGTGTAAAATAAAGAATTAAAATAAAAAATATTGATATACTCACCTCTCCGGAGGCCCCTGGACATCACCGCTGGTAACCGGCAGCCTTCTTTGCTTAAAATGAGCGCGTTTAGGGCCTTCCATGACGTCACGGCTTCTGATTGGTCGCGTGCCGCTCGTGTGACCGCCACGCGACCAATCACAAGCCGCGACTTCATTCTCAGGTCCTAAATTCCTAGAATTGTTAGCCCAAGCCTGGGTGGTTGGTTACGTTCGCCAGTACGGCACAGCTCGCACTCTTGTGCTCAAAATATTATTGCAGTTAATCTCTTACACCCAGTAGCGGTGTTGAGCGCAAGTAGTCTAGACGGACTCAAATCCCGGGACTGAGTTCGGTGACTCCTTGCTTGCGCTCTTTGTGCGGTACCGCGGCCCTGTGACTTAACAGTTCACTTCCACCACCATATAGCTCTGCAATTTGCTAGCAGCAGGTTCTCTCCTGCACGGTGGACCCCGGACTGCAAACGCACCTGATAACATCTCACTATTTACTCGGTGCATTCCACCAGTCCTAACAGAACACTAGTGCCAGGGTCTGGCTAGTAAATGGCGGATGATCAGCGTCTACAGCGGTACATCCAGCAGCTGGAGGGTAGGTTGACAGCTCTAGAGCGTACAACCTCAGCTGTGGATGTCACTGCAGTCGCTGTTCAGGCTGCAAGTGTAGCTGCAGCCAGTCTGTCCGCTGCCACCCCTGCTCCGACTATTTCCTGTCTCCCGCTTCCAGACAAGTTTGCTGGTGACACTAAGCTATGTCGGGGATTCGTCAGCCAGTGCTCCATACATCTTGAGCTCCTGGCTGCACGTTTTTCTATGGAACGGGCGAAAGTGGGATTTATTTTATCTCTTTTGTCGAGCAGGGCGTTGGAGTGCGCAACACCGCTTTGGGAGCATGATGATCGTGTGGTGCAGTTAATCTCTTACACCCAGTAGCTGTGTTGAGCGCAAGTAGTCTAGACAGACTCAAATCCCAAGTCTTGGGACTGAGTTCGGTGACTCCTTGCTTGCGCTCTTTGTGCGGTACCGCGGCCCTGTGACTTAACAGAGTTCGCTTCCACCGCCATATAGCACTGCAATTTGCTAGCAGCAGGTTCTCTGCTGCACGGTGGACCCTGGACTGCGAACGCACCTGATAACATCTCACTATTTATTCGGTGCGTTCCGCCAGTCCTAACAGATGGAAAATAAGAAAGCTATGGCTTTTAGATGAAGTGAAGAAAAAAGCAAAAGCACAAAAATTTAAATTTTAGACGGGTTAATGTGTAACAGAATGCTCTTGCATTTTAATAATATTTGGTAAAATAAATGTTTTAATAGTCTATCAGAATTTGGATTATATATAGAGAGAGAAAGCAGGATATGGGCACTTCCACTGATTAGATGAAGTCTCCAGATGATCGGAGGATTGAAAAATAATGGTGGCTAGCACTGCAGCCTTGCAGCACTGGAGTCCTGGGTTCAAACCCCACCAAGGACAACATCTGCAAGGAGTTTGTATGTTTGCGTGGGTTTTCTCCGGGTACTCCGGTTTCCTCCCACATTCCAAAGACATACTGATAGTGAATCTAGATTGCGAGTCCCATCGGGAAAAGCGATGATAATGTGTGCAAACTGTACAGTAAAGCGCTATATAAAAATAAAGATGAAACATGGCATTTTGAAAAGGATAAAAAATAGCAGAGATATTGTTGTGTTACAAGATATTTATTGCAAGTATTAAAAAGATGATAAAACACAATACATTTCAGCTATAGCCAGCCTTCATCAGGAGTCGACACCACCGATCATAAGAGTTTATACTCCACGAATGATAGGACCCTGCAAACCATAAGAGCTTACACTCTAATGGAGAGAGAGGACACAGCTGACCATAAGAGCTTACACTCTACACGAGAGAAGGAGAGGACCCCACTGACCATAAGAGCTTACATTCTACAGGAGAGAGAGGACCCAGCTTACCATAAAAGCTTACACTCTACAGGAGAGAGAGGACCCAGCTTAGCATAAGAGCTTACACTCTACAGGAGAGAAGGAGAGGACCCCACAGACCATAAGAGCTTACACTCTACAGGAGAGAGAAGACTAATACTGTTACTCACTAAAGTAGACAGAAAGAGAGAGAGAAAGAGAGGACCATGATGACCATACGAGTTTATACTCTATGAGAGAAAGAGGACTCCGTGAACTATAATAACTTAAACTCTACAGAATAAAGAGAGAGAACCTCATGGATCATAAAAGAATAACACACTACAAGACAGAGAGGACCACTCTGACCATTTTTTCTCACTAAAGCAGGCAGCAAGAGAAAGAGAGGACCATGATAGTTTACACTACACAGAAGAGAGAGAGAGGGAGGGGGCCATGCTAACAATAAGAGCTTACCCACTACAGTAGAAAAAGAGAGATAGAGAACCCAGCTGACCAAAAGAGCATACACTCTAAAGAGGAGGGTGATTTACCCACTCTCTTTGAAGATGGAAACTGACTGTACAAATTGGGCTCTACAGGGAATTACTGCTCTGATAGCGCAGGTTCTGACCACCAATGTAAAATGAATGATGTTACAGCTTCAGGGCATTATGGAAAAGTCCATGCACCCATGCAAAAAAAATCATTAGCCCACTCTGATGCTTCAGAAGAGTGAGAAATGGTGCAGAGCAAATTGTTTTCTTATGTGCCGCACTAAAAAACAAATCTCAATATTTTGAAACGTACCTGAAACCGCAAATTTCATACAATTTGACTCATACTTGGTCCTATGTTGATCAATCTGATCATCTCTACAGTAGATAGATCTATTCATTGATCTGTTTACTACAAAACTCCTTGTTGACAAAGGGACATCCTTTACATCAGTAGAAAAGAATGTTTATTCATCATAACAGATTGTGATTCTTTACTGTAGGAGCAATGAGACTATGAAACTCTCTGCCACATGATGTTGCAATCCTTGATTTATAAAAAAAAGTTCAAGATTCCTTTTATTAGAGGCTACGGATCCTGGACTCTGATGGGATGTTGATCCAGGAAACTAGTCTGATTGTTGTATGTGCAATTGGGAAGGAATATTTTCCCTAATATAGGCTAAGTAGCATCTGCTTCATGGGTTTTTTGCCTTACTCTGGGTCAACATGATAGGGGACTGGTTGAACACAATGGACATTAACCTTCTTTCAACCATAATACAATAAAATCCCTTTAATTCTTTATCTAAACTAGCCTTCTTTTTCACATCCAATACACAGAGACTGGGTAGAATTATTGTACAATTATAGTAATTATAAATTGGGTCCTACATTCAGTTTTTTTAAGCAGTAAGCTAGTATGTACCAAGGTTATTAGAACTATCTATAGGTGATTTTTTTATTCATATTACTTTGTCAAAATAAGATACCACATGAGTTCAATTAATTGCCTAATTTCAGCTTTTTAATAAAGCAGTTCACTTGCGGAGAAACAATAAACATGTCTAATTATTATTTATTTCAATAGATTGGAGCCAGGGCTGAACGTTTCTGTGCAGCTTCCTGGGTGAAACGCGCTAATGTATCTGCAGCAAGGCAGATAAGTACATTAATAATTCACAAAGGTTCTTTCCTTGTGCTGCACCTCACAAGATCAGAGAGTTATAAAAATGGAACAAATTAAGCCTCACTTTTTCAGGCAAGACAGAACAGTAAACATAGAGCCAATATGGCGGCACGCTCTAAACCACTGTCTGTTCAGCCTCTCAAAATTAATCATTTTTCTTGGAGCAATTTCAACTCTGTAATAGAATTTTTTATTTCCTTATTATTAACCCATTATTTTATTTTTTGGGAGGTTTTTATGGTACAACTGCAGAATGGTACATCCAGATTATAAGGTGAAACTAGACTACAGAAATTAAATTGACTCTAATTGAACAAATTAATACATTTCTTACCCTTTTGGGAAACATTTTTCTCTGTGATCTGAAATTTTTGGATTATTTTAGATTTTTGTAGAAAAAAAAGAAGAAATATCAAAGCTCACCTAGCCAATATTGTTCGGGATACACCAAAAATTTGATGAATGGGTGCCAATTCCTGCTGGTGAAGCTCAGCTAGGCTTCATTTACCCTTGCCATGGTTTTGAGGTCCGTTTTTGCGGCCCCAATAGATTTCTATGAGGTCGCAAAAACGGGTTGCAAAAAATCATAGGAGTGTCATACGCCGTATGGCCATGAAAAAATATCAAGTTTGCACTTTATTTTTCATGGCTTATAGACACGGACCCCATTGAAAATCAATGGGGCCGCAAAAACAATGGAAGCTTGATTTTGCGGTGCGCCGTGGTTTCCGGTTTGCGGACCGCCATTTTTTTCCAATAGTTTTGCTATAGTAATGGGAAAGTGAAAAACGGGGATCAGCAAGTTTTTTTGCAGTCCGATATTGAGGTAGACTTTGAAAATTGCGGCGATACGGCCCGCAAAAAAGCCCGCAATAACGGGCCGCAAAAACCCCGGTAAGTGTAAATGAAGCCTTAAGCTCAGTAATGTTTTATCCCCATGATGGATCTGCCTGTTTCTAAATTAATTTCTAATAAAAAGATGAATTTTATGTATGGAAGTGTCAGGAAATCCATCTTTCTTCTTCAGCTCTATTTTTAATATAATTATTTTTTCTTTGCTCAGTTACATCCTTGACTTGATGAATGTTAGTTAGACATTTAATACATTTTAGCCAGACATTTGAAGGATATAAAGTAAGACTACTCTCAACAAAAGCGTAGGTATATAACACAAACCTACATTTATTTTTTTTAACAAATATAGTATATGTAGTCCTTAGCCTTTTCTGAGGTGCAGCTATAGCGGCGTCTGATATAGAAGTCAACCCAGGCCTTAGCGCAGAAGCCCTGAGGTTCAAGGCCGCAATATTATAAATGCCCATCTGTATGTGTATGTGTAAATGCTCATTTTTTCATATTTTCATAAATTTTGTTAACAGCACTAATTAAGTTAATTACAAACCTAATTTTCTATCACAAGCACATAAAACCCTCAACAGCCACTTGGTGGCACACATACAGTATACACCACCACATTATGGGTGTCAGGTCCAAGCATTCCTGCGTAAACAGTTTACTGGAAAGTGAATGGGTCATCTTGGGCCAGTTGAATGGCCACCAAGGTCTCTTGATCTGACCCCCTTAGACTTTTATCTTTGGGGGTCTGAAACAATGTATACTTGAAGCCTGTGCTAGCATTTCTCTGTTATGTTGCTATCGGTATATCAAGAGTGGGAGAAGAGGGTTGCATTGACAATCCAACACAATGGTTAAGATAAATTTAGGTGCACTCAGTCTTAGAAAGCCGAGGTGCTGGTGTAGCGGACTGTTAAGTCCCTTAAGATCACAAATTTAAAGATACACCACACACTGTAATATTTCTATATGCAAAAATGGGAAATTTATTCATTAGACATCATATCAGGAGCAAAACACAACAAATTAGAAAGTGACTAGGAATAACATATTTTGACGTTTCGACCCTCCCAAGCCTTATTCATAAAGTCGCTAAAAAACAAAATAGAGACAAGAATAAATGTATACATATATACAAATGAATTCATACAATGTACCCAGCATGGGTAAAAATGTACATATTCGCAAAAACAATATAGTGAAAACCATAGAACACAACAAGCACCAACTGTACACCAGGGTGACTGAAAGTTCAGAGAGGTCATGATATTAAGTGCCTATGATACAAGGAGTGTCTAAGCAGGCAGGGAAATAAAGGAAGGAAGTCCAAAGGGTGGAATATTTTCAGTCAGGAAAAGGACAAAAAAGCTGTTTCTATACCTTAATATAGAGACAATGAGCATATAGGGGAATCTCTTAAGGAATAATAAGAATGCTGCAGAAAATAGTGAAAGTTAGTATACAGTAAAGGAGGCAAAAAATATTTCCAAACTAGGTGCCAGAGAAAATACCTGTTTTAAATCGATTGATCTGTTTATGCGTGTAAGATAATGTCCAAAATGACCGCGGACCTTCAGCGAATTAGAACTAGGTTAAACTTAGAGAGTGCTGCGTTATTGCATATTCTTATTGTACTCCGATTGTGGGAGAAAAGCATAATTAGAGAACTCATACAGGCACACCATTGAATGTTTACAGTGTGACTATGCATTAATCTGTGCTGGAAGAGAAACAGTTACCTTGAATGCTGTATATCTCAGCGGGGCTCCCGTGCCCTGCTGCTGAAGGCGTGCTGTCATGGGGTAAAGTTGCAGTATAAATAGCTACGGAGACCGTTGGGCCAGAAGTGCGCCCTCTGGCCCGGTAGTATCATCTGTTGGATAATGCAGAGCGCCTGCCCATGAGCGTCCGTCGCTGGGGAGGCGCTATGCGAGTCTCAGTAACTAAGTGACCCATACGCGCAGGCACTGTGGCGGTACCTGAATATTAGAGATGACAGGGAATTAAATAGTTCAAAGGGGAAACAGTACATGAATTGTGGAAGGGGAAAAAAGACCTCTAATGTGCAGGCTATTGCTGAATGGTTATGGGGGCCATACGGCTTAAATATTAAGTCATTGACAGCCAGAGACTCACCATAAGCATATTCAGTCAGCGGGTCTAAAAAACAAAAATATGATTAATAGGGATATAAGGAGATTTAGACACACCAGTCTATTTCTCTATTAAGACCTTTTGGTGAGAGGGTATCCAGTGTGTAGATCCAAAATGTTTCTCTTGACTTCAAAAGTTTTATGTGATTACCACCTCTTCTGGGGCATGGGACCTGCAAAATTACCTGAAATTTCAAGTGTGCCAAAGAGTGTCTAAAGGTGATGAAATGATCTGGGAGTGGAAGCCACATCTTGCCACAGCGTATCGTGGACTTGTGGCTGGCTATACAGTCCTTTATATGTTGTGTGGTTTCCCCCACATAAATGAAGCCACAGGGACATTTAATGACATAGATGACAAAGTTGGAGTCACAGGTAAAATAACTGCATACTGGGTATGATTTCCCCATTCTGGGATGGGTGACATTGTCTGATTTAATAATGTTTGAGCATGCGGCGCAGTTTAGACATGGGAAGATGCCATGGTGGCAAGTACTGAGTAGCCTTTGGTTAAAGGTGGGGTGTGCACTCCCAATGTCGGACCGTATTGGTCGGCCTCCTTGTGCTCATCAGTGCTGGTGACTGGAAGGATGTGATGTTAGGTTATGCTCTTGTCAAAAGAGGCCAATGTTTTTTAATCACTGAGTACACTTTAGACATAAAGTGATGATGTTTATGCACAAAGGGCACCCTATCTTTAGATTTTGACAAGGGAAGGGGGGAGTGAGGGGTTAAGGATCCTGACTTTTCTTTGTCAAGAAGCCTGGAAGGGTACTGTATATCCCTAAATTTTTGGGCCATAGAGTCAAGTCTAGTGTGGCGTTTGTCAGGATCACTCACTATTCGAGATACACTTTTGAATTGGGAACGTGGCAAATTATCTCTGGTCGATTTAGGGTGGCAGCTAGAGTAATGCAATAGGCTGTTGCAATCGGTAGGTTTAGAGAACAGGTCAGTTGTAAGGTGTCTATTATTGTCTTTCAATACCAAAGTGTCCAGAAAGGGAATCTGTGCGGTATCATAGTGGATAGTGAATTGTAATTCTGGAGAAATCGAGTTGAGGTATGAAAAAAGCAATTCTAATGAATCTGGTGTACCCATCCAAATGAGCAAAATGTCATCAATGTAGCAATGGTAATTGATGGCAAATCGATTTCAAATAAATTCATAAATACAGAAGGTGATTTACTTGGTGTCGTGACAGCCAACAAGACAGGATAGGTAACTGCTCAATGACCTTTCATATGTTGATATAAATGGGGGGTCATATAAAGTTTATACTTTGTTGATTTCCACTTTTAAGAAACATGATTACTGATGATTAAAGCCTACATATCCCATAAAAGTCATTAGTCACTTATCTCAAAGATAATTCCATGGTTCTATGGGGGACTCAATGCTTTGACTTGGACAAAGATCGCTAGAATAGGGTTACCAGGCCACTGTTCCCCTTCACTGTCGTAGTACATGACCACTGTAGCTTTATCCATGTCTGTGGGACTAACAGAAGGAGCAAGATCCTCAGAGAAGAATATAGCAGCAGTATGAGCAGGCCATTTTATTAACTCCTAATTGCAGTAAGGAGGAATGGGGACCTCTGTTGTCTTGATGAATACCAGTCCCAGACAGTGTTCAATCATGGAAAAGCTATGTTTCACAGAAAAACCTTGTGGTGTGATATTGTATGCATTTTAGTATCACCAAACTGTGTAAGGCAATGAGCTTTTTTATTTTTGTTTTTAGTAAAGGTCCTCAAAAATAAGTCAATCAGCTGTGATGACAAGAGACCGACAGTAATCTGCAGGAAAGACAGTCAGCAAGGGCTTCATTCCCCCTCTAGCACCACCCAGAGGGAAAACAGAGCAATACATTTTGCCAATTTAAATTAATTTCTGTCCTGTTAATTCACAGTTAGGCTAGGTCCTCCAGAAAGAAAATGTTTTGTCTAGCTGCTGTCTGATTTAGTTTATTGCTTGAGGTTGCAAATGTAAAATCCAATCTAATAAATTAGAATGCCCTATTAAAATAGATGGATTTTTTTTTATGGCTAAATATTTTTGCTTGTTCTGTCCATCAAGCTAGGATTTCACTTATACAAGCAGACAACACACACAAATATTCCCTTCATATTTAATGTGCTTGACACTGTAGAGTAAATACAGCAGAGAATCCTCCCTTAGGACAAGAGAGAAGCATTGGATCCAAACCAATTCATTTCTGTGACACTCTGTGCTACTGCCTAAGCAGGATCATAGCGACATCCAAATTCTCCAATCCTTTAGGATATGGACACATAGACAGCCCTTTTCCATTAATTAAACTGGGTCTTATGCAAATCATATTGGCTTTGCTTTTTAATCTCGAGGAAAGTGTTTGCTTGGTTTCCAAAGCACTTGTATTCTCAGGCACACTGCCGTCTGACTGATGTCTGTGCTTACATGTCTGCATGTTTTCTCCTTCTGATTAAGCCTTGCTATTTTTTTTTTTTCAAAACAGTAATCCCTAATGTTGTAGGGCGTCCTGACTCTCAGACATTTGGCAATGTTTGAGTTAAAATCTGTATTTTTACTTAAAAAAAAAAGAGAGAGAAAAAAAGACTACAATGATGAATTGGTTTTTGAAGTGCTGTATTTAAAGCCTGCCTGGTTAGAGGAAATCACCGGCTGATACATGGTCTTTAGAAGGCTTTCAAGTTTTAGTGAGAATATCCCCTCCACGCATGGTGACAATGAATGATTTCCACAGAATTCAGTGATAAGAATCTGATGTCATTCTAAGAGTTTGAAAGGTGAAAAGGATCAATTAAGGACTGGGAGTCTGGCGGAGTTGTAGCAATTTGCCTGCACAGCAAATAGCATCAAAATCGGACCACGGCAAGCAGGAGAAATGACACAAGAACTTAAAAGCCAGGAAATCAATTTGACAGTCTTTTCTAAACGTACTGTACCTTGCCTAAACGCAGCTTCTAACTAGAATGCAATTTCAAGCCCTTTCGTGCCGTTTACTACAACAAGAATTGTGATGTGCAGGAACTCATTGTACATCTGCCAAATATAATTACTATATCTGTACCAAGGAGAGTGTGTGGTAACTTCCTCTCTCTTTCGATTTATTACTTTTTTATAAATAAGATGTCAACCTTGTGAAGATCATTTTGGATATGTTAATTACACAATTAGTTCAAGAACCCACTCCGCCTACTCTGTGGATTATTCTACATTATTTGAAATGTTAGACTTACAGATCCACTACCAAAGACGGTAGTGTTCTGAATCGGCAGTGCATTCTTCATTTTTTTTTTATATTAAATGGGTTTTCCCATGAAGAAAGTACATTTAATTCATAGCTCCAGCAATAATAATAAATTCCATAATTGGGTGTGTTAGATAAAATGTTCCTGTGCTGAGATAATCTTATAAATTACAAGCCTACAACCTGCAGTAACCACCGATCGACCAAACCGCAGCACGACCAGCTCTATCCTCACCTACTATATCCTCACCCATCCCTTGTAGATTGTGAGCCCTCGCGGGCAGGGTCCTCTCTCCTCCTGTACCAGTTGTGACTTGTATTGTTTAAGATAATTGTACTTGTTTTTAGTATGTATCCCGCTCCTCACATTTAAAGCGCCATGGAATTAATGGTGCTATAATAATAATAATAATAATAATAATAATAATAATAATAATAATAAAAAAAGTGCCCCTGCTGTGTGCTGTGTAATGGCTGTGTCTGCAGGAACATGGTCTGATCATACCACAGCTCCTGGGTAGGGGAGGAAGCAATGGAGTATACAGGCTGTACAACATGGGATCACAGCAGATTTTTTTTGTGAGGCAAAACATTTCACTTCTTATTTTTAAGCATTGTTTTACCTCCTAAAAAGAAGCAGCTGCAATCACATGCTGTAATGTCTGTATCTTCTTTTTTTCATTCTGCCCCTGCCCAGGAGATGTGATATGATCATATCATGTTCCTGCACAGTCAGACACAGACATTACACAGTACACAGCAGGGGCACATGTATAAGATTATCTCAGCACAGGAACATTATATTTAAATGCATCCAATTGTGAAACTTATTATTATTCAAAGATCTGTTGATTAAAATGTCAATTAAAATTAACTTTGTTCTTGGGAAAACCCCTTCAAGCCCATTGGATGTGTTTATTTTTTTATTCTTCGATTATGTTTCTTATCTATTGCATGTTATTTTTTTAATTTTTGCAATTTGGTGTGTCCCTGTAATTACAGTGATTGCTTCTTCTTATATATTTGTTTTCTTTTTGTATTTTACCCTGGCAGATTAGGAACAAACAAGAAGTTCCACAGAATGCACCAACTGCACCCCCAAAACACCTACAGATGTTGATTAAGCTTGTACTTTAGAAAGCTATTTGAAATTATTTCCACTGCAGAAAGAATATATATATACTGTACCTTTGCCCTTGGCTTGACATATCCTGAGATGTGTGAAGCAAAATGATAAGCTTAGAAAAAACTATGATTTTGTGGTTCTCTGTCATCAGATGTCTATTATATATACGTCTATGTATGGCCACCCAAGAGTAGTGGGATATATAACACTATGTACATTTTTTGCAGGTGTGAAAAGAAAAAGAATGTTTTAAAAATAAAATTGTTGAAAACTTATTTGTATTAATTAAAATGGAATGTGAATGAACAAAAGAGAAATCTAAATAAAATCAATATTGGGTGTGACTGCCCTTCAGCGTTAAATCAGCTTAAATTCCCCTTAGTACATTTCCACACAGTTTTTGTAGGAATGAAACAATGAGGTTGTTCCAAACAGAACACTCATCTTCTATTAATGTAGGATAGCACAAATCTTTCTTCCTCTTCAATTAATCCCAAACAGACTCAATCATGTTGTGATCAGGGCTCTTTGCCACCATATCATGACTTCCAGTATCTGCCTATATTTCTCAGAATTGAGAACACCAAGAAATGGGCAATGTTGAGGACGGTAGACGCATTTGTCAGATAATTAAACTTAGTGCAGCAGATGCAAGAATTTAGATTTTCAGTCAAGCACAGCCACCCTACATGGAAACATGCCCTTGGACTCTAAACATGGCCAGTAACTTTAAGTATAAATTGTGTTTGATAGATACACAAATCCTGTTCTCTTTATCTTTTATGAGTGTAATTATTAGGCATTAGAAGGTACAGGTAATATTCATCAAGGTTTATCACTGAACCTCTTCTTAGGGTATGTTTCCACAGTCAGTAAACGCTGTGGGTTTGACACTGCGTTCATCCGCAGCAGGTAGATGTTACAGCATAGTGGATGGGATTTGAAGAAATCCCATCTACTCTATGTGTGCACTGACGCCCGCGGCTTCCCTGCGGAGATGAACATGCTGTGTGTCTTTTGAGACTGCAGCATGTCAATTTATCTTGCGGAGACACTCTGTCTCCACAAGATAAGTTTCCCATCCAATGTATTGGGCACGATGATTCTTCACGGTTCAGTGAACACATGCGGAATCACCTGCATTCAAAAGCCGGCAGCGCTTTGGACGCAGCAGACATGTGCTGCCTCCAAAGCGCTGCCAGTTCCTGACCATGGAAACATACCCTTACAAGTAATAAATTATGCCTGTCATGTTCAATCAATTGAGTTTGTGTTCTATGGTCAGCTTCTCTTTCTGCCGAGCCACAGGAGACACACTTTTTCTCTCGGTGTTTGGGTTTTGCTTTTCTGGCTCCAGTCTGCTTGGCTTAAGATGTTTTTTTTACTTGCCAATCACCTTTTGGGTGCAGCTTTACTGCTGGTAATAGATTCATATTGATGTTATGATAATTCTTTTGATGTCTGGAGCTAGTCTGTGAGATTCCAGCTAACGGTTTGGGCTTTTCTGTTTTTTTTTTGCTATGCTTTGCATCTATCTTCTGTTTATCATTACAAAGTAGGCAGTATATTTGTTACCAGTACTTACTTTATTCTTTGTTTGGTATTTTATTATTTACTTTACTTACTTTGGGGTCTTTCCTTTGTTCAACCCATTTCTCTTCTTCTAGGTAATTCACACTCTGTTCTGTCCTCCGGTTCTTTAAGAGGAACGTGAAGCAACTTGTCTGCCTTTTAAGCAGTTTAGGTCAGAGTTGCCATCTCCTAGCCTGTACTTAGGTTTATCTCTGCATCCACAGGTGCCACTAGGGACTTTGCAATCAGGGAATCTAGCATGTGCAGGAACCAGTAGGGTCAGTTGCGATTTTTAGTGTACTACCTATTTTCCTGAGTGAGTTGCTTACCGTACATAGCTATTCTAGCAGCTGTTAGGAGCATTCCGGGTGAACCGTTGTTGAGTGAGGGAGCTTTTGCATAATCTTAGGGTGCCAATCTCCATGGTCAGGTAAGGACATGCCAGGGTTAGAGGGGGCTTTTCCCAGACTGAATAGGGATCTATCAGGTCAAGTATTTGACTCCTGGTTTGTACGCTATTGTGTGCCTGTGCTTATGCAGTCATGCCAAGTCTAAGTTCTGCTCAGTAATGTTTACATAAAAGTAGTTTAATCTTACCTGTGTAACAAAAATCATAAAAGAATGCCATAATAATTCTGAGGGGCATAACTGAGGGGATTGCTAAGCTTGAAGTTGTAATCGGGCTCTGGTGTTCACGAGCCATTCTTTCACATAAAATGGTAGTCATACTATTAAGTCATGGATAATTGGGGTGTCTGTTACAATACCTGGGTCCCAAAGCAAAATCTGTAAATTACACTTCTAATGGATTTGTTTCATTATCCTTGAACTCATCTTGATCATCTTTCATTTGATATCTGTCAAGTATCTTCTACAATGAATCTCCAGACGCTTATAAGACTTTTTATAGTTATACATTTTGAGGAATGAATATATTTTAGCACATTAGCTCTGGGAAAAGACTATAATATACATGTTCATATACCCTAAGTTATATATAGGTTTCTATCTCTCATGGTTCTGCTTGTTGCTCTTGCAAGGCATTTAAATATGCTGGCCAAGACTAAGTAGTATAATAGTGTAATCCCCTCTCTGTAATCCAGCACATGAGGCAAATGTCATGTTAGTTTTCCTCTACAGCCAGCATCCATTTTTATATTGTATCTTTAACCTGGTAGACACACCTATCTACACTGCTATGTGAAGGTTGCCTAAGTCATGGACTTATTTAATTTTATTATATTGATTACATTATTTACTATTTTATTATAGGAATCATTTTCATGTTATCCATTTTACATGCACATTAGTAGAATTTATTTAATTTTCTTTGCCAAATAATGGTTTTTATGGATGTGAAGTCATTAAAGGAGTAAGTTGAATAATAAATATACAAAAAATCAACTAAAGCTGAACTGAAGATGCCGGGAGGACCAGAGGGAAATACACCAGAACATAATTTCTCTGCATATCAAATTTCTCGGGAAAAAATGGGCAAACGGGAGAATTTAAATTTTGCCGGATCTACTCACCTCTACTTATTATAGTTTATTAATATTGTTGGCTATTAACAAGGGTGCTGTAGCTTTAGGACCCTAAAAAATAATAACTCTTCTTATGCACAGTAGAGCAAATAAGGGGCGGCAATTATTAAGAGAACACATAACCAGCATTTTAAGACTGGCATTCCATATACGTGAGGAGGCTGAGCAGGTTGTACCATGCAATTTGGACTGTAATCATTTATACATAGGCTATAATATTGTGCTTTTCTTTCATTGCCATTGTATATTCTCTGTGCTTCCACCATTTGAGTTGAAATCCAAGGTCACTAATAATGTTTGCCAGTATAATTCCTCCCTTACCTCCATTTCAAGTGATATCTATGTAAGATTATGTTGCCTTTACTGGCCATTGTCTGTTTTATTGTTGCTTATAATAGATTAAAAATGGATTTTCCCACAAAGTTAATTTTAATCAACAGATCTTTGAATAATATTAAATTCCACAATTGGATGTGTTTATAAAAAATGTCCCTGTGTTGAGATAATCTTATAAATGTGCCTGTGCTGTGTATTGTGCAATGTCTCTGTCTCACCCTACATGAACATGAACACAAAAAAAGAAGATACAGACAAGACAGTATGGAATCACAGATAATTCTTTATTTTAGGTAAAACATTGTTTAAAACAGGCAGAAAAATATTGTGCCTCACAAAATTAATCATTTGCGATCCCGTACTTTAATGTTTGCATTTTCTCTTTTGCATCCTCCCCTGCCCAGGAGATGTGGCATGATAAAGCCATGTTCCTCCATGGTCAGACACAACCATTAGACTGGTTTCACACATCATGATATTTCCAGTACTGGAAAAAACGGTACCTGAGATATCCGTGTCCGTGTGTGTAATTTGTGCGGCACACGTGTGCCGCCTGTGTGCCACATCAGTACCACACGGACAGCCGTCGGGGAAGAAGCACTACAGTAAGCACTGTTCCCCGGTGGCTGGTGCTGAAGACACGCTCATCATTCTTCCCTACTCTGCAGGTGATAGGCACGAGCAGAAGAGAATGATGAGAGCTATATTAAGGTCTGAACGATGACAGCAGGTGGGGGCTTTTGGGACTCTTACTCTCATCATCCAACACCTGCTGCCGCTAATAACTGTGAGACAGCAGGAGCATATGATTGAGGTATTCCTCAGCTGCCGCCTGCTATCTAACAAAATAAATGAATGAAAAACCTGACGTGGGTTCCCCACCTATTTTCTTGACCCAACCAGGCAAAACTCACAGCTGGAGGCTGCAACCCTCAGCTGTCATCTTGAGCAAGGTTGGTTTTGAGAATTGAGGGCTCCCCACACTGTATTTTTAATTATTTAAATAAATAATTTAAAATAATGGCGTGGGGTCCCCCCCATTTTTGAGAACCAGCCTAGCTAAAGCTCACAGCTGGGGACTAGTATTCTCAGGCTGGTAAGGGGTCATTGATATAGGCCCCCCTCAGCCTAAAAAATAGCAGCCTGCAGCTGCTCAGAAAAGGTGCATCTATTAGAGGCGCCAAATCTCTCGCTTCTCCTGGCTCTTCCCACTTGCCATGTAGCATTGGCAAGTGGGGTTAAAATTTGTGGGGTTCTTGGTAAAACCAGTTTAATGATTATTGTGCCTCAGCCATTGTGTTCATTATCCTGGCTTGTTTCCTCTCCACTCTGTTTTCAATCATGTCTCATAGATCCTATGTGTGTTTATTTGGTGGCTAATTTTGAGAAATAAATTATTTTTATACCTTCCCTGTGACTAGAAGCAATTGTTTGCAGTGAGACTTTATTTTCTTTCTGTAGCCACTGATCTAGTAAAGTTTCCAGGTATGATGGAAATGTTCTTTGCTCTCAAAGTACCACTATATCTCCAAGTAAATACTATTTCTGGGGGTGGCTGGTTCCATTTAAGTTGTGCCCAAACCAAAAGTGTAGCTGCAAACCAAAAAAAGTGACAAAGGCTGTCAATCATTGCATCCAACTCAAGAGACATGTTGGAATGAGGTACAGCAGAGATTTTCCAAAAGAAAAAATTTGAACATCTTTGCAATGGAGTGTTGAAAAGCAAAATGGAAAATAGCAACAGAATCAGAAGAGCTCAGGAATTTTAAATAATATTTCACTCAATTTTTTTAGCAAATGACAGGTCATTTTTAAACTGCTGTATGCAGACATTGTAGGACATTGCCTCCAAAGCTCAAATGAACAATACATGTAACAGAACTGAAACTAGACATAGACATCTTATTACATATTTTTTTTCTGTGTCTGACTGAATGTTCTCATTTTGCACAGCAATCGCCCTGCCTGTAATTGAGGCATGGCACATACTGTATAACATCCTGTCTTAGTTTAGAAGCATATTATAGTGCTCATTCAACTTCATACTGTGAAATAGCTGCTTTCTTTACCTAGTTATATACACATACTGGTGACTGCAATCACGCATTCTTCTAATAGAGAAGGTCACATGAAAACCTGTGACCTTCAGGCATTTTTAAATGAATACTTCCTTCCACAAATGATATCCAACATGGCTTGAATGCTAAATCTTGTCTGTTTTTCATTGCTGGAAAAACAGAACAGCCTAGTCTCCTTGGAGTTGAAGGTGATCATCTTTATTCTCAAAGAATTAAGCTTTTTACAATAAATAATTACCATAGTTGTCCAACAATTACCAATAACAGCTATGTTAATGATAAATAAGCCAAACTGCTTTCTACGTTTTGAGAATTTGACCCTTTTAAAATTCTCAAACTGAAGAACTTTAAAGATCACCAAAATTAAACAACACATAACAAATTAAAGGGATTTTCCACTTCAGCAAAAGTGGATCCCAAATGCTCTTTTATACATAAAGTCAGCGCTGGACCCACCTTCTCTGTCATTTTAGCTACGTAAGAGGGTTTTGAGTTTACTTCCCTTAAAGGGACTGTCACCTGAATTTGGAGGGAACAATTTTCAGTCATATGGGCGGGGTTTTCGGATGTTTGATTCACCCTTTCCTTACCGGCTGGCTGCATGCTGGCTGCAATATTGGATTGAAGTTCATTCTCTATCCTCTGTAGTACATGCCTGCACAAGGCAATATTGCCTTATCCACACCTTCTATTAGACCCTTGTTAAAAAAGACCGCAGGCAACAAAATTTCCACCTTACAATCAAAGGCGTAACTTGAGGTTCCAGAATTGCAGTGAAAAATCTGTAACAAAGCACTGGCCTACCATATGACAAGAAAGGATGAACAATCTTGTGGATCTGCAGCCAAACTAGACTAAAAGGTTTGGCTTGCTATACGAAATTGACCTTGAACTTGACCCTGAACCCAACACAAGTCAATGGGGACCTGAACTTTTGTGCTTTAAAATGTCTCTAAAATGATCATAGTAAGGGCTAGGGGGCTGTAAAAGGAAGCTAAATGGGGGTAAGAGCAGGACAGGCTTCTTGAATCAGGAGTCAGAGGTCCAAATAAGTAGAGGGTGGATGTGGCTGTGTAGATGGAAGAGGCAAGAGAGGAGTAATCCAACACTGTTGTTTTTTTCTGTGCTTTTTATTATTATTTATATGGAACTGACTTAAATCAACCTAGAATTAACAAAACTAAAACTAGCAAACTAGAAACAGGAGGCACAGGTTAAAGTGATGGAAGAGGTGGAAGTGGTGTTATAAGTGGAAGAGGCAAGGGAGGAGTAATTCAACACTTTATTTTATTTATTTTCCTTTTTTCAGTGTTTTTTATTTTTATTATTAATTTTTTAAGGAACAGTCTTAAAACAAACTACAATTAACAAATTTCAAACTATTACTAATACCAGTGGCAGAAGCGGTGTACATGGTAGTATAGGTAGAAGAAGCAAGGGAGGAGTAATCCCAAACTGTATTTTTTTTATGGAACTGACTTAAAACAACATAAAATAAACCCAAAGTAAAAAAAACAAGCTAAAACCAGGAGGCGGAGTTCAACTGGAGGAGAGGGTGGAGAAAGTGGGCTTAGTGGTGTAGGTGGAAGAAGAAGAAGAGGTAGCCAACACAGTTTTTTTTTCTAATTTAGGAAGGAGGCACCCACACATCACCCGATCATGCTTGAGTTTCATCAGCACAACTGCTCATCTGTCTGCTTTTTGATCCCCATCCATATCTTCTGCTCAGTGTGGGGATTCTCCCCCAAACAAGAGTTTAAAAACAGCCTGCTATCTTTTAACCCTGGATGTGCTGAAGTTGGTGGTGTAGGTAGCACTGTAACCGGATTAGGTGCCAGTGGAGAGAGTGGAGTAGGAGGCAACATGGACAGAGAAACATCCAGCAATCATCAGTGATGGGAGGACATGGGCTACTATGCCTTCCACCTCTGACCCAGCTGCCACTACCTTTATCCAGTGTAACGTACCTGGCCATGCTTACTGGTACACATATCTGGGTTGTGCGGACCTTACCACTGATGATGTTTTGCAGAGCACCTTATTTTGTTCACAACATGTGTGTGCTGGGCAGGGATGTCACACCTGAAAAAGTAGTGGCTGCTGGAAAGAATATACTGGAGGACAGCCACCAACATTTGTTTTTCAAACTGCCTGTCTCTACCAGCTGGAAAGGCAGCATTTCAAAGACAGTAATTTTAAAATGCTGTCATTCAGGACCATGGCTCATAGGTAACTAGATGAGTATCTCCTCTTTCTCTTGAGGGTTTTACGGATAGAAAGCTGAACACTTCCATGGGACAGTGTGTGTGCTGGTGGTGTCACATCCTCCCCTTGTGGGAAGGCAGGTGGCCCTGTTGATCATTAGCAGGAGTAACAGGCCAAGACCACAGCAGGAGAGGGAGGAGGCTCAAATTTGTCATGCTTTTTAAGGTGTGTACTCCATTGCGCCTCATGCTTGGAATGCAGATGCCTCGTCATACACATGGACGAGGTTTATACCTCTCTTTAGGCTCTGATGTCACACCTTGCAAAACACTCGGCACTTGTCTTCAGCATATTCCCTGAAGAAATGCCATACAAGGGAGCTCTTTTGACATGGCTTTGATATGCTGATTTCAGAAGCGTGGTGGGCAGGAGCACCCACTGTGCCTTTGCACTCCTCTTGCTGCTGGGTCAGTGTGATCATGTCCTCTTTCTCCAAACTGTGCACATCATTAGGCTGGCCTCTGCTCTATGTGGGGTCTAGGACCTCATCATTCCCTGCATCATCTTCCACCCACTCCTCACCCCTGTTCTTCTTGCCAGTATGCACACTGCAGAAAGACGAGGCAGTTGGCAATTGTGTTTCGTCATCCTCTGACATTCACTGCAATTGTCCACTGACCTTGTGCACTAATACTCCCATGTACTTATCCTCCATGGTAACAAGTTGTTGGTCATCAGTGCACTCAGTCTCTTCCACTTCTAGGTCAGTGCCAGGTGTATGAGCCATGGAACCCCAGCCAGTTGAGTCATCAAAAAGCAGAAGAGACTGCTGCATGACTTGGGGCTCAGACAACTTGGTTGATTTGCAATGTGGTGAGGGGGAAGCCAGAAGACCATGGTCGGAAGGTGCCAACTATGCGCTTTTTGCACTGGGCTGGGTGGAAGATAATGCGAAGGAACACCAATGCAACACCTTCTCAACATTTTGTTGGCTCACCATTCGTATACTGGAATTCGTCCCTATGAAGGAATGCATAACATCCTGTGGTGTGCGTGCACTAGCGGAAGGTGTGGTATTTGTGCACGTAGCGGATGGAGAACCACAATGTAATTTTCCTGCAGCAGCTACACCAGCATCCCCACATTCTTGTCCCCTACTTGATGCTTTTCTAATTTTTGGAAGTGTTTTTTCAACACTCTATTCACACAGAGATGGCAGCAAAGTAGATGTCCTTTTTTGCCACACATCTCATATAGACACTTATTGTATAGATACAGAAAAATTATTTTTCTTGGCCTACCAGTGGCAATGCGATGGCTGCAGAGTACAATAACTTTTGTGTACCAAAAATGGCAAAGACACGACTGCAGAGTAGAATAATTTTTTTGCCACTCTACTCACAGAAACACAGCGGTACAGTAAAATTATTTATTTATAAAGAGGAGAAAGTTGATCCAGCACTTCAGATAAATTGTTAAACTTTATTAAAAAATTTTGCCTTCAATAAAAGCATGGTTTAATGAAAAATCCACATTCTAAAATTGATAAATATATCATCCAAGGAGAAAGTCCCAAGAGAAAATGAGATATCCTTGTTGAAGCATTTTGATGTGATACTTCTTATTCATAACCTCAATGGCTCAAGAGTACAATAACTTTTTTGTGCAAAAAATGGCAAAAACTCAACTGCAGAGTAAAATTATCTTTTTCCACAGTACTCATATACACACAGTTACATACAGTGAGTCAACATTTTTGGGGCTACTAATGGCAAAGAGATGGCTGCAGAGTAGATTTATTTTTTAGGGACAATACTTGTACTGACGTGGCTGCAGAGTAGGCAAAGGTTTTTTGGAACAGTATCCCTCACAGGCGGGGTTGCAGAATACACACAGCAGCTTAAAGGCACAGTACTCTCACAGGCGGTGTTTCCGAGTACACACAGAGGCTTAAAGGCACAGTACTCCCATAGGTGGAGGTGTAGATTACACACAGCAGCTTAAAGGCACAGTACCCCCACAGGTGGCATTGCAGAGTTCATAGAGTCTTAAATGCAAGTCCTCCCACAGGCTGGGTTGCAGAGCTCATACACATATTGATATAGTTCTCCCATTCAGACATGTGCAGAGTCCACACAGCAGCTTTTTTGCAAAGTGCAAAACTTAACACAGTCCCTCACTACAGCTGTGTCCTGTCCCTACACTGTTCATAGCAGAATGGCTGCTGCACACATGATCCAAGATTTACAAAGGCCGGTCAAGTGCGGCGCCGTCCAATTGCAAAAATGCCAAAACTTGTAATGGCTGTGATGACTCAGGAAGTGCCCACAACCTAAAAGCTTGTTGATTTACTGCACTGCAGCATTCCAACAAATTTTATTACGCATCCAAACTCGAACAACAAATCAGACATCCTGTTAAATGTCAGTGTTCGGGTTTAGGTACTGACAATAGGTGTCTTGAATGGACCCCGAACTTTATAGTTCTGGTTCGCTCATCCCAAGTGACAAGTTTATCCATGTCTTTTTATTTGGTGGGAGGTATCTTTTGAGAACTCTCATGTGAAGACGGAACTGTCACCTCTGCACTTCCTATAGTTATGCACGTACATATAATACTCTTTCCTCAACCATTGTTACATGAAACTAAATTTAGTTTAATTCAGTAATTTGCTTTATAATCCCATGTGAACAAATTTGGAATTATTAAGGAAGTTCACCAATAACTATTTTATTTTAATAGTCTTGTAGTTATAGTACAGGAAAGAAAAAAAAAAATAATAAAAAAAAAAATATATATATATATATATATATATATATATATATATTACTGTTGGCAGTGATGCACACATTTGAGAATTTGCATAATTTTAATTTATTTAATGCTTCTTTTGAATAGTACTTTATTAAAAACCACATCGCACAGAACAAAGGAACATTTTCTATTTTTCTAAATGCATTTAATTTGAAAGTATATTAAAAAGAGTGATCATAATAAAAATAAAACAAAGAAACTTATAGCTACCGCCACCTCTAATGACTGCAAAACAATGTATGTGTGGCAATAAAGCAAAATAATGTTTCCTTTTATTTGTATAGTGGAAGAAGACTGGACGATAAAAACATGATTAAGTTGTTAGAAGCTATTCTATTCTATTGGGAAGTTTTTGTACATAAAGAAAAAATAGGGCTGTTTTCAGTATCACATCTGTCTGTGGAATGGGTCTGGCATTGCAGCTCAGCTACTATATAGGGATGAACTGCAGTACCACATGCTACCAGTGAGGCACTGTTTTATGTCAGACAGCATCCATGTTTTGTACAGCGCCTATTGTACTGTTTAATGACTGACTAGTGACACTGTTAATTTATCCACTTTTGACCTTGTGAATTTTGACCTTAATGACCAAGCTGATTTTTACAATTCTGACCACTGTCACTTTATGAGGTTACAGCTTTGGAAGTTTCAATAGATTACACTAATTCTGAGATTGTGTTTTGTATCATATTGTACCTCATATTAGTGGTAAAAAAATTTCGAAATGCATTTAATTATGAAAATAATGTAAATTTGGCAACATTTTTGAAAATTTAGCAATTTTCAAACTTTTCATTTTTATGCTCTTAAATCAGAGTCATGTCACATAAAATAGTGGAGACATTTGGAAACTCCCTGATGTGCCTAAACAGTGGAAACCCCCGAATTCTAACTCCAATACCACATATCCCTAACCCCAAGCCTAACCACAACACACCCCTAACCTTAATCCCAACCCTAACCACAACATCAACACAATCACAATACTAACCACAAACCTAACCCAAACCCTAACAACACCACCCTAACCCCAACACTAATTTGTAGTACTGGAATGTTCAATACACTGATTTCGCAGTGCTGTTAAAAAACAGCGTTGAGGAATGAAGCCTCTTAACTGCCACCATTAAAAGACATATCGTCGGTCGTTAAGGAGTTAAAGGGAACCTGTCAACAGGTTTGGCCAATACAAGTTACACAAATCGCCTTTCAGGGCTTATCTACAGCATTCTATAATGCTGTGGATAAGCCCCTGATCTGACCTGCAAGAGAAGAAAAATAACTTTTATTATATTCACCTGGGGGCGGTACTCTGATGGGTGCCTCCGGTTCTTGTCCGGCGCCTCCCATCTACTTGTGATGCCGTCCTCCTTCTAGCTTCATGTGGATGACGCATCTGTGCGTCATCCACACTGGCTCCCTGGTATTGGGCTCCTGCACAGGCAGACTTATCTGCCCTGTTAAGGGCAGAGCAGTGCGCAGAAGCTGGGAAAGATCAGAGAGGCGCAGCGCCTGCGTACTGCAGGAATTTGCTCTGCCCTCAAGAGGGCAGATAAGTAGGAGGGAGCAGGAACTTGATGCCGGGGAGCCTGTGAAGCAAACAGGAGGGTGGCATCGCAAGAAAATGGGAGGCGCCGGACCAGGACTTGCGACAGCCATCGGACTAGACCACCCCCAGGTGAGTAATAAAAGTTATTTTTCTTCTCTTGCAGGTTGGATTGGGGGCTTATCTACAGCATTGAACAGTTAGTTAAATGCCGCTGTCAAACTCTGACAGCGGCATTTAACAAATGCATCCGGCCACCCGGCCGGAAATACGTGCACCAGTGATCCCTGTCACATGATCGGGGGTCATCAGTGCATCAGCATATCAACCAGAGGTCTCCTGCAGACCTCTATGGTTGTTGATGCTAGATTGCTGTGAGTGCCACCATATGGTCGGCGTTCATAGCAATGCTGCAATTCAACTACATAGGGGCGACCTGAGCATTGCCTCTATGTAGCAGAGGCAATCAAGTTGTAGCAGCTTCTATTGAATAATGCCAAAGTTAAAAAAAGTTTTTAAAAATATGAAAAAAATATATATAAAAGTTTAAATCACCCTCCTTTCGTCCCATTCAAAATAAAACAATAAAAAAATCAAACCTACACATATTTGGTATTGCCGTGTTCAGAATCGCCTGATCTATCAATAAAAGAAAGAATTAACCTGATCACTAAACGCTGTAGCTAGGAAAAAAGTAAAAATGCCAGAATTACTTTTTTTTTTGGTTGCCGCAACATTGCATTAAAATGCAATAACGGGCGATCAAAAGAATGCATCTGCACCAAAATGGTATCATTAAAAATGTCAGCTCTGCATGCAAAACATAAGCCCTCACCAACCCCAGATCACAAAAAATGGAGATGCTACGGGTAAATGAAAATTGCACAATTTTTTTTTTAACCCAAAGTATGGAATTTTTTTTCACCACTTAGAAAAAAAAGAACCCAGACATGTTTGGTGTCTTTGAACTCATAATGACCTGGAGAATCATAATGGCTGGTCAGTTTTAGCATTTAGTGAACCTAGCAAAAAAGTCAAACAAAAAACAAGTGTGGGATTGCACTTTTTTTGCGATTTTACCGCACTTGGAATTTGTTTCCCATTTTCGAGTACACGAAATGGTAAAACCAATGGTGTAGTTCAAAAGTATAACTCGTCCTGAAAAAAATAAGCCCACACATGGCCATATTGACAGAAAAATAAAAAAGTTATGGCTTTGGGAAGGAGGGGAGCGAAAAATGAAAACGCAAGAAGACGCCCCTGGAAGAAGAATAGGTGAAACGTGCATCGGGGTGAGACTCAGCTTCATTGACACTTCACACAGGTAATAGTATGTGACTCCATGCTCCTTATTTTTTCATAATAGAGTAGCAATATGTACATAGACATTTTATTATACCATATTCATTGATGGTGACTAATACAAATGTTTTATGGTTACCATATGATTATAATACCTATTATGGTATATACCGTATTTTTCGGACTATAAGACGCACCGGACTATAAGGCACACCCAGGTTTTAGAGGTGGAAAATAGGGAAAAAAATATTTGAAGCAAAAAAATGTGGTAAAATATTTAAAAACATACTATAATATGTGGTGTTATTACATATAATAGTATGTTATTATGTTGGAAGCTGCAGGACCAGTGTGGTGTCTGTAAAGTACTATATGAAGATGCTGGAGGGTGAGTATAAGAATGGGGGCGCAGGGCTTATATTGAAAGCACCACTCCAGCACTGCAAAATAACACTGGAGTGCTGCTTTAAAATCCCATGGGAGAACTATAACTCCCAGCATGTCCTGCAGATCCTATGACATGCTGGGAGTTATAGTTCACTAAAGGAGTGGCAGAGTGCTTTATTGTGTTTTGGAAAGACTAACCTCTTAATTGTGGCTGCAAGCCAGCCTGTGGTGAGGTAAAAGCATCCCATGACTGCACACACAGAGCCCTCCCTCTTGTTGCCTTTCCACAGCACAGGTAATGGAAGCCGGCAGATTCTAGTGTTGGAGTCTGAAGGACCTGTGATAATGTCAAGAAGAGGGAGGGCTCTGTGCTGCCATGTGATGCTCCAGCCCGCCCACTTCTGACATCATCACAGGTCCTCCTGCACACTGCACAGCACTCAGCTCCAGCCCAGGAAGGTACCAGCGATCTCCTCTCCTCCTCCCCCTGCTGCTGCCTCCTCCTCCCCCGGACACACGGATCTCCCCAGCTGCTGCAGGAATCAGCGCTGAGGAAACCATGTGTGTCGCTGCTTAAGTGCAGTATTCATTTGCTGCTCCCTGCTCACCGCTCAGCTGATAGGTCGGCGGGGAGTAGCTAATGAATATTCACTGCACTTAATCATCGGGACCACATGGTTTCCCCAGCAGCTGATTCCCGCAGTGGGGACATTTTTCTGCCGCCTGAAGTGGGATATCATTGCGATCCCACTCACTGCTGCCCCCCTCCCCACATGCTACATCCCTACCATAAGACGCACCCACACTTTCCTCCCAAATTTGGAGGAAAAAAAGTGGGTCTTATGGTCAGAAAATTACGGTACCTGTATGTGAATTAGTGTGTCATCCTGCTGTTGGTTGATAGTTGGTTTTGTTCAGGCATCCATTATATACTGTTAGCATGACCTAATGGATATGTATTTGAAATAAACTTTTTTCATTGTTTTACATACACTTCATAGGCCTTTTTTGGTACTATGGAAAAGTAGCCAAAATGACAGCAGTAAGAACATCAGCTCAGTGTGAATTAACATAGCCTCATATCCCAAAAAATGAAGAATTATGGGACTCGCAAAATGGCGACAGTAGCAAAAACATATTTTTTTTACAAATTAATGATTTTTATTTTACCACTTAAATAAAAAATGTGTTTTACATCTGCGTATTCGTACTGACCTGGAAAATCACACTGCCAGGTCAGTTTTAACATGTGTTAGTGAAATTACACTTTTTTTGCAATTTCAATGCACTTGGAATATTTTTCATGCTTTCTCATGCACCACATTATAAAATGAATGGTGTCATTCAAACGCACAACTTGTGCCAAAAAAACAACCCCTGATATGGCTGTGTGGATGGACAAACAAAAAGGTTATGACTCTTGGAAGAAGGGGAGGAAAAAACTAAAATAAAAATAAATAAAACAGTCATATAATGAAGGGATTAAATGAGTGTCTCAAAACTAAAATGTATTTGAACCTTAAATTGCTATCTATTTAATGTCTTATTCTAATCTCTTTTATAATATACTTCAATTAAAACATCCTTACTGTTCCCTCTCTGCTCTAACGGCTTTACTTTATGTTTTTTTTATTAGGCATTGCTGGCTTCTGCCTCTCCTGCATAATTATTCTTCTTCTAACGCCCACTTACAGTGCACTCTTATTTCAGCTTGTTACTTCTGCTCAGAGTTGGCGAGGGAGTGCACTGTCACTGTGCAATATGCCCTGCTGCAGGAGCCTCTGCTCCTGATGATGACTCATATAACAATCCTAACATGCAGTGGGATTCTCAAAGTGTCATCAAAGAGGAAGTAGTTTAACCCCTTAGTGACAGAGCCAATTTGGTACTTAATGACCGAGCCAATTTTTACAATTCTGACCAGTGTCACTTTATGAGGTTATAACTCTGGAACGCTTTATCGGATCCTGCTGATTCTGAGATTGTTTTTTCGTGACATGTTGTACTTCAAGTTAGTGGTAACATTTCTTCGATATTACTTGCGATTATTTATGAAAAAAATGGAAATATGGCGAAAATTTTTAAAATTTTGCAATTTTCAAACTTTGTATTTTTATGCCCTTAAATCAGAGAGATATGTCACAAAAAATAGTTAATAAATAACATTTCTCACATGTCTACTTTACATCAGCACAATTTTGGAAACAATTTTTTTTTTTGTTAGGGAGTTATAAGGGTTAAAAGTTGACCAGCAATTTCTCATTTTTACAACACCATGTTTTTTTTAGGGACCACATCACCTTTGAAGTGATTTTGAGGGGTCTATATGATAGAAAATAACCAAGTGTGACACCATTCTAAAAACTGCACCCCTCAAGCTGCTCAAAACCACATTCAAGAAGTTTATTAACCCTTTACGTACTTCACAGGAACTAAAACAATGTGGAAGAAAAAAATTAACATTTTACTTTTTTTTGCAAACATTTTACTTCAGAACCATTTTTTTTAATTTTCACAAGTGTAAAAACAGAAATTTAACCACAAATTTTGTTGTGCAATTTTTCCTGAGTACGCCGATACCCCATATGTGGAGGTAAACCACTGTTTGGGCGCACCGCAGAGCTTGGAAGTGAAGGAGCACCGTTTGACTGTTTCAATGCAGAATTGGCTGGAATTGAGATCGGACGCCATGTCGCGTTTGGAGAGCCCCTAATGTGCCTAAACAGTGGAAACCCCCCACAAGTGACACCATTTTGGAAACTAGACCCCCCAAGGAACTTATCTAGATGTGTGGTGAGCACTTTGAACCCCCAAGTGCTTCACAGAAGTTTATAACGTAGAGCCGTGAAAATAAAAAATCGCATTTGTTTTCACAAAAATGATTTTTTCGCCCACAAATTCTTATTTTCACAAGGGTAACAGGAGAAATTAGACCACAAAAGTTGTTGTGCAATTTCTCCTGAGTACGTCGATACCCCATATGTGGAGGTAAACCACTGTTTGGGCGCACCGCAGAGCTTGGAAGTGAAGGAGCACCGTTTGACTTTTTCAATGCAGAATTGGCTGGAATTGAGATCGGATGCCATGTCGCGTTTGGAGAGTCCCTGATGTGCCTAAACAGTGGAAACCCCCCACAAGTGATACCATTTTGGAAACTAGACCCCCCAAGGAACTTATCTAGATGTGTGGTGAGCACTTTGAACCCCCAAGTGCTTCACAGAAGTTTATAACGTAGAGCCGTGAAAATAAAAAATCTCTTTTTTTCTACAAAAATGATCTTTTTGCCCCCAAATTTTTATTTTCACAAGGGTAACAGGAGAAATTAGACCACAAAAGTTGTTGTGCAATTTCTCCTGAGTACGTCGATACCCCATATGTGGAGGTAAACCACTGTTTGGGCGCACCGCAGAGCTTGGAAGTGAAGGAGCACCGTTTGACTTTTTCAATGCAGAATTGGCTGGAATTGAGATCGGATGCCATGTCGCGTTTGGAGAGTCCCTGATGTGCCTAAACAGTGGAAACCCCCCACAAGTGATACCATTTTGGAAACTAGACCCCCCAAGGAACTTATCTAGATGTGTGGTGAGCACTTTGAACCCCCAAGTGCTTCACAGAAGTTTATAACGTAGAGCCGTGAAAATAAAAAATCTCATTTTTTCTACAAAAATGATCTTTTTGCCCCCAAATTTTTATTTTCACAAGGGTAACAGGAGAAATTAGACAACAAAAGTTGTTGTGCAATTTCTCCTGAGTACGTCGATACCCCATATATGGGGGTAAACCACTGTTTGGGCGCACCGCAGAGCTTGGAAGAGAAGGAGTGTCGTTTTACTTTTTCAATGTAGAATTGGCTGGAATTGAGATCGGACGCCATGTCACGTTTGGAGAGCCGCTGATGTGCCTAAACAGTAGAGACCCCCCACATATGACACCATTTTGGAAACTAGACCCCTTAAGGAACTTATCTAGATGTGTGGTGAGCACTTTAAACCCCCAGGTGCTTCACAGAAGTTTATAACGTAGAGCCGTGAAAATAAAAAAATCGCATTTTTTCTACAAAAATGATCTTTTTGCCTCCAAATTTTTATTTTACCAAGGGTAACAGGAGAAAATGGACCCCAGAAGCTGTTGTACAATTTGTCTTGAGTACGCCGACACCCCATATGTGGGGGTAAACCACTGTTTGGGCGCATGGCTGAGCTCGGAAGCAAAGGAGCGCCATTTGACTTTTCAATGCAAAATTGACTGGAATTGAGATCGGACGCCATGTCGCGTTTGGAGAGCCCCTGATGTGCCTAAACAGCAGAAACCCCCCAAAAGTGACCCCATTTTGGAAACTAGACCCCCCATGGAACTTATCTAGATGTGTAGTGAGAACTTTGAATGCCCAAGTGCATCACAGAAGTTTATAATGCAGAGTCGTGAAAATAAAAAATATATATTTTTTAACAATAAAGATTTTTTAGCCCCCAAGTTTTTATTTTCACAAGGGTAACAAGAGAAATTGGACCCCAAAAGTTGTTGTCCAATTTGTCCTGAGTATGCTGGTACCCCATATGTGGGGGTAAACCACTGTTTGGGCGCATGGCAGAGCTCGGAAGGGAAGGAGTGCCATTTTGGAATGCAGACTTTGATAGAATTGTCTGCGGGCGTTATGTTGCCTTTGCAGACCCCTAATGTACCTAAACAGTAGAAACCCCCAACAAGTGACCCCATTTTGGAAAATAGACCCCCCAAGGAACTTATCTAGATATGTGGTGAGAACTTTGAATGCCCAAGTGCTTCACAGAAGTTTATAATGCAGAGTAGTGAAAATAAAAAATATTTTTTTTCCCACAAAAAAGATTTTTTTAGCCCCCAAATTTTTATTTTCACAAGGGTAACAAGAGAAATTGGACCCCAAAAGTTGTTGTCCAATTTGTCCTGAGTATGCTGGTACCCCATATGTGGGGGTAAACCACTGTTTGGGCGCATGGCAGAGCTCGGAAGGGAAGGAGTGCCATTTTGGAATGCAGACTTTGATAGAATTGTCTGCGGGCGTTATGTTGCCTTTGCAGACCCCTAATGTACCTAAACAGTAGAAACCCCCAACAAGTGACCCCATTTTGGAAAATAGACCCCCCAAGGAACTTATCTAGATATGTGGTGAGAACTTTGAATGCCCAAGTGCTTCACAGAAGTTTATAATGCAGAGTAGTGAAAATAAAAAATATTTTTTTTCCCACAAAAAAGATTTTTTTAGCCCCCAAATTTTTATTTTCACAAGGGTAACAAGAGAAATTGGACCCCAAAAGTTGTTGTCCAATTTGTCCTGAGTATGCTGGTACCCCATATGTGGGGGTAAACCACTGTTTGGGCGCATGGCAGAGCTCGGAAGGGAAGGAGTGCCATTTTGGAATGCAGACTTTGATAGAATTGTCTGCGGGCGTTATGTTGCGTTTGCAGACCCCTAATGTACCTAAACAGTAGAAACCCCCACAAGTGACCAAATTTTGGAAACTAGACCCCCTAAGGAACTTATCTAGATATGTGGTGAGAACTTTGAAAGCTCAAGTGCTTCACAGAAATTTATAATGCAGAGTAGTGAAAATAAAAAAATATATTTTTTTCCAACAAAAAAGATTTTTAGCCCCCAAGTTTTTATTTTCACAAGGGTAACAGGAGAAATTGGACCCCAAAAGTTGTTGTCCAATTTATCCCGAGTACGCTGATGCCCCATATGTGGGGGTAAACCACTGTTTGGGCGCACGGCAGAGCTCAGAAGGGAGGGAGTACCATTCCACACACAGCGCCTTTGTCCTGGGTGTCGGCGTCTTTGTACGGAGGGGTTGACACCCAGGACCGGACGTGACGTCGGACAGGAAGAGGGAAGCCCCCGCCCCCCAGTGAAGCAGCATGGAGTCCTTCTGTGTGTGTGTGTGTGTGCGTGTGTGTGCGTGTGTGTGCGTGTGTGTGCGTGTGTGTGTCCCCATGCGACGCTAGTGCCACCATTGTGCTAAGTCGCCGTATGGGACTACTACTCCCATCCGGTATTAGGATGGGAGAGTTGTCCCTGTGTCCGGCGACTTAGCACAATTGTAAAGTTACACAAAACACCTACACACAATACACATACATGACACACAGTACATACAACATATAACACAGAGTATATACTCACCAACAGCACACTTGTAGGCGAAGCCCTCGATCCTCCAGGAAAAAATCCAAAAATAATAAACCAAATTCATACTCCCTGTCCGCAGAATCCATAAAACGAGTGTCCCACGCCGATCGGCTGCTCTCCGGCGATACACTGCCAGGAGCGAAGCTCCTAGCAGTGTATCGCGTACTGTTCCGGAGTTCAATGACTCCGGCGTCTCGGTTAACAGCAGTACAGCTGCGTTGAACTTTCCCACGCAGCACTGCCGTTAAGCGAGAGTGCCGGGGTCAATGACCGCCGGTAAACTCGCTCGCGCATGCGCAGTGACACACCGACAGGAACTATGGCTCCTGTCAGTGTGTTGCTGCAGCCGTGGAGAGCAGACATATCTCTGGATGTGTCTGTTCTCCATGGAAAATCTTGATACGTGGCACTTAAATATGTGGCAATTAAATACGTGACACGTGGCACTTATACGTGATACGTGTCACTTAAATACGTGGCACTGAAATACGTGATACGTGGCACTTTGATACGTGGCACGTGTCACTTAAATACGTGGCACGTGGCACTGAAATATGTGGCACGTGGCACTTTGATACGTGGCACGTGTCTCTTAAATACGTGGCACGTGGCACTGAAAGATGTGGCACGTGGCACTTTGATACGTGGCACTGAAATATGTGGCACGTGGCACTTTGATACGTGGCACGTGGCACTCTGATACGTGGCACGTGGCACTTTGATACGTGGCACGTGGCACTTTGATACGTGGCACGTGGCACTGAAATATGTGGCACGTGGCACTTTGATACGTGGCACGTGGCACTTTGATACGTGGCACGTGGCACTTTGATACGTGGCACGTGGCACTTTGATACGTGGCACTGAAATATGTGGCACGTGGCACTTTGATACGTGGCACGTGGCACTTTGATACGTGGCACGTGGCACTTTGATACGTGGCACGTGGCACTTTGATACGTGGCACTGAAATATGTGGCACGTGGCACTTTGATACGTGGCACGTGTCACTTAAATACGTGGCACGTGGCACTGAAATATGTGGGACACGTCGCACAAAAAAGTTACATGTAGTTTTTTTTGTGTCGACGGTCCGCCGAAGCACGACGCATCCGTCGCACGACGGATGCGACATGTGGCAATCCGTCGCAATGCGTCGCTAATGCAAGCCAATGGAGAAAAAACGCATCCTGCAAGCACTTTTGCAGGATGCGTTTTTTCTCCAACGACGCATTGCGACGGAAGCCAAAAAACGCTAGTGTGAAAGTAGCCTAACCCTAACCCTAACCCTAACCCTAAATTTAGCCCCAACCCTAACCCTAACTCTAACCCTAACCCTAACTCTAACCCTAACCCTAACCCTAACCCTAATTTTAGCCCCAACTTGTCTTCTCCTGCCGGCCGGCAGATGGCAGCAGATGGCGGGCGCACTGCGCATGCGCCCGCCATGATGAAAAAGCCGGCTGGCAGGAGAAGACAGAAGAGGACCCAGGGACCCCGGGTGAGTATGATAGGGTCCCCGAATCCCCCTATTTCTCTGTCCTCTGATGTGCGATCACATCAGAGGACAGAGAAATAACTGATCGCTTTTTTTTTTTTTTTTTTTTTTTTTTTTTGCGGTCGCCGGTAAACTGTTAATTACCGGCGATCGCAAAGCAGGGGTCGGTGCAAATCGACCCCGATCATGTTCTTTGGGGTCTCGGCTACCCCCGGCAGCCGAGACCCCAAAGAACATCCGGGTGCCGGGCGGCGGGCGCACTGCGCGTGCGCCCGCCATTTTTTCCCGGAAAAAAGATGGCGGCGCCCATGGGGAGACACGAGGAGCACCGGGGGAGGTAGGTAAGTATTGGGGGGCTATTGGGGGCCATCGGGGACCACATTTCTCTGTCCTCCGATGTGCGATCACATCGGAGGACAGAGAAATTAAACGGCAAATCGCGTTTTTTTTTTTTTTGTTGCGACCGCCGGTAAACGGTTAATTACCGGCGATCGCAACTCGGGGGTCGGTAAAAACCCCCCGAATCATGTTCTCTGGGGTCTCGGCTACCCTCGGCAACCGAGACCCCAGAGAAAATCCGACTCTGGGGGGCGCTATTCACTTTTTCCACAGCGCCGTTAATTAACGGCGCTGTGGTTTAAGTACCCTTAGCGGCCGCCGTTAAAAGGCGTATCGGCGGTCGTTAAGGGGTTAAAATATTAAAATAAATTAATTACATTTTAGTTTTGGACCACCCCTTTAACTTCTTGTCTACAATGATCTTCCCAAAGCTTGTTTTGATTTTATTAGTTCTCATAATGTATATTTTCTAATGATATTTTAGACAATCTAGATATAACATTTCGATATAGTTTTGTAACTATCTCTTGTTTATTAAAGTCAGCCATTTTGTGGGACATCTCTTGTCCCAGTAGATAGCTAAAATGAAAGTGTTCTAGTTGATTTAATGCACAGTGACAGATTTCATACAACACTCTTAGCAACCCAAAAGCCCCAAAACTATTTTTTCCCCAACTTAGTATTATTAACGCATTTCATAGAGTAAAAATAAAGGATAGTCTTTGTATTACAGCTCTATCACAGTAAGGCCGGTGTATTTATTTATATGATATGAGGGTATAATGCAGTGGATTATCGCCCTGCTAGATATAAACCCCTGCGGAGTATGACTTAACAAAGTATTAAGAAGAGTTTGTAACTTGAGCCAAGCTGGCAGCTGTCATCGTAACAGAGAAGTCAGATGTCTGCCCTGGTTACTTGTCACTTAAGTACTTGGATAGAGAATTGTAATAGAACTGGTTGCTTAATACAGCATGTATAATTTTCTTTAGAAAACCATTTTCCATTGTTTTATAATAATCTTTTTAAGCCAAATTATTTTATTTTCTATGCTGCTGGTGTCCTGACTGTATCGCGTTTATACTAATATCTGATTAGAAAAAGGGAAATGAATATAAACTTAACATGATATATTACACTTGCTTAAGGATACGCTCATATTTTAAAGCTTTATCCATTGTGTTTTATTTTGCTATGATTTTGCAGCTGTAAGATAAGGATATAGTCAGAAATCTAGCTCAACTAAATATTTTGTATCAATCTCTAACTATTTAATGTAAAAAAAAAACTAAGCACTTTTGTAACATATTTCAATTAGAAAGGTCATGCCCTTCCCTCGCTACTTTAATTTCCGTGTGTTTTTTTATGTTTTGTTTGAGTCCCCAAGAATGCACTAGGGATTTTCAAGCGAGATGTCTTCAGGGGGCGGTGCTGAGGTCATTGCCTCAGTTGTTGTCCCCACCTAGAGGTGGATCATTATTAGGGATGACCCTTTCAGGGAAGCCAAGTCACAGACTTTAATAGGTTTATTGGTATGTGCTGAGTGATAATATGAGATTTTCCAGATACTCTGTGCAGAGACTATTCAATGCAAAGGTTAAAGGGATCTGGAAACCAAGAAGCGCCTGTTTCTAAAGGTTAAGCTTTTGAGAATTCTTTGCATCAATAAGAGGCCCATAAGCATCTACTGGGACTAAATATAAATGCCTGTGGAGACTGAAACTAGATATAGAATGTAATCCCCTATTATAAGCCCCGGTCCACTGGAGGGGAGTAGGAGGCCACAGCTCTCCATATGTGTCATATCAGTCAGGTCCTTGTCACATCTGGAGAAGAGGGCCAACAATAAAGGCAGGTTGGTGGGGTGCACCCAATATGGTTATTGCAGACCATAGCTATTATAGAGTATTGGTGAATTAGGAATTTGTATTTTTTGCCTATCAATAGAAAATATTCATAGGTAATGAGGAGTATATAGTAACAAATTAATTGCAGTCCTTATAAATGTAAAAAACTCAGATTTTGTTTCAGCAGTTTTTTTCATAATTTTCTCTACGTCTTCGCACAATACCTTTCCTTATACCTCCACCAGTGATTTTCATTCCAAAATTATCTTTGCTGTCTACTGATAATTCAATTAGTGACCTCTCTTTTGAGATTCCCACCTAAGGTGACAAATGTCAAGTAAGTATTTTCCTGCTGCATTGTGACAAGTGCCTGGCGGGAACAGGATAGAGGGCTCCAGCATCACAGTAGGGTCTCATTGGCTTTGCGTATCCATCCTAACAAAATCTGGATACTGTTCCCAGGATAGAGGCCAAGTGACCAATAAGGCACAAAGGAAAAGATGAGGATAGGAAATAAATGACAACATATGGATCTAACAAATGTGAGACTAATTAAGTTATACATAAATAATATCGCCTGGCTGCAAAAATACTTATGGTAATATTAATTCTAATTTACACTTCATCTCTTGAAGCTTTTTGCCACTGTCATGTACAAATGAAGCAGAATTATGATAACTCAGTAGGTAATGGAACTGTAAGGGCTCATTCCCACTTGCGATGAAATCGGAAGAATGCAATTCGATTAAAAATCAGATTGCATTTGAACCAATGTTATTCTGTCATTGTGTGTTCATCTGCATTTTTTTTTCCAGCTTGGCTTGGATCACGATCGGACTGGAAAAAAGTCGCAGCATGCTGCAATTATAATCGGAATTCGGATTGCATCCCGCAATAGAAGTCAATGGGTGCGAAAAAAAAGCTCAGACAGCACTCGGACCATGCGAAAAGCTGGCAATTCAGGTGCCACTTACAGTAATAGCAGAGCGTGACAGATTGGAATAGAATAGAAACAATAGATGTATACACACAGAATACGTATAGATAGATAGATAGATAGATAGATAGATAGATAGATAGATAGATAGATAGATAGATATATCCAGGGTGGGCCATGTATATGGATACACTTAAAAAAAGGGAATGGTTCGTGATATCAGCTTCCTGTTTGTGACACATTTGTATATGGAGGGGGAAACTTTTCAAGATGGGTGGTGACCATGGCAGCCATTTTGAAATTGGCCATTTTGGATCCAACTTTATTTTTTCCAATGGGAAGAGGGTCAAACATATTGAGAATTTCACAAGAATTCAATGGTGTGCTTGGTTTTAACTTAACTTTATTTGTTCATGAGATATTTACAAGTTTCTCTTTGTTTACAGCCATTGACATTTCGCAGAGGTTAACACGTGAGGAGCGGATAGAAATTTTGTTGTTGTCTGGTGAACGCAGTACCCAGGTAATTGCAGCAGATTTCAATGCAAGACACTACTCAAGAAAACTGTCACCATTCCCACGTTATTTAGGTGTATCCATATACGTGGCCCACCTAAAAAAGTTTGCCTCATCACTGAACATAATATCCTGTTTAAACTGAGGTTTCCTGTTCCTATTTTTGTTTTGCCCATTCTGCAAATTCAGCGCATCGATCTGGGTCATCCTCCATGAGATGCTGCAGCAGCTGGATTTTGTATGGGAGCCATTTGTGAGTAGCTAATATCCACGGAAGGAATGTATAACTGATGCCAGATCGGTACTCTGAATTTGCAGAATGGGCAAAGCAATAATTGGAGCAGGACCCTCAGTTTACACAGAACATTATGTTCAGTGATGAGGCAAACTTTTCTGGGTGGCCCATTTATATGGATACACCTAAATAACATGGGAATGGTGACAGTTTTCTAACGTAGGATGTCGTGCATTGAAATCTGCTGCAATGACCCCGGGTACTGCGTTCATCAGACATCAACACAATTTCTATCCGCTCCTCACATGTTAACCTCCGTGACATATCAATGGCTGTAAACAAAGAGAAACTGGTTAATAACTCATAAAATAATAAAGTTTAATTAAATCCAAGCTCACCATTATTTTTTCTTGTAAAATTCTCAATAAGTTTGATGTGTCACATGACCCTCTTCCCATTGAAAAAAATAAAGTTGGATCCAAAATGGCCGCCATGGTCACCATCCATCTTGAAAAGTTTTCCCCCTCTCATATACTAATGTGCCACAATCAGGAAGTTGATATCACCAACCATTCCCATTTTATTTAGGTGTATCCATATACATGGCCCACCCTGTATATATGTCAATGACACACACATATATATATATATATATATATATATATATATATATATATATATATATATATATATATATATATATATATATATATATATATATATATATATACATATATATATATATTCTGCCTATTACATGGATAGATAGAAGAAAAGCCAACAATTCATCTGCTGTGTACTGTAAAATCACTGCAGGAGCCGTGATAATAGAATAGGTAGATATATACGGTGGGGAAAAAAAGGTGTTTAGTCAGCCACCAATTGTCCAAGTTCTCCCACTTAGAATGACATCATCCGTAGACCAAAACTATAAGAATCAAAATGAGAAAACAAATCCAGAAAATCACCTTGTCTGATTTGGCAAGATTTATTTTGCAAATTATGGTGGAAAATAACTATTTGGTCACCTAAAAACATGGACAATTTCTGGCTCTCACAGACCTGTAACTTCTTCTTTAAGAGGCTCCTCTGTCCTCCACTCTCTACCTGCAGTAAATGGCACCTGTTTGAACTTGTTATCCGTATAAAAGACACCTGTTCACAACCTCAAACAGTCACACTCCAAACCCCACTAAGGTGAAGACCAAAGAGCTGTTGAAGGACACCAAAAACAAAATTGGTGCCCTGCACCAGGCTGGGATGACTGAATCCACAATGGGCAAGCAGCTTGGTGTGATGAAATCAACTGTTGGAGCAATAATAAGAAAATGAACAACATACAAGACCACTGATAATCTCCCTCGATCTGGGGCTCCACGCAAGATCTCCCCCTTGGGGTCAAAATGATCACAAAAACAGTGAACAAAAATCCCAGAACCACATAGGGAACCTAGTGAATGACCTGCATACAGCTGGGACCACAATAACAAAGGTTACCATCAGTAACACACTACACCGCCAGGGACTCAAATCCTGCAGTGCCAGACGTGTCCCACTGCTTAAGCCAATACATGTCCAGGCCCGTCTGAAGTTTGCTAGAGAGCATTTGGATTATCCATAAGAGTATTGGGAAAATGTTATATGGTCTGATGAAACTAAAGTAGAACTATTTGGTAGAAACAAAACTTGTCGTGTCTGGAGGAGACAGAATGCTGAGTTACATCCAAAGAACACCATACTTACTCTGAAGCATGGGGGTGGCAACATCATGCTTTGGGGCTGTTTCTCTGTAATGGGACCAGGGCGCCTGATTTGTCTTAATGAAAGAATGAATGGGTCCATGTATCGTGAGATTTTGAGTGCCCTGTTTGTCTGAGTTCAGAGTTTTGGGGAAACGGCCCTTTCCTGGCAGGCTTCTTTTGGTACCATGTTCTTTCCATTTGATGTTAATGGATTTGACAGTGCTCAGGGGGATTATCAGAGATTGAAATATTTTTTATAACCCAACCCTGACTTGTACTTCTCAACAACTTTGTTTCTAATTTGTTTGGAGATCCCCTTGGTCTTCATGGTGTTGTTTGGTTAGTGGTGTCTCTTGCTCTTGCTTAATGGTATTGTTGCCTCTGTGGCGTTTCAGAAAAGGTGTGTATATACTGCCAGACCTTGTGACACCTAGAATGCACACAGGTGGACTTCATTTCACTAAACATGTGACTTCTGAAGGTAATTGCTTGAATCAGAAATTTTTAGGGGCTTCATAGCAAAAGGGGTGAATACATATGCATTTGCCAATTTTTAGTTATTTGATCCCATAAATTACATTTATGCCTATATTTTTCTCACTTCACCAACTTAGACTATTTAGTGCTGAATGCATCACGCACAAATCGGATTACAAAAATATTTAAACACAAAATAGGGAAAAACCAAGATGGGGAACACTTCCACAACCACTGTATGTATATATAACCATCCATTGATTTCAATGATACCTTTATAAATAGGAATGCAGAGTGCTCCCTCTAGTGGTGGTTGTAGGCTGTAAGAATGTTATAATTTAATTTTATTGCTGTGAAAAGGATGCAGAAGACTTGCAGCTCTAATTCAGTAAACCCAAAGCAACATGCCCTATACATGGAAAACTATGCTGACACAGTAAATCAGTAATCATTCCTCTTGCACCATTCGTAATTAATAACACTATGTGCCTCTTCATGGGGTTTCTATGCATCTGTGCATGGGGTTAACATTTGTTAACATTGAACACTTATTAAATGGTTCTGAAAACAAATCTGCATTGTGAACAGTTGCTTCTGAGAAAAATGATTTTTTTTTTGTTAGACAGTTTAGATGAATGAAGCCTATTGTATTTCCAGGGTCCTTGAACCTGCACTTTACATCATTTATCATATTACTAGCACAGTGCAAATATGTTTTATCTGATTTTTTAAAATATGATTTTGTCTAATCTGACCTAAAATAATACTACTTTTTTTTTAACATACAGTACTTTGGTTTGTCTAAAAAGGGGTATTGTAATTTTTGTAATGTTTGTTACGAGACATTAATGGTTTTTCACCTAAAAATATTCCAATAGGTTAATAACTAAATAGAGATGCATGTGTATTCCATCCATATTACATAACTATTACATTTACCTTTCAAAGGTACTGTGAGTTTTGCTTTGTAGGTTATGTTAAAATACAGGCTGTTGGTATTTAGGATCCTTAATGTAGTTTTTATTGATGCCAATCTAATAAAAACCTATGTTAAATACAAACGTTTAGATTCCCCAAAATAGAAAATATAAGTCAGAATCCGATGATGAGAACACTCATGAATGCCCACAAAACACCCACTGTCCATTGGACTGTCCAGGTAAAATTGGAACTGATGGCAAGTGACACATACAAAATATAATGGGAATCTTCAATTCAGAGAAATTATAGTCACTTCTATTCCTCTGATCCAGGACTTATCTGTAGCATGTGAATGGATTTCTATAAGCCCAGTCTTTTCATTTTTATGCAAGTCCTTTTTCTCTGTTAAACGACTCATAGGCCTAGGACAGGGGTGGCTTTTCACTTAACAGCAGGCAAACTACTTGATAATGACAGACACAATGCAAGCTGGGAAGTGAGAGAAAAGAAATTCCAGTCCCTATAGTACTGGCAGAATGTTGTTGAGGGTCTGAACTGAAAAAAAAGAATGGATAAAAAATTACAGAGCATGATCATTGTGTATGGTGTTTGAGCACTAAAAGTAATTTTAAATGGTTGTGTATGATGAATACAGGAAGACAATGCTTGAGTTGTGTAAAAGGACAGACACAGTATTCTTCATGGGGAAAAAAATATGTCAAATTCTAATCAAATACGTCAGTGTAAACAGGGCCAAAGACTGTATTTTTACCACATTAAAAGTCTATAGTGAGTATTTAATATGTGGATGCATGTCATCGGTTTTGCGTTGGGATTAGTGTTGAGCATTCCGATACTACAAGTATCGGGTATCGGCCGATACTTGCGGTATCGGAATTCCGATACCGAGTTCCGATATTTTTGTGGTATTGGAAATCGGAATCGGAAGTTCCTAGTGTATGGTTCCCAGGGTCTGGAGGAGAGGAGACTCTCCTTCAGGCCCTGGGATCCATATTCATGTAAAAAATAAAGAATTAAAATAAAAAATATGGATATATTCACCCGTCCAGCAGCCCCTGGACCTTACCAATTGTAACCGGCAGCCTCCGTTCCTAAGAATGAGGAGTTTAGGATCCTCGATGACATCGCGGCTTGTGATTGGTCGCGTGAGCGGTCACATGAGCGGCACGCGACCAATCACAAGAGTTTCCTCTCCTTCAGACCCTGGGAACCATCCAGGATAGATTCCGATATTTGTGTCCCATTAACTTGTATTTGTATCGGGTATCGGCATCGGCGATATCCAATATTTTTCGAGTATCGGCCGATACTATCCGATACCGATACTTTCAAGTATTGGAAGGTATCGCTCAACACTAGTCGGGATGTCATTAATATTGCATCTGCTTTCTTGTGCTCATTCATTTCCTCCTTGAGAGTAAGCCATCAGTATGTCAGGTCTGCAATGCCCATGCGATAGTCATGAAATACAGTTGCTATCTAACCATAGTAAGCACTATTGAAAATACACTGATATTAACAAATAAAGCAGCAAACAATGGCAGATACCTGCTTCCTGATTTATTCATTCATAGCAATAAGGGAAAATATTTAATAGAGAATAAAAAGGGGTTTGATTTATACATCCAAAAGGAAATGAATTCAGGTCAGATAACAGATAAGTCAGGTGGACTTGGGATGAACTTATGTGACCATGACCTCTCCCTGATACTTATTTGTTTTCTTCCCATCAGTAGGCCATCTTCAGGTTGTTTTACAGATCTATATCTTAATAGGGAACAACATTGTTAAATGGCCTGTGATGAGTGACCTGGCTAGTGCCTATGGGACAATTAATTGAAATAGCTGCAGGAGCAATAATGGCACTTTTGTAGCCTCGGGCTGTCCACTTAGTCTGCATTTCACAGAGTTCTTGTTATTGTTCGTTTTCTCTTTGTTTATGTGGCTTTTATTAGTAATGTGCGAAACTAAGTGGTACCTTGTGAATTGAAGTCTGCTGCTTTCAATTTATTGGAAAACTATTTAGAGTTGAATGATGGTGTCAATTTAGGCATGTAGATACACAAAGTCATTGTAAAAGTTTATTGTACAAAGCCAATGTACTGTATGTAATGTTGTCACCGGAGCACAAATATTATGGATTGCATTATTTGAACTAAAAAATTTTATGTGAAAAGCCATAAAAGCTTGTTAAGAAAGGATAATTTGAAATTGAAAATTAAATGTCAAGGTACAAAAAAGCCATTCCTTCACCCAAGAATATGCACATAGATCATGTAAACATTCGTCGTTCTTTTCTTGTTGACTCATATCTTCACGCATTCCAGTCAACTGGCTGTAGCCCATTCTTTTCTCCCTTTACTTTCCTATTTAGCTAGATTTGTTTCTGTAGTTTGCTGAAAGACTGTGCATTTTCCGGCTAAGGACCCACCTAGTATCATTGACTCCTGGGGCCCACTGTTCAGCTGCATGCAAATATTCCATTAACCTCATTCACAATTTTAACTTTGCTTCCAAATAATAATAATACACTTGGTAGTTTTTTGAATGAATTATAAGCTGCTAGCTTGTCTATACATTTCTTTAAGCCTTAGCCATGCATTTGGATCTTCACCTTCAGGCCTCAAGTGTACCTTTGACTCCAATGTCATCCTTACAGTGACTATACTCCTTGGATGTAAAGTAAGTTGGTTCACTCTTTCTTTGCGGCCAAATACTTGGAAATAAAGTGTTTACTGGATTTCAATAGCCCAATTTTCTTAATCTCACAGTAAATAAGCTATCTCCTCAGAAGATAAGCTATCTATTTAAGATACAGTACATGGCGACTCCTTTAGGCTATGTGCCCTCGTTTCAGAAATGCTGCGGAAATGTCCACAGCATTTCCGCAACTTCCTGCTGCGGGTAAAACGCATGCAGAATTTGGATGTGTTTTCCTGCAAAACACAAGCGTTTTTAGCTTGCAGAATGCTTGCACTTTTCCAAGCAAGTTGAAGCATCTCTTGGAAAAGTGATTGACAGGTTGGTCACACTTGTCAGGCATAGTGCTTGACAAGTGTGACCAACTTTTTACTATTGATGCTGCCCATGCAGCATCAATAGTTAAAGATAGAATGTTAAAAATAATCAAAAAATAAGAAATATTGTTATTCTCACCTTCCGACAGCCCCCGATCTCCTCAGCTGCACTCCCACTATGTTCTGTTCCCAGGGATGCTTTGCGTGAAGGATCTTTATGATGTCACGGTCGCGTGACCGCGATGTAATCTCAGGTGACTCGCACAATGCATCCCTGGGAACAGAAGCCGCCGCGTGCACCGCTGAGAGCCGGGAGGACTCCGGGGCCATCAGAAGGTAAGTATATCCCTATTTTTTTATTTTAATTCTTTTTTTAACAGGTATATGGTACCCAGGGCCTGGAGAAGAGTCTCCTCTCCTGCAGACCCTGGGTACCATCCGCACACGAAGTGCTCACTTTACGCATGGTGGGCATAGCCACTTGCTTAAAGTGAGCGTTTCAATGCAATCCTATGGTGGCAGAATCGCCGCGATCCCGCAGAAGTAATGAACATGCTGCAGATTTTAGCGTTATGCGATCCCGCAGTGGGAAAATCCGCCACATGGGCAGAGCAAGTGCGGAATCCCATAGGATTGCATGGGAATGTGATTTTTAAGCGTTTAAGTGTTTCTGTTGCATCAAAAACTTGGCAGAAACGCATAAAAAACGCAATGTGGGCACACAGCCTTAGAATTATGTGTTGTGCTACCCTCTTTTCCCTACCCTCATTTTTAAAAATTAATGTAGAGGCCTTCAATATTAAAGTTGGCTGGAGATCCAACATTTGGCATCTCTTTTGATCAGCTATTTCAAGTGGCTCCAGCACTTGTGTGATCACTAAAGCTAATTCAATGTTTACAACAGCTTGCAATGTGGTTGGTACTTGATTTATTCTGTACTTTTCACAATGGTAATGAAAGGAATTGAAACATTGTACTATTCAATTCAATGAAACAATGTTGTTATATCTTTCACAAGAAAGACAAAAGTATGATGCAGGCAAGAACAAACCAGCTTGCATGCTGTGGGAACTCTAAAAGAGGCCAACGTAGTCATACAAGTGCCACAGTCTCTATAACCAGCTACTCAGAAGGAGGTAGATAGTTGAACCCTTACTAATGCAATATTAATGGTTTATCTTATATATAGGCTATCCAGTTTAAAAGACTGGATAACGCCTTTGAACTTCATGAATACATTGATAACTGGACACGGCATTGTAACAAACAAACATTTTTGAAACTGCAACTAGCTTTTCTAGGAAACAGCCTTGTTATAGCAGTTTTGAATGGTTAGAAATTATAAGTTTCCAAACCTGAGAGACACTTGAAAATACAGAATTTTTTGTTTCCAAAACTGTTTTTCAACATGTGCTCATTGCCCAGATCAGGAAGGTTCTTGCCTCATTTTAAAAGTACTAAGACTTGATTCCTCTCCATTATTATTAATTACCAGCCAGTCAGATCATGTTCATATAATCCTAGATGGAAGCCCAAGGTCATTCTGCTGTCAACTTCATTTCTTAACAAATGATATTGGTGTCATTTTGTAACCTCAATTTATCAGCAGTATAGGAGGTCAGTGCAGTAGGCCAGTGGAAGAAGAATATAATTTAAGCACTTTATAAAATGTTGAAAGTGTTCTAGAATTTCCAATTGTGTGATGCCTGAATGGTCACTAATAAAGAGAACATAAGAGTTAAAAATGGATTCATTTATTAGAATGATGTATTTTTTTTTAAAGCTTTAACTCTTAACATAATAACTTATTGTAATGAACAACTGCATTTCTTATTTATTTCTCAGATAGTTTACTTTCAACTCTAGCTCAACTTGATTAGTTCTTATTTTTCTACCAAAAAGATATATTGTGGAGGCACGAGGGTCAGTGGATGCTCTAAACATCTCCATAGGCTCAGTGATGGGCAGTGGATCAAATATTTATTCCTCTGGTTGAAGCCATGGTGCAATTCTGTAAAGTCTCTCTGCAAAAGGATAGATGATCCCTTTTAAACCAATATCTGTCCTTCAGGCCATCATCCACAGGTCACGGGGAAAGTGGGATTGAGGTCAATTCTCATTGTTCGAGTGTTCAATCAATCTGATTAGTTTGTTGTGCAATGTTTGCCGGTCAACAAACTGCATGGACCTATAGAATGGGTAGCCAACATATTAGCAAACGTTGCTAACAGATTATCTTTAAGTAAGTAATACATTTTTTTCAACAGGTGTCCCCATGATTGAGACTTCAATAGAGGTGATAGTAATGCTCGTTGGAAAAAGAATATTTCAGAATAGTAGGAAAATCATCTATATATAATTGTCTAAGGGGCACTTCCATCTGTCTGTCACGGAAATCCCGCATCGCTGATTGGTCGCGGCCACCAGGCCGCGAACAATCAGCGACGGGCACAGCCTGGCTGAGAATTAGTCCCTCCTTTCTTCCGTCCAGTCAGTGCCCGGCGCTTGCTCCATACTCCCCTCCAGTCAGCGCACACACAGGGTTAATGGCAGCGTTAAAGGACCGCGTTATACCACGGTGAAACACACTCCATTAATGCTGCTATTAACCCTGTGTGACCAACTTTTTACTATTGATGCTGCCTATGCAGCATCAATAGTAAAAAAATCTAATGTTAAAAATAATAAAAAAACAAAATAACCTGCTATTCTCACCTTCCGTCATCCGCCGATGCGCGCGCGGCTGCCGCCAGCTTCCATTCCCAGAGATGCATTGTGAAATTACCCAGAAGTCTTAGCAGTCTCGGCGAGACCGCTAAGTCATCTAGGTAATTTTGCAATGCATCTCTGGGAACGGAAGCTGGCGGCAGCCGTGCGCGCATCGTGACAGCTTTGCTGGACGCCGGAGGGTGAGTATATAACTATTTTTTATTCTAATTATTTTTTTTTAACAGGGATATGGTGCCCACACTGCTACATACTACGTGGGCTGTGTTATATACTGTGTGGGCTGTGTTATATACTGTGTGGGCTGTGTTATATACTGCGTGGGCTGTGTTATATACTGCATGGCCACTGTTATATACTGCGTGGCCACTGCTATATACTGTGTGTCCTGTGTTATATACTGTGTGGCCTGTGTTATATACTGCATGGCCTGTGTTATATACTGCATCGGCTGTGTTATATATTGCGAGCCCTGTGTTATATACTGTGTGGATGTGTTATATACTGCGTGGGCTGTGCTATATATTACATGGGCTGTGTTATATATTGCATGGGCTGTGTTATATACTGCATGGGCTGTGTAATATACTAAGCGGGCTGTGTTATACACTGTGAGGGCTGTGTTATATACTGCATGGGCTGTGTTATATACTGCATGGGCTGTGATATATATATTGCATGGGCTGTGTTATATACTGCATGGGCTGTGTTATATACTGCTTGGCTGCTATATACTATGTGGCTCCTATATACTACGTGGCCTGTGCTATATACTATGTGGCTGCTATATACATACATACATATTCTAGAATACCCGATGCGTTAGAATCGGGCCACCATCTGGTTTACCATAATCACAGACTCAGTGAGAATTTAAGTGAGAAGCAGTAACAGGCATGGCCATAAGATGTGAGCAGATTGATTCATGGAGGATGAAGCTTGAGTCGAATTTCATGACATTTCACACAAATTCAAATATTTTAAGATTTGATTTGCGATTCAGAAAAAAAAATTCCCATCCGGGTGAAGTATCAGAAAGCAGACAAATATAATTTTGCATTGTCAAGTGGGTCTCTCCCTAGTACCCTGCAGCTATAACATCTTATGGATCGTCATACCTTGTACAGTGGCGAGTACCTGGGCCATCACAGATAAGTGGTTCCCAGTGCAACACAGTTTGTATGCAATGAAATTTTTTCTCTAGAGTCAATAAGTAATACTCTTCTCCTGTAAATTGTAAGCTCTTATGGTCATCTGGGTCCTTTTTCTCTCACTCCCACCCATGTATTTTCTGATCAATTTCAAGCTTTCAAGTGCTGATATTTGATTAGATTTCTTCTCTGTGTATCAAATTTCGGGGAAAAATTCATCAAACTTGTCATGTTCGAATTTCAAAATATCCGCACATCTCTAATAGCCACATTTGTATGTAAGAAGTTGCATCTACTGTACATAGACAATAAACATCCCGGGAGTTTCACCCGAACTGTTAAAAATGTAATGTCCTGTTCTAAGGATAGGAAATAATTGTTTCAGCTGAAGAAAAATCCCTCTAAACATGTTACTCATAATACTAAAATATGAAATCTGATTACACAAAAAATAAGTGTTAAGTTTTGCTTTAATGTTAAATATAGTCCATCTACATTTCATGTTTCTCAAATTAATATAATTTGTGTAATAATGATAATTCACCCTTTAATATTAATGATTTTTCAGAAAGCCATGTGGGGGTGTGATAGAATGACAGTGTTCCAACGATTATACTTTTTAATGGCAATTACTCAATTTGAGAATGTTGCAGTGCAGTAGTTTAATTTAATTAATTAAAATAAATGCATGTAGTGCGAGGTTTAATGAATATGCTCATTAAGTTTATAGAGAAGCTCATTTGCAATTTAGGAGAGAACACATGGACACTCTGTGATGTGTTGTACAAAATGCATACAATTAATATGTCTACTAGCACAATGGCTTGAAATTGCAATGAGCGCACGAGTCCTATCTCTATTGTTGCATGTAAAAATCCATCAATCCCCTGCCTAGCATAGCCTGATGAATATTTCAAAACAATACCAGGATCCTAGGCATAAAAAATGGATGTTTCTAGCAAAAGGCATCTGAGCATTTCAAAAGCATGTCTTTTATTCAGTATTCTGTGTTTGTTTTCTATATTTTTAATACAATGCGTTCCCTGCAGTAGGATTTTTGTTGATCCAGGAGTTAGCTTCGTCTCGAAGGGACAATTAATGTGCTGTCTGGTTTTCTATGGGGAAAGCCTACAAGTACCTTTGTTGTATTTGATGAAATACTAAGAGGTAAAAAACTAAACTTTGCTGAAAAGAAGACCATTTTTACAGTATTATATACTATATACCATGTGTAGATTAGAACATTAGATCATCGAGTTCAATATTTGTAAAGTGCCACATATATACTATACTACCTATATCCAAATGTAAACAGTAGTGGTAATAATCGGTGAAAGTTGCAGAACAACCTGATTTTTGATCATCAGGCCCACTACTTTTAAATTTACTGATAAACATTAGAGATGAGTGGATTGATTTGCGTGACTCTGGTCCAGGGTCTGGGTAAGTGACAGCTTGCTGCTAGATGAGAGGCTCATGAATCTCTTCCCTTACATCATTCCCAGGGCAGCATTTGATGTCAGGGTTGTGGCATTGCACAGATGACATCTCGACAGTCCAGGGTAATGAAATGCCGCGCCAAGGTACGATGGAAGACAGATTTGCGGACCTCCTGTCTAGCTGCACGGTACCATTTACCAAAGTCCCACAAATCGATCTGTTCATCTCTAATTCTACTTAGCATGTTAGTAGAACTAATCTTTTGGTCTCTTGCTGCCAAAATATATCAATCACTTTTGCAAGTACAGGATTCAGGCCTCCCATAGGCCATTGGTCAGTGAGTCTCTTAAGGTACCTTCACACTAAATGACTTTGCAGCGATAAAGATAGCGATCCGTGACATTGCAGCATCCTGGATAGCGATATCGTTCTGTTTGACACGCAGCAGCGATCTGGATCCTGCTGTGATATCGCTGGTCGTTGCTGAAAGTTCAGAACTTTATTTGGTCGTCAGATCGGCGTGTATCGTTGTGTTTGACAGCCAAAGCAACAATGCCAGCGATATTTTACAGTGGTAACCAGGGTAAATATCGGGTTACTAAGCGCAGGGCCGTGCTTAGTAACCCGAAGTTTACCCTGGTTGCCATTGTAAATGTAAAAAAACAAACAGTACATACTCACCTTCTGCTGTCTGTCACACGTCCCTCGCCGTCTGCTTCCAGCACTGACTGTGAGCGCCGGCCATAAAGTGAAAGCAGAGCACAGCAGTGATGTCACCGCAATGCCCTGCATTCCGGCCGGCACTCACAGTCAGTGTGGGAAGCAGACGGCGAGGGACGTGTGACAGACAGCAGAAGGTGAGTATGTAGTGTTTGTTTTTTTAATATTTACCCTGGTTACCCGGGGACTTCGGCATCGTTGGTCGCTGGAGAGCTGTCTGTGTGACAGCTCTCCAGCGACCAAACAGTGACGCTGCAGCGATCTGCATCGTTGTCGATATCGCTGCAGCATCGTTTAGTGTGAAGGTACCTTTAGACTTTTTCCCCTCTTCCATAGGAAGAATAATTCTTCAGCATGCTTGCCCTTATCTTCTATTGTAGATTTTGCAAATGTAGCGGGGGTCAGGGTGGTAGCCGTGGTGAGGGGCTGCTGCTGTTCCGACACACCCCAGCGCCCCGCTGCATTAAAAAAATGTCCTTTCTCTTTTTTGCTGTGTTTGCAATGTATTTCACCCACCTGTGGGTCAGCATTCTCCTCAGACTGCAAAGTCCCGATTTGTCTCAGCAACACGCAATTACTCTCAAAGTCCAGATTAATTTCCAACAGAACTTTACTTAATTCCTTCAGTTGCATTACAGACACCGTCCAACAGTCTTAACATGTTACAGATGTTTCACCTTCTAAGCTGTCCCTGTTCTTTCCTGACACCATATCATCTGGTACCGTGATCTCAATTCCCACAGTTTTCTGGATTGTCGGCCTAGCTGGTCCACTTTCACCTTCCTTGGGTGAAATGACAGGATTACGCTTCTAATGCTTGTTGGACTGTAGGTCCTGGACATCACGGAAGTTCCAAAAGACCTAACCACTGACTACTCCAACTGCCCAGATTACACCAGTCAGGAAACAGATGTGTCACCCTTCTCATCTTCTCTGTTCACTGTCCTATTCACAGCTGAAAACCTTCTAGAACATTTCTGTTTACTTTGCTCTATCTCCTCCCACTACCTCCAAATTACCTCAGGAAGGCACTCTCCCTGCCACTACACTGGCTCTGCCCCCTTTTATTAACTGTCACTACTCTGACTGAAACCAGTTCTTTACACAATTTAATATCTATCTCTTTAGTGCCCTCCACTGTCCTAAATCATACATAACCCTGACAGAACACTAAACCTAACTGTTTCACTGCATATCCCTACCTCTATCCCTTACACCTAGAGACATATAAATATTACTTGTACAGTGTATAAACGCAAGTACATTGGTCAGCATGCTAAAATAGAATCAAATGCTACCATATTATACGGTACACATATTAAAACATATAAATCATACCCGGTTTTATTTGACAGGTATGCACCGGAATGGAGGGCCCAAACCAGCCGCTTGCACACCCCTTACACAAGCACAAAAAATCTGAAGCTTTTCATTTGCATGTGGACTTTGACTGAGAAAAACTTTGCTGCAACATCCCCTCCTTTTTTTCTTTTAGTTACTATTTAACACTGACTATAATTTGAATCGTGGAATTAAGCTTAAATTTGTTGAAAATAGTGTAGAAAATACTATTTTTTTTTAACCTGATCAGATTTGTTCCAAAATTTTATGTACAATATGCTATTGTGTTTTCTACTTAAAGCACCACTCCAGCTGGAGTGATGCTACTAATCTAAGTCCCTGTTCCAAATTTTATGCTCACCTGTCGTAGTCTTCAGCTTTTTCCACCTGTCGCTGTCCTTATTTTTGTGACTGCAAATTCTGACTGTCAGGAAGTCAGAATAGTCACAAGCTCTCAATGTAAATCTATGAGAGCCCCGTTCTGGCCTCATTCTGACTCTCATAGACTTATATTGAGTAGTGACCTCTGGTACACCAACCATACGTTGGAGCAATCCGACAGGTCACAACCTGCAAAAGACCAACCGGAGTGGTGCCCATAACAGAAGAAGACGGCGGCTGGAAAGCATAAGTTTAAGGACAGCAAACTTAGATTAATAGCACCATTTCAGCAGAAACATAGAAAAAAAGCTTTGCAGTGGTGATTGAAACCATCCTTCGTTGTTCTGAACAAAGGAGAACTGCATGCAAAAATTAGATGCTGTAAAGATTTATGATACTGTACAATGTAGCATCAAAAGGTTATAGAGTATGTTAACAGAAATGTTATCCTTAAAGGTTTTTCTGTGGCTGCAAAACCTGCAAAAATTATTTTCTTGCAGAAATGTTCAATTAAAGAAAAAAAAGAAAACTGCAGTCAGGCTGCTACTTCAAATTTTCAGTGTAGGTCAATTTTCATCACAATTTTTATCCTGCAAAGTGTAGGTGAAATTTTGTAAAATCAACTCCAGTAAACTGCTACTTCATAGACAATTTTCCTGCCAGAAAATCCAGATGGAAAATCTGCTGTAATTATGATCCCCGTGGAAGTTCCCTAAACTTTCTGCATTCAATTTTTATGAATACAAGAGTAGTTCTATTTCTGCACTGCAAATCAGATTTGTCTTCCTCATGACTTTCCCTGTACATAATTACATGAATATTTAACATTCTTTTATCTAACAAATTTTAAAACATTCCATTCAGTCCTCAGTACAAATATCATTACATAATCCCATTCTACTCTAGTGGTGTGAATAATCTGTTAAACACATGCCTAGAACCAGTAGTGACTTAGATAATTAGTATAGATGCTTAGTGATGACTTAAGAATTAATTATTAATGCCTATTCGTTTCCAGAAATGATGCAATAAAGCCCTTACACCAGTTATAATAACAGGTGACTCTTTAGAATTTAAATAGAATAAGTGATTTGTTCTGCACAACCTTGTAAAGTGACATCTAAAAAATATCTGAAGGATCAGAATGTGCAAAAAAAAATTATTTCAGATGGAAAAGAAAAATTGAGGTAATTTTAATGTATATTGCAACATCCTTATAACCACCTTATGAGTATATTATTGTTTCAACCTATTCAGAAATGGGAATGACTTCATATGGCACTTTTACAAAATGTCTTTTTTGCTCTCAAGCAGCAATATGAACAAATCTTATTACACATTAGCTCTAAGATCCTTCTTCACACCAACTGGTTATGCCCAGTGCTAGATTAACATTAAGGAACTGAAAATCTCCAGTGTCATAATGGAATAAACCATTAAATAGACCAGGTGACATATGGACACAATTGTCAAATGTACCACTCTGGCAAAAATAGAGACCACTGCAAAATTTTCAGTTTCTCTGATTTTTCTCTTTATAGGTATATTTTTGAGTAAAGTGTGAATTGTTCATTTATTCTGCAAACTTCTGACAATGTGACTCCGAATTTCCAAGCAATACATTTTGTATTTTTTTTCTGACAAAGAAAAATGTTAAAACAAAACAAAACAGTGCTTTAAGGACTCAAATAATGCAAAGAAAACAAATTCATAATGATTTAGAAACAACAATACAAATGTTTTAACTCATGAGGCGAATGGAGGTGTGGTTGACTAATAAGGGTTGTGAGAGAGTCGTACCTTCAGTTTTCCTGGATGTAGGGCAGACAGGACCAATGCTGTTCAGCGTCTGGAGAGATGATGCACACCAGGGATTGTGCAATCCAGTCTTGTTTATTTGGAAATCTGGACATACAGCGTAGAATGGTATACAGTAACTTCTCCAGATTTGAGTCAAGTACAGTAAGTGTATTAGTGACAGAGAGTGAGCAGCAAGAGGTTGAAAGACTGATGCCTTCCTAAGCCCGGTTCAAGCGTGTCCTCTCACAACAGCATGTAAACTAAAAATGAAATGGCTGCCAGAGGAAGAGAAGACTTGACCTAAGAACTGGAAGTGGAAGACATGCCCACAAGAATTAATTAATAACAAGCTGCCATACGGAAAAAGGCCATTGGGTGGCAGCAGAGCAGAAATGTAAGAACATACATAGCATGAAAACACACATAAAACTGAAGAGCATAACTTACACGGAACAGCTCAGAGTTCAGAAATCAATATTTTGTGGAATAACCATGATTTTTAACAACTGAAATTATACTTGGCACTCAGGAGAAATTTGTTGCAAGATTCAAAAGTAGATTTTTATTTTGGTGCATCCAGCTCAACATATAAACGTTTTCGGTCTCGACAACTGAGACCTTCATCAGATATAGTTGTCAAAGCTGGAGACCATGGGTGGTGTGTGTAGGTCACACACTGGGTGTATAGCCGGGGAGCAGGAGCGCAAGGCACCTGAGATAATGGAAGGCAGTGTGCGGCGCTTGTGGCAAAGCGAGATACTCGCAGGGTGAGGAGCGCTGAACGGTGCCGCTGCCAGGGGTGGAGTAGACGCTGCGCTGCTGTGCAGGGAGGCGCTCCCCGGGCGCTCCCCGGGAGCGCCTCCCTGCACAGCAGCGCAGCGTTTACTCCACCCCTGGCAGCGGCACCGTTCAGCGCTCCTCACCCTGTGAGTATCTCGCTTTGCCACAAGCGCCGCACACTGCCTTCCATTATCTCAGGCGCCTTGCGCTCCTGCTCCCCGGCTATACACCCAGTGTGTGACCTACACACACCACCCATGGTCTCCAGCTTTGACAACTATATCTGATGAAGGTCTCAGTTGTCGAGACCGAAAACGTTTATATGTTGAGCTGGATGCACCAAAATAAAAATCTACTTTTGAATCTTGCAACAAATTTCTCCTGAGTGCCAAGTATAATTTCAGTTGCTACTTACGGGTTGGATCCCCAACTTGAGCACCTCCCAAGAATCCCTGAGTGCCGTGGTCACCACTTTCCATATGCTGTAACCATGATTTTTAATCACTGATTTCATTCATCTTGGCATGCTTTCCACCAGTCTTTCACACTGCTTCTGGCGCAAAAATGTAAGCAGTTCTTCTTTGTTTGATGACTTGTGACTATCCATCATCCTCTTGATTACATTCCAAGATGTTTTCAATGGGGTTGAGGTCTGGACATTGGGCTGCCCATGACAGGGTTTTGATGTGGTGGCCTCTTAAGTTTTGCCAGAGCTGTATATTTGTATGGTAATGCTGTCTTGTATTATACATTATCTTTTCTATACACAATGATCTTTTTCAATTGATTTTGTCCCAAAAGCATTTTATGCCTAAAAGTGTGGACTTCATTTTATGTTCTTTTAATAAATCATTAGTACATGTGAAAATTAGAAATTTTGCAATATATCTTATTAGAGAAATTCCCTGTTTTTCTCCACTTGGACTAATTAATCATTCTCAAAATTTTCAATTCACTAGAAAAATCTGTCTTCTTCAGTGAATACAGATTTTACCATTATGGAGATTACATTTGGTGCTTAAAAATATGTATGAAGACCTGTCCTTTGAGGAGAATTTGCAGATTCTCCCTCCTTCTCCCTCTCTTTTCAGCGTACACTATTAAAAGTATCAACTATCATTTACTATCTCAGTAATGTTAAAATCTGGCTTCATTAATAACAGATTTCACATATTTTTCCCCTGCACTCAGAGTAAAAGATCAAATCAAAAGGTGAAAGAAGCAGAATTCTTTGGTAAGATATTTGACAGAGTTGCTTATTTTCATGTGTTTTCTTGATTTATTAAATATAAATTGTAACAATAATTAATCATTCCGTATTGTTTGTTTTGTTAGCTTGCCAACTACCCATAGCGGAACTCTAAATGTGATGAGCCACAAAGTTCACTCATCTCCACCACTTCTTTTGTTCAACAATGTTTAGCAATATTGAGCTGATAACACGAGCTTCTTAGATAAAATCCACTAGGGATTCAAAGAGGTACAGTAAGTGCGACAGACAATTAGTCGAATAGCCAGTTATATACTCCCCTGGTGCACAGAGGACCTTCAATGAGCAGCAAATCTCCTTGCTATTTTTCATTTAGCGGGAATTTATCATGTAAAAAACATTTTTATCTTTCAGTTATGTTATTAGATTTATTAAAAATGCCAAAAAATGCCTGACGCCTTATGAGACATTACAGAGTATTGCATAAGTTACAGAAGGCTTTCGTGACCTCAGGAATGGGCTTCCCTATAATGTCCTGTGGTATTGTGGGGGGAAGTAAAAGACAATATGTAATACTAGATGGTGGCCCGATTCTAATGTATCGGGTATTCTAGAATATGTAGGTAGTATATAGCACTATATTGCACAGTGACGTAGTATATAACACCGTCAAGACAAAAGAAAGTCAAAACCGCACCCTTTTATATATAGACTGAAGGTCTCAGCGGACACAAGGGCGCATGTCCAAAACCAGGGAGCCCATCCCGGACAGTACCAAGATAACAAAAAACAAAAAGACAGCGCCGTTTCGGTCAACAGTGTTTGATAAAGATCTTTTGACCGAAACGTTGCTACAGGAGGCAGAATATATATAAGCTCCTATTTTTTCACCATCCATTGTGGCGCTGTTTTTTTGTTTTTTTGTTTTTTGTGATCGTAGTATATAACACAACCGACAAAGTATATAACATAGCTATGTAGCATATAACAGAGCTATGTAGTATGTAACACAGCATATGTAGTATATAGCAGAGCTACATAGTATATAACACAGCCACGTAGTATATAGCATAGCCACGTAGTATATAACATAGCCATATAGTATGTAGTAGAGCCACGTAGTATATTGCACTGGCATGTAGTATATTGCACAGCCACATAGTATATAACACAGTCACATAGTGTATTGCACAGCTACGTAGTGTATTGCACAGCTATGTAGTGTATTGCACAGCTATGTAGTATATTGGTCAGCGATGTAGTATATAGCAGAGCCACGTAGTATATAACATAGCCACGTAGTATATTGCACAGCCACATAGTATATAACAGAGCCACGTAGCATATTGCACAGTCAACGTAGTATATAACAGAACCGACACAGCCACATAGTATATTGCACAGCCACATAGTATACAACACAGAGCACATAGTATATTGCACAGCCATGTAGTATATAACATAGCCATGTGGTATATTGCACAGCTACGTAGTATATAACAGAGAGCACGTAGTATATTGCACAGCCACGTAGTATATTGGGCAGTCATGTTGTATATTGCCCAGCTACATAGTATATAGCACAGAGATGTAGTATATAACAGAGCCCACACAGTATGTAACACAGCCCACGTAGTATATAGCAATGTGGGCACTATATGCGTGGTTAAAAAAGACTTAAAATAAAAAATAAACATATACTCACCTTCCGAAGGCCCCTTGAAGTCCTGGCGCCTGTGTGCTGTGCATGCGGCAGCTTCCGGTCCCATGGTTGGTATGAGCGCAGGACCTGTGATGACGCCACGGTCACATGACCGTGACGTCATGGCAGGTCCTTCTCGCATAGCATCCTTGGCACCGGAACCTGCCGCTTGCACTGCCGAGGACAGCGCGTGACATCGGAGGGTGAGAATAACCTTTTTTATTATTATTATTTGCAACATTAGATCTTTTTACTATGGATGCTGCATACACAGCATCCATAGTAAAAAGTTGGTCACACAGGATTAATAGCTGCGTTAACAGAGTGTGTTACACCGCAGTCTGTTAACGCTGGCAATAACCCTGTGTGAGCACTCAGCGCTGACTGCAGGGCATTAAAGCAGCGGCCATTTCGCTGCCAGACTATGGCCTTCGCTGATTGGTCGTGGCAATGGTCGTGGGCGTTTTGCCACGACCAATCAGCGACTTGGATTTCCATGACAGACAGAGGCCGCGACCAATGAATATCCGTGACAGACAGAAGGACAGACAGAAAGACTGAAGTGACCCTTAGACAATTATATAGTAGATGTGGAACATCATGTGTCTTACAGAAAATAATATGATGATCTTACCTCTAAACTTGACTAGTGTTGAGCATTCCGATACCGCAAGTATCGGGTATCGGCCGATATTTGCTGTATCGGAAATCCGATACCGAGATCCGATACTTTTGTGATATCGGGAATCGGTATCGGGATCAATATTAATGTGTAAAATAAAGAATAAAAATAAAAAATATTGATATATTCACCTCTCTGATGCAGCCTGGACCTTACCGCTGTAACCGGCAGCTTCCGTTCCTAAGAATGAGCGCTTGAAAGACCTTAGATGACGTCGCGGCTTGTGATTGGTCGCGTCGCGGTCACGTGATCGCTCACGCGACCAATCACAGGCCGCGACATCATCTAAGGTCTTTCAAGCGCTCATTCTTAGGAACGGAAGCTGCCGGTTACAGCGGTAAGGTCCAGGCTGCGTCGGAGAGGTGAGTATATCAATATTTTTTATTTTTATTCTTTATTTTACACATTAATATGGATCCCAGGGCCTGAAGGAGAGTTTCCTCTCCTTCAGACCCTGGGAACCATACAGGATACCTTCCGATACTTGAGTCCCATTGACTTGTATTGGTATCGGATATCGGTATCGGCGATATCCGATACTTTTCGGGTATCAGCCGATACTATCCGATACCGATACTTTCAAGTATCGGACGGTATCGCTCAACACTAACCTTGACATTATCAGTTTTAATCAGTCTTGGGCACAGATTGTAATCTGTAAAGTAAAAAACAAACAGCTGCACTCCTCCAAAGGAAAAAAGTAGAAGAGGAAAAGTAGAAGTAGAAAAGGCAGCAGGATCGTCTTAAATAAAATATGAACAATCTTTATTGAAAAATAATTTTAAAAGACATGTAAAACATCAGAGGGGAGATAGAAATAACAAGTGTCATGTTACATCAGGAAGTATTGGATAAGGCAAATAGCTAAGAATAGCAGAGACAGTGGATATACCGAAAAGTTTAGTCTGTAGACTATATATCATGAACCTTCAGTAGTAAACAATGCTAGATAGGTACACCACAAACTCTGTATAGTTGAAAGTATCAGTGCTATAAAAAGTCCCCAGGGGGTAATAGAAAAAGGGATCATGAATCCTAATATGGTGCAAAAAGCAAAATACAACCTGGCAAACTTATTGTTAGGGAGGCACTGTGCGGGGCTTCATATTGTATGTTTGATGGTACTGTGTATTCATACTGCATGTTGGACACTATGAGTCATGTATTGTGTGGGAGACACTGTGGTTGCATCCTACTTTGTAGGGGGAAAGTACTTTGAGGGCATCATACTGTTGTGGGGACACTGAAAGCATCACTGTGTGTGGGTTGAAATGTGATACATCATGTTTTGTCTGGAAACACTATAGGGGCATCATGATTTACAAGGGTCACTATAAAGATTTCGTACTGTACAGAAACACTTACTGTACGGAAACATGGGTCTCACAAGGGGCATTAGTCCTGTGTGGGCAAATACAAAGGACTGTGTGAAGTTATTAAGTGTGACACTTCCATATTGTGTGGGACCTCTGACTCTGAAAACTATATATTCAGCTACACTAAAAACTGTATCAGCATCATGCATGGATTAAAATTAACAAATATGTCCACATACTGTATGTGCCCTCAGTAGAAAACAAGAAACAAAAAACAAGGTGGTGGGGAAAATAGGGGCCTTTTTTCACAAGACACAATTCAGTCTAAGGCTAGCTTCGCTACTGCAGTGAAATCATGTTCTTCTAGTTTTTCATTTTCTTAAATGTCTTTATCTTCAATGACTGTGCAATATAATGTACAGTAATCACAGCATTTAATAGCAGAACAGACACATCAGAGAAGCAAGCAGGCTGAAAATATAGCTACGCTAACCTCAGTGTAAACAAGCTGCTACAGCCACAGAGAGGCATCAGCATGAAACACAATGTGCTTCTGATTTGGCAAATATATGCGCATAATGAACAACATGAGGGCACCTCTCACTACTCAAATGTAAGTCATCACAGAATATGTTACTCTTCTGCGTGCCAGAAAAAGGTCTCTAAACCTTCCAAGTGCTCCAAACCCATTTACAATTTAAATGCTACAATGCAAATTTTAAACATGCCAGAAGCCTTGTGGTCTCAGTCTATAAATGGAGCAAAAGATGTGTGTCATCCATTCACCTATATCCTCTATTGCAGGTAATTATTGTCTTTCAACTAAGCTATTAAAAAATAAAGGATGATTACAAGGAGTGCTTACTGATGGCAGCATAAAGATACCAAAAACGGTGCATTTTTAATGCTTAAAGAGTGTCCATCATTCTAATAATTATTTCATAAACCAATAATACACATGAAAATAAGCACCTTTATAATATGCTAGCTGAAGAGCCCGGCGCTGCCCTGGCATAGTAACTAACTGTGGCTAGTTATAACAAATTATAATAATTATCCTCCATCTCATAGTCCCGTGCCCATATACCCATCATACATATCCTCCACCCCTTAGTCCCATGCCCATATACCCATCATACACATCCTCCATCCCATAGTTCCGTGCCCATATACCCCTCATACATATCCTTCACCCCACAATCCCGTGCCCATATACAGTGCCTACAAGTAGTATTCAACCCCGTGCAGATTTAGCAGGTTTAATAAGATGCAAATAAGTTAGAGCCTTCAAACTTCAAACAAGAGCAGGATTTATTAACAGATGCATAAATCTTACAAACCAAAAAGTTTTGTTGCTCAGTTAAATTTTTATAAATTTTAAACATAAAAGTGTGGGTCAATTATTATTCAACCCCTAGGTTTAATATTTTGTGGAATAACCTTTGTTTGCAATTACAGCTAATAATCGTCTTTTATAAGACCTGATCAGGCCGGCACAGGTCTCTGGAGTTATCTTGGCCCACTCCTCCATGCAGATCTTCTCCAAGTTATCTAGGTTCTTTGGGTGTCTCATGTGGACTTTAATCTTGAGCTCCTTCCACAAGTTTTCAATTGGGTTAAGGTCAGGAGACTGACTAGGCCACTGCAACACCTTGATTTTTTGCCTCTTGAACCAGGCCTTGGTTTTCTTGGCTGTGTGCTTTGGGTCGTTGTCTTGTTGGAAGATGAAATGACGACCCATCTTAAGATCCTTGATGGAGGAGCGGAGGTTCTTGGCCAAAATCTCCAGGTAGGCCGTGCTATCCATCTTCCCATGGATGTGGACCAGATGGCCAGGCTCCTTGGCTGAGAAACAGCCCCACAGCATGATGCTGCCACCACCATGCTTGACTGTAGGGATGGTATTCTTGGGGTCGTATGCAGTGCCATCCAGTCTCCAAACGTCACGTGTGTGGTTGGCACCAAAGATCTCGATCTTGGTCTCATCAGACCAGAGAACCTTGAACCAGTCAGTCTCAGAGTCCTCCAAGTGATCATGAGCAAACTGTAGACGAGCCTTGACATGACACTTTGAAAGTAAAGATACCTTACGGGCTCGTCTGGAACGGAGACCATTGCGGTGGAGTACGTTACTTATGGTATTGACTGAAACCAATGTCCCCACTGCCATGAGATCTTCCCGGAGCTCCTTCCTTGTTGTCCTTGGGTTAGCCTTGACTCTTCGGACAAGCCTGGCCTCGGCACGGGAGGAAACTTTCAAAGGCTGTCCAGGCCGTGGAAGGCTAACAGTAGTTCCATAAGCCTTCCACTTCCGGATGATGCTCCCAACAGTGGAGACAGGTAGGCCCAACTCCTTGGAAAGGGTTTTGTACCCCTTGCCAGCCTTGTGACCCTCCACGATCTTGTCTCTGATGGCCTTGGAATGCTCCTTTGTCTTTCCCATGTTGACCATGTTTGAGTGCTGTTCACAAGTTTGGGGAGGGTCTTAAGTAGTCAGAAAAGGCTGGAAAAAGAGATAATTAATCCAAACATGTGAAGCTCATTGTTCTTTGTGCCTGAACTACTTCTTAATACTTTAGGGGAACCAAACAGAATTCTGGTGGGTTGAGGGGTTGAATAATAAATGACCCTCTGAAAAAACTTTTCCCAATTTAAAAAAAAAATAAACAAAGAAATAACATTCTTTTTTGCTGCAGTGCATTTCACACTTCCAGGCTGATCTACAGTCCAAATGTCACAATGCCAAGTTAATTCCAAATGTGTAAACCTGCTAAATCTGCAGGGGGTTGAATACTACTTGTAGGCACTGTACCCATCATACACATCCTCCATCCCATAGTTCCGTGCCCATATACCCATCATACACATCCTCCATTCCATAGTCCTGTGCCCATATATCCATCACACACATCCTCCATCCCATAGTCCTATGCCCATATACCCATCATGTGTATCCTCTATCCCATAGTCCCGCGCCCATATACCAATCATACATCCTTCATCCCATAGTCCTGTGCAAATATACCCGTCATACACATCCTCCATCCCATAGTTCCGTGCCCATATACCCATCATACACATCCTCCATTCCATAGTCCTGTGCCCATATATCCATCACACACATCCTCCATCCCATAGTCCTATGCCCATATACCCATCATGCGTATCCTCTATCCCATAGTCCCGCGCCCATATACCAATCATACATCCTTCATCCCATAGTCCTGTGCAAATATACCCGTCATACATATCCTCCATCCCATAGTCCTGTGCCCATATACCCATCACACATCCTCCATCCCATAGTACTGTGCATATACCCATCATACACAGCCTCCATTCCATAGTCCCATGCCCATATACCCATCCTCCATCCCATAGTCCTGTACCCATATACCCATCACACATCCTCCATCCCATAGTCCTGTGCCCATATTCCCATCAAACATGTCCTCCATCCTATAGTTTCATGCCAGTATACCCATCACACATCCTCCATCCCATAGTTCCATGCCCATTTACCCATTCTGACATAATTGTCACCATGGCAACTTATTATGACATCATCATTATCATGGCAACCATTATGACATAACCGTCAACATTCCAACATATTATGACGTCATCATCACATGGCAACCATTATGACATCACTGTCACCATTGCAACCTATTATGACATCATTGTCACCATGGCAACCATTATGACATCATCTTAGTCATGGCAACCTTTATGACATCATCATCACCATGGCAACCATTATGACTTCATCATTGATGCACACACACACACACACACACTCGTTTTATATATATATATATATATATATTATCCGAAAAATGTTCTTCTTTCCGGGCCAGGATTGATCAGTCTTTCAGATGTCTTCACTTTCCCCTCACTGAGATAGGAGATGGCGGCAGCTACTGATAAGGCTCTTTGTAGTTCTAAGTAGATGGGAGGAGGGAGGAGCCAGAAACAGAGTTCCACCCTCCCTCTCCCCCTTCTATAAAGATAGAATCTTATCAGTAGCAGGCCGCAATCTCCTATCTCAGTTAAGGGAAAGTCTGTATTGACTGAATACAGATTTTATCTCAGAATTCAGAATTTGTATTATTGACTGATTAATTTAGGAATAGAATAATCTCTGATAAGATATATTACATATATTACATATATATATATATTACATATATATATATATATATATATATATATATATATATATATATTTTTTTTTTATGTGTACTATTGATTTATGCAATAAGAATTAAAATGATGGTTACTTTTTCACATTATGTGTATTTTGGAAAAAAAAGCTACTCCAACTCTCAATATTGGCTGAATGACTATATAAAAAATTATATATATTAAAAAAACAATAAATTATTATTTGGGGTAATTTGAAAGTGTAAACTTTTCAGAAATATACAAGCCAAGTGTAAGATTTGTGAAAGGAAATTAGACACATTTTAATACATTCTTTTTAACTATTGCATGTCTCATAATAGCTATGTGGAGATTGATTTATAGTATTGTACTTTAAATTTAACAAAATTTTGGACTGAAAGGTCTAATTTAAAATTATTGTCCGATACCTATAATGCCCATTACACATATCTATCTTTAACCCTTAATCACTTTTGTAATTAGCTTGATTTTAAAATTCCCTTTTGTTCTCCCAGCCTACTATACCCAATGTCAGTTTTTTGCATTACATTATTTCTTCTGATGTTTTGTTTAAGAAGAGTTTCAAATGTGATGTCACAGGATGATGACCCTGCAGTCACTTCTCTATGGCTTCCCTTACACACCCCTAACCCCCAAAACAAAAGATGCTGTCGTCAGAGGATGGTACTGAGGTCTCTTACTACAGCATCTGTCATCGCCTGCCCTTGATGAGGTCCAGTTTCAGTAGCGGTGATTGAGAAGTAGCTGCAGTTCCTTCTCCACTGCCTCCATCTTCATTGGGAGATGGTACTGAGGACACTTACTACAGTATCTCTCATCACTGGCCCCTGATGAGTTCCAGTTTCAGTAGTGGTGATTGAGAAGTGGCTGCAGCTTCTGTCTCCACCGCCTGCATCTTTATCAGGTGATGGTACTGAGGTCACTTACTACAACCTCTCTCATCGCCGATCCCTGATAAGGTCCAGTTTCAGTTTCATCAAGGGATGGTGGTGACAAAAGTTGTGGTAATTGTCTACAGAGCCATCCCCAGATGATGTTCTGTTTTGGGTGCTGAGGGGTCTTGTAATTTGAGGAGAAGTGACTGCAGGGCCATCCTCCTTTGAGTGGCATTCACTTTGAGACTCTCCTCAAAAAAAAGTCACATGAAGTAAAATAATAATAAAAAAAATCATGTATAGGGAATTGCAATTGAGGGTGATTAATAAGGATAATGAATTTTAAAATAAAACAAATTAAAAGGGGAAATAGCTTAAACATAGATATTTAAACAGGTATTATAGTTATTGGACATTCCTTACAATTCTGCAGATAATTCTGTTAACCAACAGAGTTAATGCTATAAAACAAATATTGCACACCTTTTGGTGTCATTGATCTTTGCTTTTGGATGGTAAAAACCTGAGCAAAACTTCAATTTCCAAGTTGTTAACTAAAAAAATGAGTGCTAAATTTATTTTTATAGACTATTTATTAATGTAGTAAAAAATCCAGGCACCTATGTTCTGGATGGCAAAACTAGGTGGCACTTTATCTTTGCTATGTACTCCTTCAAAAAATGCAGTTGTATACTGGGTTCACTCTATGGTCAAGCTGTATGAAAGAAGCTTTGTAAGGGGTTCCTTGTGAAAAAAAAATGTGATTCACTTTGGGTGCTGTCTGGTCTCCTTTTTGTCAGGGTCCGCCCGTTAAACCCACATCAAAAAAACAAACATTGCCAAAATAGAGGTCTAGGACAAAACACAAAGTTGCTCTGTCTGCCTTATTACGCCACCAGCAGTTCCATCTGAATTCCCTTTTCAGAGTTTCAGACAGAATTTGGGGTGGAGCCACTAATGTACAGTGAATATAGCTGTCACATGGGACAGGGGGCTCTTTGTGCATGGTAGCTTGGCAGCTCTTAATAGGGTTTCCATGGACAGGCTTTGCACTATTAACTCCATTTAGCAGATCACAGGTGTTTCTCTCACTTTCACCTTTAAACCTTTACCAGTAAACCCCCATAAAGGGATCTCGACTTACACAGGGTGTTTGGAGCGGCCCCCATATGCAGGGCAGCGGGGTACTCGGTACCGGGTCCCTTGGTTCTGGGGATGTCACGGTGGCCTGACCCGGTCCGTGACCCTGCTAAGTGGCGCCCAATTAAAGATGTAGGTGACGGTGTAGGTCGCAGTAAATAACGAGGACACAGGTTGCAGTCTCTTTACCCTTTTACTGAAGGCTTCGGCTTCCGCAATCCAGAGCACTGCTAAAAGGGCTGGCTGAGACCGGACGGTCCGAAGGCACATCCAGAGTTCCCTTTGCAGGTGGAAATCAGTAGCCTACCTACTAGCGCCTGGGTGTTGTAGTACTTCCCTGCTGAGCACCACGGGATAGTCCTCACAAATGTTGTGCATGTTTCTGTTCTCTCTCCGTCCCCCAGATGATATGGATAGGACGCATCCGTATGACGGGGTAGGCCTGGAGTTATTTTATAGGGACCCTAGAGACGCCCCTCTCCCACAATTGCCTCCGATGTCTTCATTAGGTGAAAAGGTGAGACAGCCAACCTAGAGTTAACTGCCCTGCCCTAGTTCAAAGTAATGCGTAGAGTCTATTACTTCCTCGGCATTCTGGCCGCCGGCTACGCGCCTCAGAAGGATGTTGCCGATCTTGGGGCATGGGCAAAACCCAGTCAGCTTCTCTCTAACTTCCTATCCAACCCCCAGTTTTACCAGAGTGCGAGGAGTGGCCTAATACATAGAACCTTTTGCTCCCCCTGGTGGCTAGAGTGTGAAGTGTAATGTGTGACTGTGATACCTGGTCAGGTGAACTCCTTTAGTGCCATCAGACGTACCATCACTCCCCTTAGCGGCAGAGCGACGTTACTGCAACAGCCAGGACTCTGGGGCGCTGCACTTCCTAGTTAGGTCCATGGAGTGGCTGCTGGACGATGGAGAGGTGTGGCAAGGAATGGTCAGAAAATCACATCAGTGTCAAAAGGTCAGGAACAGAATTATATCATTCAGAAGCATAGTCTAAATACTGTCCGAGGTCAGAAACAGGAATCAACAAGCAAGGCAGTGGAAGAGAAATGTGTGAACCAGAGTAAAGGAACTTATAACTGGCAACTAGAAGCAGGAATCTTCGGGTTTAAATCATTCGAGCTCCTCCAAGAGCTCACAGGACAAAAGCAATTAGAATACCAAGTTCAGTAATTAACCCCCAAGCTCCCTGTATGAACAGCAAAACTAGTCTCAGAATATCAACTCAAACTTCTGCACTGTCACCCAGCATCTCCTGTAAGAAAGGCCCAGAGCCACCCAGTGACAGAAACAGAGAGAATGAGCACAGGTATGGATGCAACAATAGTGTTAACTTAAAACTAAGATTTTGAAGACAAAATTAGCTTTTTTAAGCATTTTTCCTCAAGTGCCTTTTGTTATATTGCATCATATGACTCAACTCTTTCAAGAGTCATATGACTTTCCCTCTGTGACAGTTGTTTCTTCATATCTGACTAGTTCTAAACTATTTTTGTTTCTGAAGGTACAATGATCTGAGAAATATGGAACAACAACAAGATATTTATCTTGGTAAAAAAAAGTATCTTCCTTTTCATTATTACCTTTAACAAATCATATTTTGTATGTTTTTCCTCATTTAAATGCCCTTTAAAGGGATTAGCTGGTTTAAAAACCCTTTTTCAAATATTTTTAGATGATACTAATGATATTTTTTTTTAGATAAATTCACCATTTATGAAAACCAATAAGTCAGAATTTAGATCAGCACCCTTCTAGCTATGCAGGATCAAGCATGCTAATATGTTATATGGACATTTTGCAAGCTTCATTGAGCACCATGTAGTTCTTTATTTGCCCCGAGGTGGCGCTGCAAGGTTTTTAAACTCTTGTTTCCAGGTTTCCCCAGAGAATTCAACTGGTCACTGTGAGTCCATGGTGAAATCTGTGGTCATATTATTTTTAATGGCATCTCTAATGATAAGCAAAAATCCTCTTTATGTGCTGATGTGGAAGATAAGTAAAAATCAAACATTCCTTGTATAAACAGTTTGCTGTAGAAATGTTTGTTCATTATTTCTTCAATCATGATACTGTTTACCTTAGTCACTATTGTAATTCATTTCCTTTTCTTGTAAATCTTTTTTCTTGCTTTTCCCTCTGCTTTTTTCTCGTTGATTTTTCTAAAAAAAATAAACTAGCAAGCAGAACAAAATACAGGAGCCGTAGTGTGTAATTTACAACACTGTAGTAAAACGGTCAAGCGATTTCAAGATAATGATTTTGAAAATTGACAGGATCCGCTGTGTGCTAATCAGCAGACAGCCTGGGCCCCAACAGAAGCTCTGATTCACAGCAGCCATGACAGCTATCAAGAGTCGGATGCTGCTGGTGCTTTTATAATCTGAGTAATTGTACTGGATTTTTTTATTACATAGCAAAGAAAATTAGACTTGTCACAATGAAATGACAGAAACTAAAATATCCCTGACTGTTTTACTATTTCTAACTTTAAAAATTGACAGTTTTTGTATCCATATCATTGTTAAGTAGCAATACATCAAAGGTAATTTATAAATAGTGAGTTACCAAATGTAATTTCACTCATAACAGAACATTACAAAAACTGTGCAAAAACTGCTACAAGTGAACATACATACTGTAATATATTGTAGCACTTTTTATTCTCTTGAAAACAGTAAACTCACAGTTAATTAATTCGTAAATCATAAATCAGACGAGCGCAATGCGAGAAAACATTGCATTGTACTCTGACCAATCTTAGTAAATGAGTTAGTGCTCATCTGCAAATTTTTCTTCAGCTCTAACCGGACAGAGGAAAATGTCACGGCATGCTGCAAGTGGATGAAAGAATCAAAACGCATTCGCCAATGCAAGTCAATGGGTGGGAAAAAAAAAATCGGGCACCACACAGACCATGCATGTGCAGTCTGATTTTTACACACACATCTCAAAGGAAACCGACAGACTAGAATAGTTAGAATAGATATATAGAATAGACAGAGTGGATAGATTCAATAGTTATGTAAAATAGATAGATAGATAGATAGATAGATAGATAGATAGATAAAAGGATAGATAGATATTAAATGTCACAAACCCCTACACATAATAAACTTTCACCCTTTGGTACCTTTCATGTGGCACAAAAGAGTGTTTTGTTTGGCCCTTTTTTACCTATTAAGTAAATAATTTTAAAAAATGATTTGCGGTCCCCTCTATTTTTGATATCTAGCCAAGATAAAGCAGCTGCCGGTTTATATTATCAATATAGCAAAAGCTCGGCACTCAACTTAACGTAAGACAGGTGATTTCATAGTGTCCACAAAATAACAGAGACGTTTCGGTCCTACATCAGGACCTTCATCAGTCACAGTTGATAAATGTGAGGGAGCGAGTGGACCCACAGAATTGCAGTATAGCCCCAAATAAAGCAATATACCTTAAAATATCAGGACATAAGTGCCGTGCCTGTGTGGGATGCGGAATCCACCGCTGGTCCATGCTTATATTATCAGGCTGGGAAGGTCACTGGCTTCTGCAGGCTTCACAACCTAAAAATACAAACTCACAGTTGCCCCAGAATTGGTGCATCACAGATGAATCAATTCTGGCACTTCACCCCAGCTCTTTCTAATTGCCTTGTTGTGTTGCCAATCTTGGCAATAGTTTATGGGGTTGATGTAATCTTTGTTAGGTCAGCTGGCGTCAATCCCTGGTGTTAGTACTGGAGAGCTGCTAATTAGACACCCTCATTGCAATCCCAGTAATCAAAAATAAAAACACACAGAAAAAAATTGTTAATTTTAAAAAACACTCCCCCACACCTCGTTCACCAATTTATTAAGCAAAAAAAAACACGAAGACCAGTCATATTTCACCGCATCTGAAGAAGTCTAAAAATGGGAACCTGAAAGACATAAAAAGAGAGAAATAAAAAAATAAAAACAAGAGACATTCATTCACCAATCTTTTATTAAAAAAATCCCTGAAGCTCGTAACTAATTCATGGAGATCCCACAATGTCTACCAATCCTGTACTGCAACCTATGGGAGTGTCATTCTGAGAGTGATGCTTCATATGTCACTCCCAATCATGTCTCAAGAGCAATGACATTAGTAATTCAGTAACATCATCATTCCTGAGACAGGACTGGAAGTGACCCATGGTTGCAGTACAGAATCAAAATTTCTAACCCCCCAGGGGCTCTGAACAGTGTGGCCCTCAGTAATTACAGCTCGAATCAGAGTCACTGAGTCTCATAGAGGCCAGCGAGACTGCGACTCTGGGAGGAAATATACATTCTATATAAGTTCTTTCATAATTTCACCCATCTGACCTCATTTTTGAACATATTTGAACATAACAACGCCAGGCCACATATTGCTAATTCTACTGTGGGCAGCCTGAATGGCCTGTCTCCCATTGAGCATATGTGGGGCATCACTGGTCTGCAATTGCACAGAGAACTGCCAGCAATGGATGTTGATGATTTGCCCAAGTGCATTCAGCATGATAGAACATTCCTCAGGCAGCTTTTAATAACCACAATGAAAACAACCAAGCCGTGCAAGTGCAGGGAGTGTGGCACTCATAATCGATTCTGAATAAATTGAGATGTGTTATTTATTTTTCCATTTCATTTATATATAATTATAGATTCTGTAAATTACATAATTTCACTACTCTTCTTCTCAGTGTTACAATTTAGGTATGTGTAGCAATTATATTTTTTTTTTATTCTTATTAATAATGGTAAAATGGAATACTAATAATTTTTAAGTTAAAAAGGAACTTAAGAGCTTTTGTGGACTGAAAAATTAATACTCATAAAATGAGTTTAATTTTTTGGCCAAAAGTTAACACTTAACCTATCAATGGAATAAGGGAAAAATGTCTGATCATGCAATTAAAAATTGGACCAGCATTGCAAGTGAAAGTTCTGTGCCATACAGCAATACACTAGTCTGTATATAATGGGGAAAAGAATAGGTGTATATAAGGCACCAGCATTCCAAGATAAAAAGGATAGGGTCCTCTAACCTCTGTATCTGTCTGTCACTATTAGTTTGCTTATTGTCATTTCTATTTGTGTGTTTATGAAACCCCTCCTCATGTACAGCACCATGGAGTCAATGCCACTCTAGAAATAAATAATAATACAGTTCTGCTCACCATTATTCGCAGCTCTAGACTGTAAAATATCTTCAGAAATAAGTGGAAATGTACCAAAGTTATTGTTAGGGTTGGTGGAACGCACTAATTAAAATATAATAATAAAGTGTGTTCGCCACCCGGGGACCCATGTGCAGAGATGTAAAACTGCCACTAATGTGAACAAAGGCAAACTAAAGGTAGCGGAATAGCAACCTAAATGCACAGTGTTATCCATCACACTTTGTGAACAGAAAACTAAGTAGCAAGCTCTGTTACTCCACAGAGTGGCAACATACATCAGAGCACTGGGTGCTGTACCCTGTTAAATGTCACAGGAGTACGACAAATAATGACACTAGTTGGGGTCCCTATAGCTTAAAGGGAACCTGTCACCCAAGCAGGGCCTATTAAGGTAAAAGAGCTACCTTCTGCAGCACTAAGGCTGCATTCTGTGAAGGTGGCTCTTATGTTTTTGCTCCCTAATAACGCTGAAATATTCACTTTTATAAATTGCACACCATACCTGTATTGAGTCCAGGGGGTACATTTTTCCCCCCTGACTCAAGTAAGTATAAAAGTGAATATTTCAGTGTTATTAGGGATCAAAAACATAAGAGCCACCTTCACAGAATGCAGACTTAGTGCTGCAGAAGGTGGCTCTTTTACCTTAATAGGCCCTGGGGGGTGACAAGATCCCTTTTAGCCCCCCAGGAAAGTCTAGGCTGGTGGTTGTGCCTGCTCTGAAACTCGGCTGTGCCAATCAAACAAACGACCAGAGACAGATGCTAAGTCCAAGTGGGAGTTCCCACCCTACACTGCCTGCCTAGACACATAATCACCGCTATAAGAACGGTCCACACACATGTGCTCACAGAGTGGTAGTGCATCCACTCACACTCACAATCACAAATGGTATTAGAGCACAGGCGTGTGCCATTGAGAGCCTTTTGTACCTTAAACTCAAGTCCATACAGACAAGACCTTGCCTGTGGACCAATGTGAAGCTGCCTCATCACTGAGCAGCTGACATCCGAGCACCAATGAGAAGGCGCCATATCATGGACATGCTCAGTAGGGTGAAATCTGGACTAAGGCTCCAGAGCATAACGCTGCACATCTATATCAGTAGTCACCATAGGCTTAATTGGAAAACCAGCAGTAACTACACATACAGCAAGAGCCTGGGTTAGGCCCCAAAACCGATGTACTTGCTGAGCAGCACTCACAGCAGTCAAAGCTGAATGTTAGACTGCACAAACAAACAAAGCTTGGGATCCATCCTGAGCAGTGGGAGAATCCCTAATGGTTAAATCCTCAGGATTTTTAATTAGTGTTCCAAAGTAATACAACAATAAACCATTGTTCTTCAACTTACATGTTGCAATTTCAATAAAGAAAGAGCATGTGCAGCAAAAGCGGCACACCTAATTAATACTTGGTTGCACAGCCTCCAAACGGTTCTTGTATCAATAAGCTTCTTGCATTTCCCACTCTTCCCTTGCAGTATCTTCAAACTCTTTTTCCCAATGGCAGATTTAAGCTCACCCACAGATTTTCAATGGGCTTGAGGTCAGGACTCATTGCTGGTTATTTTAAAACAGTTCAGTTTTTCTTTTTCAACCATTCCTGTGTAATTTTGGACATGTGCTTTTGGTCATTACCTTGCTGGAGGACCCACAACCTTTGACCAGAACCAAGTTTTCTTTGCCTGGATAGAACATTTTGCTCTAAAATCTCTTGATGATTCTCTGATTTCATGATTCCTGTAATATGGTCAAGGCCTCCAGTACCACATGCATCAAAGCAACACCGCAGCATTATGGATCCTCCATCATGTTTAACTGTCAGGATGGTGTTATTTTACTTACAAGCTTCATTGCACTGTCTGTAAAAAAAACTGTTGCTTTGCATTGCCAAAAAGCCCTATTTTTGTTTTATCTGTCCACATAAATTTTTCCCAGAAAGATTGTGGTTTGTCAAGGTACACTTTGGCAAAGATCAGTTGTTTCTTTTTTTGTCTTTTCTTCAGCAATAGTTTCTTCCTTGGCCTTCACCCATAAAGCATAAAGCTATGCATGGTTTTGTGTGTGGCATATTGTTCTTCTTGAAACCGGGACCCCAGACAATTCCAGTTTGGCCTTCAGGCATTTAGATGTTTGACTTGGTGTTTTTCCACCATTCACCCCAACCTCCGAAGACATCTCTTGTCCTTTTCCCTCTTTTCCCCACATCGAGGGAGGTTCTTGATGGTACCATGTCTGACAAATTTCTTAATAACACTGTGCACTGTTGAAACTGGGATAGCAAGGTCTTTGGAGATGGTCTGATACCCCTTAGAAGTCTATGGTTTGCTAATAATACCAATTCTGATGTCCTTAGACAGCTCCGTTGTCTTCAACATTGTGACAAAGGAAAAGGGCCTAACATTTGGCTTTTTAATACACTGAGGTCATCATTCATTGGCTAATTCATGTCACATGGGCACAGACAATTAATCACAGTTGATTCTCATTTGTGATTTACCACAGGCGAGTCAAAATGTGTTTCCATACTAATTTAATGTAAAGGTTGACAGTGACACAGCAAGCTTTAGGCTTCTCTAATTTTACCTCCCATTGTTTTTTGTTTTAATTGTTGTTTATCATTTGCTATTTTGCATTTAACACAAGTGCTCAACACAAAGTGTAATAATAATAAAGTACATTCTCCCAACTAGCCTAATGTATGGTTGAGCTAGAGATAAATAAATAAGTAGTGTTGAGCATTCCGATACCGCAAGTATCGGGTATCGGCCGATACTTGCGGGTATCGGAATTCCGATACCGAGATCCGATACTTTTGTGGTATCGGGTATCGGTATCGAAACAACATTAATGTAAAAATGTGTAAAATAAAGAATTAAAATAAAAAAATAGGGATATACTCACCCTCTGACGCGCCCTGGACTTTACCGCCGTAACCGGGAGCCTTCTTTGCTTCAAATGCGCGCGTTTTCTTCATTCCGTGACGTCACGGCTTGTGATTGGTCGCGTGCCGCCCATGTGGCGGCGGCGCGACCAATCACAGCAAGCCGTGACGTAATTTTAGGTCCTTCAGTATTTTAAAATTACGTTCCGGCTTTGTGATTGGTCGCGACGCGAAGCGACCAATCACAAGCCGTGACGTCACGGGAGGCAGGACAAGCGCGCATTTTAAAATGCACGCGTGTCCAGCCTCCCGTGACGTCACGGCTTGTGATTGGTCGCATCGCGGCGCAACCAATCACAGCAAGCCGTGACGTAATTTTAGGTCCTTCAGTATTTTAAAATTACGTTCCGGCTTTGTGATTGGTCGCGACGCGGTAAAGTCCAGGGCGCGTCAGAGGGTGAGTATATCCCTATTTTTTTATTTTAATTCTTTATTTTACACATTTATATGGATCCCAGGGCCTGAAGGAGAGTTTCCTCTCCTTCAGACCCTGGGAACCATCAGGGATACCGTCCGATACATGAGTCCCATTGACTTGTATTGGTATCGGGTATCGGTATCGGATTGGATCCGATACTTTGCCGGTATCAGCCAATACTTTCCGATACCGATACTTTCAAGTATCGGACGGTATCGCTCAACACTATAAATAAGTCATGGTTGTGTTAACAGAACCAATTGTAAAGTAAACAAATCCATGATAAATCCCAATATAGACAAAATAGCAATAAGTAGTAGAATATACTGGCATGCATGAACACAGCAAAATATAATGAAAGTGTATATAATTATAATATAAAGTTGAAGAAGAGGTCTAAAGGGCAAAATAGAAAATAAATGAATAGATAAAAAGAAAAATATACCAGAAAATTAGGATCCGATCATAGATGGACGTGTCACCCACTAGGTACACAACCCACAAGAAATATGAAAGAGGAAGAGAGTCTAAGACCCCACAAAATGTGGCTTCCTCAGGGGTAAGATGGCTGTTATTTGCCCCTAATTGACCAATTCCTTTAAGTTTACAGTATGTACATTGAATTTCAGCTTCAGAAATCAAAAGGTGCATCCAGTGAGGACTTGATGCCTTCTCACAAAACTACCCTTTTGATTAAATTAGAATGTGAATATTTATCCAGATTGTAAGAGCTGGTTGTTAATTTTAACTCATGCAAAACTAGATTCACAAAGGAATATTTAGTGCAGTTTTTCAGTTATAGATGGAGATCCATTCTGTTTGAATATTATGTTGCAGGTCTCTATGTTATTTGTGCAGTGCAGATACTCTCATACAAAAGAAATTAACATCATCACATGCAAATAGTATATCAGAAGATTGATACGTTAGAACTTGTATTTATCTTTTTTTATTTACATCATGTTTTGACTAAAAGCTACACCATGAATATGTGGCATATAGGATTTTAGCAATATTTCCAAATCTAAGAATCTGGTGATCTTTTCAGTGGGGACAGTATGTGTTATTTGAGTTAAGTAGCGCTGGATATTATGAAAAATTTACTTTTGTAATTAACTTTCGTGATCTAGTTTGAATTCTCTTATGAAATGGATGCAGAACAACAGAGGTGATATTTATTATATATTGCATCATGGCCCCAGCAGGTGTAGGACATGAGAATACAGTGGTCAGACCATTAACTCCTTTTCTTTATAATTGTTAATGTCAGGTTCCTGTCAATAACTTCATATGCCAAGAACATTTTCCTGTTAAGTTCAGCAAGAACGAAATGGACTGAACATAAAATAAATAAATATAAGGAATATTAATTACATATTAAAAGCAAAGTTGTTTGGAAATTACATTGAATAATCCTTCTTATGCTGTAGATTTCCCTGTGCTGCCAGGATAATTGACTTTTACAGTTGGAGATCATTCTGGGTCCATAAATTGTTTAGTGAATTTGAGAGTATGATCATGAGATGAAAAAATGTATAGAGTTGTGTGAAAAAGTATTTGCCCCCTTCCTGATTTCCTATTCTTTTGCATGTTTGTCACAATGAAATGTTTGAAATAACCAAAAGTATTTAAATATTAGACAAAAAATGACACAAGTAAACACAAAACGTGTTTTTTTAAATGGACTTAATAAGAGAAAAAGAAATCCAAACCTACAGGGCCCTGTGTGAAAAAGTGATTGCCCCCTAAACCCAATAACTGGTTGGGGTACCCTTAGCAAGCTGTGTGTGAACATGTAATCTCATTAAAAAGGTATTTGTTAGTTAATCTTAAAAAAACAAAACAGCAGCCCAGTGTGACTTACTAGCAATAATCACATTACATAAAATAATTAAATTAATTAAAAAAGCATAATAGCATAGACCAAAATTGAAAATACTTAGAAGATCCCTATACTGCTCACACTATCAGAGTACCTAGCATCTGTGGCATCGCCATTATCCACCAGGCCTCCTGATGAACCGTATGGTTGAGGAAATGGGTTGAGGCATAATCTACCTGCATGATAAGTCCCTATCTTACTATTGTTTCTGAGTTTTCTCTCTTATTCATCTGCTTAGAATATTTTCCTTGCATGACCCTTAATGATTGGTCTATATCCCACCCTAGCATCCATCTGATACTATTTATGAAAAGGCTGGGAGGATAAAATTAGCAGAGTCCATTTTATAGAAATAATTTTTACTCTATAGGGTATTTGGCTCGTAGGAGTGAATTTATTTTTTATTTTCATTGCCATCTTGTATATCTTGTCAGCTATCTACAAAATACCCCCAGGGGATATATTGTTTGTTACTGTTTAGAAGGATATTCCTTGATTTCCAAGTTGAGAATACTATAAATGTACCTATGCTTACATTTCATATCTTAAAATGTATTTGTTTTCCTACCTGCTTAATATAAGGGAAATTAATGGAAGACAGGGCTAGTCTTCATTGAGTGGGGGGCGTAAAAAAATCGTTCTCTCAGGGTGCCAACCTGCACAGCAAGGCAGAAGCAAGTTAGGGATATTGTAGGACCTTCTAGGTATTTTCAATTATGGTCTTGCTATTATGCTTTTTTGACTGATTTAATTATTTTATGCAATTTGATTATTGCTATTATGTCACACTAGTTTGGTGTTTTATTTTTAAAGATTAATTAATAAATACACTTTTTAATGGGATTACATGTTCACACAAGATTACATTCCCTAGTTTCCAGACAAATTTTTCACACTACCCTTAACAACAACCACAATCAAGCATTTGCGATAACTCTGGAGGAACTTTGGCCCACTCATCTTTGCAGAATTGTTGCATTTCAGCCACATTGGAGGGCTTCTGAGCATTAATCACCTGTTTAAGGTCATGCCACAGTATCTCAATTGGATTAAATTGATTTTTACTTTTACAAAGTAATTTTTTAGATTCAATTACTTTGTTTTTCTTTTGTTCCGGTATTTCTTTGGATGGCGACATGATGTCTAGCTTTTGAGCATCTTTTGGCCTGCTTAAATCAGACAGGCAGGTCCAATTTAAGTGATTTCTTAATTGAGAACAGGTACAGCACTAAACAGACCTGGGAGTGGCTAAGAAAGTTGAACTCAGCTTCCCAAAGATGTGATAAACCACAGTTAATTTATGTTTTAAGGGATATAATCATTTTTTCACACAGGGTCATGCATATTTGAATTTCTTTTAATCTTAATTATAAAGACATTAATTTATAAATTGCATTTTGTGATTGATTGTGTTATCTTTGTCTAATATTTAAATTGTTTAGTGATCTGAAACATTTAAGTGTGACAAACATTCATACAAATAGGAAATCAGGAAAGGGGCAAACACCTTTTCACAAAACTGTATATATTGTTGACAATAAATATTCAGAGAAGTTTTAAATAATGTTTTAATTGATGCCAATTAAAAAAAATGAATATAATTAAAGCTTGTTTTTATTTGGCAGGTTAATGAATAGAAACTATGGTATCTGCTTTGTATTCAAAGGATTTAAAATAATTTTGGGATTTCTCAATTTTCAGATTTGCTAAATAAAAAATAGATGTAGAAAAACAAGCATTTCCAGGTGGCATTTGGAATCTCAAGAGATGTTGTGATCACACTTATAAAAAAGGCAGCACACTGCAGCGCTAAGACATGCAAACATGAAACATGAAAACTGAACTGCAATACTGCACTAGAAATATGAAAAATGAGAGCGTTTAGCGCATAAAAATGGCCAATTTTATGTGTACCTGATAGCCCCTTTACGGCATCTCTCTTATATCAGGTCCTACGCTTGCCTACCTCGCTGAGAATAAACGTCTCCATGTGAATGGGTACCTGTGAAAAACCTCTTCCTAGACTCATATTCTCTCTCTCTGTGGAGGGGTGCTGGACCTGCTGTAATTAAAACACCTGAGGCTAGGAGGCGGAGTGCTCAGTCAGAAGGCTAAATAATATATTTGAAAAAACTGACCGTCACATCCATACATAGACTAAGTGTGAACAGGTGCTGAACCTAGAGTAACCAACTCATATACAGTCAAGTAAAAAAGGCAGCACACTGCAGCGCTAAGACATGCAAACATGAAACATGAAAACTGAACTGCAATACTGCACTAGAAATATGAAAAATGAGAGCGTTTAGCGCATAAAAATGGCCAATTTTATGTGTACCTGATAGCCCCTTTACGGCATCTCTCTTATATCAGGTCCTACGCTTGCCTACCTCGCTGAGAATAAACGTCTCCATGTGAATGGGTACCTGTGAAAAACCTCTTCCTAGACTCATATTCTCTCTCTCTGTGGAGGGGTGCTGGACCTGCTGTAATTAAAACACCTGAGGCTAGGAGGCGGAGTGCTCAGTCAGAAGGCTAAATAATATATTTGAAAAAACTGACCGTCACATCCATACATAGACTAAGTGTGAACAGGTGCTGAACCTAGAGTAACCAACTCATATACAGTCAAGTAAAAAAGGCAGCACACTGCAGCGCTAAGACATGCAAACATGAAACATGAAAACTGAACTGCAATACTGCACTAGAAATATGAAAAATGAGAGCGTTTAGCGCATAAAAATGGCCAATTTTATGTGTACCTGATAGCCCCTTTACGGCATCTCTCTTATATCAGGTCCTACGCTTGCCTACCTCGCTGAGAATAAACAGGTACCCATTCACATGGAGACGTTTATTCTCAGCGAGGTAGGCAAGCGTAGGACCTGATATAAGAGAGATGCCGTAAAGGGGCTATCAGGTACACATAAAATTGGCCATTTTTATGCGCTAAACGCTCTCATTTTTCATATTTCTAGTGCAGTATTGCAGTTCAGTTTTCATGTTTCATGTTTGCATGTCTTAGCGCTGCAGTGTGCTGCCTTTTTTACTTGACTGTATATGAGTTGGTTACTCTAGGTTCAGCACCTGTTCACACTTAGTCTATGTATGGATGTGACGGTCAGTTTTTTCAAATATATTATTTAGCCTTCTGACTGAGCACTCCGCCTCCTAGCCTCAGGTGTTTTAATTACAGCAGGTCCAGCACCCCTCCACAGAGAGAGAGAATATGAGTCTAGGAAGAGGTTTTTCACAGGTACCCATTCACATGGAGACGTTTATTCTCAGCGAGGTAGGCAAGCGTAGGACCTGATATAAGAGAGATGCCGTAAAGGGGCTATCAGGTACACATAAAATTGGCCATTTTTATGCGCTAAACGCTCTCATTTTTCATATTTCTAGTGCAGTATTGCAGTTCAGTTTTCATGTTTCATGTTTGCATGTCTTAGCGCTGCAGTGTGCTGCCTTTTTTACTTGACTGTATATGAGTTGGTTACTCTAGGTTCAGCACCTGTTCACACTTAGTCTATGTATGGATGTGACGGTCAGTTTTTTCAAATATATTATTTAGCCTTCTGACTGAGCACTCCGCCTCCTAGCCTCAGGTGTTTTAATTACAGCAGGTCCAGTACTCCTCCACAGAGAGAGAGAATATGAGTCTAGGAAGAGGTTTTTCACAGGTACCCATTCACATGGAGACGTTTATTCTCAGCGAGGTAGGCAAGCGTAGGACCTGATATAAGAGAGATGCCGTAAAGGGGCTATCAGGTACACATAAAATTGGCCATTTTTATGCGCTAAACGCTCTCATTTTTCATATTTCTAGTGCAGTATTGCAGTTCAGTTTTCATGTTTCATGTTTGCATGTCTTAGCGCTGCAGTGTGCTGCCTTTTTTACTTGACTGTATATGAGTTGGTTACTCTAGGTTCAGCACCTGTTCACACTTAGTCTATGTATGGATGTGACGGTCAGTTTTTTCAAATATATGTGATCACACTTATACTCACACCACTGGACAGATTGTCTTTATACATCTACAACTTGTAAAATCAAGAATTTCTCATTAAATGTACAGAAGATGGCTGCTTTGAAACATTTAAATTCAGCAACAAGCTATTGCCAGTATAATATACATTCCTCTTTTCTGCATGAGCAGTGATCTCTGTAGTGACCCTCCTGTTAAAGGGTGGGCTAGCTTAGAAAAGTTTACATGCTCTATGATCTAAGGGGTATTGTTTCTCCTTTCGGTGAGTGACATGCCAGGCCTGGCATGTCAGAGTGAGGAGATTTATACACCGTGCATGCGCCATTGGGAAATAAATTATACAAATTGCCTCTTCTTTAACCCTTAGATCCCAGTCTTGCAACCCTTATCTAACCAAATAAGATCTCATATTTTACACTGACTAGGGTCAACACCTTGAAATCCCGCTTCTGTATATTGAGATTTTGGTTTGGTTTTTATCTTAAGTCATGTAAAAAAGCTTGTTAAAGAGTAAATTTTGACTTTTTGGAATGATACTTCCAATTGGTGGCACTAATAGCTGAAACCCGAATGCAGCTGAGCCGAGTAAAGTTCATTTCCTCCCAGCAGCAGGGCTCTAAGTGATGGGTGCCAGGCCGGGTCAGAACGCTAATAACCTTCAGATTAACTCTGTATCTACAGGGTAATAACATTTATCCCAGTTAAAGGTTCCTGCAAGAAAGGTGTCATATTAATGCCTAATGTTCATTTTAAAATTGTTAAAATTTGAGTAAATTAAGTTAACCCTTTATCTTCAAGTTACATGTTTTTTCATGTGACAGGTTCTCTTTAAAAGTAATTATTCACCCTAGAAAGGAAAAATGACTATGCAATTGTTATATAGTTTACCTTTGTTCCCTTTACAACCTTTGATGTATAGCTGCCATGTGCCTCTGATCAGCTGTCATATGCCTCTAACAGCTGCAGGTGGATTCAAGATCCATGTACAACTGATAACCAGTTAAATGGTGCTGTCTATCACTGACAGCGTCATTTAACATGCGTTGGCAGGAAGCACGACACATGTCCTGCCAATTGACCTCACTGTCACGTGATGGAGGGGCACTGATAGGTTGTCATGACAGCTAGGGGTCTGTAGAAAATCTGTCGATGCTAGCTCATGGCTGGCATTCATAGGAGGTCATGATTTTTGCTACGCATAGCAGTACTAATACACTGTTATGTACTCTATGGCACAGGTGATTGGATGATTGCAGTTTTTAGCCTCCTAAGGAGATTATTTAAGTCAGTAAAAAAAGTTTTAAAAAATATTGAAAAAGTAAAAAAGAACACAAAAGTTCAAATTACCCCTCTTTTGCCCCACTGAAAACAAAACAATAAAAATTACACATGTTTGGTATTGCTCATTCAGAAATGTCCGATCTATCAAAATATAATGTAAATTAATCCAATTGGCAAAATGGCGCAACAAGAAAAAAAATTTAAACTCCAGGATTACGATCTTTTGACCTCCACAACATTGAAAATAAATGCAGTAATAGATGCTCAAAACATTGTATTGACCCTAAAATAGTATCAATAAAAACTTCCCCTCAGAGCGCAAAATAAAAGCCTTCACCCAATCACCAAAAAAATGGAGATGCTGTGGGTCTCGGAAAATGGTGACATAAGCAAATATTTTTTTCTTACAAATTTCTGAACTTTTTCCCCACTTAAAGGGAATCTGTCAACAGGTTTTTGCTATGTAATTTGAAGACAGCATGTGGTAGGGGGGTAAAACACCGATTTCAGCAATGCCTCTCTTATCAAGCTAGGTTTTGTTTGCTTACAATTATTGCTTTTGCACCAGTAGCTTATCATTGCTGTTACTAGTTGGTCACATGAGCCTTGGTCCAACATGCTGCCTCCCCCTGTGACAAGCAGCTCACTGTCTATGGACATTATATATTACAAGCCTGGTTTGGGCAGGGTTAGTTTTTCAACTCTGCTTAATTGCTAAATCTAAAAACTCTGATTGTGTGAGAATTGCTGCACCCAGAAACCTAAGTGATACATTGTTGGATTCAGCTTCTTTTTGCCTACACCAGGCTGCACTCAGATGAGGTAGCAAAAACCTTCTGACAGATTTCCTTTAAATAAAAAAGAACATAAACGAGTTTGGTATCTGTGTACTTGTACTGACCTGGGGAATTATGACAGCAGGTCAGTTTTAGCATCTAGTGAACATGGTAAATAAAAAAAACAAAACTAAAAAACAATTGTGTAATTGCACTTTTTTGCAATTTCAAAGCACTTGAATTTTTTTCCCATTTCTAGTACACTATATGGTAGAACCAATGGTGTATCTAAAGGTACTATTCATTCCACAAAAAGCAAGCACTCGTGTGTAGTGTTGAGCGATACCGTCCGATACTTGAAAGTATCGGTATCGGAAAGTATCGGCCGATACCGGCAAAGTATCAGATCTAATCCGATACCGATACCCGATACCAATACAAGTCAATGGGACTCATGTATCGGACGGTATTCCTGATGGTTCCCAGGGTCTGAAGGAGAGGAAACTCTCCTTCAGGCCCTGGGAACCATATTAATGTGTAAAATAAAGAATTAAAATAAAAAATATTCCTATACTCACCTCTCCGACGCAGCCTGCACCTTACCGAGGGAACCGGCAGCGTTGTTTGCTTAAAATTCGCGCTTTAACTTCCTTACGTGAAGTCCCGGCTTGTGATTGGTCGCGCGCCGCCCATTTTAAAATGCGCGCGTGTCCAGCCTCCCGTGACGTCACGGCTTGTGATTGGTCGTGTCGCCCATGTGACCGCGACGCGACCAATCACAACGCCGGAACGTAATTTTAAAATCCTGAAGGACCTGAAATTACGTCACGGCTTGTTGTGATTGGTTGCGTCGCGGTCACATGGGCGACGCGACCAATCACAAGCCGTGACGTCACGGGAGGCTGGACACAAGCGCATTTTAAATTGCGCACGTCTCCTGCCTCCCGTGACGTCATGGCTTGTGATTGGTCGCGTCGCCCATGTGACCGCGACGCGACCAATCACAACGCCGGAACGTAATTTTAAAATACTGAAGGACCTAAAATTACATCACGGCTTGCTGTGATTGGTCGCGTCGCGGCCACATGGGCGGCGCGCGACCAATCAGAAGCCGTGATGTCACGGAAGGAAGGAAAAGCGCGCATTTTAAGCAAAGAACGCTGCCGGTTCCCTCGGTAAGGTGCAGGCTGCGTCGGAGAGGTGAGTATAGCAATATTTTTTATTTTAATTCTTTCTTTTACACATTAATGTTGTTTCGATACCGATACCCGATACCACAAAAGTATCGGATCTCGGTATCGGAATTCCGATACCCGCAAGTATCGGCCGATACCCGATACTTGCGGTATCGGAATGCTCAACACTACTTGTGTGGCTATATTGGCAGAAAGCTGAAAAAGTTACAGCTCTGGGAAGAAGGGGAGTAAAAACGAATGTGTAAAAATGCTTATTAAAACCTTACCTTACCTTACTTGTAGAAATCCGTTTTGCTGTTTTATAGAAATCCAAAGAATAAATTATATATTAATGGGTGCAAGTTTAGTGGATGGGCCCTGCAATCATAGCTCTTCTGCCTCTCTCCCTATAACCACCTGCTGCCTCGCAGACAGCAGGCAGGGAATGTAGATTGAAAGTGCAGGGCCCTCCCACTGCATTTGGAACTCATTAGCATAGAATTCAGCCATGAATTTCTCTAGAACATCAAAGCATATTTCCAAATACAAGGTAAGGAATTACTTAGCATTAAAGCGCCTTTATGTATACATATACAGCTCTGGCAAAAATTTGTCTTTATAGGTATATTTTTGAGTAAAATGTAAATTGTTCTTTTATTCTATAAAGTTTTGACAACATGTCTCCGAATTTCCAACAATAATTTTTGTATTTTTTAAATTTAAAAAAACTAACAAACCAGTGCTTCCAGACCTCAAAAAATGCAAAATGCAAAGAAAACAAGTTCATAATCATTTAGAAACAACAATCCTAATGTTTTAACTCAAGAAGAGTTCAGAAATTAATATTTTGTGGAATTTTGGCCAGTGTCAGGCAGCTGCTACAAAGGCAAATAAGGAGGAGAACATAATTTTACCTCTATACAAGTCACTAGTGCGACCACACTTAGAATACTGTGCACAGTTCTGATCTCTGGTGTATAAGAAAGACATAGCTGAACTAGAGCGGGTGCAGAGAAGAGCGACCAAGGTTATTAGAGGACTGGGGGGTCTGCAATACCAAGATTGGTTATTACACTTGGGGCTATTTAGTTTGGAAAAACGAAGGCTAAGGGGTGATCTTATGTTAATGTATAAATATATGAGGGGACAGTACAAAGACCTTTCTGATGATCTTTTTAATTATAGACCGGTGACAGGGACAAGGGGGCATCCTCTACGTCTGGAGGAAAGAAGGTTTAAGCATAATAACAGACATGGATTCTTTACTGTAAGAGCAGTGAGACTATGGAACTCTCTGCCGTATGATGTTGTAATGAGTGATTCATTACTTAAATTTAAGAGGGGACTGGATACCTTTTTGGAAAAGAATAATGTTACAGGGTATATATATTAGATTCTTTGATAGGGCGTTGATCCAGGGAACTAGTCTGATTGCCGTATGTGGGGTCGGGAAGGAATTTTTTCCCCATGGTGGAGCTTACTCTTACCACATGGGTTTTTTTTTGCCTTCCCCTGGATCAACATGTTAGGGCATGTTAGGCTATGGGTTGAACTAGATGGACTTAAAGTCTTCCTTCAACCTTAATAACTATGTAACTATGTAACTATATAACCATGATTTTTAATCACAGCTTTCATGCATCTTGGCATGCTTCCCACCAGTCTTTCACACTGCTCCTGGCGCAACAATTTAAGCAGTTCTTTGTTTGATGGCTTGTGACTATCCATCATCCTCTTGATTACATTACAGAGGTTTTCAATAAGGTTCAGGTCTGGAGATTGGGCTGTCCATGACAGGGTTTTGATGTGGTGGTCTCTTAATTTTTGCCAGAGCTGTATATTCCCGATGACAGATTCTATTTACTTTATATCAACACCCCCACAGCACTAGTAAGGCAGGAAAAGCATGTTTCACATTTACCACTAAGCTCCCCATACCCCATGACCATCTTGGATGCAGGAGGATCTTTACACTAGTATCAATGGAGGAGGCAGCAAATGGCAAAGGCAGGGCAGCAGGTAGGGTGACTATACATGACAAATGTGAGTGAAAAAGCTGAATCTCAATGAATCAAATTTGTTTAGAATTTCCCAAAATTCAGAATTTTTTATTCAATTTTTCAAATACAGCAAAATGGTGGTAATTCAGTCACATGGTGTATTGAGCTATGAAATAAAAATTAAAACGATGGTAACTATTTCATGAGTTATTATTTTGGCCTCTAAAACATTGTTTGCATACCTTGTGACCTATTGGAAGTAGCAATTCTAACAGTCAATGTCACTAGAGTTCTAGTCCTCTTCCTCTCTGAAGAGACAATTTGCATATTTCTCAGAGGAGCATTGCGGCTTTAAGTCTCCTCATCTCGACATGCTTAACATGTCACTCTCCGCAAGGAGAAACAATACTTCTTGGATCCTTTGCATACCTTGGAAATGGATGCATCAACATTTCAGTTTGGAGGAAAGGCTCATAGTTGCTATATTACTACTGTAGCATTATCTCTCTGAACAAGAAAATATTTCTTTGTTCTGGAGATAATTGTGTTTCTGCTGTAATTTTTTTAGTTTTGGTAGCATCTATCTTTTCTTTTAAAAGTGGCATTAATAACTTTTGAGCGTCATGTGAAAACCAAGAGAAAATGTGCTACCTACAGCCTGAAGTGTTGACTGATGCTATTGTGTATTCCATTAAGCAGTGCTTGCTGCACCCTGTTGAGTTCCCATTGTTGAATGATGAGGGGATGCGATGGTGAAGCATGCTTTTGCTTCTTCTTGAGGTGAACACATATTAGGTAGCAAACAACCAGAATTTCTGTAAAGAAAGTGGTTTGATGGAAACAGCTGGGGATATAGAACACATGTTCTTCTTGAGAATTATAAATAATTTAGAACTTTTTATTGCGTTGATATCAAAATGTATGTTTCCTTTCAAAGGTAAACCTCTGGTCGCTACTTCAAATTACACATCCAGGAGTTGCACAGATAATGGCATTACAAGCTATCCTTACAGACTTGTTCTCAGGCTTGGACTATTTGCTACACAGGGCATCACAGTGGCTCAGTGGTTAGCATTGTGGCTTCGCAGTGCTGCAGCCCTGGCATTTACATCCTACCAAGGACAAAATCTGGAAGAAATCTGTCTGTTTTCCCAGTATTTGCAGGCGTTTATTTCAAGTTGTCCAGTTCTCTTCCATGCGTGACGTATGAAGTCTGTGATAGACATATTGATAGGAAATTTAGTTTCTGAGCTCCAGAGACATCAATGTAGATGTTTGTAAAACGCTATGGAAATTAATGGAGGTAAGCTTCCCTCACTGAAATGGTGCTGAATACCATGTAAAGTCACATAAAAGAATTCTGCATCGCTAGTTATCGTGGCCTGATGAAGATACCTCCCTTCTGTGGTATTGTATTGTATGTTTACAGACCATCTTTCTGTCGATGTTACAATGAGAAAGCATTTTGAATGAGCTCCCTTATTTATTATTGCAAGAGATTTAGTAGCAGTCCCAGTAGCAGTTCCAGTAGCAGCACCATTGCTTATCTAACCAGTGTCAATTGTCAAGAAAATGGAGCACTAGTAAAAAGCAATTTCCCCAGATCAGTGTTTCCCAAACTCCAGTCCTCACGGACCCCACAGGTCGTGTTTTCAGGACTTCCATAGTGTTGCACAGGTGAGAGAATTCATGAAGGATTGATGAAACTTCCACCATCTGTGCAATACTAAAGAAATCCTGAGAACATGACCCGTGGGGTCCGTGTGGAATGGAGTTTGGGAAACACTGCCCTAGATGCATGCACTTATTACTAAAATATTGCCACTTCATATTAAATCATATATACAAGAAAAGAAGATGGAGTCCTCAGTGCTCCATAACCAACGTAAAGGTGGGGAAAACTATCAAAATTCACAAAGTCAAAATGCTGGTAATGAACCCAAGGACACAAAGTCTTGGAGGTGTATTTAAAGTGGGAACAATCTTATTTCATCATTGAGTACAGAGTGGAAGGATGAAACTACTTTTCCAACAGACTGTCAATGACTTGCAATCTTTTTAAACATTTAGAGAACACTTGCAAAAAAACATAGTCTTTGCTTCCATGGCATTTATTATATTTCAATTTTTCAATATTTTTCAAATATGTTTTTGTTATGCATTTTTTAATGTAGAAAAAAATAAAAAATAGAAAAACATAAAAGCATGCTGAAGTTCAGAAAAACAATACAACTGACAGCAAAAATATCACAAATTAAAACACATTAAATGTGGATTCTTCAATAATTTACTTTTAACTTTAAAGTAACAGCTAACTTTAGCATTTTTATCTTAAAGATCACACTGTAGAATGCTAATAAAAAGGGATAAAACATGATATGGAAACAGTCTTTGACTGACGAGCTGAGTATTGGAAGGTTTAACCCCTTCCCGACATGTGACGGTATAGTACGTCACATGTCGGGACCCCCGCTTTGATGTGCGCTCCGGCGGTGAGCGCACATCAAAGTCGCGACATGTCAGCTGTTTTTTACAGCTGACATGTGCGCGCAATAGCGGCGGGTGAAATCGCGATCACCCGCCGCTATTAACTAGTTAAATGCCGCTGTCAAGCGCAGACAGCGGCATTTAACTACCGCATCCGGCCGTGCGGCCGGATATGAGCGCATCGCCGACCCCCGTCACATGATCGGGGGTCGGCGATGTGTCAGGAAGGTAACCATAGAGGTCCTTGAGACCTCTATGGTTACTGATTGCCGGTGGCTGTGAGCGCCCCCCTGTGGTCGGCGCTCACAGCACACCTGCAATTCTGCTATATAGCAGCGATCTTATGATCACTGCTGCATAGCAGAGCCGATCGGGCTGTGCCTGCTTCTAGCCTCCCATGGAGGCTATTGAAGCATGGCAAAAGTAAAAAAAAAAAGTTTTTAAAAATGTGAAAAAAATAAAAAAAATATAAAAGTTTAAATCACCCCCCTTTCGCCCCAATCAAAATAAATCAATAAAAAAAAAACCCAACCTACACATATTTGGTATCGCCGCGTTCAGAATCGCCCGATCTATCAATAAAAAAAAAGCATTAACCTGATCGCTAAATGGCGTAATGAGAAAAAAATTCGAAACGCCAGATTTACGTTTTTTTGGTCGCCACGACATTGCATTAAAATGCAATAACGGGCGATCAAAAGAACGTATCTACACCAAAATGCTATCATTAAAAACGCCAGCTCGGCACGCAAAAAATAAGCCCTCACCTGACCCCAGATCACGAAAAATGGAGACGCTACGAGTATCGGAAAATGGCGCAATTTTGTTTTGTTTTGTTTTTTGCAAAGTTTGGAATTTTTTTTCACCACTTAGGTGAAAAATAACCTAGTCATGTTAGGTGTCTATAAACTCGTAGTGACCTGGAGAATCATAATGGCAGGTCAGTTTTAGCATTTAGTGAACCTAGCAAAATAGGCAAGCAAAAAACAAGTGTGGGATTGCACTTTTTTTGCAATTTCACTGCACTTGGAATTTTTTTCCCGTTTTCTAGTACACGACATGCTAAAACCAATGATGTCGTTCAAAAGTACAACTCGTCCCGCAAAAAATAAGCCCTCACATGGCCAAATTGACGGAAAAATAAAAAAGTTATGGCTCTGGGAAGGAGGGTAGCGAAAAACGAAAATGGAAAAACGGAAAAAGCTCCGGGGGTGATACTTGATACTTGTTTTGCTTAATAGTCCAATAAATATGGTAGCAAAACTACAACTTAAGAGTGAAAATTTAAAGCTAGGTTTTATCTATGAAATCCCAGTTTTGTAAATATTAGAATGTTTATAATTTATAGCAATGTTTTCTTTCTTTCTTTCATACAATGACATATTTTAAAAGCCTGGAAGCAGTCCCAGATTTGACACATTTTTAGCAGAGTACTGAAAAAAGTTGACCCCGACAAACTCGTTGCTGAAGTGTTCAACAAAGCAATAGCATCTCATATGTGGATCAGAATATTTGTTTAGTTATACATTTATAAAAAATAATTAAAGGACAGTCAATTATATCAATTAACAAGAAAAACAAAAACTGTCAACAATTTATTTTTTTACATATAGTTTTGAAAAACATGAGTATGCAAACATGCACCATAGTGTTTATTCTTACAAAAACAGTAGTGGAGCCATATTTAAAGGGCAATGAATAGTTTATCTGCTCTACATTTCATATAGAGCATTTAAATAGGGAAGGGTATGAAGTTCGTGTAAGGGCAGATTCAAATATCCAATATTTACAATCGTTTTATGGACCACAGAGTCTGACCGGCTGCAGGTCTCCTGATTTAATCCTTACAGCCTCAGATCTGCCTAAAAAGCTGTTTTACACAGGTCAAGAAACCCGCAGTCTGCACTTGGACTGTGAATATTTGACTTGTGAAATCTGCCAAATATAATATGTTTTATGCTTAAATGTATATTTATGGTATAAAAATATGCTAGTATCATAACAAACACATATTGAAATTATAAGCATATGAACATGCATTTTGAGGTATGACTTATACCAAGAGATGAGATGATTTTTTAAAATTCAAATTCACTGGCTTAGCAATATTTGACCAAAAATGTGATTTGCAGCAAATAAATACACGAAAGCTTATAATTGTTTGGAAAATACACATGAATGAGAGGAAAGAGAGAGAAAGGACCTTTTTGACCATAAGAGCTTACCCTCCACTGGAGAGATAAGATACTGCTGACCATAAGAGCCTACACTCTACAGGAGCGAGAGACAGGACCTCATTGACCATAAGAGCTTACTCTCCTCTGGAGAGAGATAAGATCCTGCTGACCATTAGAGCCTGCTCTCTACAGGAGAGAGAGAGGACCTCATTGACCATAAGAGCTTAAGCTGGAGCCACACTAAACGACTTACCAACGATCACGACCAGCGATACGACCTGGCCGTGATCGTTGGTAAGTCATTGTGTGGTCGCTGGGGATCTGTCACACAGACAGCTCTCTCCAGCGACCAACGATCAGGGGAACGACTTCGGCATCGTTGAAACTGTCTTCAAAGATGCCGAAGTCCCCCTGCAGCACCCGGGTAACCAGGGTAAACATTGGGTTACTAAGGGCCGTGCTTAGTAACCCGATATTTACCCTGGTTACCATTGTAAAAGTTAAAATAAAACACTACATACTCACATTCTGATGTCTGTCACGTCCCCCGCCAGCGTCCACAGGGTTAAAACTGCTTTCGGCAAGAGCACTGCTAATGCACGCGCTGCTGCCGAGAGCTTCCCTGCACTGAATGTATCAGCGCCGGCAGTAACAGCAGTGACGTCACCGCTGTGCTCTGCTTTATTGCCGGCGCTGACACAGTCAGTGCAGGGAAGCTCTCGGCAGCAGCGCGTTCATTAGCAGCGCTCCTGCCGAAAGCAGTTTTAACCCTGTGGATGCCGGGGGACGTGACAGACATCAGAATGTGAGTATGTACTGTTTTTTTTTAACTTTTACAATGGTAACCAGGGTAAATATCGGGTTACTAAGCGCGGCCCTGCGCTTAGTAACCCGATATTTACCCTGGTTACAAGTGAACACATCGCTGGATCGGCTTCACACACGCAGATCCAACGATGACGGCGGGTGATCAGCGACCAAAAAATGGTCCTGATCATTCCCAATGACCAACGATCTCCCAGCAGGGGCCTGATCGTTGGTCGCTGTCACACATAACGAGATCGTTAGCGGGATCGTTGCTACATCACCAAAAGCGTGACGTTGCAACGATATCGTTAACGATATCGTTATGGGTGACTTAGCCTTTACTCTCTACTTGAGAGAGATAAGATCCTGCTGACCATAAGAGCCTATACTCTACAGGAGTGAGAGAGAGGACCTCAATGACCATAAGAGCTTGCTATCTACTGGAGAGAGATAAGATACTGCTGACCATTAGAGCCTACACTCTACAGGAGAGAGACTTACCCAGTGAATATGGAGATGAAAAACTACTCCAATGGACAAACTGTGCTACACTGAGAACCGCTGATCAGTCATAGCCCAAGTACTGACCACAACAGTACACGGAATGATAATCCCTAAGATATCAAAGTGGCAGGATATTATAAAGAAGCCTGTACGAGCTCTATGAAGCTTATGTCGTGTGGGAAATGATACCAGGTAAGGTGTTTTTTTTTTTCAAATTGAACCTCAAAGTGTTTGAATTCACATAAACTACAAATTTCAGAAAATGTGATTCCAACTCGATCCTCTGCGGAATGATCTTCTCATCTCTACTTATAACTGTACCCAAAATATATTTGGGGTTTTAGAATTAAATGTTAGGATTTCATTAGTTTGATCTGCTTGAATCATGTTAAACAGCTTCCTGTGATGAAACAACCTATTTAGGAACATAAAATAAATACAACATGTTTAGTATAACCAAATAATGATATAAAATATATCTTCAAAGTATAGCATGCGAGAAAATATCAGTATAGAAATATTTGTTAATGCTGATTTTCTAAGTATATTTTTCAAACAAACTTTATTGGGTTTTAAATTTTTAACTGGGAAGGGTAGACGAGGAGGGGAAGGAGGGGCAAGGGGAGGGATAAGAGAGTAGGGAAAGAACCCCTATGGAAATAGGGGAGACAAGCAATCACATACAACTGTTAGAATTTAAAAGGTGGATGTAGCATAAAAATAATACTAAAGAGAGTATTGAGCAAAATATGTGTTGACAAGGGAAATGATGAGTGAAACTCTCTTATACTAGAAATTAAACTCACTTTGAAGTTGCAGTAGGCTATGAATTTTAGGTTATATGCTGTGCTGCAGATTTAGTATAGATAAGACAACGTCTACAGTTAGACTTGGTTATATCAGCTCTAAGTATATTCTAAGTATATTTTAAACATTGCAAGCATTATAAAGTCTAATGAAGTATGAGGATTTTAAGACCATAAGAATATTTAGAAGACATTACATTGGTATTTTAATTACTAACTTTAATTAACACTGCTAACATGACTATGTTTTAATGTTCATTTTTGTAAGATTTTAATTAGTTTAAGAAAAAAACTTTATTAGGATCATGACCAATTCAAAATATAGGTCCCAAGCAATACCTTTTGAATATCCATTCCTTATGAAATATAGAAATAAAACAACATTCCTCTAATATATTTGTATGTGGGCGAGCCCATCCTGATCTATCCATACATTATTACTTTTAGAATTAAGGTAGATTGCCATTAGATAAGAGAAACAGTAAAATGTTCTATTGTAACTGAAAATATGTGTATAATTATGCCAAATAAACACAAAATAAAGTGGAGATCAGGTAGCCAAAGAATAACAAAGAGAAATTTGAGAAGTAATAAATATGTTCTTGTTAAATGCTGTTAAATACAGTCTTCAATCTGCTAGTTTAGATAATAAATCATAATGAAAGATGATAGGATAAATTAGATGCAAATCAAATTTGAGTCACATTTTATGAAATTTATTAAAATTATGAAATTTATGAAAAATGTGCGATAAGGTTTGTGCAAATAAAAAAATGCCCTTTGCCTTTTTAGACTTTTGTAGAAATTTGCATTTGTAACTTAAGGCTGACATGGTCGCAGGTTTAACCTTCACCATCTTGATGTGCAGCTATCACGTTACATATATAGCACAACCAAGAGAACTGAGAACTGTCATAGCCTGTCTTAAAGCCTATGCAGGGTATGCAGCAGCCATTTTAGGATAGTGAGAATATGTCAGTATATGTCAGAACTCACAGCTCGGCAATAGAAATAGAATGTGAAAGCTCTAAAACATTGGACATATAATAAAAACAATAATATGTTGAATAACTGGAGAGAGAAGTGGCAACTTTCCTGCTGAATTTGAATTAGAATTACACTTTTCTTACATTTTAATGCACTAAAAAGCAGAAGCAAGACAGTATAAAACCTTTTACAGAAAAAAATAAAATAAAATCGGATAGTGCTTGTCATTAAAGACAGTATTGAGTACTTGCATTTCTAGTTCTATAATTTTTGTGAAGAAGAAAATATTTTTTTGAAAACACAAATGAAAATTCCCTAAAATCCAGACATTTAACTGTAACTATCCAACTCACAAAGTATTTATGTTGCAAAAAAAGTTTTTTGCATATATTTTTTACTGATTAAATTTTTAATTCATACACACCACAAACAATGAGAACAGAATCCACCAATACATATCACTATTGTGTTTTGGGTATAGTACCTCTTAAAGGGACTCAATTTATATAAATTAAGGAACACTCCTCAAATAGATAGATCTTACAGATACACGCAGAGTTATAATCCAAAATATACTTCATTTAAAAAAATCCATAATTTTATTGAAAAATAGACAAATCACACATTAAAAACAGCTTATCGAGACAGGGAGTAATAGGAGCATCTGTGTAAAGGACACGGGGTTATAGCAAAAGAAGTATTAAATGTGGCTATACCCGTGCCAGGAATTCTATGAGATGTGATTTACTTGTGGGAAAGAGTCCGAAACCATCAGAAGATTCAAAAATAAGGTTTATTACCACATTTAACCCCTTTCTGACCTCAGACGTACTATCCCGTCCGAGGTCAGAAGCCTCGCTTTGATGCGGGCTCCGGCGGTGAGCCCGCATCAAAGCCGGGACATGTCAGCTGTTTTGAACAGCTGACATGTGCCCGTAATAGGGGCGGGCAGAATCGTGATCTGCCCACGCCTATTAACTAGTTAAATGCCGCTTTCAAACGCAGACAGCGGCATTTAACTACCGCTTCCGTCCGGGCGGCCGGAAATAAGCGCATCGCTGACCCCCGTCACATGATCGGAGGTCGACAATACTTCTCCATTGTAACCATAGAGGTCCTTGAAACCTCTATGGTTACTGATCCCGGATAGCTGTGAGCACCACCCTGTGGTCGGCGCTCACAGCACACCTGATTTTCTGCTACATAGCAGCGAACATAAGATCGCTGCTATGTAGCAGAGGCGATCGCGTTGTGCCAGCTTCTAGCCTCCTATGGAGGCTATTGAAGCATGGCAAAAGTTAAAAAAAAAAAAAAAAATATGAAAAAAATAAAAAAAATATAAAAGTTTAAATCACCTCCCTTTCGCCCCATTCAAAATAAATCAATTAAAAAATATCAAATCTACACATATTTGGTATTGCCATGTTCAGAATCGCCCGATCTATCAAGAAAAAAAAGCAATAACCTGATCGCTAAACAGCGTAACAAAAAAAAATCGAAATGCCAGAATTGCGTTTTTTTGGTCGCCGCGACATTGCATTAAAATGCAATAACGGGCGATCAAAAGAACATATCTGCACCGAAATGGTTTCATTAAAAATGCCAGCTAGGCACGCAAAAAATAAGCCCTCAACTGACCCCAGATCATGAAAAATGGAAACGCTACGGATATCGGAAATGGCGCAATTTTTTTTTCTTTTTTTAAGCAAAGTTTGGAATTTTTTTTCACCACTTAGATAAAAAAGAACCTAGTCATGTTAGGTGTCTATGAACTCGTAATGACCTGGAGAATCATAATGGCAGTTTTAGCATTTAGTGAACCTAGCAAAAAAGCCAAACATAAAACAAGTATGGGATTGCACTTTTTTTGCAATTTCACCGCACTTGGAATTTTTTTCCTGTTTTTTTCCCATTTTCTAGTACATGACATGCTAAAACCAATGATGTCGTTCAAAAGTACAACTCGTCCCACAAAAAATAAGCCCTCAAATGGCCAAATTGACGGAAAAATAAAAAAGTTATGGCTCTGGGAAGGAGGGGAGTGAAAATCGAACACGGAAAAACGGAAAATCCCAAGGTCATGAAGGGGTTAATAACCAATGGGAAACTATAAGGAAGATTATCAACAAATACAGGTCAATTTTGAAACCCGAACCCACTCTAGCAAAGTGCCTCTCTGAAGTACTCCTTATGACCACAAGAAAAGGAAAAAATTTGAGGGATATACTTTGTGAGGAGCTGTTATGTTGCTAAAGAACCCAGTATTTTTGGGATGGGCAAAAGTAAATGGGGTTTCTATCCATGTGGTGAATGTCTGACGTGCCGCAATCATGTGCGGGCAACGTCATTTACCTCGGCTGACGGCAATAGAGAATTTAAGATCACTGACTATATCTCATGTAGTTCCATGTATGTTATCTACATGGCAAAGTGTACGTGTAATACATTTTATATTGGTCTCACATCACGTGAGCTCCGGGTACGTACACATGAACACATCAGAGATATTCAGGCCGCGGCTGAGGTGACTGACGTTGCTTCTTTGAAGACCATCCCCCACCACTTCAGGTCAAACCATATATGCAATCCTAAAGACCTTAACATATTTGGTATTGACCGAGTAAGGTGTGGCATCAGGGGTGGTGACATGAAACGCACATTGGCACAACTCGAGTGCCACTGGATAACGATGTTAGATACGATGACCCCAGTGGGTTTGAATGAGCAACTGAACTTTTCTCCGTTTTTGTAGGTCAGTAATGGGTTTCCCCTAGTTTTTGTTGGATTTTAACCCCTTAGTGACGGAGCCAAATTTTTGAAATCTGACCAGTGTCACTTTATGTGGTAATAACTCTGCAATGCTTCAACAAATCCCAGTGATTTTGAGACTATTTTTCATGGCACATTATACTTTATGATAATGGTAAATTTAGGTCAATATGTTTTGTGTTTATTTATAAAAAGTATCACAAATTTTAGAAAAATGTTAAAAAATTTGCACTTTTCTAAATTTGAATGATTATCTTTTTAATCCAGATGGTCATACCACAGCAAACCATTAATAAATAACATTTCCCACATGTCGGCTTTATATCAGCACCATTTGTAAAATGTTACTTTATTTTGTTAGCATTTTATGAGGTTTAAAAATGTAGCATAAATGTTTCATATTTTCAAGGAAATTTACAACATTTCTTTTTTTAAGGACTTATCCATGTTTGAAATGACTTTAGGGGTCCTATATATTAGAAAAAACCCAAATGTGATGCCATTTTAAAAACAGTGCCCCTGACATATTGAAAACTGCTGTCAGTTAGTTTTTTAACCCTTCAGGTACATTACAGGAATTAATGCAAAGTGACATGACAGAAATGAAAATGTGTATTTTTACCACCTAAATATCTCTAACTTCTGAACAGATTACTACAGCTGTCAGACTCTAAGGCCGCTATTTGGCCATGAATTGCCATGGCAAACATCAGGACCACAAAATCATGATCTGAGGGCACCAATTTGGATAAAGAGGAAGCCCTCACACTCTTTTAACCATTTATAATGTTGTAGTCACTATTGACAGCAGCATATAAGGGGTTAAACAGATTTGGATGGTGCAAACACTGATCGTGGCTGATACAGCAAGTTGTCAGCTATAGTGGACAGCTGACAGCTGCTGGATTGTCTCCTGTATGGGGAGGCTATTCTCTTGTATCTCAGGTCAGTTAAAAGACGTATTGGCTGTCATTAAGGGGTTAATCTGTGTGTTTTTTACTTTTAATTCTCATCTAGTATAACTTTGTCTTATGAACTTACACCATCTATGTTGTTTTTACCCAGTCTAAGAAGTGTGCCACCAGTGGTGCCTTAATCTGGATGAAAGAATCAAGCCCAACATGATGATTGAATGACCACCCCACTATATGGGACCTATGGATCCATGACACATGTTACTGCCATCATTATGATATTTTGATCCCTGTATTTATATCCTGGACTTGTATTAACATTTTCTTATATGTGATGGATATTGTTTTATGTAGTTTTGATTAACCCCTTCGCGCCATGCGCCATTTTAGTACTGCGCTGCCGGCACTGCATTTGTGCCAGCCGTAGTACTAGTACGGCGCACAGATCACCGCGGTCTCGCGCTGAGCGCCGCGGTGATCGGGTGCGGGTGTCAGCTGTATATGACAGCTGACACCCTGCAGCAATGCCCACGATCAGCACTAGCGCTGATCGCGGGCATTTAACCCCTCTGATGCCGCTGTCAGTAGTGACAGCGGCATAGAGGGGGATCGCGCAGGGATGAGGGCTCCCTGCGCTCTCCCACCGGAGCAACGCGATGAGATCGCGTTGCTCCGGTGATCCGGAAGGAGTCCCCGGATCCAAGATGGCCACGGGACTCCTTCCGGGTCATGAAATGACCTGGCTAGCCGGCGCATGCTGAGAGCTGCTGAGAGCAGGCGCCGGAAAGCCTCCTGAACTTGCCTGTCAGATCGCTGATCTGACAGATTGCTATGCACACTGTCAGATCAATGATCTTATCTAATACAGTGATGTCATGTTATGTAAATTAAAAAAAACAATAAAAGTACACATATTTGGTATCGCCGCATCCGTAATGACCCGCTCTATAAAACTCTCCCACTAGTTAACCCCTTCAGTGAACACCGCAAAAAAAAAAAATAAAAAACAAGGCAAAAAACAAGGCTTTATTATCATACAGGCGAACAAAAAGTGGAATAACATGCGACCAAAAAAACGGATATAAATAACCATGGTATCGCTAAAAATGTCATCTTGTCCTGCAAAAAAAAGCTGCCATACAGCATCATCAGCAGAAAAATAAAAAAGTTATAGCTCTCAGAATAAAGCGATGCAAAAACAATTATTTTTTTATATAAAATAGTTTTTATTGTGTAAAAGCGCTAAAACATAAAAAAATTACATAAATGAGGTATCGCTGTAATCGTACTGACCTGGAGAATAAAGCTGCTTTATCAGTTTTACCACACGTGGAACGGTATAAACGCCCCCCCTAAAAGAATTTCAGGAATTGCTGGTTTTTGTTCATTCCGCCTCCAAAAAATCAGAATAAAAAGCGATCAAAAAATGTCATGTGCCCTAAAATGGTGCCAATAAAAACATCAACTCATCCCGCAAAAAACAAGATCTTGCATGACTCTGTCGGCCAAAACATGGATAAATTATAGCTCTCAAAATGTGGTGATGCAAAAACTATTTTTTGCAATAAAAAGCGCCTTTTAGTGTGTGATGGCTGCCAACAACAAAAATCCACCAAAAAAACGCTATAAAAGTAAATCAAACCCCCCTTCATCACCCCCTTAGTTAGAGAAAAATAATAAAATTTTAAAAAATGTATTTATTTCCATTTTCCCATTAGAGTTAGGGTTAGGGTTAGGGCTAGGGTTAGGACTAAGGTTAGGGCTAGGGTTAGGGTTAGGGTTGGGGTTAGGGCTAGGGTTAGGGCTGGGGTTAGGGTTGGGGTTAGGGTTTAAGTTAGAATTGGGGAGTTTCCACTGTTTAGGCACATCAGGGACTCTCCAAACGCGACATGGCGTCCGATCTTAGTTGCAGCCAATTCTGCTTTGAAAAACTAAAACAGTGCTCCTTCCCTTCCGAGTTCTCCTGTGCGCCCAAACAGTGGTTCCCACCAACATATGGGGTATCAGCGTTCTCAGGACAAGTTGGACAACAACTTTTGGGGTCCAATTTGTCCTGTTACCCTTGGGAAAATAAAATGTGGGGGCTAAAATATCATTTTCGTAGGAAAAAAAATATTTTTTATTTTCACGGCTCTGCGTTATAAACTGTAGTGAAACACTTGTTGGTTCAAAGTTCTCACAACACATCTAGATAAGTTCCATGGGGGGTCTAGTTTCCAATATGGGGTCACTTGTGGGGGGTTTCTACTGTTTAGGTACATCAGGGGCTCTGCAAATGCAACATGACGCCTGCAGACCAATCCATCTAAGTCTGCATTTCAAATGGCGCTCCTTCCCTTCCGAGCTCTGCCGTGCGCCCAAACAGTGGTTCCCCCCATATATGGGGTATCAGCGTTCTCTGGACAAATTGGAAAACAACTTTTGTGGTCCAATTTCTCCTGTTACCCTTGGGAAAATAAAAACGTGGGGGCTAAAATATCATTTTCGTGGGAAAAAAATATTTTTTATTTTCACGGCTCTGCGTTATAAACTGTAGTGAAACACTTGTTGGTTCAAAATTCTCACAACACATCTAGGTAAGTTCCTTGGGGGGTCTAGTTTTATAACTTTTGTGGTCCAATTTCTCCTGTTACCCTTGGGAAAAAAAATTGTGGGCTAAAACATCATTTTGTGGAAACAAAAAATGATTTTTTAATTTTCACAGCGTTACATTCTAAACTTTAGTGAAACAATTGGGGCATAAAAGTGCTCACCACACAACTATATAAGTTCCTTAGGTGGTCTTCTTTCCAAAATGGGGTCACTTGTGGGGGGTTTCCACTGTTTAGGCACATCAGGGGCTCTCCAAACGCGACATGGGTTCCGATCTCAATTCTAGCCAATTTTGCATTAAAAAGTCAAACAGAGCTCCTTCCCTTCCGAGCTCTGCCATGCGCTCAGACAGTGGTTTATCCCCATATATGAAGTATCAGTGTACTCAGGACAAATTGCACAACAACATTTGGGGTCCATTTTAACCTGTTACCCTTGGGAAAATAAAAAATTGAGGGCAAAAAGATCATTTTTTGTGAAAATTAGTATGAAATTTTTTTTACGGCTCAACATTATAAACTTTAGTGAAGCACTTGGAGGTTCAAAGTGCTCACCACACATCTAGATTAGTTCCTTGGAGGGTCTACTTTCCAAAATGGTGTCACTTGTGGGGGTTTCCACTGTTTAGGCACGTCAGGGGCTCTCCAATCGCGACATGGGTTCCGATCTCAATTCCAGCAAATCTTGCATTGAAAAGTCAAATGACGCTCCTTCCCTTCCGAGCTCTGCCATGTGCCCAATCAATGGTTTACCGCAGCATGTGGGGTATCGGCGTACTCAGGACAAATTGTAAAATGACTTTTGTTATCCAATTTCTCCTGTTACCCTTGGTAAAATAAAACAAATTGGATCTGAAGTAAAAATTTGGTGAAAAAAAAGTTAAATGTTCAATTTTTTTTAAACATTCCAAAAATTCCTGTGAAGCACCTGAAGGGTTAATAAACTTTTTGAATGTGGTTATGAGTACCTTGAGGGGTGAAGTTTTTAGAATGGTGTCACTTTGGGGCATTTTCTGTCATATAGACCCCTCAAAGTCACTTCAAGTGTGAGGTCATCCATAAAAAAAATGGTTTTGCAAATTTTGTTGCAAAAATGAGAAATCGCTGGTCAACTTTTAACCCTTATAACTCCCTAACAAAAAAATTATGTTTCCAAAATTGTGCTGATGTAAAGCAGACATGTGGGAAATGTTGTTTATTAACTAAATTATGTGATATAACTCTCTAATTTAAGGGCATAAAAACTAAAAGTTTGAAAATTGCTAAATTTTCATAATTTGACATTTTTTTCACAAATAAATGCAAGTCATATCGAAGAAGTTTTACCACTATCATGATGAACAATATGTCACGAGAGAACATTGTCAGAATCACCAGGATCCGTTGAAGCGTTTCAGAGTTATAACCTCATAAAGTGACAGTGGTCAGAATTGTAAAAATTGGCCCTGTCACTTAGGTGAAAACAGGCTTCGGGGTGAAGGGGTTAAGGAGCACTAACAAGGGTGAATTCATATTATATTTAGGATGTTAAATATAGGGCCAATATAACTGTGGTGATATCATTATTAGAGACTAAAGGGCTAATATTACTTATATCCGTCTTAAAGATATTGCACAGTCCGGATTGGATTGTGCATTGTATTACATCTGTGAGAAACCGCATTAGTTCACCCTTAGGATTTAGACATGGGAATGTATAGAATTTGCCCTTTTACATGGTTATCTGCCCCTTTTGAATATGGCCACTACAGCGTGCATGCATGCTCACTGTGGCCGGATCCGGGATGCATCTCTTTGGGATGCATCCAGGCAGTGATGCAGTTGGTCTGGTGACGTCACGAGGGATTTCCCTATGACCCGCCCTGTCATATGGGAGGCTTGGCAAGTGCATCCACACACGGCCTAGGATTCAGTGCGCATGCGCCGACTATGGTGAGGATTATGCTAACATATGTGCCACACACATTTAAGGATCAAGGTTGATACACAGAGCTACAGCCCCCTGAGGAAGCCCACGCGAAACGCGAGTCAGGGCTGCTCCAGGACGTATACCAACAGACAACATGGGTAAGCAGCATTTGGTATAGCATAGTTGTGAGGTCCTAGGGTACTGTTGTGGGTAAAGGGATTTACTCTGAGCAATTTTTTGCTCTCCCTTTTCCCTTGGGGACACTCTACACGCTGTATGCACAATATATGCACTTGGCACCTTTTTAGTGTATGGCACTTTACTGTCTGCATACCCAGTCTGCGATTGCTGGCATTTCAAGGGTTATGTCCTTTACACAGATGCTCCTATTACTCCTTGTCTTGATAAGCTGTTTTCAATGTGTGATTTGTGTGTTTTTCCATAAAATTACAGATTTTTTTAAATGAAGTATATTTTGGATTATCACCCCGCGTGTATCTGTAGGATCTACACCACAAACAATATTTTGCCCCATTGAAGGTGCTAGCTTATTTAGTTATTTTTGAGAAGGATGTTGAAAATTGTTGAAAAATAGAAAAAAAAAAAAGTTAACATTCATCTGTGGATGTCTGGCTTTACATACCTGTTTTACTAGTCCAATTTGATAATGATTTAAACCAATACTTTGGCTTGCTGGCATATTTTGCTATCTGTAAGTGTATCTGCTGACCTAGTATTTCTGATTACCTCATTTTGGGCAAAGATTGGATAATTTTGTTGAAAAGATTGTCAATAGTTAATTGAAGTATTGTAAGTATGTGTGATAATTAGTGTTGAGCGATACCGTCCGATACTTGAAAGTATCGGTATCGGAAAGTATTGGCCGATACCGGCAAAGTATCGGATCCAATCCGATACCGATACCCGATACCAATACAAGTCAATGGGACTCAAGTATCGGACGGTATTCCTGATGGTTCCCAGGGTCTGAAGGAGAGGAAACTCTCCTTCAGACCCTGGGATCCATATAAATGTGTAAAATAAAGAATTAAAATAAAAAATATTGCTATACTCACCTGTCCGACGCAGCCTGGACCTCAGCGAGGGAACCGGCAGCGTTGTTTGTTTAAAATTCGCGCTTTTACTTGGTTACGTGAAGTCCCGGCTTGTGATTGGTCAGGGCGGTCATGTTGCCGGGACGCGGACCAATCACAGCAAGCCGTGATGAAATTACGTCACGGCTTGCTGTGATTCGTCCGCGTCCCGGCAACTAGGCCGCCATTAACCAATCACAAGCCGTGACGTCACGGGAGGCTGGACACGCACGCTTTTTAAAATACGCGCATGTCCAGCCTCCCGTGACGTCACGGCTTGTGATTGGTTAATGGCGGCCATGTTGCCGGGACGCGGACCAATCACAGCAAGCCGTGACGTAATTTCGTCACGGCTTGCTGTGATTGGTCCGCGTCCCGGCAACATGGCGCTGTGACCAATCATAAGCCGGGACGTCACTGGAGGCTGGACACGCGCGCTTTTTAAAATACGCGCATGTCCAGCCTCCCGTGACGTCACGGCTTGTGATTGGTTAATGGCGGCCATGTTGCCGGGACGCGGACCAATCACAGCAAGCCGTAACGTAATTTCGTCACGGCTTGCTGTGATTGGTCCGCGTCCCGGCAACATGGCGCCGTGACCAATCATAAGCCGGGACGTCACTGGAGGCTGGACACGCGCGCTTTTTAAAATACGCGCATGTCCAGCCTCCCGTGACGTCACGGCTTGTGATTGGTTAATGGCGGCCATGTTGCCGGGACGCGGACCAATCACAGCAAGCCGTGACGTAATTTCGTCACGGCTTGCTGTGATTGGTCCGCGTCCCGGCAACATGGCCGCCCTGACCAATCACAAGCCGGGACTTCACGTAACCAAGTAAAAGCGCAAAATTTAAACAAACAACGCTGCTGGTTCCCTCGCTGAGGTCCAGGCTGTGTCAGAGAGGTGAGTATAGCAATATTTTTTATTTTAATTCTCTCTTTTACACATTATTACATTAATGTTGTTGCGATACCCGATACCCGATACCACAAAAGTATCGGATCTCGGTATCGGAAATTCCGATACAGCAAATATCGGCCGATACCCGATACTTGCAGTATCGGAATGCTCAACACTAGTGATAATAGGAAAGTGTCAATGGCAATGGAAGGAGTAGTGTAAAAAAATACTATGGCTAAGACTGTGAAAACTGTTAGCAGCATATGTACCACTGGCACTAGCTGTCTGGGCAGTAGTACTGCCAAACTTAGACCACAATTTGCATCCTTTTCCTGCATCAAATGTATTAGTATGGAAAAAGTGGAGGGAATTATAAAATATATAGCAAATCAAAGAATTTCCCCAGAAATTTCAGGTATGTCGTGTATCCAAAGTTTCAAGTGCTCCCTAAAAACACATCTCTTTAGACAGGCAATCACCTTACTTTACCAATCTAACTTCCCCTGTTTTCCTTTCCTAAATTTTCTTCAAAGTATGGCAATTTCTATCATCTGTTTCCACACACCTTCACTGCCTTCACTTACATACATTAGCTTGTGACTGGTTTACTACATTACATTTATATATTGTGTAGACGACTGGGCCATTCACGACAAGCATTTTATTACTTTATGCATTCCCCCTATTTCATTGTGGGTTATAGGCTTGAAAGCAAGGCCCTCACTCATCTTGTTTAAATTGTAGAATTATATTTTATTCTGTAGTGTCTTTACGATTTGGAAGGGACGTGCACAAACAATAAAGTGCTGCAGCATATGTTTATGCTATTGAAATAAAATTATTATTATCATTATCTTACTCAGCAGTCTGACAAGAAATTTAGGTCTGCCAAACTGTGGAGCAATGCATGCCTAATAGATGAAGATCTTATATTGGGTGTAAAGAGCTGGCCTTGTTCGAAAGACTATTGGACCAATGCACGTAGAGCGGAATCCGTGACTCTCAGGGTATGTGCACACGTTCAGGATTTCTTGCAGAAATTTCCTGAAGAAAACCGGAAATTTTCTGCAAGAAATCCGCATTTTTTTTTTTGCGTTTTTTTTCCGTTTTTTTCGCGTTTTTTTAGCATTCTGCAAGCGTAATTAGCTTGCAGAATGCTAAGTTTTCCAAGCGATCTGTAGCATCGCTTGGAAAACTGACTGACAAGTTGGTCACACTTGTCAAACATACTGTTTGACAAGTGTGACCAACTTTTTACTATAGATGCAGCTTATGCAGCATCTATAGTAAAAGATAGAATGTTTAAAAATAATAAAAAAAATAAAAAAATGCTTATACTCACCCAGACATCTCATCAGCGGCGACCGTTCGTCTTCCTATAGCTGGTCTGTGCGCACAGGGCCTTCCGTGACGTCACGGTCACGTGAGCGGTCACATGACCGCTCACGACCAATCACAGGACAGTGACGTCATCGGCTAGGTCCTTCGCCGCACATCAGCTACAGGAACCGAACGGCAGCGTGCAGTGGAGGCGGGAACACTGCGCGGGACATCGAGGGTGAGTATATCGCTATTTTTTATTTTATTTCTTATTTTTTGACCAGTTATATGGTGCCCAGTGCGTGGAGGAGAGTCTCCTCTCCTCCACCCTGGGTACCAACCGCACATAATCTGCTTACTTCCCGCATGGTGTGCACAGCCCCATGCGGGAAGTAAGCAGATCAATGGACCCCTAGGTGTGCGGAATCCCTGCAATTCCGCATTTTTAATGAACATGTTGCTTTTTTTTCCGCTATGCGATTTTTTCGCGGAAAAAATCGCAACATTTGCACAAAAAATGCGGAATACCTTGTAAATAATAGGAGGCATATGTTAGCGTTTTTTTCGCGTTTTTATCACGTTTTTATAGCGAAAAAACGCGAAAAAAACGCTAAAAATCCTGAACGTGTGCACATGGCCTTAGAGATGCAGAATTTTTCCAACATGGAGCATTGTTTACATCATTCTAATTGTTGTGCTTTATTAGAGATTTGCTTGATGCATTTTATTAGAGATTTTCTTGCTCATCTGTTCAGCCTCAGCAATCTATGTTTCCATTCAGTGACAGTAAGCTGAAGAAGACACGAAGACCGGATCTTATGTATACATTAGGCCAGATCCAAGATTGGTAATCAGGTAAAGCACTCATTCCAATTTTCTTGTTAGTGTCTCAGAGGCCTCAAGCCATTGTTCTCCCATCCACTAGTCCCATTGTGTGGATGGGGATTATAAACCCAGTGGAGTTGTCTTAGCAGGGGGTCTCACAGGAAGTCACAGGTAATGGCTTCGACCTGAGGAAAATATCTCCACCAATGTAGTTAGCTGTGAGTGAGTTGGTGCAGTGATTTTGAGGTGAAATGATCTATTGATGAAGTCCTGGTGCCCATATATTGATGGCCTATGGAATTTGGAGATAGGTTGCCAGCTGGGCTGGATACATGTGCTATGGTTGTGGGATCTGTTTTCTGGATTTGAATAATTATCTTAAGGACTGGTTTTTCTGCCGGCTGGAGCTGGATACATAGGCAACAGCCATGTTATCTGTTGTCTGAAGGAGTGTAAACTGTAATTTCAGACTATACTGGAGGGAGATATGAAATCTGTGGGCCAACTAAAACTTATGAGACAGTGAATATTGCCTCTTGCGGGTGCAGTGGAACTACCTGCCCCTGGGTGAGGATATTGTGGACTAGGGGCAATGTATTTTGGCCATCTACCTGGAGTTGTTGTAAAACCATGGGAAGGAATTAAAAATAGTTACATTGTTAACCCCTTCCCGACATTTGACGTACTATCCCGTCGAGGTGGGGTGGGCCCGTATGACCGCCGACGGGATAGTACGTCATCACCGATCAGCGGCGCTCACGGGGGGAGCGCGGCCGATCGCGGCCGGGTGTCAGCTGCATATCGCAGCTGACATCCGGCACTATGTGCCAGGAGCGGTCACGGACCGCCCCCGGCACATTAACCCCCGGCACACCGCGATCAAACATGATCGCAGTGTACCGGCGGTATAGGGAAGCATCGCGCAGGGAGGGGGCTCCCTGCGGGCTTCCCTGAGACCCCCGGAGCAACGCGATGTGATCGCGTTGCTGCGAGGGTCTCCTACCTCCTTCCTGGCTGCAGGTCCCGGATCCAAGATGGCCGCGGCATCCGGGTCCTGCAGGGAAGGAGGTGGCTTACCGAGTGTCTGCTCAGAGCAGACACTTGGTAAGCCTGCAGCCCTGCACAGCAGATCGTCGATCTGGCAGAGTGCTGTGCACACTGCCAGATCAATGATCTGTGATGTCCCCCCCTGGGACAAAGTAAAAAAGTTAAAAAAAAAATTTTCCACATGTGTAAAAAAAAAAAAAAAAAAAAAATCCTAAATAAATAATAAAAAAAAAAATATTATTCCCATAAATACATTTCTTTATCTAAATAAAAAAAAAAAAACAATAAAAGTACACATATTTAGTATCGCCGCGTCCGTAACGACCCAACCTATAAAACTGCCCCACTAGTTAACCCCTTCAGTAAACACCGTAAGAAAAAAAAAAAAAAACGAGGCAAAAAACAACGCTTTATTACCATACCGCCGAACAAAAAGTGGAATAACCCGCGATCAAAAAGACTGATATAAATATCCATGGTACCGCTGAAAACGTCATCTTGTCCCGCAAAAAACAAGCCGCCATACAACATTATCAGCAAAAAAATAAAAAAGTTATAGTCCTGAGAATAAAGCGATACGAAAATAATTATTTTTTCTATATTTTAGTTTTTATCGTATAAAAGCGCCAAAACATAAAAAAATGATATAAATGAGATATCGCTGTAATCGTACTGACCCGAAGAATAAAACTGCTTTATCAATTTTACCAAACGCGGAACGGTATAAACGCCTCCCCCAAAAGAAATTCATGAATAGCTGGTTTTTGGTCATTCTGCCTCACAAAAATCGGAATAAAAAGCGATCAAAAACGGTCACGTGTCCGAAAATGTTACCAATAAAAACGTCAACTCGTCCCGCAAAAAACAAGACCTCACATGACTCTGTGGAGCAAAATGTGGAAAAATTATAGGTCTCAAAATGTGGAGACGCAAAAACTTTTTTGCTATAAAAAGCGTCGCTGGTTTCACACTTGCGTTTTTGTCTGCAGCGTTTTTTGCACAAAAAAACGCATGCGTTTTTTCCCTATATTTAACATTGAAAACGCATGCGGGTTTTTTGTACGCGTTTGGTCGCGTTTTCAAACGCATGCGTTTTTTTTCTGCATGCGTTCATTTTCAGAAATACAACCTGCAGTATTTTCTTGCGTTTTTAAGCACATGCGTTTGTTTGCGTTAAAAACGCATGCATTTAAACACACTGAAAAGCCACCCACCACCATCAAGGTGATAAAGGGATCCAAACCCTAACCCTAACTCTACCCCTAACCTCACCCCTAACCGTTTAATGAACATTTTCTGACAGTCATAGTGCCACGTATTTCAGTGCCACGTATTTCAGTGCCACGTATTTCAGTGCCACGTGTTTCAGTGCCACGTATTTCAGTGCCACGCATCACATATTTCAGTGCCACGTATCACGTATTTCAGTGCCACGTATCACGTATTTCAGTGCCACATATTTTAGTACCACGTATTTCAGTGCCACGTATTTCAGTGCCACGTATTTCAGTGCCACGTATTTCAGTGCCACGTATTTCAGTGCCACGTATTTCAGTGCCACGTATCACGTATTTCAGTGCCACGTATTTCAGTGCCACGTATTTCAGTGCCACGTATTTCAGTGCCACGTATTTCAGTGCCACGTATTTCAGTGCCACGTATCACGTATTTCAGTGCCACGTGTTTCAGTGCCACGTATTTAAGTGCCACGTATCACGTATTTCAGTGCCACGTATTTCAGTGCCACGTATTTCAGTGCCACGTATCACGTATTTCAGTGCCACGTATTTCAGTGCCACGTATTTCAGTGCCACGTATTTCAGTGCCACGTATTTCAGTGCCACGTATTTCAGTGCCACGTATCACGTATTTCAGTGCCACGTGTTTCAGTGCCACGTATTTAAGTGCCACGTATCACGTATTTCAGTGCCACGTATTTCAGTGCCACGTATTTCAGTGCCACGTATTTCAGTGCCACGTATTTCAGTGCCACGTATCAGTGCCACGTATCACATATTTCAGTGCCACGTATTTCAGTGCCACGTATTTCAGTGCCACGTATTTCAGTGCCACGTATTTCAGTGCCACGTATTTCAGTGCCACGTATCACGTATTTCAGTGCCACGTGTTTCAGTGCCACGTATTTAAGTGCCACGTATCACGTATTTCAGTGCCACGTATTTCAGTGCCACGTATTTCAGTGCCACGTATTTCAGTGCCACGTATTTCAGTCACGTTTAGGGTTAGGGGTAGGGTTAGGGTTAGGGTTAGGGCTAGGGTTGGAGGTAAAGTTAGGGTTGGGGCTAAAGTTAGGGTTGGGGCTAAAGTTAGGGTTAGGGTTTGGATTACATTTACGTTTGGATTAGGGTTGGGATTAGAATTATGGGTGTGTCAGGGCTAGGGGTGTGGTTAGGGTTACCGTTGGGATTAGGGTTAGGGGTGTGTTTGGGTTAGGGTTTCAGGTAGAATTGGGGAGTTTCCACTGTCCAGGCACATCAGGGGCTCTACAAGCGCGACATGGCGTCCAATCTCAATTCCAGCCAATTCTGCGTTGAAAAAGTAAAACAGTGCTCCTTCCCTTCCGAGCTCTCCCGTGCGCCCAAAAAGGGGTTTACCCCAACATATGTGTTATCAGCGTACTCGGGACAAATTGAACAACAACTTCTGGGGTCCAAGTTCTCTTGTTATCCTTAGGAAAATAAAAATTTGGGGGGCTAAAAATCATTTTTGTGGGAAAAAAAAGATGTTTTATTTTCACGGCTCTGCGTTATAAACTGTAGTGAAACACTTGGGGGTTCAAAGTTCTCACAACACATCTAGATAAGTTCCTTGGGAGGTCTAGTTTCCAATATGGGGTCACTTGTGGGGGGTTTGTACTGTTTGGGTACATCAGGGGCTCTGCAAATGCAACGTGACGCCTGCAGACCAATCCATTTAAGGCTGCATTCCAAATGGCGCTCCTTCCCTTCCGAGCTCTGTCATGCACCCAAACAGTGGTTCCCCCCCACATATGGGGTATCAGCGTACTCAGGACAAATTGGACAACAACTTTTGGGGTCTAATTTATCCTGTTACCCTTGTGAAAATACAAAACTGGGGGCTAAAAAATCATTTTTGTGAAAAAAAAAAAGAATTTTTATTTTCACGGCTTTGCGCTATAAACTTTAGTGAAACACTTGGGGGTTCAAAGTTCTCAAAACACATCTAGATAAGTTCTTTGGGAGGTCTAGTTTCCAATATGGGGTCACTTGTGGGGGGTTTGTACTGTTTGGGTACATCAGGGGCTCTGCAAATGCAACGTGACGGCTGCTGACCAATCCATTTAAGTCTGCATTCCAAATGGCGCTCCTTCCCTTCCGAGCTCTGTCATGCGCCCAAACAGTGGTTCCCCCCCACATATGGGGTATCAGCGTACTCAGGACAAATTGGAAAACAAATTTTGGGGTCCAATTTATTCTGTTACCCTTGTAAAAATACAAAGCTGGGTGCTAAAAAATCATTTTTGAGAAAAAAAATAAAAATTATTTTCACGGCTCTGCGTTATAATCTGTAGTGAAACACTTGGGGGTTCAAAGCTCTCAAAACACATCTAGATAAGTTCCTTAGGGGGTCTACTTTCCAAAATGGTGTCACTTGTAGGGAGTTTCAATGTTTAGGCACATCAGGGGCTCTCCAAACGCAACGTGGCGTCCCATCTCAATTCCAGTCAATTTTGCATTGAAAAGTCAAATGGCGCTCCTTCCCTTCCAAGCTCTGCCATGCGCCCAAACAATGGTTTACACCCACATATGGGGTATCAGCGTACTCAGGACAAATTGCACAACATTTTTTGGGGTCCAATTTCTTCTCTTACCCTTGGGAAAATAAAAAATTGGGGGCGAAAAGATCATTTTTGTGAAAAAATATGATTTTTTATTTTTACGGCTCTGCATTATAAACTTCTGTGAAGCACTTGGTGGGTCAAAGTGCTCACCACACATCAAGATAAGTTCCTTAGGGGGTCTACTTTCCAAAATGGTGTCACTTGTAGGGGGTTTCAGTGTTTAGGCACATCAGGGGCACTCCAAACGCAACATGGCGTCCCATCTCAATTCCAGTCAATTTTGCATTGAAAAGTCAAATGGCGCTCCTTCCCTTCCAAGCTCTGCCATGCGCCCAAACAATGGTTTACACCCACATATGGGGTATCAGCATACTCAGGACAAATTGCACAACATTTTTTGGGGTCCAATTTCTTCTTACCCTTGGGAAAATAAAAAATTGGGGGCAAAAAGTTCATTTTTGTGAAAAAATATGATTTTTTATTTTTACGGCTCTGCATTATAAACTTCTGTGAAGCACTTGGTGGGTCAAAGTGCTCACCACACATCTAGATAAGTTCCTTAGGGGGTCTACTTTCCAAAATGGTGTCACTTGTAGGGAGTTTCAATGTTTAGGCACATCAGGGGCTCTCCAAACGCAACATGGCGTCCCATCTCAATTCCAGTCAATTTTGCATTGAAAAGTCAAATGGCGCTCCTTCCCTTCCAAGCTCTGCCATGCGCCCAAACAATGGTTTACACCCACATATGGGGTATCAGCGTACTCAGGACAAATTGCACAACATTTTTTGGGGTCCAATTTCTTCTCTTACCCTTGGGAAAATAAAAAATTGGGGGCGAAAAGATCATTTTTGTGAAAAAATATGATTTTTTATTTTTACGGCTCTGCATTATAAACTTCTGTGAAGCACTTGGTGGGTCAAAGTGCTCACCACACATCAAGATAAGTTCCTTAGGGGGTCTACTTTCCAAAATGGTGTCAATTGTAGGGGGTTTCAGTGTTTAGGCACATCAGGGGCTCTCCAAACGCAACATGGCGTCCCATCTCAATTCCAGTCAATTTTGCATTGAAAAGTCAAATGGCGCTCCTTCCCTTCCAAGCTCTGCCATGCGCCCAAACAATGGTTTACACCCACATATGGGGTATCAGCGTACTCAGGACAAATTGCACAACATTTTTTGGGGTCCAATTTCTTCTCTTACCCTTGGGAAAATAAAAAATTGGGGGCAAAAAGATCATTTTTGTGAAAAAATATGATTTTTTATTTTTACGGCTCTGCATTATAAACTTCTGTGAAGCACTTGGTGGGTCAAAGTGCTCACCACACATCTAGATAAGTTCCTTAGGGGGTCTACTTTCCAAAATGGTGTCACTTGTAGGGAGTTTCAATGTTTAGGCACATCAGGGGCTCTCCAAACGCAACATGGCGTCCCATCTCAATTCCAGTCAATTTTGCATTGAAAAGTCAAATGGCGCTCCTTCCCTTCCAAGCTCTGCCATGCGCCCAAACAATGGTTTACACCCACATATGGGGTATCATCGTACTCAGGACAAATTGCACAACATTTTTTGGGGTCCAATTTCTTCTCTTACCCTTGGGAAAATAAAAAATTGGGGGCAAAAAGATCATTTTTGTGAAAAAATATGATTTTTTATTTTTACGGCTCTGCATTATAAACTTCTGTGAAGCACTTGGTGGGTCAAAGTGCTCACCACACATCAAGATAAGTTCCTTAGGGGGTCTACTTTCCAAAATGGTGTCACTTGTAGGGGGTTTCAGTGTTTAGGCACATCAGGGGCTCTCCAAACGTAACATGGCGTCCCATCTCAATTCCAGTCAATTTTGCATTGAAAAGTCAAATGGCGCTCCTTTCCTTCCGAGCTCTGCCATACGCCCAAACAGTGGTTTACCCTCACATATGGGGTATCAGCGTACTCAGGACAAATTGTACAACAACTTTGGTGGTCCATTTTCTCCTGTTACCCTTGGTAAAATAAAACAAATTGGAGCTGAAATAAATTGTGTGTGAAAAAAAGTTAAATGCTCATTTTTATTTAAACATTCAAAAAATTCCTGTGAAACACCTGAAGGGTTAATAAACTTCTTGAATGTGGTTTTGAGCACCTTGAGGGGTGCAGTTTTTAGAATGGTGTCACACTTGAGTATTTTCTATCATATAGACCCCTCAAAATGACTTCAAATGAGATGTGGTCCCTAAAAAAAAATGGTGTTGTAAAAATGAGAAATTGCTGGTCAACTTTTAACCCTTATAACTCCGTCACAAAAAAAAATTTTGGTTCCAAAATTGTACTGATGTAAAGTAGACATGTGGGAAATGTTACTTATTAAGTATTTTGCGTGACATATGTCTGTGATTTAAGGGCATAAAAATTCAAAGTTGGAAAATTGCGAAATTTTCAAAATTTTCGCCAAATATTCGTTTTTTTCACAAATAAATGCAAGTTATATCGAATAAATTTTACCACTAACATGAAGTACAATATGTCACGAGAAAACAATGTCAGAATCGCCAAGATCCGTCAAAGCGTTCCAGAGTTATAGCCTCATAAAGGGACAGTGGTCAGAATTGTAAAAATTGGCCCGGTCATTAACGTGCAAACCACCCTTGGGGGTGAAGGGGTTAAACTAACTAGGTGACTATTTCAACCCACAACCTCAGATCTACATATTGGGTAATTCTTTTATTAACTTATAAATAAATATAAATGTGCAAATATGGAGATACATTATAAAATTGTATTAATGTACTTTGGAGTTATTTATAAGGAGAGAATATTAAATGTTTTAAAAATATTAATTGGATATAATGAAAACACAGGGGCAATAGGAAGCATCACTTCTAGCTTCATCTATGTGATTAATCTAGCAATGCCTCAAGTGGGTACAGAAGTTTTTACATGTTTCTCGACTAATCTAAGAATGATCACATTTATTAAGTTAACACTTGTTATGGAAGATGACAAGATCAAGAATCATTTTAATTATGCAATGTAACATTTATTGATTCTGTTTTATATTATCCTGCATATATGAAAATTAGCCCAGCTATAATTTCCAAACCTTTAGACAATAGGGAATTTACTGCATGGCTATAACTATCTTTCCAATTTATTTGGAAAGTAAAATACTATCTTTAAAGGAATACTATGTTTCTAACAGTTATAGCTCCCAAAAGATTAGAAAAGCATTGAAGTCTACTTGGAAGTTATAGCATCTTAAGGTCAAATAAGATTTATTTAAAAATGCCTTTGGTTACTCTAGAAATGGAAAATATATGATAAAAGTTTTTACCAGACTATGGTACATATATCTAAAAATGTTAGGAAAAAATAAAGACACTCGCAGGACTAAATAGAGCTTTAATGCATTAAAATACAAAATAATTTTCTATGAAAGAGATTGCTATTGCTGTAAAAGATGAAGTAGCTGAAAAACTTAACTTAAAGGGAATCTGTCACAAGGTTTGGCCGATAAGAGATAAGGCCATCACCTTTCAGGGCTGATACACAGCATTATATAATGCTGAAGATAAGCCCAAGATCCGACCTATAAGAGAAGAAAAATAACTTTTATTATACTGACCTGCGGGGCGGTCGGTCCGATGGGCATCGCTTGTCTTGGTCCAGCGCCTCCCTTCTTCTTGCGATCCCGCCCTCCTGCTTGCTTCATGTGGATGACACGTCTCCTTGGCACCACACTCCTGTGCAGGCATACTTCTCTGCCCTGTTGAGGCAGAGCAAAGTACTGCAGTGCACAAGTGCTGGGAAATGTCATGCACACAACTGCAAGCGCTGTGCCGAGGAGACTCTGTGGATGACAAAGGGACTCGTCATCCACATGAAGCAAGCAGGAGGACAGGGATCATAAGAAATTGGGGGGTGCTGGACCAATACCAGCAACTCCCATCAGTCCCGCAAGTGAGTATGATAAAAGTTATTTTTCTTCTCTTGCAGGTTGGGTTGGGGGAAGATATATAGCATTATAGAATGCTGTTCATCATCCCTAAAAGGTGATCGCCGTTTCTCTTATTGGCCAAACCTAGTGACAGGTTCATTTTAAATGTATTGCTATGCATACAGTTGCTGTAATTTTCTGGTCACAAAGGATAAATAGTTTGACAATTTCTATAGTGGCATTGATATAGGAACATACCTATATGCTATTTGCAATATCTTACTTGCATGTTTTATTATTTATATATTCCAATATTGTAGTGGCGACTAGCTATTTTGACATTTACACTACAGCATTGTTACATTTATTTTTTAACTTGTGTTCATTATTGTCCTTCGTGTTAACTGTTTTGTCTGGAAATTTATGCAACCATTTGTGCCAATATAATTACAAGTCTAGTCATTATTAGCAATTAATTTGACATTAAATCTGCTGTGCTATGTGTTTCTTTTCACTTTCTGTCCTAATAGCAGGAAAAGTTCACCAACTATCATCTTCTTCACCTTCATTGATTTGAAAACATCTGAATAATCCCGCTTTAAGACTATAAAATATAATGAAGTGATATTCATTGACATTAAAATCCTTGAAATCTTGTGCCAAATAACAGGCCAAAAAATCCTGAAGAGATCCCATTTCAGTAGTCATCTCATTGTAACATCTGCCAGTTCCTTTTGCAATTGCCAACCAATGACTTCCCAGATGTGCTTGATGGTAGACAAGTCCAGAGACTCTTCAGGCCATGGTAGCATGTGTAGGCATTGAAGGCATTTGCATGACATTAGGCTACAAGCTAGATGTCCAGATATAGGTGTTCCACTGTTCTCATGTCACTGATCTAAAATGCAATCATGGTAGAAGAATAAGATGGCAATGGAAGATGAAATGGTGGTCTATCATCTTCAGCAGTGAGTTTCACTTTGGTCTTGAATACTCTTGCATGCACTGAATGCCAGAGATTGTTCTGAAGACCGCGTGGACAATGCCATGATTATGGTTTTGAGTGGCATAATGTACAATAGCCAGACACTTTTAGACTTCATTTAATTTACACTACCAGCTTAGAATTACATTGATTTTGTAATGGAATCAGTTGTAAAACAATTTCTCCTAAAATTCCCAAGAGACATTGTTTTTTATTTTTAAAACAACAACGTCAGGTAGCATATTGCTCAATTATTGTGCATTTTACATCAAGCACATCTGGGATACCATTGATCAGCAGTTACAAAGGAGTTGCAGCAATAGGTCTTGATAATTTTTCTGTTATAGTGTATTCTGCTTGGCAGAACATTAATAGACAGCTATTATTAAGTCACTAGATACTATATAAGACATGTACAGTGGAGGAAAAAAGTCAGCCACCAATTGTGCAAGTTCTCCCACTTAAAAAGATGACAGAGGCCTGTAATTGACATCATAGGTGGACCACAACTATGAGAGTCAAAATGAGAAAACAAATCCAGAAAATCACCTTGTCTGATTCGGCAAGATTTATTTTGCAAATTACGGTGGAATTAAGTATTTGGTCATTAACAAAAGTTCATCTCAATATTTTGTTATATATCCTTTGTTGACAATAACAGAGGTCAAACGTTTTCTATAAGTCTTCAGAAGGTAGGCACACACTGTGGGTGGTATGTTGGCCCATTCCTCCATGCAGATCTCTCTTTGAGCAGTGATGTTTTGGGCTTGTCGCTGGGCTACATGGACTTTCAACTCCCTCCAAATGTTTTCTATGGGGTTGAGATCTGGAGACTGGCTAGGCCATCCAGGACCTTCATGTGCTTCTTACTAAGCCACTCCTTTGTTGCCCTGGCAGTGTGCTTGGGAACATTATCATGCTGAAAGACTCATCCATGTTTCATCTTCAATGCTCTTGCTGATGGAAGGAAGTTTGCACTCAAAATCTAACGACATGTCCCCATTCATTCTTTCATGTGCATGGATCAGTCATCCTGGTCCCTTTGCAAAGAAACAGCCCCAAAGCATGATGTTGCCACCCCCATGCTTCACAGTAGGTGTTCTTTGGATGCAACTCAGCCATCTGTCTCCTCCAAACACGGCAAGTTTTGTTTCTTCCAAACAGTTCTACTTTGATTTCATCAGACCATAAGACCTTCTCCCAATACTTTTCTGGATAATCCAAATGCTCTCTAGCAGCCTTCAGATGGGGCTGGACATGTACTGGCTTAAGCAGGGTGACACATCTGGCACTGCAGGATCTGAGTCCCTGACGGCGTAATGTGTTATTGATGGTAGCCTTTGATACTGTGGTTCCCGCTGTATGCAGGTCATTCACTAGGTCCCCATGTGATTTATGGATTTTTGCTCACTGTTCTTGTGATAATTTGGACCTCATAGTGTGAGATCTTGCATGGAGCCCCAGATCGAGGGAGATTTTCAGTGGTCTTGTATGTCTTAAATTTTCTTATTATTGCTCCCACAGTTGATTTCATCACACCAAATTGCTTGCCTATTGCAGATTCAGTCTTCCCAGCCTTGTGAAGGGCTATAATTTTGCTTCTGGTGTCCTTTGACAGCTTTTTGGTCTTCACCATAGTGGAGTTTGGAGTGTGACTGTTTGAGGTTGTGGACAGGTGTCTTTTATACTGATAATGTCAAACAGGTGCCATTACTACAGGTATTGAGTGGAGGACAGAAGAGCCTCTTAAAGATGAAGTTACAGTCTGTGAGAGCCAGAAATCTTGCATGTTTTTAGGTGACCAAATACTTATTTTCCACCATAATTTGCAAAATAAATCTTGCCAAATCAAACAAGGTGATTTGTTTTCTCATTTTGACTCTCATAGTTGTGGTCTACCTATGATGTCAGTTACAGGCCTCTCTATCATCTTTTTGAGTGGGAGAACTTGCAGAATTGGTGGCTGACTAAATAAATACTTTTTTCCCCACTGTAAGTGTATGTGCTGTATTTCTACATGTGGTTCTCATAGTCCATACTAATAAACTAAGTTTTTTTTCTCACATTCATCATTTGCATATTATTAACATGCTAATTGATAAAGTAATTTCCATAATTCCATATTTTTTTCCTTAGAATTTCAATGTTGAGTAAAGCAGATAATTTTCTTCTTATTATGCTTCACTTCTGTATTCACCTTTAAGAGTAGAATGAAAAAAAAATTGCATCAAAATGGGACATGTCATAGCACCTGGGGCTGAATATACACATAGAATTCTTTTGGAAAATGCTACATTTTGCACTGCATTATTCATGGTATTTTTAATATAATGTTCTTTTTTGTGTGACCAAATGTTTCATTAAAGGCTATAGTGCATTCTAAAATGCATTATATACATTGCATTTTGTTTTGTTGTGCTCTGGTGGTGATTTTTTTTTTTGGGGGGGATAAATTAAGTAATATGAAAAGTTCAATGAAAAGGGTATTATACTAAAAAATGCTATGAGAAATGCCAGGAATCCTGACTCTTTTGTTAGCATTTAAAATATACTAAATAGATCTATGGCCATGTTCAGACAAGCATGTGAAGTCATTTGTTTTAATACAGAAAAAATTGATGATTTTTTCATCTGTATACCATCAGTATGCCATCTGAATATCTTTTTAATGCATTAATGGTAGAACTCCTCAGTGACCATTGATATGTCTTTTTACTGCAGCCTAATTCCTCAGTGCTTCAAAGAAATAGTGTATTGCCTCACTCCCATGTAGTCTGACCAAGTGTCAGCTGTATACTACAGCTGACACCCTGCCGTGTTGGCCTTTATTGGTTCTGACACTGGTCTTTAACACCGCAGATAGCCCCTTCAATGATGACACTTGCATGTACATTCTTAAGAGAATGTGTAGGCTCCCTGCCATTTCTGGGTGCCCATGGTTGTCAAGTATGAAGGCCTGTTTCAGCCTTGCCATTCAAGAAAACAACCAAAAGCACAAAATATCCTTGTAAAATTTATCATCATTGAAACAATAAATAAACAATAAAAAGCATAATTGTGATTGTCACATCGATGTTTAAAATTGAAAAGCGAAAAAGGTATCACTGAAAAGGTCAAGAACTAATTCCAGAAAGAACATTGTCTCATGCAACTCTATTGTGAAATAATAAAACTTCAATTTACCTCTCAGTATATGGCAATCCAAAGCCATAATATTTTTTGTAACAAAATGTTTTAAGGTCAAAAGTAACAAAACTTTAAGCAAAATTTTAGCAATTCCAGAATTGCTGTTTTTATTCTGCCTATGAAAACTACAAATAAAAAGAAATAAAAAAATTATGTTCTACGCTGAGTACTTGCCTAGGTGATGTCCACCTACAGCCCCAAAAAACAGACTCTGGACTTCATCTGGCCTATAGTTCAGTGTTATCTGTCATTAAAAGACTTACAAAAATTTGTGGTTGTCCACATTTTTATGCCTGCCTAAAAAAACGGACAAGACCAGAATAGAGTCCACATGAAGTCCCAAGTGTCTCTGTGTGCCTCATTATAGTGAATTATTTAATTAGTTGTTCATTCTGAATCCATTATAGGGGGGTTTAGTCAGAAACCTTGACATACACACTTACTGAAGTAAATAGGATAAATGTGATCCTTGTCTTAAAAGCATTACAAAAAATGTTAGCTTTCCCAACATAGTATCAATAAAACTTCAATTCATTTGTCAACAAAAAAAAGATTTTCTATGATACTGGTAAGACCTGAGTCACACTAGCGAAAAATATGGATGAGTGCTATGCGAGAAAAAATCAGACCGCTGTTAATCTATGGGGCAGCTCCCATCTTCGTTATTTTTCTCAGACGTATTATACCATGTTGCGATTCTCTGCATATATCGGCCGAGACTCGCCAATACAAGTCAATGGATGCAAAAAAAATTGAACAGCACTCGCATGGTGTGAGTGCTGTCCGATGTTTACGCACCGGTGTCCTTTGAAAAGCCGGTAATTCATGAGCAGTTTAAAGTAAAATCACACTGACAGGTTAGAATAGAACAGAAATATACACATAGAATACATATATATATATATATATATATATATATATATATATATATATATATATTGCACAGAAAGATAAAAGAAAAGCTATAAAATTACTGCAGGAGCCGACAGGATAGAAGAGATTGATTACATACAATAAATACATACAGAATATGTAGATACATAGACATCAGTGACAAATACAATTAGTGCAGTGTGTGCAAATTACTGGACATGTATTTAATTAATAAAAGATTATTTTGCAAGGAAAAATGGTGTGGGTTCAGCACAATTTTCAAAACCAGCAGAGGATAAGCCAGCGACTGGGGACAGATGTCTATAGCCTGGGAAGGGGGTATGACCCATGGAGCTTCCGAGGCTATTAATATCAGCTCACAGCTGTATACTTAGCCTTTACTGGCTATAAAAATGAGGGACCCAAAAAAATGACTAGGGGTCCAACCATGATTAATAACCAGCAAAGGCTATGCAGACAGCTGTGGGCTGATATTAATAGCCTAGGAAGGGACCATGGATATTGGCCCCCCATCTAAAAATATCAGCACTCAGCCACCCCAGAAAAGGTGCACCTGTAAAATGTGCTAATTCCAGCACTTAGCCTTGCTCTTCTGACTTGCCCTGTAGCGTTGGCAAGTGGGGTAATAGTTTGGGGGTTAATGTCACCTTTGTATTGTAAGGTGACATCAATCTCGGCTTAGTAAAGGAGAGGTGTCAATAAGATACTGATTTGGCTTTTATCCTAAATCATATTGCACAACTCGTTAAAGGGTTGATTGTGACTTGTAGGATCGCTACTTCCAACAGGTGGCGCTATAGAGTTTAAGTACTCTTTTTCTCAGAAGAGGCAATTTGCAATTTTAAAGTAATATCACCTTTAGGGTACACTCATACTGCTGTATAACGCTATCTGATGTTTTGTTATACTATAGTGCAGTGCATATCTGTGACTTTTTTCTCATGATGATTCTGCAGGAAAATACAATTTCAACATGCTGTGAGTGACTCCAGTCAGATGATGTGCACCCATAAAAGTCTATGTGCATGTGAAACATCGGACTGCACTTGGATGCCATCCAAGTGCAATTCGACATCCGCGGACACAGAGAATGGAAAAGATGGAGATAATATGTCTGCCATCTTTTCCGCACTTGTGATATGATTCTCACATGCGATACAGTCAGATCACACAAAGATGACAGTCAAACAAAGTTTGATCCATAGTCATCCTGATTCTCTCAGAGAGAATGTACAGCAGTGTGCGAGAGTCCTTACGAGTATTCAGTATATATAAATTGAAAGGGTGTGTAAAGAAATAGGTTTTGAAAATTTCCTTGAAAAAAACAAAGCAAAAAACTGATACTTAAATGTTAAGCCTTCTAAAATACCAGTGTAAAGTACACACATGGTAAGTGGCATTTATTAATTTTTAAGTGTGACATGTTTATTGTCCTATGAATATAAAACTTTCACTTTCAAAAATTACAAAATTTTCTAAATTTTTCTCAAATTTCAGATAAACTAACAAAAAATGAACCTCCACCTGAATTCTCCACTTACATAAATTATCAAAATAAGTCTGAGAAACACTGGGCTATATAGAAGCATTCCAAAGTTATTACCCTATAAAGTGAGACATGTCAGCATTGAAAAAAGGTGTTTGGTCATAAGGACCAGAACTGAATGCAGTCCGAGTGGCCCACTGCTTCTCAGATATAAAATGATTCTGTGTACTGCATTTATGTTAGCTTTATCTTCTTATGCTTGAAAAAGGCCACTTTCTGGCCAAAACATGGCTTTTATGATGCATTTGGATAAATAAAGGAATAAAATTGTCTCACTGGTGCCTTAGAAAGAATTTGTCAATGTATTTGCCCGTAACTCATTGGGAAGTTGCCCCAAGGAAGAACGGAGCCTGTGGAGTGGTGCAAAGGGAATTGCCATTATGGTCACCAAAACTGGATGCATCAAGGGGTTAAAATAAAGGCCAAACACTGTATTTTGTGCTAATAGTTGCTAATAGTTGCAAAAGATCAATGAAAAATGGATTTCACACAGATGGTACTGTACAACATTATTTTTTAATGCACCAATTAGATTTAATGGGCAAGTCTAATCTTAACCCCTTCACGATATGTGATGTACATGTACAGCACATGTCGTGTCTTCCTCTTCGAAGTAGGCTCCGGCACTGAACCCATATCTTTCCCGGCACAAGTCAGCTGATTTGAACAGATGACATGTGCCCCTAACAGCCGCGGGTAGAGTCATGATCCACCCGCAGCTGTTGACCTTCAAAATGCCGCTGTCAACCCTGCTCTAAGTAGAACAAGCGATCGGATGATAGCAGCTTCTAGTCTCCCAGTGAGACTATTAAAGCAAATGTAAAGTTAAAAAATAAAAAAATATAAAAGTTCAAATCATCCCCCATTCGCCGAAAATAAAAAAATAAAATAAAAATACACATATTTGGAATTTCCGTATTCAGAATCGCCCAATTTATCAAGATATAAAAAGATTTAATCTGATCGGTAAACGGCATAGCAAAAAAAGGTCAAAATTACAGAATTACCTTTTTATAGTCACCGTGACATTGAAATAAAATGCAATAATGAGCAATAAAAAGATTGTATCTACATTAAAATACAATCAATTAAAATGTCAGCTCAATGCGCAAAAAATAAGCCCCCACCAAGCCCCAGATCATGAAAAATGGAGATGCAGGGGGATTCGGAAAATGGCGCAATTTTTTAAAATAAACTTTGGATTGTTTTCATCACTTAAATAAAAACAACCTCTATATGTTTGGTACCTACCAATGTATAATGAGCTGGATAATCATAATGGGAGGTCAGTTTTAGCATTTGGTGAACATGGTAAGAAAAAAAACTTTTGTGGAATTGCACATTTTTTGCAATTTCACTGCACTTGGAATTTATTTCCCACTTTCCAGTACACGATGTGGTAAATCCAAATGTGTTGTTAAAAAGTACATCTCATCCTGCAAAAAACAAGCCCTCACATGGCCATATTGACAAAAAAATAAAAAAGTTATGACTCTGGGAAGCAGAAGAGCAAAAAACAAATGCAAAAATGAAAATGGGCTGAGGCGTGAAAGGGTTAAAGGGGCTATGAGAACAAATGACTTCTCAAACCAAGTTCAGGCACTCGGTGCACCATGGTGTGGTCAAAGATTTAACTTCACCTTCCTAAAGGGAAACTTGATTTCTAATCTATTGGTATGTTAACTTATGGAGCAAATCTGATGATTTGGATGGAGCTGTTACAAAAAATGATTTATTTGTCCTTTAGGACTCTTTCACACATCCGTGTCTCTGGTACGTGTGGAGACAGTTTTCACATGTACCAGAGACACTGATATACGTGGGCAAAACACGCTGACATGTCCATTTTTTACCATCAGGACGGG